>NW_024386909.1:1386765-2080148 GCF_900408965.1 Simochromis diagramma
TTGTAGGATTTCACTTTCAGCTGCAGTTTATCCACCAGGTCCTGCAGGCGGTTCAGATTCTTCTTGTCCTCCTCAGTCTGTTAAATCATTACACAGGACGTGCTGCTCATTATACCAGAACCTTTATTTATTTTTTGCATCACAGAGGAACAGAGCCTGGAGTTTACCTGGTAGGTCAACTCTTTGATGCGCCGCTCATACTTCCGGATGCCCTTCACAGAGTCGCTGCTTTTCCTTTGCTCCATTTCCAACTCATTTTCCAGCTCTCTCACCTGGAAAAGAAGCCATCAATTTATCCTTTGTAAGACTGTTAAAGTCACCAACTCCTCTATTTTACAGCACTCCAAGTTTTGAAACATTTACCCTGGACTCCAGCTTCTGGACCTGCTTCTTTCCACCTTTCATAGCTATCTGCTCGGCCTCATCCAGGCGGTGCTGCAGATCTTTGATGGTTTGCTCCATGTTTTTCTTCATACGCTCCAGGTGGGCACTGGTGTCTTGCTCCTTCTTCAGCTCCTCCGCCATCATGGCAGCATCAGTAACGGCCTTCTTTGCCTTCTCCTCAGCATTTCTGCATTCCTGCACAGCCTCCTCCACCTCATTCTGAAGCTGAGCTGTGTCACTCTCCAGCTTCTTCTTTTGGTTCAAGAGGCTGGTGTTCTGCCGGGAGAATCAGGCAGCTTTAGCACGCAATATTATCTTGCAGGATAGCGTTTGTAGTGTTGCAGACATACCTGCGAGTGCAGCAACTGAACTCGCTCGCTGACATCCAGCAGCTCCTGCTCGGCCAGCTTCCGACCCCGTTCGGTCTGCTCCACCAAAGCCCTCAGCTCATCAAGCTCAGCCTGCATCAGGTTGTTACGTCTCTCCACGATGGCAATGTTCTCCTTCAGGTCATCATTGGCACGGAGAGCTTCATCCAGCTGCAGCTGTGAGTCCTGTCGTGATAGAATTTAATATGATAACATTTTCCAAAAATGTATCTCAGGCTTTATCTTGTTTCTCGGTTTAAAAATGCAAGTAAGTAACTGAAGCATCACCTTCAGGTGAGCGTGGACTCCCTTGAGCTGCTTCTGGGCCTCTGCTGCCTGCCTGTTGGCCTGGCTCAGTTGGATCTCCATCTCATTTAGATCCCCCTCCATCTTCTTCTTTAGTCTAAGAGCCTCGTTTCTGCTGCGAATCTCAGCCTCCAGCGAGCTCTGCAGAGTGTCCGTCACCCTCTGATGGTTTCGCTTGGCCTGCTCCATCTCCTCGTCCTTCTCCGTCAGCTTGCGCTCCATGTCAGCTTTCACTTGATTGAACTCCAGCTGAGCTCGAAGGATCTTACCCTCTTCATGCTCAAGGGTACCCTGTCGGAAATAGTAGATGATGGTCTCTCTCTCATAGCATTCGGAGTGAGAAAATTTAAGAAAGGCAATAAAGCTCATCCATAAAATCATATTTAAAAAAGAAAAAATCACCTCAGCTTCCTCCAGAGCAGTGTGTATCTCTGCCTTCTCTTGCTCCAGCTGTTTGCGGATCTTCTCCAGCTCATGGATGTTTTTTCCTCCCTCGCCAAGTTGCTCAGTCAGGTCAGAAATTTCCTCTGTAGAGCAAAGATTCATTTAGTGGTACCATTTACTCTGTCCACTGTCACGTGAAAGGATAAATCGTGTTCAAATGATATCTTCCAACCTTGGAGATTCTTGTTTTCTCGTTTCATGGTCTCCAGATGTTCCAGAGCCTCTTCATAGGAGTTCTTCAATTTGAAGAGTTCAGTGCTGAGAGAACGAGCATCCTTCTGGGCACCTTCCAGCTCAGCTTGAGACTCCTCATACTTCTGCTTCCACTCAGCAAGGACCTGAGTGAATACCACAAAAAGTAGTTCATTTTATATGTTCAATTTTTAGTGGCATGCTAGTTTTTCTTTCTCGTGTGATGTTACCTTGTCAAAGTTTCTTTGCTTCTTGTCCAGAGCAGCAGCAGCAGCATTAGATCTCTCCACATCCACCATCAGATCCTCGATTTCACCCTGAAGCCTGTGTTTGGTTTTCTCCAGGGAGGAGCATTTTGCATTAGCAGCTTCCACAGCTTCCTCAGCATCCTGTAACCGTTGAGCTAGCTTTTTCCTAATAACAAACATACAACAGAAGTTTCAGATCATCACAGATAAGATGGATAAGATACTAATAAGATATCACAGGGAATTCATACTGAGTCCTTACTTTGCTTCTTCCAGCTCCTCTGTCCTTTGGATGGCATCAGTTTCATACTTGGTTCTCCACTGAGCCACCTCAGAGTTGGCCTTGGACATGCTGCGTTGGAGCTCAGCTTTGGCTTCCTGCTCTTCCTCAAACTGCTCCCTCAGCAAATCACAGTCATGGCGAGCAGACTGCACTGCATGGGCAAGTGCATTCTTGGCCTAGGATCAAGCAGTAGTAAGTCAAGTCATTTTGCCAGTAGATATTTAGTTTTGTATTTAAAAAGAAGCAGTCTTGAATACCTTGACTTCCTCCTCCAGCTGCCTCTTGAGGTCTTCAATCTGCTGGGTATATGAGAGCTTCGCTCTGGTCAGCTGGGACACCAAAGAGTTCTTCTCCTCCAGCTGCCTGGTGAGCTCACCTGCAAAATAAGGGTTTATTTTAGTTTTTTTTTCTCGCTCCTATCCCCATTGTTCCGAATGTAATGGTGCTCTAGCAACTTGGACCTCTTCAGGATCATGTTACCATTTTCAGTTTGAAACTTTGCTTTTTGCATTGTGAAGTCATTGATGGAACGTTGGGCCTCCTCTGATTTTGTCTTGTATTCGCTCACTTGATCCTCCAGAGTGCGACACATTTTCTCCAGGTTGCTCTGAGTGAAAGGATTTCCATATTAGAATGTAAGCTGTTATATCAACATGTACCATTATACCACGAATCACATTAGGAAAGCTATTGTTTCCTTATTTACACCAGTAAGATTGTCAGCAAGTTAGAGCTAAACCCAAGACAGTTAGCCTAGCTTAGCATTAAAACTGTAAGCTGGTAAACTTAGCATAACAATGTGCTGAATTACACACTGATCACAGAAGGCTAATGGGCCTGTAATGACAATGTAAGCATGCTAACATGTTAAGAAAAAAGTTTTACTATATAAGTTTGTCACCGCAATAATCACAACTGAAGAAAAAATACAGAGGCTAAGGGAACTGGTGTCAGTTTTGGAGGGAGACTGTTTAAACACCATCTTAAACAGCCATCATAAACCAAAGTACTGAACATGTCAATATGGGTTGACCTGCTTATGCTTATGCAATCAGTGTATAAACACTCTTATGTAACTTAAGTCACTAATATTAAAATTGAAAATGCTCATCACACTGATATAAGAGTGATTTTGGTCTTTTGGGGTTACATTTAGTAAGACAAATTAAATTTTTACAAAAAAAAGACAGCAAAAAATGTAAAACATTGTCAAAAAACCATTTGTTTGCTTCGGACATCTTACTTTAACTTTGGCAAGCTGCTCCATGTTGGAGACGACATCATCCAGCTCCAGTTTGAGCTCGCTCTTCTCTTTCTCCAGCTTCTGCTTGACTCTTTGCAAGTTGTCGATCTGCTCACCCAGATCAGCCACGCTGTCGGCATTCTTCTTTCTCAGTGCGGCAGCAGTGGCTTCATGGTGCAGAGTGGCCTCCTCAAGGTCCCTGCGCATCTTCTGGAACTCGGCCTCCCTCTTCTTGTTCACCTCGATCTGGGCAGCGGTGGCTCCTCCAGCCTCCTCCAGCCTTTCGCTGATCTCCTCCAGCTCCCTGGCCAAGTCAGCCCTCTGTTTCTCCACCTTGGCCCGGGCAGCTCGCTCTGCCTCCAGTTCTTCCTCTAGCTCCTCAATGCGGGCCTTGATTGAATTCACCAGATTCATTAAAAAAATTAATATAGGACTCACAAAATAAAGACAAAATAAGACATAAATAAAAACCCGCTGTTACCTGTAACTCCTTCAGTTTCTTCTGGAGCTGAGCACTCATTGCCTGCTCATCCTCAATTTTACTGAGATGCTGACTAATTTCAAAATCCTTCCTACATTCAATGACAGTGTTTTAGAATTAGTAAGCAGCTTTTTTTGTCAAACAGTGGGTTATTTCTGTGATTTTTAAAGTGTAGTGTTACTTTTTGAGTTTTTCCTCTAGCTGCTGCTTGTCATTCTCCAGATCCATTATGTTTTCTTGGGTTAGCTTCAGGTCCCCTTCCAGTTTTCTCTTGGCTCTTTCTAAATCCATCCTCACCTTCTTCTCTTGCTCCAATGATCCTTCAAGCTGAAGGGCAAAAGAGTTACTCCATAATCTCATTGCAAGAATTTGACAGCTTATCTCAATGAAATATCTACGTTTAATAGGCTTACGTCATCGACTTGCTGCTCCAGCTTGACTTTGGCCTTGGTCAGAGAGTTGACTTTGTCTTCCTCACTCTGCAAGTCATCCAGCGTTTGCTGGTGGGCCTCCTGAAGAGCTTTCTTCTCTTTGGTCAGCTTAGCAATGATTTCATCCAAAGCTGCCATTTCTTCAGTCAGATTTTTCACCTTAGAATAAGATCACAGAAAGAGTATTTACTCTGGTACATGGAGACGTTTTTCACCACATAAAAACTCTTTTAAACGCCAATGAATGATTTGTAGTCCATCCATGATAACAATAATCTGTGGACATTGACGTGACAATTCCACCTCATAGCTGAAGACAATCAGTATCAGATTCATTCAAATATATGTTTATGGCAACCGGATCAAAGTCCAGTGATACTCGCTATCAAATCCAAACTATTTTAGTTTTAGAATAAAGAACAGTTAGTCTGAGACTCTATAACACTGAGCTAAAGGGTGGTAAAATACTCATCATTATAAGTCGTTTTATATTTTGGCATTGTGAACATGATTGGATGTGTTTCATACCTTGTTCTCAGTGGCATGCTTTTCCTTTTCCACTTTAGCCAGAGTCAGCTCTAAATCATCAATGTCCTTCTTAAGCTCTGAACACTCATCCTCCAGCTTCCTTTTCTTAGCAGTTAGCTCTGCATTCATCTCCTCTTCATCCTCGAGTCTCTCTGTCAGCTCTTTGACTTTAGCCTCAAGCTGAATCTTGCTCTTAATCAGACCCTCACAGCGCTCCTCAGCATCTGAAAGATTGTCTTGCTCCTAAATGCAAGAAATTAAACAGTATTGTTATTTATTACAGTTATGTATCACGTCCACGTACGTTTTAGATGACTAATGTATCTTACAGATTGGACTTGGAGCTGTAAGTCATTCTTCTCTTGGAGAAGGGTGACCATTTTTTCCTCCAGCTCCTTCTTGCGGGCTTCAGATTTGGCATATGCCTCTTTGAGCTTTGTAAACTCCTCTTTCATGTTTGCCATCTCCTTCTCAGTCTCAGCTGATTTCAGCAGAGGTTTAATCTTAAAGAACATCTTCATCCAGGGCCAATTTTTGACGCCCATGAAGGCACGAATGTTCCACTGGATCACGAGTAAGGCATCCCTGTGGGATGTATCAGACAGTTCAGCTTCATTTTTATCTTAATGTAATGTTATCTTCATGTTAAATATGAAGACTTTGGCACCAACCTGCGCTCAACAATTTTCTGGAACTCAATCCTGGCGAGCAGTCCTCTGGATCTCGCTTGAATTCCAGTAATGATGAGAGCGAGACGATCATCTCTCATCTCTTCAAGAACACCAAGCAAACCAGCTTTGAAGAACACCTGATAGTGACAGAGTGGTTTTCTTTTTTTTTTACTGCACAGAAAAAAAGTTCAACCTTTTCTTTGTTAATATAGCTGGCGAAACAAACCTTCGTGTGCCCCAGCTTGTACTGCTCGTGATCAATATCCAATGACCCCAGAAGTTTTTCTGAGGCTTTTTTGTTGTCAATGAACTGCCCTTCAGGAATAGCACTGGGGTTCAAGATGCGATATCTGAAACGATACAGCTATAGCATTATTACAATAACTGAATGAAGTGGAAAAAAATAAAGAAGAATAACAATAGGAAGGCCAACAACCCAAAGTGTGGGGTTACAATGTGTTTCCCAGCATTTGCCAGCAGCGCCAGAGAACAGGATTTCTGAAAGTTAGTGTTTTTGTCTAAAAGCCCCTTGAGAAGGGAAACTACAATGTTGCAAACAATTGCTAAAAGCAACCAGTAGGGAAAACGTGTCAACCTTAAGCTGCCAGGGAAAAAACGTTTAAGGACTAGAAATATATGAAAACCTTCTATCACTGCTATTGTACAAAAGAACAACAGATGATGTTTTTCTTGCCTTTGTTTGAAGTCTCCATACTGAATCCTGTTGGGAAATCCCTTCCTGCAAATCCTGATCCCTTCCAGCACACCGTTACAGCGTAGCTGGTGCATGACCAGAGGATTCTCCATCGCCCCAGGAGTCTTGGTCTCATTGGGGATGATGCAGCGCACAAAATGAGGGTGAGTTGACCTGAGGTTGGTCATGAGTTTATTCAGATTCTCCTGTAAAAGTAAGAAGGAAATCATCAGTAGGTCCGCACTGTAGGCTAAACCTACAAAACCTTCCCAACTTTAGGCATTTTTTACCCTGTGCAGCGCAGACACAGTCTGGAAGGAAGAACCTTTCTTCTTTCCTCCCTTTCCTTTGCCTCCTCCATCTTGGGCTGCATGGAGTTACAAGTTATATAAATATCACTGTGATTTTCTTAAATGATGGAAAATTTACGGAGCAAAAAACCCAAAAGTGCTTACTGGACTCTGCACCCGCATACCCCATGAACAGCATTGAGAGTAACTTCAGAGTGGACTTCTGATAGAGTCCAACCACGGTCTCATTGAGCGGGTCCTTGTTCTTCTCCAGCCAGTTAGTGATGTTGTAGTCAACAGTACCAGCATAGTGGATGAGAGAGAAATGAGCCTCTGCTTTTCCTTTAACAACTCTGGGCTTCTGGAAGTTGGGACTTTTACCCAGATGGTTGTCATACAACTTGGCTTTGAATGTCGAATCTGAAGCTTTGGGGAACATGCACTCCTCTTCAAGGATGGACATGATGCCCATGGGCTTTGATAAAGGATGGATAAGATGTTAGACTATTATACACAAGAGCTGTCAAAATGACCAAGTTTGAACACACCAACCTTTTCAATGAGTTCAATGCAGGCTGCCAAGTCCATGCCAAAGTCAATGAACTCCCAAACGATGCCCTCTTTCTTGTACTCTTCTTGCTCCAGTACAAACATGTGATGGTTGAAGAACTGCTGCAGCTTCTCATTGGTGTAGTTGATGCAAAGCTGCTCGAAGGTGTTGAACTAAAAAAGTGAGAGTCAGATTTCATATACATTATACAGGAAGGACATTTTTCCATAAATATTGTGTGAGATGTCCTTAAACCCTTTAACACTCACATCAAAGATCTCAAATCCAGCAATATCAAGCACACCAATGAAGTACTGACGAGGTTGTTTGGTATCCAGAGATTGGTTGATTCTCACCACCATCCACAAGAACATTTTCTCGTACACTGACTTGGCCAGAGCACCGATAGAGTAGTACACCTTAAAAAAAAGAAAACATGAAAGCAATTAAATCAAAGTTTAAATTTGTTGTATTCTTTAAGTACTCACAGAACTGTGAGGTTCCTTTTATTTCATCTCACCTGCTGCACACTTTGACCTTTGGTGACCCACTCGTTGCCTACTTTAACTCTTGGGTGGCACAGCCCCTTGATGAGGTCAGCAGAGTTTAGGCCCATAAGATATGCCGCTTTGTCGACATCTGTAAACGGATGTTGTATTAAAGCATTATTTTCTGTAGTTATACTGTTATATAGTTACTCTGCTGAGGTTTTATTTCTGTTCTGACCCTCAGTGCCATCAGGCTCCGCTTGTTCTTCTCGCTGCTTCTGTTTGAATTTCATGTTTCCATAATGCATGATGGCACCGGTCAGCTTGTAAATGCCATTCTTCTCCTCTTGGGTGAAGCCCAGGACATCAAAAGCTTCCTAAAACAAGAAAATTGCATTTCCGTTTGTTATTGCTGAATATGTATATAGATTTGAGGATTTGTATTTTCCACTATGCTCTGTTTCACTCACATCAGTAGCCATCAGCTCTTCAGAATCATTGATAGAAGCTACGGTTGTTTCTCCTTGGGAGATGTAGGCGTAGTCATAGGGGTTGTTGGTGATCAACAGCATTTCTGCCAGAGAAAAGAAAGATTGCAATCTATGTGACTACGTTCTGCTTTATTCTGGCATGGACAGTGGATCAAAAGACAGGAATTACACATAGAATACACGGGTAGTTTGCAGTGGGAAAATACAGCCATGCTATTGGATCTGATCCTGACCACTTGGATTTTGGGTCACCCTTCTACCCAGCCTATTATTCAGCACTCACCCAGCAGCTCTGGTTTCTGCTGGGACAGAATCTGGTAGAAGATGTGATAGTCCCGCTCAGCCTTGAGCTGATAGGTGACACGAGACTTCTCCAGCAAATCTAAAAAAGAAAAAAAATGTAAAAGTAGAACAGTAATTGTATGCCACTTTGTTGAAACCTACAGGAAATCTCATCAAAATAGGAAACTAGAAAACAAAGTTAATGTAATTAAGTAGAACACATCGTGTGCTCTAAACACAGCACCATGCAAATCTTGAAAGAATTATTTGGCTTATGATGATGTCACAGCATACTCACATGTCTCAATGTCAGCAGAAGACAATTTTCCACTGACTCCGAAGTGGATTCGAATAAATTTACCCTGTGAGGATATATAGGATTGAACCCAGTGAGGATAGTGAAGAATGAAGAGGATATCCAGGATTTTGTAAAGCCTGCCTGAAATGTTCACTTAACTCACTGTTGGTGTTTTGTACTCTGTACTTAAATGTGTTGATATTTGTTAGCATAAAGAATGAAAGTGGAACTGGCATGAACTGTAGAGCAGTTCCCTCAAAACAAGTGAACTCACAAATCTGGAGGAGTTGTCATTCCTGATGGTCTTGGCATTTCCAAACGCCTCCAGAGCAGGATTGGCCTGGATGATCTGATCCTCCAGGGTGCCCTGCAGATGTAAAGCATAGAAAGTTTTAGTCATCTAAACTGTATTTATAACGCTTTCAAAATATCACATCATACCAACCTTTTTCTCCTGTTTTTCATCCTTCTTGCCAGAAACCGCTGCAATGCTGGCAAAGTACTGGATGACTCTCTTGGTGTTCACAGTCTTTCCTGCACCAGATTCTCCACTGGGGATAAAAACCAGTGAGCTTGTGAGACATCTCTGTAACAGCTTAAACACAGTCTTAATAATAAAAAAAGATCTGGTTATCGGGACTGACTTACGTGATAAGGATTGACTGGTTTTCTCTGTCTGCAAGATTTATGAGAATAAATGTTAGAAGTTATCTTTTTAAATGTCTCAGAGAGACCGTTACAAAGTCCTGTATACAAGGTGAACATACCAGAAAGCATATACTGGTAGGCATTGTCAGAGATGGAGTAGATGTGAGGAGGAGCTTCACTCCTCTTCTTTCCTCTGTAGGCAGCGACCACCGACTTATCGTACACTGGCAGCCACTTGTAGGGGTTGACAGTTACACAGAACAGTCCTGAGTAGGTCTGTGGAAGAAGATTTACGCAAGTTTTATTTGGTTTCTTTTAGATTAAGCTACAGATTTCATGCTATGCAGATATCTCCGGGCTTGTGGTTACTACTCACGTAGATCATCCACGCTGCGTAACGCTCTTTGAGGTTAAACAGCACAGCAGGTTCATGGAGGAAGGTGAACATCGCCATGTCCTCAATTTTATCGAACTTTGGCGGGTTCTGAGGATGGATATCTGCCTCCTTATGGGTGACGGTCTAAAAGGGTTTAACAAAAAGCAGTGACCTTAAATCAAACTGTAAAACCCGTCAGGGGTGTAAGTTCATAATCTCAACTAATGTTTCAGTTTTTATTCAGCTGGTGTAAATATGACACACTAACCTTTCCAAACTCAGTTTCGACGGTAACTTTGTCACCGTCCCTGCTCATGACTGAGGCTTTGACGTACTCCACCTCGGGGTCGGGTACAAAACAAAACTTTTTCATGTCGAAAGGTCTGGTCTGAGCTTCCAAACGCTCCTTCTCCGACTTTCTCAGGAAGGAAGCTGCCGACCCAAACTCCGCCATGATGGCGTCACTTGACATCTTGAAAGCTGCGAGGCAAGAGTGTGGGTTTAAAAGCGTGTTGGTTACATCTTTCTTGGATGGTATTGGGAGAATTTGTAAGCTGATTTAATTGTAATGTATTTCTGCAAATAGTTTAAAGGTAATAATTAGTAATTATATCATAAAAATGTTGTTAACTAAGAACTACGACCACAAGCTACAGTAGTACAGACATAAATGTCATTCTGAGTCTAGTATAACTTTGTTTTGAAAAAGGAAAAGCATGGAGCTGTTTACCTGTTTTCTCTTCCTTTCCCTTGATGAAAGTTTACTGGGTCTCTAGAAAGACAAGACGACAAAAGGAAATGCATTTTCAGTACATGTCCTTATAGTTATGTTATTATAAAATGTGTGTATGCTTACCTGTAGATGGTGTGATTCTGTCCATTCTCCCGTCTCTCTGACCTCCTCTTTTTATACATCCAGGAGGCAGTGCCTCAGCACACAGCCGCCCTAAAAGGCATGATGCCAGAACACAAAGGGATCAAAAAAGAAACACCTGTATTTGGAGATAAAGGTGTGGACAAATATAGCCATTGGCTATTGTAGCCGAAGCTTAATTAGCTTGTCCTCTATCAGCATCTGTTTTAGTTCTGTCCTTCAATTGTGAGAAAAGCAAGAAAATCACTTTAAAAAAACATTAAAAATAGCTCTGACTCTTATATGAATCATTTATGTTATTTTCATTATATTAAACCCATTTCCACACATTTTATTGTCTTAAATGAGAATCATTGACTCATGTTTTTTTTGTTATTAAAGTCTAAATTCTGTTATTAGTTTCTTACGTGCCTCGTCACTGCTACTGTAAGCACTGTCTGCGTGTCTTGTGACTGTGGTATTGTCTTCTATTGTCCTGGAGGACAAAGATAAACCCTGTGAATTTTTGACTTGGATTCCTTCTGGTAGTCCTTTGCCTCCCAGTGGGCCTCAGATGACCCTCCTCCATCTATAGTAAAAGGTCGGGAGTGACAGCTGCTTGCTTTCAACGGTCTAAGTGGCCATGCTGTAAGGAAATACATTTAGCACACAAAGGACACTTACTACCTCCCCCATATAGGCATTACTAATGACACCGCAGCCAGTGCTGTAAATAAGTGTCACATTAGCAAGAGAAGATCCTTAAATCACACGTTTATTGAATGGACCACCTGAAGCCCTCCTCAAGAAGCACAAAACCTTTCGACATTAACAACTTCACACTTTGAGGTTCACCGTGACCTTGTGAGTCTTGACAGTTGGCTGTCTGCACCCAGCGCACCACTCCTCGGCACATCGCAGGCGGTGCTGAGTTTCATTCCCAGCTGTCTTGTGTCCTTCTGCAGTCAACACTTATGAGGAAGCTTGACAGGCCTTCCTATACGCAGCAGCCGCCCTGGTGGGTTGTTCGAGCTGCTGCTTGAACATACAATGAGCAGCCGAAACATCAAAGCCTGACAGGTGACGTGAATAGCATCAGTGTTAAAGTGCATTGTTGTGGATGTTACTTGATTACCCAACTAAGCATTGTTGCAAACCAAACATACACACACAAACCTGAAGGACATTGTACCAAAAAGGAAAAACAGAAGAAATTTTCATGAAAATTCAAGGAACACAACAAAGAGCTGTAGGCCCACACTCCCCAGATCCCAGTCCAATCAGGCATAGAGATGCACTCTGCAGCCCACAGCACCCAGCAGGCCCGATGCCAACAAACTGGTGCTAGACACCACATGACAGGTACATTGTTCATCAGTCAGAATAATATTACACATGTTCTTGCTCCTCTTGTTCTGCAGATTAAAGGCCTCTAATCAGAATTTCAGGTGTCTATGAAGCATGCATTTTTTAAGATAGTGAAAGTGCTGGTAAGCATTTTACATAAATTCATCATGAATGTCATGATAACTTTGGTAACTTTATACAAACACTCACTTAAATCTTTTAATTAAGGGTGCTGAACGTTGCACATTGCCTGTTAACTTTATCTTAGTGATCATGATCGACTACAACTCGTAGTGTTTCTTTAAAAAAAAGGATTGGTTGGCAGCACTCATTGGATTGACCAACACTCAGAAACATGCAAAAGTCCAATGAAACCAGTGAAGATCTAAGAGGGAGAATTGTAGATGCACAAAAGTTTGGATGGTCTCTATGTGCCATTTCTTCTTCACTGAAGAAGAAGCTCCTGCTTCAAGCTCGACTGAAATTTGCGACTGCCCACATGGACGAGACAAATGGCTCGTGGAGAAAAGATTTATGGTCAGACCAGACAAAGGTTAAGCTATTTGGCCATAATGGCAAGAGGTATGTTTGGAGAAGTAAAGGTGATGTTTTCAGTCCTAAATACACTGTACCAACTGTCAAGCATGGTGGTGGTCCTGTTTTGCTGCCACTGGTACATTGCACATTGCAAGTGGATGGAATAATAAAAAAGGACTACCACCAAATTCTTGAGCTTCAGCACCTCAAATCAAACGCTAAATAGTTTAACCACAACCAGTGTTGGGTATTCCAAGAGGACAATGATCTCAAACTCAAACCAAAACTGTTGTAGGATGGATAAAACAGGCTAACATTGAGCTTCTCTAATGGCCTTCCCAAAGCCCGACCTCAACCCCTTTGAAAATGTGTCAACTGCAATCATTCCACCCTATGACATTCCTGCCCACGACACTTCTCCAGTCCATCTTTAATAACCTGAAAAGTTGGTTGATTCCCACCTGACTCCAGTCTTTAAACTCTGTTATTTTTATTTTGCTTTACTATCAAGGAATATACAGTGCCAGCATACTACAAGTGGAATACAATAAATATACATCAGGTTTACTATTAGCTGCTGCTTCCCCAGCACAATAATCTTGAAAACAAAGTGGGCAAGTGTTTATAGCCTGTTGTTTTCTTCCTTTTGTCCTTGAGCTCTGAGATGGCCGCATGACGTTCATAAAGCCTCTACAAATGTCACTGGCACCGAAACTGGCAGCCAAGGCATAGTGACACGCGATGTCAGACTTACTTAGACCCTCACACTCACTGGCTTTGTGCCATTTCTCTCCACTTTGCATAACAATCTAGCTAAAAGAGGAGTCGATGAGGATGTTGAGATACAAAAAAGAATCTGTTTTATATTCAAGTCGAGCTTTTGTTCATTTTTCTGCATGTTCACACTCTAAATCCAATCCAAATTTGAGTGTGAGCATTATCGTGTTTGCAGCTGTTGTTCGGCAAGGCCAGGTCACCACCCTATATACTGGTACCGTAACTGCTACTTCATTCTGTCACCCCCACGCTTCATCTTGTTGGCCTAACATTGTTTCCTTCCATTTACCCTTGAGGACAAAGATAAACCTGTGAAATTGTTTTGGGATTCCTTCTGCCGAGCTTAAGTCAAAGCAGGCACTCCATACGGCCACAGCCCCTCTCAACAGTGACGCAAACCATCGTGTGTGTGAGCGCGTGAGTCCTTTTCAGTAATCATCACAGCCTCTTGAGTAAAAGATCAGTTTCTGTCATTGTAAAGATAAATACCTGATATATGATCATGGTGGAGAAATCGTTTGAATTCACAAGTGTCTGCTGCTGTCACCAGGATCACAAGAAGTATTTCTTCACCGTGCAAAGTGTGAGACTGTCCACACAGTGATAATTTCTCTTAGACTTAGAGAAGGAATCTTCTCTTCCAAGACCCCTGCACTGTATAACAAGACTCTTTCAACACTTGAATGCTCCACATTCAAGGTCCTCACCTCAAGTAGTCTTATTAGCCCTTACATAATGTTCCCTGTCAGTTCCACACTCAGCTCTCAGCTGTCCTGTACTGTTTGAAGGGTCAGCTAACATGCTCTGATGTTCTCCTTACATCAGCTACCTTGGCTGTCTGCTTTATGTACAGCAGCTTCAACTTCACCTTGTAATGCACCTGAGTGATGATATACAGTTGTTTGGAGATAATACAGGATGTCAGAACAGGGACTAGGAGTGAGGGTTGTCAGGTCTCCAGTTTTCCAGTGGAATTTAGCTGTTTTAGGCATATTAAATATTTCCTTTTTGGGATGTATTTCATTTACATATCTATTATTTTCTTAAACACCAATGACATTAGATACTTTATGTAACATTTTGTTGTTTAAGTCTTCAAGAATGAAAACCCCAACTGGAACACTAGGTGATCAGAATATATTATTTTTGTTTATCAATATTCTTACCAAGTCTTAGCAATTAGGGAACTAAGACCACATCAAAAACCTGCTGTTTTTTGAAAGTCCTTATTTTGCCGTCCTCCAGATTATAGGGTTATGATCTATGATGAAGTTTGGAGGCTTAAACCCCAACAAACTTTGCACAAACACAAACACCTGCATGACATTTATACTGGCAATATCTAACTCACAATACCAACTCTGAGTATCCATTCATTTATTTTTCTTTAACTGTTATTGATTAAGAACAGCAGGTGCATGAGATCCCAGCTTTACTGGGTGAAAGGCAAAATCTGGATGGATCACCAGTCCACCACAACGCTAACACAAAGTAGTCCAACTGCAAGTGGTGTTATCAATCTGATCCCAAGTAAATACAGGGCGAGTGTTGCCAATAACAATACAGATAGCATTATTATTGACTACTAAAGGCAGCTTGTGTAGGGCAGAGCCATGTGAAGGACTTATGAGAAGAATTATCAATTTGTATGCCACTGTCATTTTTACTTTTCACAATATTTGCCAAATATTCAACAAATAAACTTTTTCATCTTTTGCCAGATAAAAAATCTGCTATAGTACATCCTACAGAAATGCACTGCAATTGTTTGTCCATTTGGAAGAACTAAGTAGTGAAAAGAAGTGAGCAGTGGGAATGTGCAGTCACTTTATGAGGTGATAACGTGGTCCTGCGCAGGTGGAGAGAGGATGACAACCCGTGTTCCCCATCTTGCCCTGAGTTCTTCATAAGACAGCGTTAACAGTGTATGTTTAGAGCAGCACTCTAACCTTGAGGGCATTGTTGCACTACAAGGGTGGAACATACCAATCTTTGTTAAGATCCTCAACCTCAGCTGTCATCATAGGCCTCTGGTGCCGGAGCTGTCTGTCTGCAGAGACAGACTGAGCCAGGTGACGTGCTCAGAGACGACTGCCTTTCTGCGGCTGCACTGGGATGCATGTGAACTGAGGTTGGGTACGACAGAGTATTAGGGCCACATTAGTTAGAAAACTATATTGCTGATCATTTCGAGATTAAAGTCGAAAATGTATTTTGAGAAAAAAGTTGAAATGTGGAGATTACCTTTGTTGATTCAAGAAAAAATTGCACACTTGCTGTACACTCTACAAAATGCCTTGTTTAGGTGATTTAGTGAAACAAATCGATCCTCTTTATTGGGTGTAACCATCGACAACCTTTCATCTGTCCATTATAAGCCATTTCCAGCTTTTATGGTTTTGAAAGCAGGTCTGTTCACAAACCAGAACCTGATCAACAGCACTGCATCCCATCATATTCACACAGTTTCTAAAGTTGTATTTTGCCATTTTGATACTATAATGAAACCCATAAAGGCTGATGCTCCACACACTCAATAAACTACATTTATTGCTTTTTTTTTTAAATTCAGCATGACAGCTGTTGTAGCTGTGCTAAAGTGATTGGAAAGATATTTTTCTATTGATCAAGTTAGATTAGGAAGCAGTGTTTCTTTTAAAACCCAAGTGTTTTTGTTCTGAGAAATGAAGCCTGTTCCACTCAGCAAGCTGCTCTGCTGCACAGCTCAGCCAGATGACAAATGCATTTAAGACCACAGTCAAACCCACAAGGGCTGAGGCTCCATCCAGCCAAATGCATTGCTTTTTTAATCAGCACAGGTATCAATTAGCTGTGATGAACTTTGAGAGGCAACACAAACACTGTCTCTGTCTCTTTGGTCGATATTCCACAAAAAAATCATTCACGTGTCATTTAAAACATTTATGATCAGTTTCAGAATTAAAATATGTTTTTCTGTTAGTACACAAGACCGTTTCTAATGGATCATAACAAAAATCTTTTGATTTGATTTTCCTGTTACTAACATTAAATACTTCAATGTAAAATGTGTTTGTGCTTTCAGAATAAATTATGATTTTAAAAAATGCTGTAACTGATAAGAGTGGCTCACTCTTGGAACATCTCCATCTTGTGGTCACAGATTGCATTTGTGCTGATCTGAGGAGGAGCTTTCTGACAGATTTGTTGATGAAATAAGTGGAATATTTGGTCCCATGCACATCATAGGTCTACAATAACAAACAGTTCAAATTAAAATAGCCGGTTTGCAGCTTTAAAAATCAGTGTTTTATAGTAAAAATGAGAGTTTAAAAAGACTTAAACTGATCCATCACCCTGTCCAGACACCTTAAAGGACCCAGAGGATTAACAAGTTGTTGAGAGGCTAGAGGACGATAGCTGTCACTGTCCAAGGAAACAACTTACAATGTGCTAATTGTGAATAATGTAAAGGGATTTCTTAGCAGGATCATGTTGTATCACTTGAGAAAGTCTTTCAATGCCACAAATTCACACCTCGGGTTTAGCTTTGACCTGGCCTCCCAACAATGTCTCAGCTGTCTGCATGCTTCTTTGTAGCCTTATACATGAAAACACTGCATTGTGGTATACTGAAGAGAGGACTGTGTTTGACTTGGGATTTTAATGGATGTTGAGGTTTTTTTTTTATTTATATATATTTTTTCATTTTATATGTTTAAATTTTCATCAGGCTAAACACACTAATAGGAAGAATATCATATCCCCAGGCAAAACGAAGCCTTGAACCTGCATTCTCGCTTTAAGCCACCAGATGGCGATAGCCGTGGTTGCAAAAAGACTTGGTCCTGTAGACGTCTAAAGGGGAGAATAGCTTTTCTCTCTTGACCTCTGTAAACATTTTCCTGCTGAGCTGACCATTCTTCCAGAAGCACATGTGTGAGCTCAGACTCTGACACTTGATGAGAAGGCCTGGCTCGCACTCTCCGCTCTAATTCATCCTAAAGGTGTTCTGTCAGGTTGAGGTCAGGACTCTGTGCAGGCCAGTCAAGTTCTTCCACATCAAACTTGCCTTAATGGACCTTGCTTTGTGCACTGGTGTGCAGTCGTGTTGGAACAGGAAAGGGCCGTCCTCAAACTGTTCCCACGAAGTTGGGAGTATAAATCGTCTAAAATGTCTTGGTATGATGAAGTAGCAAGAGTTCTTTTCACTGGAGCTGAGGGATGAGTCCAGCTCCTGAAAAATATTATTATTATTGATGCAGGAATAAATAACACGTTATCGTTTCAACTAATTTTAGGGTATCTTCCTCTCTCTTACATGCACATTTATTAAAATTATTACAAACATAGAACTGTCACCGGGGGGAGCAGCACATTTTTTGGGGGGTGGGCATATTTAGAAGTGAGGAAGTTGCGCCTGGACAGGTTTGGATGGGTGAGTGAGAGCTGCTGCTACCAGATGTGTCTTAGGGCTGCAGGAGCAAAAGCTGCTATTCAGAAGAGAAAGAATGTGTCATTTCACTGAAAATTACATTTTACACTAATAATTTAATTTCTCTGTATTACATTTTAACTGTAAGTACTTCCAGTTGAGTTTGCACTCTTTGCAGTGTCAGATGGTTTACAGAAAGACATGACAGTAAGTGACCCAGCCCAACTTCTGTAAAGAAGAGCAAAGCTAAGACCTTAAACATTAAAAAAGCCTTTTGATAAATTCTTTAATGGTTCATCGCTGAGGAAATGCCTCTTACATTTTTGTAATTCTCTTTCACACCTTCACACGTAAACTAATAAAAACAAACCTGAGAGTTTTTTATTATCAACTTGGAATGTTAGTTGTGTCCGATGCTTTATGAGCTTTTGGACCGTAGTTCTGACACGTCTGACTTTCAGCAGCTCTTATTCACTGAATGAGCTGTTGCCATTCTTCCTTTCACTGAAGCGTAACTTGAGCTGGCTTTTTGACGATCTCCTTGCTATTGTCCTCGATGACAGATAACTCACAGAGTCTCAGTGATGCCTGTCAGAGATGCCCATCTAGCAGTTATGAATAAAACTTAAAGTCTATTCACAGCTTTTATCTAAAAATTGTACCATGTATACCAGTGCGTACATTTTGAAGTTTTTTTCATAGTAGAAGTGAATGAATAAATACAGAAAATGTAGATGATAAAATCGACATTGAATAGCTTCTGATTCCATTTTATTTGCTTTCCTTTTCAGATTTTTGTAGGAATTTTGACTTCTTCTAATATGCTGTTATCATTTTTAGTTTGCATGTCCTGCCTCTAACTAAAGAAGACCAACTATATACTGCATAGACTCATAAAGACCAAACCCTTACACTATAAAGTATATTGTGTCTCATGCTATCATCTTATGTGCCCTTGCTACTCGTTCTTTCTCATCATAGATGGGTGGTCAGCCTCCTGGAGAGCGTCGCTTCTAAGCCAGCTGGCAGATCAGATTTTCAGAGACAGCGAGAGGTCTTTCCAAAACAGATCAGAGAGATTAAACAGCAATTCACACTGAGATATGATCAGACCACCGCTTTATGTGCCGTCACCCTTCACAAAATATAGACCCAGCAGAAATAGTCATGTAGACTGATGAGCTTACATTAATGGAAAAATGTTTTATACCTATAATCACATCATTCAATTAAACATCAAATTTAAGACTGTGTGTGTATTTCATTGTTTTTCTATGTACCGAGAATGAAAATCGCACCAAATGTCAGAAGTAGTAAGGCTGAAATAATCACTCAGTTTTCACTAAAGACCATCGCTTTATTTTCACGACTTGATTACTCAGCCACTTATTTAATTTGCTTAGTCAAGCAGCACAAAGAGACAACATCTGTTATACAACCCTGCGCATAATGGAGATTACAACGATTTATTCATATTTTAATCAAACTTTGTTTGCTTAGGTTAGCTGATAATCCTTTCTATCCGCATTTCAAGAAAATCAGTTTTCCACACATCCATTTTACAAATATGCCTCCAAAATGTGTACGGAATAGGAAACGTGGATCATTGGGGTATTGATTTGGATATAGATAAACCCAAAAAGCCTTGTTAGCAACTGTGAGGGGGAATATGTGAATAATATGACTTTAAAATCACCAAGAAACCTCTAGGCCAACTAAACCCAGAGTTACATGACCTCTAAAACATCATGGAGCACAGGACGAGGACAACATGCATGAAAAAGGAGATGCTGAAATTCCTGCAGAACAAACAGACAAAGAAGAACGGACAGGAAGAAACTTCCAAAGTGATTCTTCAAATGAAGTGTATACATCAAGGTTGCCCGAGTCAAAACTGCTCACATCATACGCTTTTTAATCAGTTTTATTTGACATGAAATCAGGCTATAGTTAATTGCATCACACTCATCATTGAACACATCATCAATGTTGTCAGACATAACATTATTCGAGCCAAGTTAATCATAGTGATAATAATTATCAGTGTATAAGTGTTAGGATTTGAGTGCAACGTACACAGGAAAAGAAAAAAGATGTACCAAAGGCTGACGGGGAAAGAGACCATCAGCTGAGGTGTGCGTCCTTCACAATTAGTGCTCAGTGCTCAGAGTCCAAATTAACCAAAACCTCCGTCCTGTTTAAAATCACACACACACACAGATTCACACAGGTGTGAACTTGAGGGGGGGAAAATACACTCATACACACACGGTTGAATTTGTGCCATACGTGATACGGCTTCAGCCAGCATACTAGAGACTGAAAACCTCGCAGGAGCGTGCTTGAGGAGGAGGAGTCAGGGGTTAATTTGGAGCTCCGGGGCCCTCTGCAACTCCCATTCAAATCCAATGGAGTGTAATCATCAGGTCCTTTCTCCAGCATGAATAAACATTCATTTAAAAATAACAGACGACCTCCATCATAACTCCACGTTCAGCTTCAGAAAAAATAAAGTAAGTGTGCTGTTTAAAGCACGTTTAAAAACTTCTACTAGAGTTTGTGGTACCCGTCTGTTCTCTTACAGCTGAGACTGGTCATCTAGAGACGTATTGACTATTAGCTTCTGAGGACATACATAAAAAAAGCCCTTCAGTGATTTCAGACATGCAGATAGGAATGTTGTGACGGTCAACAGCTTGACTGTTATTGAATAATGACACCAGAGAATGGAAGGTTCATTCCATGTCAACCCAGTTTAGCTTAATGCTTCTGGATAATTTACTAATTAAGCTTAAGAACAACATAAATATAAACAGACATATAAATACCGCTGGCTCCAGGCCAGAGTCAGTGAGTGGATTTCCACCATTTGTTCTCTGCTCAGAGAAGTTTTAGCCTTTGTTCCAAATATTTATAATAGCTGACTTGTTATTCCCTTGATTTTGAAGACTTCAATCAAATGATTCAACATTATTTAAAAAAAAAAAAAAAAAAAAAGGAAGGAAGGAAGAGAGAAAAAAGATTCAAAGTGCTTTTCCTCACTGCATAGCATACTGTACTGTAAGGATCCAGCCACAGGGTCTGCTTTAACACAACTCAGATGCCCCAGGAAGTTAAAGAAACTAACTCTAGAGTATTTACAAGGCGTTTAACCCCAACAATCCTGTCAAGTGTTACATCACATGTCTGAGAACTGTGGTTCCTCCTCCGCTCGGAGAGCTAGACGGATTTACGACAAAGGTCACAGAAAATGGTACAAAACTGACTTTTGTACAGCTCTGAGGACATGTTGCAGCAAACACACGCAAAAAAAAAAGAAAACAAACACATGATTCTAGGTTAAAACAAATGCTAGGAATAACCGACGACTACTCTTCAAGTCAAATATGCTAAGCAGCTAGCATCTCTGTGATGGACACACTCAGGATGGAGGATGGCGTGCAGCAGTGGGTGCTGGTGTGTTTCACGCGGCGGGGGCGGGAGCCGCCGTCCGGCCAGAAAGAGATGGAGATGCGTGTGAAGATTGTGTGTCTTCACAAGGACATTAACACACATCTGAACGGCGGGAAAAAGAGAAACACGAAGATGACGGCAGCTCCACCCAATCGCTAACGTCTGTAGCGATGATATGTTAAAAAGCTGAAAGTCTGATCGCTGTCATCAGTGTCGTGGATGCTGATCGGTGATGATCTGTTGCAGCCCTTTTCTCTCCGTCGCTCTGGGTTACCTATTAGGTTTTTATATTGCTTTGTCTGTCCTCTACATGAATATGATTGATGAAAAATGTCCTGGCTGTAAAAGTGAGTGGTGTTAACAGAGTCCGTCCCTCTGTGTATTTTAGGTCTCTGGGTTGGGGGTCGCCAGCAGCGGCACATTGTCCCGTCTCCTCCTGCCCAGCGGGGGGCGTCTGTACTGCTCACCGTCGGCCAGCGTCTGGGGCAGCGGCTTCCTCTTGCTCTCGGGCAGCAGCAGGATGGACAGTACGGCCAGCAGAGCCAGAGAGGAGTAGACGACGTGGTGCAGGAAGTAGCCGTAGTGGTTTCGCAGGTCCATGAGAGGGGAGCTGAGACGGCCCACGCAGCCCAGAGCGAGCACGGCTCCTACACCGCTCCCTCTGCACACACACACACACACACACACACACACACACACACACACACACACACACACACACACAGTTAACTGACAAGATTTACTTACACTTAATACAATTTCTGCTTATCTTTTCATCAATTATCATTTTTAATAATAATAATAATAATAATAATAATTATAATAGATTGCATTTATATAGCGCTTTTCTAGGCACCCAAAGCGCTTTACAATTCCACTATTCATTCACACACTGGTGCAGGCAAACCACAGTTGTAGCCACAGCTGCCCTGGAGCAGACTGACAGAAGCGAGGCTGCCATATCGCGCTATCGGCCCCTCTGAGGAACACCAGTAGGCGGTAGGTGAAGTGTCTTGCCCAAGGACACAACAACCAGGACAGAGAGAGCTGGGGGATCAAACCGGCAACCTTCCGGTTACAGATGAGCTTCCCAACCCCCTGAACCACAGTCGCCCCATTTTTCCAGTTTTCTTTAATGGTAGTTTCTTTAATGGTAAACATGGTGACTCAGTCAAGCCTTTTGTTGATGACTCTATAACTAGGTTCAGCTAACAAAGCTGTTGTGTTAGCCCAAGCTTATTGTAGTTCATTACAACTAAACTAAATGTGAAAAAAACATTTTAAGTCAAAAATAAAATAAAAAAAATTTGAAAAAGAATCTAAAATTAAAATTTTGTGAACTTAAAAACTTCTTAGTTTTAGTATCTGTTAGTTTGGCCAAATTTATTATCCCACCTTGCCTCATGAGGCTGCCACGCTCACGATTATTGAGATTTTCAAACAGTGTGTTTTTTGTTATGCCTGTACTGATGTTCCTAAATCTTGCCTCTGGTATGATCCCTGAACACATTAATACTTGATAAATAAATAAACAAATAAATAAGCAAAAAAGAAATAAAACTAAAGGCTAAACTGAAATGACTAAAGCTGCTCTGGAAACCAAATGAATTAAATTTAAGTGAATTAAAACAAAAAGTCAAAAACAAAAGAAAAAATATTTATAAAATGCAAAACGCACAGCTATAATAACTATAAAGATTTGATGAACCCAAACTCATTAAAAGTCTCAGCTTATTACATCTGTTACAAATAATGATTTTTTTAGGGGGGGACCGATGCCTCCTTTTCAGGCCTCGGGGAGGTTTTCGGAGCAGGTCGTCCTTCCCGTCGTCTGTTGGGCGCTGATTGTTTTGCCCTCACACAGAGTTGGAAACGATGTTTGTTTGCAGATCTCACTGTACTTCAAAGTATTCTCATCTCTCTTCTCCACAAAGTCAATTATTTTCTTAGATAACAGATCGATTTTTTATACCAAATCTGGAAAAATACTTCCATTGTTTTTGAAACTCCTCCTACTTAGAAAGACAGCTGTTGTTGTGGTATCAAATTGTTTAATTTCCTCTCTTTAACATTTGCTGCATTTCACATGTTGTGATTCATTCTGGCAGCCCGCACACGCTCTTACTGACAGAAAAACATCAACGCCTTCTACGCTGGCATTTCTTTTTCACCTACACTACAAGAAGGACAACATCGTAGTAAAAGAGCTGCAGAGTGACTGTAGAGTGCTGCTGTGTTACCTGATGATGGTAGGCATGACCTCTGCAGTGAAGAGGATGCAGAGGGAGGCGGTGGCTTGGGAAGAGAAGAGACCCAGCACTGAGAAAATCGTGATGGCCGTCTCACTGAGATCTAACAGGGAGGAGGAGAGCAGGGATAACCTTTGAGGTGTAGCATTTCTACCATGCATCTATTATGACATTAGTTTTTCTAATTTATGAATCAAACTGCAACATCTTGCTTCCATGAGCCTTTGCAAATCATAGGGACCAATAAACATCCACTGAGAGGATCCACAACACTCACCACTGTCCTCTCAGGCTTTGATGCATGATTAAAGCTCAGGGCCGGACACAGCTTTGACTTTGCTGTCACTGCAGTGTCCTACATAAACTGAAAGCCATACTCGGTTTCAGCCACAAGGGGGAGACCAAGATTTGGGCAACAGCAGATTTTCCATAGACAATGTTGTCGAGGGGGAGCAAAAATTAAAAAACACAGGTCGGGTTTTTCCATTAACAGGGCTGAGTGGTTTGCTCCTAATACACTTCATAATGCCTGAAGTGAGAGCAGTAGGATGTGTGAGAGGGATGGATCCAACATGGCCCCAGAATCAGCATCAACTTAAATTCCAGTCAGGATTTAAACAAACAAAGATTTTAATCCGAACATAATGGCTCTCTAACAACAGGGTACTGAAGTGAAACTGTACCCACCTTGACTTTTATTAATAGCCTTCCTTACTTGACTCTAGATTTACTTGGAGAAAACTATTCTGCTACCAACTAAAGCCGGCTTACACTCCATGAGTCCCAGGAGGATCAAAGAGGCCAGCCCCGTCATCGTCATGGAGAGAAGCAGGATGCCGCGGCGACCGCACCTGTCTACGGTCATCCAAAGCAACAGCCAGGCCCCACCGCCTGCACACACAGAGAGCAGGTACGTCCAATAGAAGCTGGGGGCGGTGCCCCTGACGTCACCTCGGAAAGAGCTGTAACAGTGACTAATGCCGTGAGAGATGAATCTGAGGGAGGAAGGGCAGAGAAACAAAAGAGTAAGCACTCGTGTTTCCAAACAGGTTTTAAATAGAAAAGATGAGCGAGCAAAGGTGAGTCTCGCAGCACTTTAAGCATGAAATATGAGGCAGCGGCAGCCAGAGCTGTAAATGAGACACTGCGCAAACACAAAGGAGTGACTCCAAACTGCTGCGTTGCTGAAATAATGTCAAGAGTGTGAGATGACTTACGAGGTGAAGCCGAGCACGCACATGTTCTTCCAGATGTTCCTGCTGTGGAAGAGCTCAGGGAAGGACAGGTGGGGCTTTGAGGAGGGGGCTGGCTCTGAATCCAGCTCTGCAGAGGAGAAAAGAAAAATGACAGTCGGGTAACACAGACGAGGACGGCCTGACCTGGTTCCTCGCTGATCAATCGCTCGCTGTCAGCTTATTACTAGAGGGAAAAGAGACGTGCAGGAGGACACGTGTGGAGTCTCAATCTGGCCATAAGGAGGCCATTTAATAAACTGTACAATTACAGTAGGAACCACAGTGATGTGTTCATTACATTAGCATTTGTAAGCTGTGCAGAAATGTTTAATAAAGGACCCAGAACATGAGACAATTTAACTGTAAGTCAACAGCCAGCTGTGAGGTTTAAGAGGAAAGTCTAAGAGAAAATGTCTCGTTGATGTCAGAGATCAGAGGAGCTCAGCCAGACTGCTCTGAGTTGATCTCAAGGAAACTGAAGCTCAAATAATCGCTCATTACAACCAAGGTATGCAGAAGAGCATCTGAATACAGCTAAGAGCAGCAAACTGAGATTACAATTGACAAAGCTCAGCAAAACTGCCTGCTCTCATGGGACGGGATTTCTGCCGTCACATACAGAGGGACGTGTCCGAATTTGATGTAAACATATACACATCGATCCGTCCTGCCTTGTGGTGATGATGTAATGGTGTAAAGGATATTTTCTTGGCACACTTTGGACCCCTTAGTAGCAAGTGAGCATGCCTGAGTATTGCTGCTGACCCCGTCTATTCCAGAGTGTCTGACGGCTACTGATGGCTGCTTATCGCAGGACCACGTCACAAAGCTGAGAACATCTGAGAACGTCTCAGACTGGCTTCCTGAACATGAAACATGAGTTCACTGTCGTTAAATGGCCTGCACAGTCACTGCAGTCTAACAGACAAACATGCACGTTTGGCTTGTGGTAGAACTGGAAATTCGCATCATGGTTGTGCAGCCGACAAATATGCAGTTATCAGCCAATCAGAAACACTGAGTGTGTAAAAGCATAGGACTAAGTGGAGAGAGAAATTCAAGGCCTTTAATGGATCATATGAAACAAATGAAACATGATGTTCTTCATCACCTCATACTGCTACACTTTTTCCGACTGCAGCGAAACTTCACTACAGAACTGTGTCCTTGATCTGTGTCTGCCGCTCACAGATGTCAGCTATAAAAACATACACGGAGTGCAGAATTATTAGGCAAATGAGTATTTTGTCCACATCATCCTCTTCATGCATGTTGTCTTACTCCAAGCTGTATAGGCTCGAAAGCCTACTACCAATTAAGCATATTAGGTGATGTGCATCTCTGTAATGAGAAGGGGTGTGGTCTAATGACATCAACACCCTATATCAGGTGTGCATAATTATTAGGCAACGTCCTTTCCTTTGGCAAAATGGGTCAAAAGAAGGACTTGACAGGCTCAGAAAAGTCAAAAATAGTGAGATATCTTGCAGAGGGATGCAGCAGTCTCAAAATTGCAAAGCTCCTGAAGCGTGATCATCGAACAATCAAGCATTTCATTCAAAATAGTCAACAGGGTCGCAAGAAGCGTGTGGAAAAACCAAGGCGCAAAATAACTGCCCATGAACTGAGAAAAGTCAAGCGTGCAGCTGCCAAGATGCCACTTGCCACCAGTTTGGCCATATTTCAGAGCTGCAACATCACTGGAGTGCCCAAAAGCACAAGGTGTGCAATACTCAGAGACATGGCCAAGGTAAGAAAGGCTGAAAGACGACCACCACTGAACAAGACACACAAGCTGAAACGTCAAGACTGGGCCAAGAAATATCTCAAGACTGGTTTTTCTAAGGTTTTATGGACTGATGAAATGAGAGTGAGTCTTGATGGGCCAGATGGATGGGCCCGTGGCTGGATTGGTAAAGGCCAGAGAGCTCCAGTCCGACTCAGACGCCAGCAAGGTGGAGGTGGAGTACTGGTTTGGGCTGGTATCATCAAAGATGAGCTTGTGGGGCCTTTTCGGGTTGAGGATGGAGTCAAGCTCAACTCCCAGTCCTACTGCCAGTTTCTGGAAGACACCTTCTTCAAGCAGTGGTACAGGAAGAAGTCTGCATCCTTCAAGAAAAACATGATTTTCATGCAGGACAATGCTCCATCACACGCGTCCAAGTACTCCACAGCGTGGCTGGCAAGAAAGGGTATAAAAGAAGAAAAACTAATGACATGGCCACCTTGTTCACCTGATCTGAACCCCATTGAGAACCTGTGGTCCATCATCAAATGTGAGATTTACAAGGAGGGAAAACAGTACACCTCTCTGAACAGTGTCTGGGAGGCTGTGGTTGCTGCTGCACGCAATGTTGATGGTGAACAGATCAAAACACTGACAGAATCCATGGATGGCAGGCTTTTGAGTGTCCTTGCAAAGAAAGGTGGCTATATTGGTCGCTGATTTGTTTTTGTTTTGTTTTTGAATGTCAGAAATGTATATTTGTGAATGTGGAGATGTTATATTGGTTTCACTGGTAAAAATAAATTGAAATGGGTATATATTTGTTTTTTGTTAAGTTGCCTAATAATTATGCACAGTAATAGTCACCTGCACACACAGATATCCCCCTAAAATAGCTAAAACTAAAAACAAACTAAAAACTACTTCCAAAAACATTCAGCTTTGATATTAATGAGTTTTTTGGGTTCATTGAGAACATGGTTGTTGTTCAATAATAAAATTATTCCTCAAAAATACAACTTACCTAATAATTCTGCACTCCCTGTAGTTCAGTCTTATTGTTAACTTTGATATGCCAATCATGTGTAGGTGGTGCCGTGAAGGATTATTTTATAGCATGTCCTTACAGCACATCTTTATCATCTTGTTGTGATAAATATAGGTCAGAGTTATGTAAGCCTCATCTAGCCTCAGGTGCTGAGATACTTCTCCAGGAGAGAAACACGGCCAGCAAATATATTCACACCATTTCTCTTTAAGACTTGTTGCTACATGAAACATTTCCGCACGTCATCAGTATTCCTCAGTGTCCTTCCTGCTAGCGTGACAGCATTACAGTAACCACCCAAATAAATCCCCATTTTAATTTGATCTGAACTGTAATCACAACAAAAGGGGATGTTCTTTGATCACTTTATCTGTGAATGAGAGCTCGACATAAAAGAATATGAACAAATTTAGGTTAAAAGCTTTGTGGGGGGGTTTAATACACTCAGAATGGAAACATAAAATGTAGATTTTGCAACGATTAACAACTATCAACCTCAGTACAGCTAATGCTAGCAGAACACAGAGGTTACTGAACAGTGCAAAGTTGACACTACGTAGCTGGAAACATATTTGACATGTAAACAGTGGCAGAGCTCAGTGGTCGCCTGGCCTTAGGCCATCTTTTAACAGCGAGTCATTACGTCCCATTATGTTTCCATTTTAATGCAGGAACCATCCGCTCTTAATAAATCATGAATAGTAATTGAGCATCATTACCGCTCTTGGAAGTGGTGCGTGAGAGGGTCATATACATTGAAACACACGGCCACAGTTATTCCATAAATAATGCAGGCTTCGTAAGCCGAGCGCCTGGCGCTGAACCCTGCAGTGAGGTAAAGTGGGAATTTGTTCTTCGTTTACAGAACGAGGATCTAACGTCAGTGCTGCAAACACACCTGTGAAGCTCTCGTCGTCCCTCACGTCTCTGTTGGAGTTTCTTCTCTCGCTGAATGCGTTCATGTCTGAAGATCGCTCCGACAGAAGGAGCCAGCGAGGAGATTCTGGAAACACCCCAGGAACTCTGCAGGAGGAGGAGGAATATACTTTAACTCTTTGATCTCAGATGACCTTTACTCAGCACTAAAACTAATTAGAAGCTTTAAGGTTTTGTTGCTTTCACCTGAATTTGCTGCTTCGGTATAAAAACTAACCAGCGCGGGTCACAAAGAAGCAAAGTTCTATAATCCTCTCTTATTAAAACCTGCAATTCGCTGCCAGTAATCTTTTTATAATCTCTGATAATGCGGTATGTTACCCAGATCTGAGAGGGACTGCGGACCTTAAACAAAGGAGCTCTAATATGTTCTGACACCAGCTCAGTGTGAAAAGGGGATTGGAATCAATACCATCTAACAAAGCTTTAATAAGTCAGCTGGCGAAACCACTCCCAGGTTCCTTCATGATTCAGAAAGTAAAAGCCTGAGTAAAAATAACAAGAGACACATTCCTACCCGTAGCTGAGAAAGAGTGTTAGTGGGGCGGACCCAGCTCCCAGCAGGCCCCTCCAAGATTGGCACCCGAGGGCCACGGCCAGCAGCAGCAGCTCCCCGGCTACAGTCGTCAGGCCAGCCAGCGTGGTGGCCATCAGCCTGAGAGACGGCTCACACAGCTCCAGACCTGAACAAACAACACAATGTCAAAGCTAACTAATCTTTTATTTACACTTTTCAGATTCTGAAAGATTAAACATTTAAAAACAAGAGAATATAAATATCATGTGCCCCAAAACTTGGTTCCATTGAAATATAATGCAAGCTAGAAGAAGTAGATTTGATCACTAGGCCTCATTAGCGGCACAAGGAAAAGGAGAGAGGAATTACTGAACTGAGACTCTCTGAGATTTCAGGTGAAGTTCAGGTAGGTGACTGTACTGTGGAGGAAACCATCTGTGCATGACTGTTTGCATATTACAGTGTTTGTTCCTGTGTGATGATCCGTGGGTTCTGATGAAACAAATGACGCCCATCCTTCAAGGCTGAAACACTCACGGGTGATATACAGAGTAAGATAGACTCCCGCGCTGGCCGCCGCCAGACAGAAACGCATGACGATGAAGACAGAAGGGTACGGGGAGACGCACACGAGCACCCCGAACACCACCGAGAGGGTCAGAGAGGTCAGGAGGGTCTTGGACCTGCCCAGCCTGCAGGGAAGCACAGAGATACAGACACACGATTAAAACTCAGCAAAGTAAGCAAACACAGATTCAAATTAACAGGGATAAATTAAAACACATGTACAGGAGCAGATGCACAACAACATAAATCACACTGTACATGCTGATAATGCAGCAGCTGCTCGTGTGCTTAAATATTAACACGGAGAGGGAATAGAACAGAAAATAGGACAGGAGTCTACTGACAGAGTTTAGACACAACAGGGAGCCACCCTTTGAAGTCTACACTTTTACAGCATCATTAAGCATTAATGCTGCCATTATACTTCCAGTTTCATGTAGTTTACCAGACAAACAAATTAATCAGAACAATTTAGAGCTCGCGAAGAGTTTAGAATAAAAAAATAAATAAAAGAAAGAGCCTAAGAAATGCTGCAATCACAGAGGCTTAGGGAAGCTGCGTTTCCAAAAACAGCTCAAGTGGAAAGCACGACTGTTCACTAATGAACGATTAGCCAGTTTTTGTTTGCTTGTTTAGTTTCTAACATGCAGCTTAGCAATGCTCCCTTTTCTTCTTCATGTGCCCCCAAGGAGGCACCATTAATTCACCGGTCTAAACAAACAAATGCTATGCTCAATTGGTCAGCAAATTAATGAGAGCTGTTAGCTGTGGCATCATCTCCCTCGCAGTTGCCCCCAAAAACTAGAGCTTCGCCTTCAAACGACACACACTGGTTCACTTGTGTGACTCATCCGAGGCCACTGAGCAAAATAAAGCATGGAAATTTAGCATAAATGTATTTGCCATTAATTGCTTGTGGGAGGTAAATTGTTTGTAATACAGCCATGAGATTTTCTTGAGTAAACAGCAGTATTTTTCCTCCATCACAAATTATATCTTACTGTAATAAATAAAAAGAGTTTATGAAATGGCATTTGGCCTGAGGCCACAACTTGCTGTTGGATAGAGGAAGCACTGGCAGGCCACAGTAAATCTATAGTCCATTTCATTCTGCAAACCGTGCTACTTTTTCTGAATGTGTCTCTGTGTGCTGCATGACGACTGTGAGGTAATGAAACTGCAAAGTAAGAAGAGGACAGAGAATAATGAGGAACAAAATGATCTGACAGCACAGATGTCTGCACACAGACGGGCTGGCTTTTATTGGAACATGTTCCCAGGAAGCATGCCCATGTGGGCCCACGGAGGGTAACTGTGGGTGAACTGTGGGGCTGTGCACAGGGCACGCTCACATTTATTGTGCACAGATGCCACAGCGGTGTTGTCCTTTTGGGGCGCATATACAGGCTAGTTCATGGAGGTCACGGTTCAGTTTTGTCCTTTTGGGTCCCCACTATGGACACCCCACAGAAATGGGCCCCTTGTAGGTTAGCCCATAGCAGTTTGGGGTCCCTGTAAAGGGTTTTCTGTGGGAAACCCATAGTGGGCCTACAATGGGCCCCATTGGATGCTCCTCTCTGCTAAATGTGGGCAGCCCACAGTCAGCCCGCACTATGGGCTGCTTCACGGTGTCCAGATGTGCCCTACTAATCACCCCAGTACTCAGCCCACAATGGGCTGCCATTGTGTGCCGTGTGGGTCTGTCCATAGTGACCAAACAAGAAAGGCACAAACAATCTCTCCAAACTGCCTCAGTAACTTATTAACTCACTTTTTGGCTGTATGTGTTGTCCTTCCGGCTGCTGAGTGTTCATTCTTGATGTTTGCTTGCCATGAAAAACAGACCTGCAGGAAACCCTGATGGGGGTGTGTGTGAGCATACATTACCTGTCAGCAGCGTAGCCCAAGCAGAGACAGCCAGTCAGGACGCCCAGGATGAAACACACCTCCTCCACTGGGACCAGCCAGTACTGACCACACACCAGATCCCACTGTGGAGGGAGAGAGGTCTGTCAGTTAATATCCAATCAAGTTAGCAACAAGCAGTTTCATTTTCTTTGTAGATGGTTGGTCTTCCATCATTTCCAACAAAATCTGCAAAGCTTGTGACTGTTTAGTAACTTGTAACATTTCCTAATGGGCGTGACAGTAGACAGCCTAGCCTCCACTGAACTGCAATAAGCCTTCTCTGCTTTCTTCACATGCATTGGGTAAAAGGCCGATTTTAAACAACATCCTGCAGAACTACTCAAAATGTGGGACAGGGAGACAAGAAATAAAAATGGTGACATCTGGTCAGCCTGGGCAGAGGTGCAGAATCGCCATGTAAAATTACTGAAATAAACTGTTAGAAACAATGATCCCATTATTGTCCATTTTGAACCCAACTCCGAAGCAATATATTTATACACCTCACAGGTTCAGGGGACTGGTTGAATGCATCAGTTGTCAAAGATTGCTTCACTGCTGATATTTTGGGGGCATTTAGCAACAAGACACCTTGTTAATTGTACTTTGCCCACTTAGTGCTTTGTCGCTTTTACAGTTTCATTTGGTAAATAATTGGCGTATTCAGCAAAACTGCTGAATGGCAGCACAAGACAGTACCTCCTTTTTTTCCTCCTGTCCAGTTGAGCTAAAGATGAATTAGGTTTGATTAATGGTTAGTACTGTACAACATGGCACCAGTGTGGAAGTCTCAAATTTATAAGCTGAAAAGCAAAAAAGATTTTTGCTTGTATAAAAGTCTGTTTCAGTGTAGTAGAGAAATCAGCCTTTGGCTCCTTCAACTCTAACATCACTAAACACTTTCGTAATTATTTGATGGGCTCACTCACTAGTTTCAGGTCATTAGAGGGAAAAATGCTCAGCTCAGGGATTAATAATTAACCTCACTAACCAATGGATGACATCGAGGTGACTGCCTCCATCTTGTTTGTGATCTGTGTTTTTCTTTAACTCCCTGATCATTTAACAGCATGTTATCCCCACATTTGTTCATTTAGAGGCTGCATAGTGTCTGCCATCTACTGCAGTGTAAGTATAAAAATAAAGAACGTCAGCCAAAGTAATTAAATCTAAATTGTTCACATCCCTCGGTAATAACCACCACACAGCAGTGGAGTTAAAAGTGGATACACCACCCTCAAAAGACAGCTCAGTAGCACAGTCTAATAAATGTATAAAGGGAGCCAGTACGCTTGACTTACTAATTAATAAATGTGTTATTTGACTAATTAAATTAACAAAGTCAGAGATTTTAGTTTACAAAACAAAAACAAAAAAAGTTTTTTCTCTGACATTAGTTCTGGTCCATTTATGCATTTATGCAAAAATGATATATACACTCCCTGGTGTAAACACAGCTGTCTTACAATAGGGAAGAAAAGCCCATTAGACAAATACTAGAAACACAGGAAGATGTAACGACATTACACACATGCATGTGTGTGGTCACGATACATATAGTGGGTGTATTGCTATAATCACTCGTTAGCACCGCAACAATAAAACGGTACGAGGTTCACTGAGTGGATTAGAAAACAAATGCCCGTGTGACTGCATGAGTTAGCCACACAGAAAGTCAGCACATCTGTTAAAAAGGAAAAAAAAATAAAGATCTCTGCTCTCAGATCCGAGTTTAATCACATTAAGCCGAGCCACTGATTTGCATTTACAGCTGAGTCCTGCTAACGTCGCTTCCTGTTGGCTGCTGAAAGCAAAATGGTTTTAATGATCTAGAGGGAGACTGAGCAGAGGGCCGTGATTTTTTTTGTTATTTAAGCGGCCTTACATAATTGGAACCCGTGCACAGAAACATTAAAGACATTAAACGGGCTTTAAACATTAAAGCCCATCACATAACATCAGCTGTCCCGTTGCTGAGACACACAGTCACAACAGTGAACACCATGCAACCCGGAGCGCTCATACGCGTGGAATGCTGTGGAAGACGAGGATGAGGAGAAAATGCACACAAACAAGTCCTGAAAGCTACCAGGCTGGTTTAGAGAGAGAGAGAGAGGACCAGAAAGCAGCAGGTTTGTGCCTCCAGTAACGAACAAAACCTGCAAGCATGTCCTCATAACCATCAACATGAACAACCGCTCTAACAAACTCGCAGCTCACAAGTCACAAATTCATAGTTTTACATTAAACCAAAGACAAAGGATGTTAAATATCACTGTTTTATATTTCAACAGGCATGGCAGTTTGTGTGCTTTAGTTTACAGATCCACAGCATAGAGGTGGTAAGTAAAGTTTGCCTGTATTAAAGTGATGGTCTTTATTGACCCGTGGAAGCGATGAGGCTGATCAGAGGCGGTCCTGCTTCCTGCTTGCCAGACTGCCAGCAAAGCAAAGCAGCTCTGGAGGAACGCTCAATCACCCTGCCAGCTAGCCTGATGAAATACGTTAGCCTGACTCTAAAAGCCCAGGGACAGAGAGGACTACAGGCAAACACTTCTGCTAAAGTCTTCCAGTGTCTTCAGCTTGCTGCAGTGGTATGGGGTGGGTTACAAGCAAGCTGCCCTTACACCATAAATTAGAGCTGGGTGTGGTTCCCCACATGTGGGCACAAAAAAAGAAACAGGCCAAATAGTGATCAGCCTGGCGAGAAAGGTTAGCTGCCATCAAGGCTGCTAAAGACATTAAAAAGACTGGGCTGACAGTCTTTGAAACAGAGGTCTGGGTGAAAACGCACATCAGCGTACGTCAGAACATCACACACAGAGTGCCTGATATCAACAAAAACAACCGAGACAGGTAGAAAACAGCAGTGGTGCCGATGACTGGCTTCATTTTTGTGAACAAAACGAGCGACATCAGTGAGAAACAAACCTCCACTAGCATAATGAGCCACAGTTCTTTTTAAAGGACAAATATTATCATATTCCACTGAAGATAATCTTTCAGCCTGCCTGCTGGCTGTGTACACACAGATTACATGAGACGCAAACTGCAGTGTAAAGACTGGAAGTTGTTCTCACAGCAGTGAAACAAATGATCAAGGCTACTCAGTTTTAACATCATAAACACTTTACAAAATGCACTCCTGTGCTTGTGCACGGCTTGTTCCGTCAACTTAACACTGGATTATAATGTTACAGCATACAATACGCTGTAATAGCCTTAGTTTCCCATCATTTTCATGTCCTTCTGTGGCAGAGTTAATCTGATTGTAAGCAGGGTCTGTTCTCCTTTAGCGAGGTGTTGATCTCTGACATTCTAGGCATGGTTCTCTGAAGAAACATGTCTTACAACATGCCAATATGACGTGGGTTAACACACATTTCTGAATGAGTCACCGGATTGTCGAAACTCACTTTGCAACCATCATGTCAAGCAAATTGTAAAAACCAAAAACATCAAGGTGCTCTTCTCCTCATGGCCAAACTGGTCAAATGAAAGAGGAATAAGCACTGGGTGCTTAAAGATCCACAAAATGGGCTTTGATGTGTGAAATTAGCACCTTTGAGGTCTGACCTCTGACAATTCAGACAAGACATCCCTGAAAGCTCTCTCTCTCTTTCTCTCTCTCTCTCTCTCCACCTTGATGGCATCGATTGAACTCACATTTGTCAAAGACTCTGTGTCTATTACCCATCTTGGCTCAACAATCCTGCACACGGCCAGAGCTGGATGAAAGTCTGATGATGCTGTGACATCATAGCAGTGGCCAAAACTCATCCCTAGCAGAGCTGCGAGGGCTTCGAAATGATACCAAACTACTCAGCTTTACCAGTGATTCAACCAGAGAAGGATAAAGACCCAGAGAGTGAAGGTGCTGTACTTGAACACGAAAGAATCGGTTAAGCAGTATTGCATAAGGAGCAAGAGCAGACTGGGATATGCTGTACACAGGTTATGGTTACAGTTATGACCAATCAACAAGCTCTGATTTCTTCACACACATGCATGAAGAAAACCTGCGGTGAGAATAAAGCAGATCTCTGAAGGGTCAAAGTTTCTGCTCCGGGCTCTACAACCTTCTGTTTGGCATTTTTTCAGAACTAAGCTGGTTCAAAGGGAGCGGTGCTAAAAGTGTTTGTTCTAGATAGAAGATAAACTGCACTGAGGCCAAGTATAAGATACGGAAGGCTTCTTTTTTAACATAAACCATGCAAAGCTACTTGAGGAGGCCCGGTAAAAAAAATCCTCCGAGCATAACCGATCCATTTAAGTGTGCAATGCTGTCAACATCATGCTTTGAAAAACGGTGAAGGTAAGAAAACAGAGGTGCCATTTAAAGTTAACAAGACGACGCATTTAAAAAAAAAAACAAGTGATCCTTCAGAGGAGCTGGCAGGAGACTTTTTGTCCAAGTCGTTAGTATATGTGCAGCTGTATCATAGTTCTGCGGGGCATTGCAAAACAGTGAGCGTTCATGATCTGCAAGGCTATGGTGAAAAAATATAGTATAAAAAAGTTTTTTTATGATTTTAAGGCCCTTAAGCTACACCTGAAAAGAAGTTCATCTTCCCTTCACCAAGCTAAAACAATCATCCAGGCCAAGACCATAATTAGAGAGCTTCAAAGGATCCCACAGTAAAGCTTTACCTCAGTGACGATGTTGTTCTTCAGCCCCTCTGTGACGTTGTAGTCCCATCCATTCTCGCAGTCCACCACAGCAGACTGGCTGCTATTGGTATACTGCTTACACTGGGACGGGCCCCCGCTGTCCCCGGGCCGTCGCCCCTTCTCCCAAGGTACTGAGGCGTTCAGCACTTCAGGCGATGGCAAGGGGCCCGGCAGGTGGCAGTGGTGGTGAGGGGGGAGGGTGATGAGAGGGTCCGAAGAGAGCAGGAAGGCCAGGAAGAGGTTGGGCAGGATGGAAAGCGCAATCAGCACTCTCTGCTTCTTCCGGCCCAGAGCCAGCACCATCACTTCACCGGTGGGGGGCAGCGAGGGCGGCGCGGGGATCGAGGAGGAGGATGGCGCTGGGGAAGAGGGCACAGGGGAGGAGGGGAGGGATGGAGGGGGAGCTGGGCAAGGAGATGGGGAAACTATCGGCGGGGAGTCCGGGGATGTCATTGCCGCTGGAGTACTGAAGGCAAAGGACCAGGAGGGAGGACGGTGAGCAAGCTGGTCCCCGGGCAGAAGAGTAGAGCTTCGGTAAAACTGTGTGAGCAGAAGGTTACTCGTCATTATTACAGATCAAGCATCAATATGGGATACAGATATGACGCTCTGACATGTCAACAACGACACAGTCCACTTAGCTGCTTCAGTTTCAAAGCTAAGCCCATCTTAATAGAACAAACGCATCCACTGTTTATAGATAATAGATAGAGATAATGTTATCTGCCAGTGCTGCTGTGATATCGGAAGAGACTTCCTTTCCTGTGTTACAGATCCTCTCAGAGCTCTCTGCATCACGCAGCAGAGTAGCCACCACTTTGATATCATTAATATGTAATATTCACCCAATTTTTCAATATCCTGCCCTAAACATTAGCATCAGCTCAAGAAATCCAGCACTACTCAGGCTCTACCAGGAATTCTTCATCAATTCCTCTTTCAATTTCCAACAACACGAAAGAGATCCTACATTTCCCATGATGCAACTCGTAGCTGCTCTCATCGCACCTCCAACTTTCTGTTTCTGTCTTTGAACACAGGCCCAATTCATGACAACCCCTGAAGGTATCACTGCATGCTAGTTTTGAAGTGATCACAATGTGTCTGAGTGGAACAGCAGCTCTGTTGGACTGCACGCTGCATAAGCTTTGCAAAGTTTTACGATGACAGGTCAGTGAGGCAGTGCATTTACTCCAGCCACTGCATTCGTATTTATGTGACATCGTCAAACAAAACCTAAACGCTCCGTTTAACCTGATACAATCAGAGCTGTGGGTGTGTGTGTGTGTGTGTGTGTGTGCAAACACCTGTACAGAAAAAGAACGAGATTCTTTCGAAACAAAGCCTGATTATCACGAAGCCAAGTATGTCTCAGTGTGGGATTTTTAGACAAAACCACCAATTTTAATAGCATCACATTGAGCTTTAGGGAAGTATAACATGTATATATCCATTACTATTATAATCCATGGCACAAGAAATGTCAACATAAGCCTCTAATTAGTGTGTAGAAACTGTCAGCTACTGGCTATAACACATTTCACAGGCTTTGTGATGCCAGTCACAGCCTGACATGTTGTTGTTTACCCTGAGCTAAATGGAAAAGCGGTGGGTGTTCTCAGGGACCCCACTAGCAGCCCTGAGTGCTCCCCCTCAGCAGCAGTCTCCTCTGCAGGTGCACATGGTGTCCCTCCGTGGGTCAACGTCATCGTGTTTTCCTCGCACAGGGCCAGGAAGTGTTGCTAAGAAAAAAAGGAATCCCACAGGGTTATATAAGAGCTTTCGCGCGAGGAGGGGAAAGGACACCGGGGGGGAGGGGGTGAACAAAGAGGGAGGGGGCTGGCTGGGCTGTACGCCGGACAGAAGAGGAGCAACGAAGCAACGAGGGAGAGAACAGCAGCGTGATGTAGGGGCGTTAAAGCAGCTGGGCCGGGCGGACTGAGCAGACACCTGCCCCGGCACTCTGGACCAGCACACACAGCCAGTGTTACACACCCCTATGCGGCCTCAAAACAAAGCGCACACTGTTACTCACCCTTTAAAGCGACGCTAACTGTGAGCCAAAATCCTGCCACCCGTCGTCTCTCTGAAACATCCCAAACATCGCGGGCTTAAGAGAGGAGGACAGCGGATGAGTTTCACCGCGTTCACACCGTCTCCTCCGCTCTGTCTGCCACGCAAACAGACATGTCTGTCCCGGAGAAGTACCGCAAGGCTCGGATGAACACAATCGTTTGCCTTTGACAAGGCAAGGACACCGGACTCTCCGTTAGTCCCTAAACACAGCCAACGTCCCTCCGCCGCGTGAGCATATGATGATGCCGCCGGAGGAGGGGTTGATGCTCCGCTTGCTCCTTCACTCCCACCGTCGGTTGCTGTGTAACGGTGTTGTTTAGTCCAAGTTTATCCCTGCCGACATGACACAGAATAATTCAACAATAACGCACAACTGTGCCCGGCATCACCTTAAAGGGGCAGGCGTCGGCAGGAAGTGGAGCGAAGGACAAAGACCGGGTGGAAAACTGCGGAGAGCCGTGTCTGTTTAAAGGGCAGTAGCTCCGCCAGCGGCGAGTCTCACTTCGAGAAGAATCGGCAAACATCGCCAGAGCGACAGCCCCCTCCCTCCGCCCGCTCCACTCAATCAAAGATCGTGTATCCAATCCAATCCAATCCAATCCAACTTTATTTATATAGCACTTTAAAAACAACAAAGTTGACCAAAGTGCTTTCCAATAATAAAACAGAGATAGCAGTTAAAAACCAAACATTAAGCATACAATGAAATCAATAAACAAAATAAATATATAATTGAAAAAGAAGATAAAAATAAATCAGTGTATATATTAAATATCAAAACATGAGTAGAATAAACAATAAGATATACAATGAATAAGATTAACAAAGTACAAAGATTAAGAATGACCAACAGCTGACTAAAAACTGACTACAAACTGACTCTGATAATACTCCTAGAAAGCCTTTGAAAAAAAGTGTGTTTTTAAAAGTGATTTAAACATTTCAAGTGTTGAGGCCAGCCTAATATGGAGGGGCAGTTTGTTCCATAGTTTGGGGGCCACAACAGCGAAAGCTCGGTCCCCTCGGTGTTTCAGTCTCGACATGGGGACAGCAAGGAGTGACTGGTCAGATGATCTGAGAGACCTTTGTGCAGTGTATTGGTGTAAAAGGTCTGACAGGTAAGAAGGAGCCAGGCCATTTAAGACTTTAAAAGCAAGCAATAAAATTTTAAAATGAATTCTAAAATGGACAGGCAACCAGTGTAAGGAGGCAAGAACAGGGGTAATGTGCTCATGTTTGCGTGTCCCTGTCAACAGGCGAGCAGCAGCATTCTGGACCATTTGCAAGCGTGATAGTGAAGCCTGATCAATACCAATATAAAGTCCATTACAATAATCAAGGCGAGTGGTCACAAATGCGTGCAAAACTCTCTCCAAGTCACAAAAAGAAATAAAAGGTTTTACTTTAGAGAGCTGCCTCAACTGAAAAAAGCTTTTTCTCACCACTGTATTTACTTGTTTGTCCATTTTAAGAGCTGTGTCAAATTTTACTCCAAGGTTGGTGACAATTGATTTGACACACGATGTAAGAGGACCCAAGTCAGATGGAGGGACACCAGGTCCATTCGGCCCAAATATAATGACTTCAGTCTTCTTTTCATTAAAGTTTAAAAAATTCAGAGCCAGCCATGCTCTGATATCCTTAAGACATTCTAAAATAGGCCTGAGGGGGTTAAGGTCATTGTGTTTCATCGGTAGATAAATTTGACAATCATCTGCATAAAAATGAAATGAGACTTTATGTTTTTTAATAATATGGCCAAGGGGAAGTAAATAAAGACTAAAAAGAAGGGGCCCAAGGATGGATCCTTGAGGTACACCACATGGGAGGGGGGCGGAAGATGAATGAAATTTACCAAGTGAGACAGAAAAACTTCTATCAGAGAGGTATGACTTAAACCACTCCAAGGCAGTGCCTCTAATTCCAACATGATGTTCTAGACGATAAATCAAAATATTGTGATCTACTGTATCAAAAGCTGCTGTGAGATCCAAAAGCACAAGTAAGACAGACTTCCCAGAGTCAGCAGTTAGTAAGATATCATTAAAAACTCTCAAAAGTGCAGTCTCTGTGCTGTGAAGTGCTTTAAAACCAGATTGAATGAGGGGATGACTCAGCAACAGATTTAGCCACATTGGAGAAGCATTAGTTTTATTAACAAATGATTTTTTTTTATTTTTTTTTAAGCAAAAGCATGAAATTATTAGAATCAGTAGTTGTTTTAAACACTTCTGTTACCGGGAGGAAACTTGTTGCTCAGTAAAAGTAGCATACAAAATCAGCAGCGGAGTGAGATATCTGTTTATGAGTGCTCTCTCTCTGTCTCCTGCAGAATGCCTGCATGGAGCTGCCTGCCGCATGGTGGAGCCATAAATCATAGAGAAGAGGCAGGTGTGAGACAGCGGCACGGCTACAGAGCTGCTTTCAGGTGAAAAAAAAAACGACAGACAGTCCATCATAACTTATTTATGATATAATTTAAATGTGCACTCACTCTAATGGTTGATAGTCCAGAAGAAATCAGTGATCCACCATATTATCTTATCCTATTATCTTATCACAACAGATTTCATTAGTGCATCCACATGTTTCATCAGGACTCCTGATAGTTTTAATCTGCAATAGAGGACAAAATATCCACTGGCACACAGAGATAACAGCACTTTGTGCTGTGTCAGCCTGTAATGACTGAAAGGCTACACATGATGGCACCATCACGGTTTGTTCCTCTGGTGATGCAGCAGCAGCAGCCCGCCATTAGTGCAAGAAGTCTGACTTCAGTAGATGTCACTTGATGCTACTGTAAATGTAAAGAAGTCTGTGGCGATGCTTTAAACAGCAAGAGTTCTGCTTTATTCCAAGTCACTTATTCATGCCATGCATTTGAGCTGCAAGTCCTCATTAGGTTGTGTTTGTTTTAACCAAAGATGGCGACAGCTTCCACTTTCCCTTGAAGTGTTACATGCGAGCTTTTCAACAGTTAGAGGGCCTCTGTTGGAAGCTGTGAATGATATCAAATAAAAACAAATGGTATAAAGTAGAAAATTAGCCTTCGCATCATAAAAGCACCTTCTCTTATTGATTGTCTTAGTGAGACCAGTAAAAAAATAGATCTCAGCCCTTAGAGTCTTTCTAAAGCTAAGAAACAGCATCTCTGACTGCAGCGCTTCGCAGCGAGCGGAAGTACTGCAACAAGTGGTGAAACACTCATCCTGGCCATATTTGGACTACAGATCATACTGCTTTGTGTGTGCGTGTGTGTTGTTGATCTCTGGAGACAAAAGTCCAGCCAAGCCTTCCAGAAAGCACACACACACCTTTGATCAGCAGCAGCTTTGAGATTGGAGCTACTTCAGTGGGGCTGTGCGGTTCGTATGGTCTGCAGCTGTTGAGTAACGCGATAGGGATTAGGTGAAATACGGTCTTTCTTCACTCTGTGGAGATGTTGCAGTCCTGGGACCACAGATTGCCCCACACAACGCTGTGGGACATTTCAACAGACATGGTCACACAAGAAATCTTCATATGCCTCTGAGGACGCAGCAGGCTTCATGAAGCTCCCATCACACTTTCACTGTCTTTTCTGATTAAAATCCAAATACATGAAGATAGTTCTACACCCCCCCCCTCCCAGGGGGCATATATTTACACAACTGCTCTTTTGAAATCTTTTTAGTGGGAAACAAGCAAAATCAGGGCACCAAAGTTGGGTTACTTGTATAATCTGTGTCCACGAGATACGATCTTAAAATGATGCCGATATAATTTTTCTGCTGCCCTTATGTGTCTAATAAAGCCTTCAAGTGCTGAACTGAGGTCAGCCTCTACGAGGAGGTTATTGACACATGTCCTATTGTGTAAAAATCTTTTCCCATACCACTTCATTCGGTCCCACTTATCAGTCGTGTTTTGCAAGTTTTGAATATGTGTAAAACATAAAAATACATCTGAATTTCTTCAGGGGAAAAAAGCAAATGGTTTGTTTTTACTATTGAAATGTTATACAGGACCATGAAAAAAATTAATACATTTTTTTAAGGGTCTGGCTCGTCACCCCACCCCCTCCTCCTCCTCTCTGGCTCCTATCTCTGTGTCCCTTCACTACCATCACAGCCACAGGAAGGCCCTGGCAGCCCAAAACACTGATACTATCTCTGCGCTCCTCATCTCCGTCCTCCGCTGTGTCGAAATCTTTGCCCATCCCACAAAGGGAAACCGCTGGTGCACAACGGTCCATGGCAATGACGTCCGTTTCTGTGGGTAGACAACTTATGGTAAATAATGTGACAGGCGTACGCCGTGTCCCCGGGTGAAGGATGCCCCGGAGGACCAATGAGACGCATCATTTACACAACTCGGTCTTAGATAAGGCAGAAGAGGGTGAGGAGTGGCTCTGCAACTATTGCACAGAGTATCTGAGGAACCCCGCAACCTACAACCCGTGTGTGTGTGTGTGTGTGTGTGTGTGTGTGTGTGTGTGTGTGTGTGTATTCAGATAACATGACACATAGAGGACAATGACTTCATATAGGCACAAGCAATCATTTATTTATTTAAAAAAAACATTTGGCAGCACTGCAACTTTTCACTTTAACAGTGTATTACTCGCTACACATTTGAAAACATTTCAAGTAGTCACACATGTATTTACTGGGGATTGATGCTGTATTTTAGAAGAGAGAGGCTCTTTTCTCTGTTTCATCGAATCCTCTTCAAACCACAGGTTGTTGTGCAACTCCGTTGGGCAACAACACTTACAATCAGCTCTGACGAAGACGGTAAAAGTCAGGTAGATGATTAGGCAATGTTTATTAAATCAAATCATATCCTGCCGGTCCAACGCACATAGTGGGACTCTTTTTCCCCCCCCATTGTTTAAAGGGGTCCACGAGTTATACCCATATGTGAACAGGAACCACCATTTCCAATCTGGAGATAAACGAATGACCAGGTTGTGTCCTTCAGCGCACTGTTTTACCTTTTATTATATCTACGCCTGCATTTTAGTTTAAACTCAAGTCCTCCATCACATGACTAAAATTCGCTATTGACTCTGTTTTTTTTTTCTTTTTTTGCTGTGTGCCTCAAGTTCCTGCATTAGAAAATAAATAGCCTCTACATTCAGACCAAAGAGTAACAGTACCTAAAAACGCTGCTGTGCAGCATCATAGCTACTGAGGCTATGTATTAGCCAAACTTTTATTATTCCAGTTGATTTCATTTTATCTACTGATCTAATTTCCAACAAAACATGCTGTTTTCCTACACTAAACTACACTCACTGACTTTGATTGTCCAATCACAGGAGGTGTATCAATAGCCAGTGTATCTACATGTTCTATATTCAATAAAAATGGAGGATGGTATAATATTATTGTTGTTATTATTATCATTATTATCATTATTAGCCTTTACAACCCCATAAACTCTCATTTTAAAGCAAAGGTTTGGTAAGGTTTAGCTAACTAACGCTTAGCTTAGCTACCAAAAGTACGACAGGATGCACTTTAACAGTAGCATCAGGTTAGCAGGTTAGCATTAGTTACATACAGATCATAAAGCCCACCTCCTGCAGCGGTCATTATAATTCACTTCAGTTCATTTTATTTATATATCACAACACGAGTTGTCTGGGTGCTTGTCATGAGAAGCTACATTTAGTGCAGTGCTCCTTTTGTGTGACCCTGAATGTGTCAGAGTGTATCAAAACTCTCAGCAGATTGGAAGTGTTCATTTTGCCATTTTGAATCTTTTACGCTCAACATGTGAGGTGCAGAAATGTAAAGTTTGGGGGTAAGAGAACAATTAAAAATGTGGACATCAGTGTACTAAATAGTAGCTAGAACACTGCCAGTAAGCTATGGTTTCCTTTACAATATAAAACTACAGTTAACCACTTTTATACCCAGCATTACCTCCTCTAAGTGACTTTGTCATGATCACAAATGTTTCTTGGTGAAAATGCTCGAACAGGTGCTTCACTGTGACTCTCGCAGGCCTTACTGAGGCACACTGTGAAGCCTGTAATCAGGCGTTAACATCAGGTACAAACGAGGCTTCGGGCTGTGCTCAGATGCTGGACTGCCCGGCTGCTCCCTCCTCGGCTGCCTGCAGGTGCCGCTGTGACAGGATGTGTTTCAGAGTGTCCAGCTCCTGTGTCAGCTGTGCTATCCTCATCTGCAGCTTCTGGTTTTCCTCCTGCAGCTGGCCGGCCCTCTGCTGGGTCATCAGGATCCTCCTGCGGGCTTTGTCCCTGCTCTTCCTCACCGCGATGTTGTTTCTCTCACGCCTCAGGCGGTACTCTGCGCTATCCTTGCTGATGCTCCTCTTGGTCACCGGGGCCCGCAGAGTGGGCAGGAGGAAGGGGGAGAAGTCCTGGAGTGAGCAGCACACATGCGTTAAAGCCGTGGGAGAGTGGGGTGGGTGAGTGCGGTTTGTATGAAACACTTCGTGACCTGCTGTTAAATGCTTCTCTCACCTGCTGAGTACTGGCGTGGCTCTGGTGGTGGTTTGTGCTCACCGGGCTGGCGGCGCTGCCAAGGCAGGACGGCGGGTACGGCAGGTACGATAGTCCCATCATCTGCTCGGCCCCCCTGTCATCGCCACCCCCCCTTATCATCCCCTGAGACTGGCCGTACGAGATCATGTCCATCTGCGTCATCTGATTGGTGGAAGCAGCCGAGTTGGAAGCAACAGAATTGAGGGTCTGGCTGTGCACCTGACCTGGGAAGGAGCTCACCCACTCCTGGATGACCGAGGACACCCTGGAATCAGACATCTGTAGAAGAAGACAGAGGAAGATTCGGTTTACTTCCAACACTCGTTTAATACTTTAAGCATTAAAAAATACATATACTGCTTGAATGTTGCTGTCAATTAACTACAATATATAAAACAAACTTTCAGCAACACAAAACACTGACTTGCTTAATTACGCGGTAACACATTCTGTCCTGATGCTACACGTTGAACATGCTCGTTCGTTCAACCTTACACTGCCTGCTTGCTTTTTTTTTGAGTGATGTAAGACGGATAAAGAAGTTATTTAGGTGTGGCATCTTCAGAAAGAAGATTTCAGTGTTTCTTCCACCGCTGATGGTAAATGGGGATGTTTCTGCCACAGTACACACGTTCTTCTATTTTAAAGGTTACTACACTCAGATACACCCTAACACAAAATCAAACAGCATCATAATAAATTAAACTACAAATAAATCGTGGAAACACTCTGACAGCACTGCTGTGAGCCTTAGTTTGTAAGCTGCTATTGCCATCTTCTCTTTACCCTCCCTCTTCTCTTTTAAACGTACAGTCTTTGCATCATAGACTACAAACTATATTGAAAGAGTAAATTATTTCATGCCACTGTCGAGCTCTTCTTCCTCATGATTTCAAAGAAACGTCGAATCTCTTGCGCGCTTCGTCTTCCCTGACGCTTCGGTAAGGTTGCATTTCTCACCGATTTGCTCAAATTTCTCCACAAATTCACAAAGTTACAGTTTCACTTACCATGACCGATTGCTCCACAAACTCTCAGGATACTCTTTAGGTCCTCCTCAGGCTGTGTGGCTGACAGTGCTCTGAAAGACAGGAGATAGACAGGTGGCCCTCAATTATCACAATCACTTCCCCTCTCTCTCTCTCCCTGCCTCTCTCTCTCTCTCCCCCTCTGTCACACACACACACACACACACACACACACACACACACTTAAATTAACAAAAAGAAACAAAGAAGTGTTCCCATTTCTTTTACATTTACACCATCTCCTCTGCACAGATACTTAAGTGATCCCATAAGGTTAAATTATTGTGTTACAGCAGCTGGATAAAGAATAAAATACTAGTGCAAAGATTTCACACATATATACACATACATAGTACATAGTATGACTGTGATTGTGCAAGAGAGTAGTGCAAATTGGATTAAGAAATAATGTAAACACTCTAAATCTAAGAAACAGCTGAATGAAGCTGTAATGCAGAAGTTTGTGTGTGGATTCTTGTGCCCGACAGGTGAGTTCATCCGTCACAGAAACAAGAGTTATTGCAGAGTTTTATGGAGAACAGCAGGAATAATTTCCTGAAGCCTTCTTCACAGCAATAGACAAGCTTCTCTGAAGTAACTTCATCAAAACCATCAACATTTAAGGCTTTGAGGCTGGTGTTGTTTAACTCCTTCTTATAAACCTGTTTTTGTTTTAAAGTGCTTTATAAATAAAGGTGATGATGATGATGATGATGAAGCCTTGATGCAGTTGCAGATCATATCTGATGGGTTTCCATCAGGAATTCTAGGTCACCATAACACGGACACAGCACACTGGACCTCAGCACAATGTCAAACCACTGGTCACAACACAATGAGAGCACAGAGAGTGGAACGTCACTGGGATTAAAGAAAATGTGTGGCACTTGTTTGAATAGATTCTAAATTGTTTATAAAGACGATGAGCCTTCTTTACACCTTAAAGTTACTCATGGTGGTTCTCAGGGTCCTGTGCTGGGCCCGGTGCTTTTCATGGTATACATACAACCCTTAGGCACTCCAACACTGCATACAGATGACACCCAGTTATATTTATCTCCACGGCCGGAGAGAAACCCGAATCACTAGCATCCAGTTAAAACCATGAAATCCTGGATGACTGCTGGATTGCTTTTATTCCATATTATGTTGTTCTAATGGCTCTCTGAAAAGCCTTCAGCGGATCCAAAATGCCACAGGGAGAGTATTAACTGGGACTAGAGCGATAGATCATACTGGTCCCCTAGCTTTATTCAGTTCTGTGAAAATCCTCACATATATGCTCGTAAATAACCAATCTCCATCATATCACGATTACCTAATCATATCCTATTTTCAGTCAGAGCATTTTATTTGAACTTAGCGGGCTTCCTTGTGATGCCATTTTGGAATCAGCTCTCGTGTGGGGTTGAGGAGACAGACACTTTCTCCACTTTTAAGATTAGATTGAGTTTTCTGATTGTGATCAAACTTGTGATTGGGCTGAATCAGAGAACCCTGAACTATTGCTTGGTTATGCTTCCCCCAAGGATGCTCTGCAGACTCACAGGGCACAGCAAATCTAACAAGTTCAAATTTCAGCAGCTGTTTATGTACAGACACCAAACTTTGCACCTTTACCGGATCTCCTCAAAACAAATACAATCAGTGTGTGCTTTAAAAATGATTACATCAATTTGCCACTGCTGACGGGCCCTGTTGAACACCCAGGCCCGTTCAGTATGTAAAACACTACACGATGGATAGATGTAATATAGAAGTGATTTAAGCTACTGGTGTCCCATTCTTTTGCCTCACTCAGTAGTAACATCTGTAACCGTTTTAGAGCTATCACTAGTGTCCCGCTGCGGCTTCCGTAGGGTACAGTGGCGTTAAAATGGCTGCTCCTGTTGACAACGTGAGTGAAATTGAGTTAGCTCCTTGTTATATATTAAGCCGTTATATCGTGTTTACATACAGAACATTATACTTTAGTATGTACAAATATACGAAAACGCTTCTCGGTGCTTTAAAGAGGACCACAGCGGTTTGTTAGCTAGTGGCTAGCTCGTCAGGCTAGTCACTAGCTAACAAACCTTTATGTCGAATAGCTGGTATTTCAGTACGGACACTGTTTGTAAATTCTCTTACATGTAATTTAACTGCTTTCTAGGATTTGATTGAAAGCGATTTGCCCAAAGCTGTAGAGCTGCTGAATAATCTCACTGAACAGGTAGGAACTTAAAAACAAAAAGAATAATCCCGTAATGTTTAGTTTAACTCAGAAATAATGTGTGTTTGTGGCCGTAATAAAGAGATAAATCTAAGTTTTGTTTTTAGTTGGCCTCGGTGACGGGTCTTGTCCGTGAGCTGCTGACTAAAGTCAAAGATGGGGCATTGGAAACGTCGAAGGTGCGTAACGACTATTTGAAATGCTAGTTCTCCTCAGGTCCGGTCTTTACGGTAATCTGACCAAAGTGCAGTTTGGTTTGAAAGGAGCAGGCAAGACTGATGCATCCTCTTTAATGAGGCTGTGTTAAATAAAAGTATTGACACACTTGCTGCAGGATTTCTCATTTCTCTAGATCAGGGAAATAAGTGCAGTCTGTAGGCCTTTCTGACCATCTGTCCACCTTCTCCTCCTGCAGGGTTTGTCTTTTTTGGACCTTCGGTACCACCTGCTGCTCTTCTATCTCCAGGACCTCACTCACCTGATCAGCATCAAGACGGAAGGAGGCAAAATAAAAGACAGTGATGCCTTAGACCGATTGGTCACAATCAGAACGGTAAGAGGCTGTAAAAGTGACACTGTTCGATTTCTCTGCAGTCAACATGTGTTATTTTAATCTTGATTTGTTGTTGTTGTTTATTTGAAGATCCTGGAGAAGATGCGACCTCTAGACCACAAACTGAAGTATCAGATTGATAAGCTCATGCGCACGGCTGTTACCGGCAGTTTAGGTAAGACCGAAGTGATCAGATTTTCAGAACTGTGCAGTCTAAGAAAGCTTTGACTGAAAGGATGCGTATCAGATTCAATGCACAGCAAGATTTGCATTTATCCACTTATGGTAGGCGTAACCGTGTCTGATGCTTTTGTTGATTTCAGCTGAAAATGACCCACTGCAGCTGCGTCCCAATCCAGAGAATCTCGTCAGCAAAGTAAGACCAGAGTAACACGACGGCTCCGGTTCCTTCTTTTACTGTCACATTATCAAACTGTAAACACATGCATCCAAACATCAGCTTCCTGTATTAGTAGGAAAGATAAATGCTTGTTTGTTTTTTTGCAGCTCAGTGGATCTGAGTCTGAAGACGAAACAGAGAACGAGGCAGCTTCAGAAAAGAAAGTAGCCCACTCTAGTGGCAAGAAATATATACCACCAAAGATTGCCCCAGTGCATTATGGTAATGTCACCGGTCTGCTTTATAAAGTACTTCAATACTGCTTTGGGTTTTTTTTATAGTTTTTGTTGTTGTTGTTGTTGTTGGGGTTTTTTTTGGGGTGGGATTGTTATAGCAAGCTTATAATTTTTTTTTTTTTTTTCTCCTGCTTGTTTGTTAACCAAAAAATAAACCCGTTACATCCAGATGGTGACATGACAGAGGCAGACAAGAAGAAGGCCAAGCTGGAGCGTCATCGACAAGCAGCACTCCGAAGTTCTGTGATCCAGGAGCTGAGGCAGCAGTACAGCGACGCCCCAGAGGAGATCAGAGACAAACGGGACTTCCAGAGCGAGTGGGAGAGCCGCGAGGAGCTCCACAGGTTCCTGCTCATTTACTTTACACACAGAAGGGTGTTAGGTGGTCATAATGTCTGCTACTTGATTTAGATGGGAAGTGTTGTGAGATAAACTTCTAATTGAATTCAGTTTTATTTATACAGCAGAATATCCCACCAGTCACTTCAGGGTACTTCATATTGTGATTTAAAGACCCTACAATAATACAGAAAAAACCCAGTAGTCAGAGAAGGCCTTGTGAACAAGCATTTGGCAACAGTGGGAAGGAAAAAATCCCTTAAAAAGGAAGAACTCTCCAGAAGAACCAGGCTCAGAGTGAAGGGAGAAAGACAAGTCAAACTACATTAGAGATTAATAACAACTAATAATTAAATGCATAGAGGTGTATAATCACATAAAATCTAGACTGGGAGCTGGTTTCACAGAAGAGGGGCCTGAAAGCTGAATGCTCTGCCTCCCATTATACTTTTAAATGTCCTGGGAAGTGCAAGTAAACCAGCAGTCTCAGAGTAAAGAGCTCTACTGGGGTGATACGGTGCTGAGGGGTCTTTCAGTCAAGACCTTTCAGCATCATCTTTCTTTTTTCTTTGCTTGGTGGTTTGTGTAAATGGTATGTGTTTACCTCAACACAGGAAGAACTACGAGGAGTCGATGATGGTGCGTCTCAATGTGCCGAAGCATCAGAGGAACGCCAAGAAGAGGGGCATGATGGCCATGTCCAACCAGCTGAGCAGTATAACACACTTTGGTGACATCACAGCTCTGACCGGTGGCGAGGCGATGCAGGTGTGTTTGCGTTATTGTATTTTGGTTTTGAGCTTCTGCCTTGTTTATTGGTTAATCTCTAAACCGAACTGAGACTTCATCATTTATACTGACTGGGATTAAACCTGAGCTGCTACCAGCACACAATCGGACAGAACGCTCCAGTTGGATATTTTCAACAGGTTTGGAATGTTTACCTTAAAATGCTGAGTGCTGTGGTGACTCAGTTGTCTGGTGCAGTACTGCTGGCAACAGCTACACTTCGTGCCTACATAGGTTTGGCATGCTGTGGCTCTGTTCTGTTTCCTGTCTTAATTAACTGTCTGCTGTCATAAAAAGCACTAATAAGTCAGAGTAATGGCCGCTCAGCCTCTTGCCGATAGTCTTCTCTCCTGCCTGCAGATGTGGAAAAACCCCTGTGTGTATTTAGGAAGTCTTGGAAAATCGATGTGCTATGTTTAGATTTTGTCCTGGGCACCATGAGTAGCTACAAAGTGTTGCTAACAGGCCCATCTTTGTACAGTATGAATGGTAGCTTTGTGGCTCAGTTTTATTTAGATTACAGTCTTAATGTGGTTTTGATGCATTTTCTGTGTACTTGCAGGATGGGGATAACCCACGACCCAAGAAAAAGAAGAAAATCATGAAGAAGAAAACCAAAAGAAAAGGTAAGAACTTTGAAATACCACGAGACCAAATTAACCTGTGAACTAGTATTATTAAAAAAATTCTCTTTATTCAAATAAAATGCAGCAGTCCTTTTTTTTCTCCTCAGCTTTCAAGAAACGCAACTAGACCTGAGGACAGCATGTCAGAGGATGTTACCAGCAGCTAATTGTTATAAAGTCTCTGTAAACATTGTAATAAAGAAACCATTCCTCATGACCTGTATCCTACAGTGAATGCATTGTAAGACCTTTTTTCCTCATGTCACCAGTAGAGGGCAGTCATGTTGCCCACTCAAAATAAACTGGCCCTTGTAATGTTAATTGGAACAAAAATATGGCGTTATTCTTGTGCCACTATTCTGAGCGCACGTAAAAAAAAAATTGTAGTTGCGAGTGTTGCATTTTGAGGAGAAATTTTATTTTGAGCGAAGAAAAGCTAAATTTGAGTGAACAAACTTCATTGCTGCGTGCAAACAATGTATTTCAGTGTTTGCTATTATATACACACACACACACACAACAGCAGCCCCTCTCGCTCAGTTTTTGCATTTGCGCTCGCTATGTGTTGCTCGCGCTCTCAACATTTCTGCCCATGCGCGCTCAACTCTTTCTGTACACCGTTATATTTGTGCCACAATACCAGCCAATCACAGACTTGGATGCAAAAAAACCCTGATTGGCTGTTTTGGTCTCCAATCAGCTCGACGTGACGAAATGCAATATCCCAGAATCCATTTCGTCCAAAACTCAAACGAGGCAGTGGCGCAGGAACACAGAGTGGCAGAGTTTGAAATATTACTCTTTCTGGGTCACAAAATAAACTTAAGATATTTTCATGCGAGAATGGTGCAGTGTAAACTTTAAATATCTGCTCGATTCATCAAGACATCACATATTTGCACAAGCGCTCTAAACGTTTTCAGAGATACCTGTTACCCACCAGCTGACCGCATACCTGGACTGGTCATTGGGCATTATGTTTGTTTGTTTTTGTAACGGTATAAACAATGAAAGGTGGTGGATTAGCCAATTGGTCATGATCAACTCTGGGCTTGACCAATTATAATACATCCGTATTGAGGGGAAAAGGAACGCGATTAGTCCCGGATTTCAGCGAGAATGGAAAAAGACAACGCTGGAGTTATTCTGTCTTTACGCTGTCAGCTGCCTCTTCTTCTCTCATTCTCTCCCCTCCCTCTCCTGTTGCTACTTCAGTCATGAAACTGATCAATGATCAGCTGATCGTCCCTCTTGTTTGTTTATCGCGCACTTTGTGCCAGAAAGAGGAAACCAGCGGATGTCGCGTTAAACAACAGCAGCACGTTCAAGCTTGATCAGCTGATGTTTGCTGGAGCCACAGCTGTAAAAGCTGCTGCTCATGATATCGGTTTGGATATGAGGTGACAGGGAAACATGAAGGTGATACAAATCATACATATATACCAGCAAGACAGTGTACATCACTGTCACAACGGCGTTTGTTTTAGTTCAAAGGCTTTGTGGTTTTTCCTGTAATACCTGGTGGTGTAGTCGGTGATCTTTTGTCAGTTCAGCCTTATATATTGTGTTTAACCCGAGCGACCACCCGGTCAGCTGGTGGGTAACAGGCATCTCCGACAACGTTAGAGCACTTGTGCAAATATGTGATGTCTTGATGAATCAAGCAGATATTTGAAGTTTACACTGCACCATTCTCGCATGAAAATATCTTAAAAGTTTATTTTGTGACCCAGAAAGAGTAATATTTCAAACTCTGCCACTCTGTGTTCCTGGACGAAATGGATTCTGGGATATTGCATTTCATCATTTCGAGCTGATTGGAGACCAAAACAGCCAATCAGATTTTTTTGCATCCAAGTCTGTGATTGGCTGGTATTGTGGTACAAATATAACTGTGTACAGAAAGAGTTGAGTGCCCACGGGCAGAAATGTTGAAAGCGCGAGCAACACATTGCGAGCGAGCGCAAATGCAAAAACTGAGCGAGAGGGGCTGCTATTGTGCGTGTCAAACACTGAAATACATTGTTTGCACGCAGCAATGAAGTTTGTTCACTCAAATTTAGCTTTTCTTCGCTCAAAATAAATTTCTCCTCAAAATGCAACACATGCAACACTTGCAACTGCAATTTTTTTTTTTTTTAAACGTGCGCTCAGAAGAATAGTGGCACAAAAATAACACCATACAAAAACAGTGCAACTTTTTGTAGTAAACCCCTACTGAGGGACCTGTGATGATATGGGGGAAGTAGTATGCAGTCAACTTGGGTCTAACAGAAAGCCCAGTCAGCCTGGACAAAGCTGCACAACTGCTGGACATTATATATACAGTATATTATACACCTAGAGCTGGGCGATAGAACGATAACGATATGTATCGCGATATAACTTTTTCTCGATAGAAAAATTAAACTATCGCGATAGACCTCGCCGCTCTTGTCCTCTTAAAAGATGAAAAGATGAGATCAAATGGATGGTATAAAGGCAAAAATGGAGTTGACAATTGATTCACGAGTTTTGTCATTACACAAGAATGACAAAATCATAGTTTCTCTTTCACATGGGGCAATTAAGCAACATAAATATACTGACACAGACACGCATTCAGATTCGTGCATTATATAAAGTTCTGATGGATATAAACTATTTTATCATTTATTTAGATTTAACTAGAGCTGGGCGATAGAACGATAACGATATGTATCGCGATATAACTTTTTCTCGATAGAAAAATTTAACTATCGCGATAGACCTCGCCGCTCTTGTCCTCTTAAAAGATGAAAAGATGAGATCAAATGGATGGTATAAAGGCAAAAATGGAGTTGACAATTGATTCACGAGTTTTGTCAATACACAAGAATGACAAAATCATAGTTTCTCTTTCACATGGGGCAATTAAGCAACATAAATATACTGACACAGACACGCATTCAGATTCGTGCATTATATAAAGTTCTGATGGATATAAACTATTTTATCATTTATTTAGATTTAACTAGAGCTGGGCGATAGAACGATAACGATATGTATCGCGATATAACTTTTTCTCGATAGAAAAATTAAACTATCGCGATAGACCTCGCCGCTCTTGTCCTCTTAAAAAAAAAAAAAAAGAACAGCCAATCCAAATTAAGTAGCGCAGAGCCGAACCAATCACAGCCGCAGCGTCACGTCACGTGACTTGTTACGTACAGCACAAGTGCCAAGCCGCACTTGTGTATTTGTTTGGGAAGCAGCCAGCCACCGTACTGGCCGGGTAATGGAGGAAATGAGTGTGCCGACTAGAAAAATCAACCGAGTGTGACCGAGTACGAAGACAAAACAGATGATGGTTCCAATGCCGGAGAGATTGTCGAACGGAAGAGCCATAGAAGTTCCATAGTGTGAAGGTATTTCGGCTATTTCAAGTCTGACAAAAAACAGAGTAGCGTGCACTGTAAATTGTGCCGAAAGCAAGTCTGGAAATACAATAAACTGGTGCATCCGCTACGTCCACAGGTACCCGGGTATTTTTGAAAACGCAGATTTTTCTATGCGTTTGCACCTTTCGTCCACACGTAAACGGCGTTTTTGGTCACTGAAAACGAAGATTTTTGAAAACTCCGTTTTTGCATTTACATGTGGACTAGAAAAACGGAGAAAACGCAGCGTCAAAGGTGTGCGCATTTTTTGACGTCACACTGTGCGCCACGTTATTGTTTCGGTGAAATGAATTTCTACAATACTGTTACTGTTAATTCTACTCTCTGCAGTGTTTAAATGCTTACATATACACACAGTTACTGTCCCTCCACACATACGACTCGGTTCTGCTTCTATGCCCCAGCTTTGTTTACTTTTGCCCACCGAGGCTTCTAGACTTCTGATTGGCCAACATTTCTGCACGGTTAGGAATCTAGCGCCACCTGCTGCTTTGGCATGTTCATAGCAGCGTTTTCCTTCATTTCTGCCTTTATGTGTGGACGGGATTATTTTTTAAAACGAAAACGGAAAATCTCAGTTTTCAAAAATACCCGTGTACGTAGCCTCAGTCTCTGACTGGAAGCGCTAATTCGTCATTCGGCTTTTGTCAGACTAAAGTAACTGTTAAAACTGTTTGAAAAGCTAAGCTATACAACAAGGAGAGATTGAGAATTTCCTTTTAGTTCTCAGTTTATTTGATATTGACAAAAGTTAGTCAGTTTTGTCTGTTCTTCTGTAAAACAAACTAAGATTTATTTTTAGAATTAATATTTTGTTTCTAAGTGGAAATGACAATTTAGTAGTCTGTTTCGTTTGTTCTATTTTGAAACTTAAACGCTTTAGCGGCTGCCTTTTGTGTAGTTTGCAATATTTGCCTTTATTTATCTGAAAGTCTCATGTTCCTTAAGTACATCTACCCTGTTGAACTTATTGTGGGAAATAAATATTTAAATAAAAACAAGCTGCTGATTATTTCACATTTTACTTGTGAGCAACGGCACATTTAAATCTTACAAATATAGTTATTTGGCTTATATCGTGATAGATATCGTTATCGCCTGAAATGAAAAAAACATATCGTGATATGAAAAAAATCTTATATCGCCCAGCTCTATATACACCCAAGTAACGTCAAGCCTCATAACCTCAGGAGCTGTTGGTATTTTAATGACTGACTAGAATTAAATGATTCATTCTGAAAATAAAGCCACACCTCCCATTACTTCCTGGAAGTACCACCTAAATAATGCACGCTGAATACTGTTAATTACATTTAAATACCTTGAATTGGTGTAAAATTCAAATAAACGCACACATGCACACTTACTTTTTACACAATTTTTTTATTTTTTTTTTTCTAATTACAGACTCATGGGTTAAAAATAAAAATAAAAAAAGCAAAACATTTGTTCAAACCCCCTTCCCCTTTTCAAAAAGAAAAGGAAAAAAAAAAAAGTCTCCACACAAACCCCACCCCTGACTTCCCCCATTCTAAAATAACAACTCCAGCCCACTCCTTTCATTTAATTAATAATCGATGCTGTTAGCTCGTCGGCCTTCCTCAGACAAGCCGTGACTGCACTGCGCGTAGTCAGAGAAAGGGGGCGCCCCAAAAAACACCCTCGTCTCTGGTCCTGCCTTCCTCGCTCTCAAGCAAACCTGCCTGCCACTCAGCTATGTTGGCTTCAGCTCTCTGTATATAAATCATGTGTTGGGTTGGCTGCCTGTTAAGTGCCATCTGTACTGCCGTGTGCTGCGGTGCATGTTGAACATGTGTGTGTGTGTGTGTGTGTGTGTGTGTGTGTGTGTGTGTGTGTGTGAGAGACATTTGAAGTGTGAAAAGGACTAAAAGCGTCATCAGCGTTTGCTGTTGTAGTAAATGCCCCCCGCGGCGGGCCTGTGGTCGCCCTGTCCCCCTCCCCCGCCCCCCCACACTGACAGGATGGGGTGAGTGTGCATAGCGGGAGCAGAGAGAGAGAGAGATGCTGCAGAGACAGTGGGAGGGGCCGGCGCCACCTGGGGAGGGGTTGTCAGCCTCCACTGGTCCTGAAACCTGAAACGACAAGAAGTGGTCTAATATACAGAGAGAGGAGGGGGGAGGGGACAAGGTGCACAAAGGGAAGGAGGGGAAGAACAAAGGGGCGGGAGGGGGAGGGATTGCACGGAAATAAAGAGTAAAAACAGTAGATGCCTGTCAAAAGAATTTACAAAAAAAAAAAAAAAAAGAAGAAGAAAAAAAAAAAGCTGTAGCCATGCCTGAGTTGAAGGTGACAAGGATGGACGAGCGGCAAGGATGTGGCAGCACAACCAATAACCCCCCCACAAAAAAACAAAAACAAAAAAAACACCCAAAACAAAAAGAAATACAACTCCACTGAACACTGAAGGTCCATCACTGTCCACAGATCAAGCTGACAGCACACAACATAATTCATGTTGTGATGAAAGGAAGAGAGGTTGGAGGGGAGGAAACGTTAGAAAAAAAAATAAATCAAGGGTGGGGGGAGGAGGGTTAAGAGGGGGCAGAGAATGGGAGACACACAAGGGGTCGGAGAGGGTGCGAGCAGGTAATGACAAACTCCAAACCACAAACGTAACACAAATATTTGATAGCTAATGTAAGTTTCACATATCTATGTTACATTAAAAAAAAAAAAAAGAAGAAAAAAAAGAGAACAATGTGTATTCTTGTGTATGTTTTTTTCCTCTCTTCCCCCCCTGCTGTGGAGGCGGTGGTGAGTGGGTGGGCTGTGTTGATGATGGTGTGAAAGCAGGAGGTCACAGCCAGACCAAAGGAGACACATCTGCAGCCTGAGATACCATCATCTCCCCCCCCCAGATACCTCATCCCCACCTTTCCTCCCTCTTCCAAAAACAAAAAACAAAACAAACAAACACTGCCATAGTAATCCTCCCCTCCCTCCCCCAAGAGGCCAACGTATACCTTACCAGGGGCGACCGCATCAACCTCTGCACAAGCACGCTCACACACAATCTCACACTGCGGCCAGCCAGTCTCTCTGTCCAGGAGAAGTGTGTTTTTGTTTTTGTTTTTTTTTTCCTTTTTTGTCTTTTTTTCTCTCTTCTGGGGTTCTCTTCTTTTATTGTTGGGGAAAGGGAAAGGACTTTTTCATTGTGTGTGTTTGTATTTTTTTAATATGGGAACAGAAATAGGGGGAGAGGTTTGATAGTAAGGAAGTATTTGGGATGGGGGGGGGGGGGGGGGTGTTTAGTAAGGGGAATACCACGATGTTGTTCGCCCTCGGCCCCTGGAAAAGAGAGAGAAAAAGAGGGTGAGTTTTTTCTGTTTGGCTTAAGAAGACGGACACCAATTTCCTGGTGCGATGTAGTAAATAAATATGTGCATGTGTGCGACTGTGGGCAGAGGAAGGGTCTGAATTTCAGTCCTGGAAGTAAAGTGAACGGGGAATGAATATATTGACCTACGTCAAAAATAAAAGAAAATAAAGAAAAACAGTGTGTTTAGGACAGTGTTCACAAATCACTAAATAGACATCTTTAAAAAAATGTGCCTTTGATCTTAGAAACAAATCAGTGTGGAAGAATAGTGGTGAAAGAAGCTGAAAGCAGCTTTGTCAAGAGAGGAAAAGTGTTTAATTTCCAGATAAAATGATTAGTGTGTGGGTGTGAGGGGACAGCAAAGGCACTCTCTCGCCCTCTTTCTCTCTCTCTGTGTGTCTCTCTGTACGAGAGCCGCCTCTGGGGTCACTGTGGGGAAAGACCTTGAGGACAAACAGCACCACACATATACCCCCAGCAACACAGTGCACACAAACATTCACAGTTAAAAAGCGACATAAACTGTACCATTATTCTGCACGCATCACCACCCGATACACAGCCAGGCGGCAGTGAGCCGCGCACACACACACACACACACACACACACACACACACACACACACACACACACAAACGCAGTCAGCAGCACAAACACAAAGAGGTCACACTGGGACTCAAAAGTCCAGCAGTTGATGGGCTAAATGCTGAAGTCAGGCTGCAGTAATGAACCTTCGTTTCTGGGAGTGAACGCTGGAAGGCTGAAACTGAGCTGGAAGGTGTGTGCCGTGTCTGAGGAGGAGGTGGTTAAGGAGGAGGAGGAGAGGGGGAGGTGGGGGTCATGTACATGCAAGGACATCCACAACAAAAGGCACAAACAACAGGTTCTTCCACATCATCTACTCAGTACGTGCGTCTTCTGGCTCACATCAAATCTTGGCTTTTCACCACAGCAGCTTGGGAAGATGAGGATGATGTTAATAGAGGCAATATCAGAGAAAAGACTTTGTGCAGCCAGAGGTCAATTAAGTGCACGTTAGCATGATTGATCATCTTTGTGCTCTGGCTTTCTGTCGGGGTTTCTGGTGCAGATTAGGAACAGAACACAAAGCGGGGCTTTGATAAAATCTCTGCTTCTTCTAAAACAAAGCCAATCGAAACACGCGTGACTTACAGACGTCACACAGGCTGTGAAATCTTCCCAAGCTTACAACAGGTCAATGCAAAGACTTTTAGCTACGCGTTTGTTCACCATGGACCTTTCCCACAGCAATACAAGGCACCAGTGAAACTTGGTAGGATGACTATGAACTGCAGGCTAGTGATGAATTCACAATGTAGCAAACGCACAGTTCTTCAGCTCGCCTCTGCTATCATGGCCAGTTCAGCCACTCTGTGGCTGATTGTTACACGTGAACCAAGGCTGTAAGATAATAAGATGATACACTGTAGTATTACCAGTAATGCCCAAGAGGGGGGTTTCTATCACTCTGAGTCTATTAATTACATCAAATCACAGATGGAAACCACAGAAATATTTATACATAGTTAATGTGAGTCAAAATGAGCAGCATATTTAAAACCTCAGATAACGTGACTGGAACGACTGGAGGCCCAAGCTCACTTAAAGCTTTTAAAGTCAAATAACGTTTACAGGCTCCTTTCACTTTTTTCAGCTTGCAAACACTTCATTATGAGTGCTTTCAACTTCAGGAGACTTCATCTAACATACAATCCTCTCAGTTTCTGCCCAAGTCTTTGTGTGCCTTGTCGTGCAACGCAGGCCAAATCCCAGTGAGTAAACTATCAGGGTTAGGGTTTCTTGGTATGTGTGGGAGTGGCTCGAGTGAGTACACAGACTGATTAGAGAGATTCTGACCTTGAGGTTCAGACACTTTCTCACACACAGGAACAAATCGAGATGGAATCTTTTCCTGCGGTTATTTAAAAGCAGCCTTGCTGAAATGGGGAATCATTTCACAAATATCCCAGTTAAGTCCAAGGGCAAAAATGAAACAATAGAAAAATCACATGATAAAATAGGCTAAATAGGGCCTGTCAGAAGAACTTGGCAAATGGATTCATTGTTACAGCAGCTTTGTACTGGAACATGTTGTTTGTTAAACATCTAGTATTAAGAAAGAGCCTGGGCCCTCGAGGTTCCAGATGATTTGCAGAGGCAATCAAATCAGAATCTCTCAGTCTTAAATCTGAGTGGATGTGAAGAAGTTGGCATGCTGATCAGCACGTTTGGCACCACACCTCCTTTCTCAGTCTCAACAGAAAAGAAAAAAAAAAAATACAAGATGGCTCCACAGACTGAGCTTTACTGTGTGGTTTCTACAGAGTTTTGTAATGAAAGAAGGCTATAAGGACTTGCAGGAGTTTATATGAAGGAACAGTAGATGACATCAATAACACTCATAATATGTCTGTGAAGGTTCTCAGTCATCCAGGTCATCGTAGTCTAAGGAGCTTGGAAAGAAAAGCGTCTGGACTTCTTTGAGTTGCTTGAAGACGTTTCACCTCTCATCCGAGAAGCTTCTTCAGTTCTGAACTGAACTGAAGAAGCTTCTCGGATGAGAGGTGAAACGTCTTCAAGCAACTCAAAGAAGTCCAGACGCTTTTCTTTCCAAGCTCCTTAGACAACACTCAGAATGAACTCATTACTTTTGCAACACTAGATCTTAAAGACTTTCACCCCAGGTGGAAAATGGTAACTACAAAATGCTGCAAACTTGCACTGTGACCAAGTCTGCAGAGACTACCTCCATGTGCAGCACAAGATGCACAACAACCCACTGACAGGACCCCAAAGCAGAACTCTGAAGTGGAGCTCATCAAAATCATGATGTTGTGTGCAACTGTGAAAAGACTGCATGTAGAGAGCCACCAGAATCCCAGTGCACAACACACTGATCAACACCAGGCTTTTTCTCTCATTCTTTACAGAGCCACATAACAGTAAACAGACTTTGCTGGATTTTCCAGACAACACAATCATCAGTGTGTTCACTACACCACTGCTGATAAATGCTGTGTTTAAGTAAACCAGTGCTACAGGTGAGCGAACCAACCATCACAAAGCCCAAACATCAGTTATTAAAAATGGTTTGCATGCTGCTGCACCATTAGTGGCCCAAAGAAGTTAAAAACCTCATCAGTGCAAGTACTGCAGCTTTGCACCAGTAACTTTCCACTACAGTCAAGTTTGCAGAAACTTCATTGGCAGCAGCCCAAACAGATCCAATTTATGCAGAGTGCATGTGCAGCCTGGGAGGAAGAAGGTGGTGTGCAGCGAGTCCGTAAGCCTGTCTTGAAATGGTCGTAATGTGATGCAGCATGCAATGAATCCCACAACCAGTTGGCCCTGCTACATGTTGTGTTTTTGCCTTTATTATTACAGAATACATCAATGTGTGTCTGTCATTTATTTATTCTATGAATGTAACCAAATAAAATAAAGAGGAAAAAAGGGGGGAGGGGGGTATAGCAACTGATATACAAGTAATAATATCGTGAGTGTTTTTAATTCTATGCCACAGCTCGCACAGTTTTTACTTCTGTATCAGATAGGGGTGGGCAATCTGATCAAACTTTGTTACTGCATTGCACGGACTTAATCCCACATGATCGATCACATGACTAGCTGTTCATATGGTTGCCAGGATACACAGCGTATATGTACAATGCAGTTGTCAGCTCTGGTACTGAGAAAAGCTGTAATCGTGAGGGGAAACGATAGTTAATGATGTCATCTTCACTAAATTAGATTTGTACATGATAATCTTTTCAAATTGGCCACCTCTATGTACAAGGGGCTTTTTGCCCTTTCTGTACTTACCTTATCTATACTAATCAATTTTAATCTGGAAGATTTAAACACTGGACAAGCACATGCTCAGATTAAGAGGGACGTGACAAATGTCACCCACCAGCCCTCTGTCCAGTCAATCATTATTTTCTGATTTGCAAAATGAAAATCTGCCCCAAATTAATTAGGCAAGTTGTCTATTTACTTTATTAAAATCCCTGTCCTCTGCCAGACTACCGGTGCCTTCTCTAACGGGGCCTCCTCAGGAATTCTAAATTCCAAACATTACAAGAAGCTGTAATCCATCTTTAACAGTAGTGTCAACTCTGGCTCATGATGACTGCCTGCCTTGCTTTTCCTGTGTTCCCTTTCAGTGCAAACAGTGAGTGGGATGCATGCAGGTGATGTGCTCTCCCCTAGTGTCAGACATGAGGATGTCTCTGTGTCAGCTCACCTGAAGGCCCGTCCTCTGCCTCTAGGTGGTGTGTAGCCACTGTAGTAGCGTGCACGCAAGGAGAAATTTCCTCCCCGTGATCGGAACCGAGCCCGTGGAAAGCCACGGTCTGTGGTGCTGATGCCTGGTCTGTTTGTTCTCTTAGCGCCCACCTAAAGAAAAAGGGGACCTTGCATAAACCACAACATCCAAACAGTCTTCTGTGCTTTCACACTGAATGAAATTTGTTTCCTCTTAATTTGTAGTAAAAACTCAACAACCTTGCCTTTTAGCTTCAATTTTGTGTTTTTGTATTTTTAAAATCAGTGCTTCTAATCATCTGCCACAGCAAGAAAAACAGAGAACCTTCTAGTTTAGACTGGCCAGTCTCAATATTGGGGCAACTCTGACCAGAAAAGAGCCAATAAATTGAAGGTCAGACACTAAAACCACATTTCTACAAAACAAAAAACTAAACAAAAACAACAACAAACACATTAAAATCCTTCTTGTAGACATGCAACCAATCAGGACAATCCTATCCATGACAGGCAGAATGACCAGTGACTATTATGACCACATCAGCTAAATGTAGTCAACAGTACTCCTGTTACTGCACTGGTGAGGTAGCTGCTTATGTTGCTCCCATTAAGTTCATGCTGCAACTGCGAAGTGTTTTGAGATGGACGATCATCATGTTTCTGTGAGAAAGTCTCAGTTTAAACTGACACTTCTCAGATCCACACACTGTAAAAAAACCACTACCACCTCATTCAAGGAGCTGAGATATTTAACCTCGAAAATGTCTCACCTTTATCTGCCTTCCTCTGAAAAGTGACTCATCCAAAGCCATGGCTGTCCTAACAGACTCTTTGTCTGCAAACTCAATATAGGCAAACCTGCAGGGGGGAAATAAAATCAATCACTTGGCTACAGTAAAACTAATCTATAAACAAAAAAGCACTACAAAAGAAACCTTTTGTAATTACTAAAGAAAAACATTTTTCCAAGGATAAAACTGATTTGCAGGTGATTTATATGAAATGAATAAAAGGAATCATAATCAACTTTCCAGCTCTAGAGAAGCTTTTAAAATGTGCTCATACTCTTAATTGACTGATCCAGCTACCAATATGCAATAATATCATTTCACTTTAGAATTTCTGATCATTACCCCTTGGGATGCCCTGTGTATTTGTCACATAGGATGGTGACTCTGTTTACTGAACCGCAGCCATGAAAGTGAGCTTCAAGCTCTTCTGCTGTAGCACCGTAGTCCACCTGCAGACAGAAAAAAATATAAAAAAGTGTTAGCATCAAGACAGCTGCGTCACCAGCGCTGTAGTATACATTAAAAACACAACAACAACAAAAATATTAAAGCACAAAAGTAAAAACTAACGCTGAATGTATTTACAATGTGACACAAAACCAGGTCAAAAGTAAAAAGCTGCCTTAAAATTGTCTGAGATACCAGTGAGGCAGACGCCCAAAGGATTCCCACAAACCACCAGACTTGGGATACGTTCACACTGCAGGTCTTAATGCTGAGTTCCGATTTTTTGATCAAATCAGATTTTTTTGTCTGCTTGTTCACACTACAAATAAAATGTGACAGCAAACGCGCTCTGGTGTGAACCCTCAAAGCGGCCCACATGTGCAAAAGAAGAGGTCACACACACGCTCTGTTTAGACCCAGACCAAAGTTGCAGATTTCTGTCAGAATCTGCAGATTATACAGTACAAATAAAATGTTCATGTTTCTCCAACATTGTCTTCCCAACAGTTTCACTGACATCTACACTGGATGGCCAGGAAGCGTTCACAATGTCTTCTCCAGCACTGATAATTGGCATCTGTCTTATGTCAGTGATGTAAAAGACTGATTTAATGCGACGTGACCATTCAAACAGCAGTCGCTTTCTAAAACATCAGATATGTATCGGATTCAGGACCACATACGAAAGTGACCCAGATCGGATTTGTGCTGTTCACACGGTCATACCATGATCGGATATGGGTCACATAGGGTCAAAAAAGTCGGATTTGATGCGCTTTTGCCTGTAGTGTGAACGTAGCTTTATTGTCCGAGATTGGAAAAAGAAGGTGTTCCCTAAACTCCGAAGAAGAAGTAGCAGCTCTGTCCCAGAATTCATAGCGCAGCCCAGCTCAGTTTCCAACAATCGCAGCAGCTAGTTAGTTATAATATTACTCTTATTTTCTTTCTGGGTCACAAAATAAACATTTAACATATGTTCAGGCGAGAATGTAGCTGTGTAAACCTCAAATATCTGCTCAGTTTATCAAGACACCACATTTTCAAAAACGTCTGTTACCCACTAGCTCGATAGGTAGCCGGGGGCAAGGCTCACTAGAGCCCGTGAGAACACAGGACTCCGGCAAATCGTTTTCAAACCCACCGCCGTCTTTCGCTACTCAGGTTAAACATGATATACAAGTCACTTAGATAACTTAAAAATGTTATTGTTTGGCTTTTTTTGTATTTTATTTGTTCCTAAGTAAATCAGTTTGGCTAAGATTAAAGTTATAGTTTTTACACAGCTGAATAAACATCAAGCAGACAACTGATTATCAGAAGTGTGAGATGCTGGAGAATAAACTCCGGTGTCCTGTTATATTTTAGATAGCAAGGAGTAGGGATGGGTATCGTTTAGGTTTTATCCGATACCGGTGCCAAATCGGTACTTTTGAAACGGTGCCGGTGCTCAAACGGTGCTCAAACCGGTGCTTAAAGAATGGAGAACACAAAATTGGTCCAAAAACCTCTCATGTTCAGCTGGTTTTTGTAAAAAGATAACAATGTTAGCCTTTTTTCTGCAGCTATGGGGCATATATGGTATCACTCTTGGCTGGAAGCAGTGCTTAAACAATGGAAAAAACACAAACTTTGTCCAAAAACCTCTCATGTTTAGCCGTTTCCCTCTTTTTCTTTGGTCATTTTAGCCTTTTTGGCCAGGGTGAAGGGAGCATCTGCCATCAAACAAGAAGACAGCCGCATGTAGCTATGATGATGTTTGCTAGTTCAATTTACATGCATTAATGTAATAACGTGGTTAGCCTACTCAATGTAAATTACACACGAACAACATTAAGCTACTCACGCAGAGAAGAACGGCTGCTGCTGCTGCCATCATTATCTGTCATAATTTCTGCTACACTGGCAGGGCTAGGGGCCAGGACTCTCCTCTTCGTGTTTTTGGGGATGTTGCTAACTCCCGGTCTGATAACAGGCACCACATCCGCAGTAGATGCGCTCGGTGTGAGGTCTCGCAGAAAGCTATCAAATACAGCGCATTTCTTGGCTTTTAAAAAAAAAACGCTATGCGTCGCCAGGTGTTTCATCGGATTTGAGGTGTTACCCTCCTTTGACAGTATCACAGTATCAGCTTAAAGCACTTGTTGCAGGCTGCTGAGTTTGCATATTTTGCTGTGAAGTAAAGCCAGACTTTTGACTGCTTCGCCTTGGGCATTTTTAATCTGTAGCTCTGCTCTAAAAGAACGTACGTACCTGGCCCCGCCTACTAACCTCGGAAACGTAAAATGATTGGCTAGAAGTGTATCACAGCTCAGGAAAAAAAAGCACCGAAATAAAGCACCGAAATGTGCGCTGCTTTTCGGTCTGGTTACTACCGTTTATGTCAGAACCGGTGCCATCATGGCACCGGACACCGGTACCCATCCCTAGCAAGGAGTTTATTAAACTTCACCGAAACAATCTGCAAATTTCATTAAAATTTAATAAACTATCATCTTGTCTTTATTTTTAGTTTGCACACTTAAAGCTGTAAGCTAATGATAGTTATATAAGAGCAGATGCTGCTGGTGCAATAAGCTGTACATCCAATGGATGCATGATCTGATTAGTCGACTAATCGCAAAAATAATCTGTGACTAGTCGACTATCAAAATAATCGTTTGTGGCAGCCCTAGTTTAAAGACTCTTCAGAGTATCACGAATGCTTAAATACTTAGTAAGAGTCCAAAGTGATAACACCTTGAATAAAGTTTGTACTGGTTGCAGGATTGATCAAAGGCACAAAGTGATTTCTATGCACAGACTCTAAAAAAAAATAGGAAACCCACGGGAGCGTGATTTTAATAGGGCCAGTACTTATGATTCAGTGTCACAACTGGTTTTTCCCCAGTCATATTATTTCCATAATGTTATGTCAGACACGACAACAAGAATCAAGACACAATGTGGCCAAAATAGAATCTGCATGACACAAAGAGTTACTCACATTTCCGACATAAATAGATCTGCCATCTGCCTCCATCTTTTCCTCGATGGACATGATGACAGGGCCAACTGCACAGAGGAGAGAGTACAGAATAAATCTACATAGGAAACAACATTGAAATGAAACGCATATTAGGACAAATTACTGCTTTTAACTCCAAATGTGAGATGTAGCGCACCTACAATCGAAAAGTCCATGAAAAGATGAGATCAAATGGATGGTATAAAGGCAAAAATGGAGTTGACAATTGATTCACGAGTTTTGTCATTACACAAGAATGACAAAATCATAGTTTCTCTTTCACATGGGGCAATTAAGCAACATAAATATACTGACACAGACACGCATTCAGATTCGTGCATTATATAAAGTTCTGATGGATATAAACTATTTTATCATTTATTTAGATTTAACCTTATAAAATTGGACATAAGAGCATTGCAAACTGGGACTGAACATAAGTTTTTTTGTTTGCATTTAAAAAAACCAAACAAACATCCATCTCTGAGGGTTAAAAACATGGAATTGAATATTAAAATAATGTACTTTTACATGAGTTATTTACAGATTACAAAATCTATAGTTGTAGATTATATAAATACGTATATATTCGTGAAGAGTATATTATCAGGCAAAGCTCATATTTTGTTCGCTTATTTCATTTTTTTGCTGTCGTTTTCTCTTTTTGTGCCTGGAAAACAGGAGAAGCAGCAGCAGCATTTAAATTATTTTCCAAACCTTAACTGTGCTCGTGATAAACTGGGAGAATCAATAAGGACATGTACTGAACTTGTAACCAAGCATTAAAGTGAACCCATATTTTAATGCACATCCTAAACTGGTTTGGGGTTACTGCCTGAAAATGAGTGTAGCATTTACATTTACTGAGTGAGATTATTTCTAAGCGAGCACACAACAGAAAATAAGACAAATGATTATGGGGCTTTCCCCTCACTGGATAATGTGACAGCAGAATGAGACGAGAAGGCAAATGTGGACAGATGGGGGGGAAAATGAAGGCATCTGCCTTGGAGGGGAAAAAAAAAAAAAAGAACAAAAGAAGACGCACCTGGTGGGGGGCTCAGATTCATCTGTTTCTCCACCTCGTTCTGTAGCTCCTTCAGCTTCTCTGCCTCTTCCTCCATCTCTCTCACTCGGGCTTTGATTGCCTCCAGCTCCTGCAGCACAGACACAGATTCCATCAGAGCCGTCAGTCCATCATGTGCACAGCTCAACGCAACACAATATCACAATGCCAGTTACTGCTGGATCCATCTTCACCAACTTCCAAATCCAAAATGATTTAATGAATAAATCAGAAAGAGATCTAGTGTGTGCACACCCTGGAAATATTTTTAGGCACCCATTTGGCAAACTAGCAAAAGAAATGGTGCCGTGACCGTGACATGACCTCAGTATAAAGAGAGACTTTATATCAGCTACAAGTCGTAAAATCCATATGTGCAAGATTTAGGCAGAACCACAAAAAGTCTTAGGGAAAGAATGTAAGTAGCTCTGAGAACGCTGTAAGGCAAACAAATGTAAAGAGAGGACTTGGAGTAAAAGTAAAAACGTTAGCAGCATGAAGTGCTTCCCCACGTGTCAAAAAGGAATGTCAGTGTTTCCAGGTTCAGTGGGAGGATGAAGAAGATACTGCAGTGCATCACTGTCCAGCTTGTCTTGATAACCCAGGTATACATGAGGCTACATTTAAAAACGCCAAAAGGGCAACTTTGTTTATAAACTACAACTGGGAGAAGATGTGTGGGAGGTTGTGTGTGTATGTTTGTGATAACAAACCTGCACTTTCTGAATAGCAACATAATACTGTTTGGACAGCAATACATATCAGGCAACAGAATCAAATCTCAGTGCAGTCATTAGTTCCTGCAATAGGCACGTATTACACACAAAGTTGGTATTCACCCATTCTATAGACAATCATCATATGAAACAAGCTGAAACATGGTGGGAAATTAACCTCAAAATAGTCACCAATCCGTATGACCAGGTTAATCATCTCTGTGTTAATAAACTCTGGTTGTGATGCAATTGCAAAATACTGCTTTACATAGCTTCAAATTAATTGGTCTCTCTGTGTGGATTGCTGCATTTTTAAACACCTACATCATAATTCCCCGCTATAAAGCACTGTAGCTGGAACTGTGTAATAATTCACATTTAAAATGGCTCACAAGTTTCTGGCTCCATGGAGGTCAGGACCAGCTCTGGGTCAAACTAATATTAACATGTGTGACCGACAAGAATTACCAGCTTTAAAATAAATAAAAATCCAAATATGGTAACAACAACAGTCAAAAAACATGATCCAGACTTTGAATAAGACCAACATTCCAACCCCAGATCCCAGACAGGATCTAAGCCCCTTAGATAATCTCAGGGAAAACCCTGTACTGGGACTTCTTCCACCTTTAAGTGCACCCTCAATCTAGTCCTGCACTGCATGCGCACTATAGTTATTCTCATGCCCCACATTTTGCAGTATACCCTGCCATCCTGCCTAAATTTAATAGTAGGTACCTCCCCCAAGTCAAAAGCAGACCTTAAAGCCACTACAAAGAGGACCGCCAGGCCAAGATATATATATATATATATATAAAAAACAAAAAGGTTACCAACCAAGGTTAAGTATCCAGCCCCAAAGCAGTGTTGGCAAACAGCACTTCAAATGTCCACATGATTAAAAACATCATGTCCAAACATGGTAACATTCACTGTTTAAGTGCTTACAACGCAAAAATATATTTATAACAAAAATGCCACCTTAGCCTAAAAATGAACTTCTGTTATCAGTTTATTTTGGAACAGCATACATCACTACATGGTCATATGCATATTAATTCCCAAGAAAATGTGTTTATTTTTGCTGGAGAGCCATTTTGGAAAGATGAAGCAGCGAGATGATGATGAGATCTGCGGTCAATCCCGCAAAACTAAATAATGCCAATAAACTTATATTAGTATTAGATAAACAGTGAGCTGGCTGTGCCCTCATGTGGAAGTGGACCCTCCTGTCTGACAGTGGTGCACTGCAGCACAGTGGGAGTCACTCCAGCTCGATCCAGAACTACTGACAGGATTGTAATGAAAAAGCTCTTTGTGAAACTGGGTGCAGCGACACAGACCGGACTGTAATAAATTCAGATCTTCTCACCGCAGCGTGCTATAAAACTGCTCAGCGACTCGCTGCACACGCTAATAAAGACGCCATCATTTCTCGGTCGGCGTGTATTCACGCGACTTATGCTCTGACACATATCACCAACACTGAGATGATGGATGGATGGGAAGTGATCAACATTCAAAGCAGGACCGCTGGGATGAGCCATCCACCGCTGGCACGTTGCGACTCCAATTTTTCTCTCTCTGTCCCTTTTTTCTTTTTTTGTCTCGTCTTGTCGCATATTCAGTGCAAGCTCTTTCACTCCCCTCCCTTCTCTTGCTCTCCTTGCTCTAGCCAAACACTGAAGGATGCAAACCCAGCCCCTCAAATACCGCAGCCCCTTTCTTCTGCGTTGTACGCCACGCTTTCACTGGCCGACATCCTCAAAACCCTCACCTGGTCACTCAAGACAATCCCAGCCATTGTGCACTCGTGTGTTAGCTGCACGAGGGAAAAATAATAATAATAATAATAATAATAATATATATATGTATGTTTAAAAAAAACTAACTGGGCTGATTAATGCTAATTTTACATTTTCAACAATTACACAGGGTGTGCACCAACAAGCAGCGATTCACGACTCTACCCCCATTGTCGGCCGAAAAATAGGCGACAAAGATGGTCAGGTGCACGTCTGCCACTGCCACACCAGCTTTGTTAAAATCCGCTAGCATGTTAGCCACAAAGACCCGTTATCACATGCTTAATATTCACGGCTACTAAGCCAGCTGCTGTTAGGCCCAGCAGCTTGAGGTGCAAATGCCGCATTTCATCTCGTGACTGCTGATTACGGCTGACAGGTCCGCTGGTCATTTTATCCGCAGCCTTTAATGGTCGGGCTTGCTAAGCTAACGATAACCTGCGGCCGCTCGCTCGCGTGTGCGCAAACCGGCGCTTGAAATGCAGCAGCCACAGCCGGTTAAATGATAAAGGTAAAGGGAATAAAAATAGGTCATTACCGTTAGCAGGTCGCCTTCTTAAGGAGGTAGACTCGCACAGCGGCGGCGGCGGCTAATGGCGGCGGCCTGTCCTACCCTCGCCCCTTACTGTCTCCTGCATCTCCGTCTCGCATTTTTTCGCGACAAGGACCCCCCCCCCCCCCACAAACGGCTCGAGCTGCTCTCTGGCGCAGAGAAACTGGCGTCGCTGTTGCGCCAAGATGGCTGCCGACACCACGCATGTCACCACCCATTTCTACTGCACTGCGTGAACCACAATGGCGGTTAACACCGACCTGGCGATAGCAGTAACGCACACGGCATGTGACCCAAGATTCGTGTGGAGGATGAAAAAAAAATCAACAAATTGTTCACCTGCTTTTACTAGCTGCTCCGCCACGACCACAAAGTGTCTCGGTATTCATGTGGGTTTCCACTTTAGAAACAATGCCCTTCACTTACCGGGTCTTCAATTGCGGCCTCTCCTTCTTCTAATCCCGGCTCTTCGTCACCGACACCCGGGTCTTCCAGCTCGGGATGTCCGGGGTCTGAATCTAGCAGAGATTCCTCCGCCAGTCCGTTACCGAACTCCGCCATCGCCCTGTTCCAACTGTACCGACGCGCCTCGTGGCCAAACCAACGTTGCAGGCCCCTACTCACACACAAGGGGGTAGAGTGAGCGGGGCGGCGAAAAGAAAAAAAACGGCGGAAAACGCCGCTTAGTAAAGTTAAAATGGGGAATAAAATGCTAGCTTCACTTCTAGCTACTACTCAAACAGCATACCACGATGAACGGGGACTACAGATTTACGCTACCTTTAGGAAATGGTCCTAACTTACGACAGATAACCTAGTTTATTTACTTAAATGTGTGTATAAAAAAAGGCGAGGGCTATACGCGAGAGCGGCGGCGTCCCTTCAGTTCAGAAATGGAAGCCAGGGGCGGAGCCATGGATCACTGCAGGCGTAAGAATCTCCCTCCCATTCGCTAACCGAGCATTCTAGACCAACCTCTTCGGTCTTAGCCGCATTCCTATTGGTTAATGAAACAGGACGTTCCGGTTCCGAAATCGCATGTGTGCCTCTAATTGGATTACGCTTCTGCCCATTATATCGAATCAATCACAAGTAAACTGGCAAAGGTAGTTGAGCAAATTAATTCCAATCACATCTGAGTGTGTCACATAGATTGTCTCCCCCAGAGTGACCTTTGTTTTAAATATGCCACTCAAGCAAAGCTTCTTAGATGAACTAATTCTTCCGTTAGGAGAATTAAACCTTAGTGACACACAAATAAATGCTTCAGCTGCACTTCAATCATTCGAGATATGCTTTGTTCTTCAATGATTTTATTTTCTGTATATCAAAGAAAGCATAATGGAGACCAAACACAAAAAAGGCAGGTACAAGTGAGGAGGAAAAATAAGCTTAATCAAAAATCTAACAATTCAGAACAACACTGCCACTATTATTGTTCAATATTCATAGGAATACCAGACTCTTTCTGAGCAGAGTGGTGGCATTTAAAACCATTATGAATCAATAATCAAAAACAGTGATGAGTAGTAATAATAAATCGTATAAGTAGTAGTACAGTTATAACAATAGTGATAATCAAAGTGACAATGAAACATAAGAGAATAAAAAGCAGATCTCCATAAAAACGTATCTAGTTTGGACAGTGCAACACCGTGTCTATGTGTGTGCGTGTGTAATCCCAGTCTTGAGGATCAAGCACTCCAGTCCCTGCTTTACACACAAGATACAGTTTCCAACAGGAGTAAGAAATTATTAGTTGTCAAAGGACAGCATTACCCTCCTTGTTTCAAAAAAAAAACCACACCGAGTGACTCTTAAATGTTGTGGTGATGGCTGTGTTCATTTGAAATGCCTGTAACTTGTGCAAAAATTGTGGACTAGTGCAAGTGTCAAGCCATGGGACGTCCTTTACAGTTTGCATTTACGAACACCTCTCCTGCTCTCTGTCAACCTAAAGATTGCTTTTTGGTTTTTGAATGACAGAAAGCAAAGGGAGGATTACTTTGGAATATCAGGTTTTTTTTTTTTTAATATATTTCTTTACAAAAAAAAAAAGTTCATGTTTAGTTTTGCATTTTGTTAAAACTATCAATAGTAACATTAATATACAACTTAAATTGAAGGAAAACATCTTTAGTATGTTAAGTGTCCTTCAACACAGCACCATCTTATTAGCTCTCACTCCACACATTTTTTCTTCTTTTAGGTTTCCTAATTTGCTTCCTAGATTTGAGTATCTGTTTGTCCCTTAAGGATGCTTGTAATACCCAGCTGTCTCCCTTGTTGTGGTTTCCAGATATTAGCTCTCGTTTCACAGCACAAACATTACAAGAATCACCAACTCTGCTTCAAAACTGAGGGGGGGAAAAAAAAAAAAAAAAAAAAAAAAAAAAAAAAAACCCAAGAGGAAAACAAGTATGGGGAGGAGGGGGACAAACCATTTCAAACCCTGCTGTCTCGGTCTAGAGGTTTGGCTTTTGACCTAAAAAAATTTTATTTATTTTTTTTAATTTAAAAAAAAAAAAAAAAAAAAAAAAAAGAATAAAAATCTGTTATGCCAGATTTGAATTGCTTTTTGTATCATTTGTATAAATATTGAAATAAATGAAATGATTACAGAAATTCGTAACTTTGCTGTCTAAAGCCCCTTTCAGTGGTGACGGTCATCAGTCGGCTCCTTGGCCGAATCGACATGCAGGTCACCTGTGTGTAAAAGGTAGTGCGCCAGACTGGATAACACTCAGGTATCACTTTGAACACACACACACACACACACACACACACACACACACACACACACACACACACACACACACGTGAACTGCATGCTGTTGGCAAGTTTTCTACACACTCAGTTTGTAATCTGCTATACATTGAAAATATTCTTCTATGGTGCATTTTCATTAATCCCAAGTCAGAAGGGATGTGTTTTGGAGCCTTTGTAGGAGGGATGGGGAATCATCAGTCTTAGCAGCACCATGCAGCACACAAAAGTGACCTACAAAATGGGGGGTTAGCCATCCTTTTTTAAAGAGACTAGTGAAGCCAGGAATTTTAAGTCTGAAAAGGGCTTTATACACAGTATTCGCAAAAAAAAAAAAAAAAAAAAACAACCCCAAACACACACACACACACACACACACACACACACACACACACACACACGGTGAGGAAATCAGCCCAATTTGTCAAATTCAGACTGAATTCTCCAACAGGAATCTCCCGGACTTGGACGTGTATCCCACAGTAGCCTCTTTTTTTTTTATTTAAAAAAAAAAAAAAAAAAGAAAAAAAAGAAAGTATTCTTCACTCTGAAGAGCTAAATTCCAAAATGAGACGCACACATTTGGGTAGGAAGTGAAATTTACAGCAAATGTGTGAAAGCATGATAGTTTGTAATTCTACTCCTTGGCCAAGAGATTGCTGACAACTTTATAAACATGTGACATTCACAAATATTCTCCCAACAAAAAAAAAAAAAAAAAAAAAAAAAAAAAAAAGTTAATGTAAAAGCATTTTGGAATAAAGCTCTTCTTCAATACGCCCAAGTCTGCTTTTTGCACAATTATTATACTCACACCTAAAGCATGTTTCATTTGATTAGGAAAAAAAAAAAAAAAAAAAAAAAAAAAAACTATTTCACTTTATATTAAGGCATCCAACATGCATCAGCGTATCCTTCCATAAAAGACACCTGCATTCGAATGCTTAAAAACATTTCAAAACAATGTAAAATGTGTCAAAGTGCGGTATGCCAAAGATTCTACTTCCCTCAGCCTCTTTTTGCGCTGCCTATTTGGATTGTCGTGAAACTATGAACATGAATATGGGAACAATTCAACAGCCCTATTCTCTCCAAAGTACCTCCTTTTATATCCCAAAGTAGTGAGTAGACAACACTCTTCATTTCACCCTTCTGTGGCAATTAAAAAGGGTGGCGGTTAAGACCAGTTCTTTCTCTCCCAATGATTTAGTCCAGTCGTATTTTATCCAAGCAATCTTTGCCCTAAAAGTGAAAGTAGGCGTGAGAAAAACAATTCCACAGGAGCAAAGTGGGAGTTATACATGTCAGCATTTCCATGTTATCCCAAAAAGTGTTTCCCAAAAATCCCCCCATGGCCTCTGCCAAAAAAAGAAAGAAAAAAGAAAAAGGAAACACTTGCATCAGTTTTTAGGGTACAACAGCTCAAGCGTGGCAAGCTGAGTGCCTTTACAAATTATAGGAAGGTCATAGAAGTAAGGTAATACATAACCACAGGGTTAGGACCAAAAATGTCTGGATAAAATGAGGATTAAGGGAACTCTGAGGAGGGTGGGGGTGTTATCACTTATCAGACAGCAACTGATTAAGTGACAAGCAGCAAGAAAAGAGTCTGCCGTTGTATTTGATACCAGGTGAGCTCTACAGATAACGGATATCAAGTCAGTGTAGGTTGAGCAAAGGATAGCGGGTGCAAGGGGGGAGCAAACATCAAAAACTAAAGAATATTAGTTTTTGAGGATTAGTGCTCAAATCTGTTTATTAAAATCTGAGGAGCCCAAATGGGTCCAACAATAGTCAGTGTGCAGACCAATCCTGATCTGAGTCTTTAACTGTTGCTGGTGGCCATCGCTGGAGGCAACTCGATTATTATCTCCCCTTCAGAACCACCGCCAGAGCTGGTTACAGTAGTGGAAAGAGCAGCACTGCTGGTTCCGCTCTTGTTGACGAGCGCCGTCGGCTGGCCAAAGTTAGTGGTTCTCAGGGTTGCCAGGTGACGCGGAGAGAAGACATGGGCCCTTGCTGCAGCCCGGGATTCAAATGAGACGTTGCAAGCGTCACAGCGCCCCGTCAGGGTCTCCTTTGGCACCGGCTGACCGGGCACTGGGGAAGCTGGAGGTTCGGTAACCGTTAGCTGAACAGGCTTGGGCAGGATGGGTCGATTTGCCTTGAGAGCGCTGTACTGCAGGTAGCTTCCTGAGCTCATGTCTACCTTCCCGCCTGAAAGAGGAGACTGAGAATCCCACATTGGAATGTGGAGATGCAAACAGAGAAGGAAAGGAGGTATGTTTAACGTTCAGAGTTTTAAAACGAACAAAGCAAAATTTAGGCTGTCTGGATATTTGCTGAGGACAAGTTATCAAGTTTCCTTAACTTAAATTTGAGCAATATTACCAAACTTAACCATATCAGCAACCTTATGTGTATAAAGTGGTAATCCCAAAAGACAAGAGTCAAGCAAGCTTGTCATTAAAGTAGTGAAAGCTAGTGAGGGAATTTTAAGCTTTTATTTGTCAGATATATTTAAGTAGGATTACTGAAATACATGCCCATTGCTTTACTTTATCCATTTATGTCTCAACTGATTTTCCAGGCTATAAATGGTTGAATGTAATACTCCAACACCACCTCTAAAACCGCACAGCAGACCTAAATAAAACTCTTATTCAACATATTTTTAAAGAAAAGCATGTGTTCCTACTCTCTGCATTACATTTGCAAATATAAACAGTAAGTTTGTATTTTTAACAATGTATCAATAAAAAGGAGGGAAAAAAGTTGTTTGTTTTTTTAATGTCATTCTCATAGAAAAACTTGTCAGCTTACCATTTTCTCCTGCTGCAGCCTCCAGCGCTTCTCCTTCGCTCTTGTGTTTTGGAACCAAATCTGCACCACCTTGAGCGGCAGGTTGAGCTCAGTGCCAATTGCCTCGCACTCCATGGCGTTGGGATGGGCACAGGTCTCGTAACATGACTGCAGAATGGACAGTTGTAGGCAGGACAAATGAGTGCGTGGTCTACGGCTGGATGAGTGGGGCAGAAAGCTGCTTTCTGTTGGGCTTGATTTAGCTACACATGGGGTGGAAGGGCTGGCCACTTTGGCAGAACTAGGGGTGTTAGGGCTGACTGGTGCAATGCTGGGGGTGGGAGGAGGGGGGATGGTACGAGGAGCTGTGTGCGTAGGAAGAGCCAGTTGTTCTCTTGATAGAGTGTTGATCTTAATGGGGACTTTGGAAGTCCAGTAGTTCAGCCCATTCTGTTTTTGTGGCACCACTGCTGTGGCTGAAGGCCTGTTGTTGATGGGAGTTGTGGGGAGCTTCGGCACCATGCGGTTAGTGGTTCCTGGTCCAGGACCAATCTCATTTTCGTTATCCCGCTCCTCATCAGTCTTTTCTTCCTCACTCTCGTCTTCTAGCTTTCGTTTCTGGGCTGGTCGTGGGGCAATTGGAATCAAATCCTTGGGTGGCACCAAGAGGACAGGGGTATTTGCTTTGGGTGCAACTTTAACCATGGTGATGTTGCTGGTGGTTTCGAGCGTGGTCTTTGGCACTGCAGAAGCACTGCTGCTCACAGGAGATGCTGCGGTGGAAGAAACGATCTCCTTTGGCTTTATAGGAACAGGGGATATTTTTTTCATCACAACTGGCGCTGGTTTGGCCAGTTCATTTACAGGCTCCCTCTCTGTCTTGATGAGGGTGCGAACAATCGGAGTAGCTGTAATTCCCCCGGTATTGTTTGTAGCAGGCTTGTTAGTGAATATGGGTTTGGAAAGAGGCCAAGTAAATTTGATGAGAGGTTTGCCAACTGCTGCCAAGGTCCCGTCGCCGATGAATCTGACCTCGCCTTTTCTTTCCCTTGCCCTCATGTTCTGGAACCAAATCTGAACCACCTTCTTTGGAAGGTGAACCCACTCTGAGATCTGTTCAAACTCATGTTTCCCAGGATTTGGGTCTTTGAAATAGCAGCCATACAGAATATCAAGTTGTTCTGCTTGTATGATGGTCCTTGAACGTCGCATATCCCGGTACCTTTTTCCTTTGGACTTCCTCTGCTCCTGTTCTTGCTCCCTCTCCTTTTCTCGGTCCCTTTCCAATAGTGTGGTATTCATTTTTTCTCCAGGCCTCATATAAATGCTAGACTTGGTCACATTACTGCAGTTGACCATGTTTGTAACATTGTTAGAAGAGGGCATGGCAGTAAGAGATTCCGGCTTAACCTGGACGACTACCAGACCTTTGGATGTGGGCCTCAGGCCAAGTCCGTCCAGCAACTGTCCCTTCTGTGCTGCAATTGTATCAGCCAGAGATGAGGACAGAGCAGACTTTGAGCTGTTTTTGCCCATGCTGAGATCAAGAGCTGACTCACAGTCGTCACCATTGGACAGGTAGTGGGAAGTTTGGTTTTGTGAGAAGAGAGATTGTGAGAGAAGAGAGTTGGAGAAGCGTGTGATGGTTGGTGGGTTGGGAAAGATGGGGACTTTGCTTCCATCCCCAACCACCGAAGGAGTAAGGGAGAGAACATAGGGGCTAAGAAATGGAGTAGAAAAGGGAGTGAATGACAAAGGAAGTGAGTGGAGAGCACCAGTTGGGATTTCAGAGGGATCTGCTGCATTGGACTGTGAGCTTGGAGGATCACCTTGGGCCTCCAACTCTAGATCTACATCTGGGTCTTGTCTTTCCTTTTTTAGCTCCAGATCATGTTCAAACTTCTCTCTCTGTTTTTTTCTCTTGGCCCCTTGACTACCTCCGCCATCCTCATCTTCGTATTCATCCTCTGCATCGGAAAGAAACACAGTCGTGGAGCGCAATACCTTTCCTCCAACTGAACCCTTATCGCCGTGGACCTCCCGCTGTGCTTCGTCTTTAGCAGGGCTTTCAGGATCATCTCTTAAAGACCCATTCTGACTTTCCTCATCTGAAACAATGACAGAAGTGTAGACCTCATTCTCTGAATCAGATGTGAGACAGGAATCTCCCTGACCCTCCCTTCCCAACTCTCTGTGTTTGCGTTTCCCTCTTGTACTAGACAAATCCATGGCCTGATTACTAAATGGTTCAGCATCATCCTCACCTTCTGCTATTATGAGTGAGCTTTCCTCGTCATCATAGTCATTATCAGAACTCTGACAATTTCTTGTAACACCGGTCAGCTGTTCCAACTCTGTCGCCCTCTGTCTTTGTTTTGTGTGTCTAGCTTGGGTCAGCCACCTTCGAACCTCTTCTTCAGAAAGACCCACCTCTCGGCCCAGCGCTTCACAGTCCTCATGGGGAGGACTTGCAGCATCAGCCTCACTACGTGACTCAAAGAAGGCCCAGAGAACCTCTGACTGGAACTCTGAAAGCACTGGAAGGTCTGGATAAATGGAATCCACTGTATTACAATGAAGACGATTTTGGCTGTTAGTTAAGGCATTGGTACTTGAGCTGGATTTTGGAGTGCCAAGAGAGCCACATGGGCTTGTGCCTGATTGGGATTTTTGAGGAGTAGAATCAGGACTAAGGGTAAGGTTTAAATTTACAGGACTGAGGCTCGAATTGCTGGGCACAGATGCAGAAGGGGAGAGGTTGTTATTGCGGAGGCTCTTCTCTGTGCCCGCTGGGGAGAGATTCAGGCTAGCTGCTTTATCACCTTCCAGGTCCAACTGATTTGTTGAGCAGTCTCCATCTGTTGTGCTATCTTCATGTGCCTTCCCATTGTTTTCATTATTCTCAACCTTTATGTTACTTTCTATATCAGAACACTGTGAAACGTCTGTACTGTTCTCCTCCTTATGTTTCTGGGCAGTACAGTTATGCTCATCTTTGACCTGATCAGAGATCTTTTCTTCAACAGTCTCATTTCTAGCCTCACTTTTTTGTTCTCTCTCACTCTTTAAAGTCTGTTTTTGCTCTTCCCCACAGAGCTGTATGTTTGTTGGAACTCCTGCAGAGGGCCACTGGTTCTGTAAGCTGTTAAGTCTTTGGGTTAGAAGGGCTTGCTGGGCTGTGCTGAGACCTACGAGTGGCACGCACTGGGTAAGGAGCTGGCCCTGCTGGTTCTCTTGGTGCTGCTGGGTTTGGGCTTGGAGCCCATTTAAGATCAAGGGCATGACCATTTGAGGCTGAGGCACAAGCTGAGGTGCAGCGGCACCAGGAGCAGCACTAGCTGCAAACAGGGAGGGGAGGAGGGAGTGTGACAGCGTGTTGGGACTGGAAGTGAGGAGGGTGAGAAAGGCCGAGACCGCCTGAGCTGAGGCCACAGGGGAAGTGAGGAGGGAGGGAGCCACTTGTGAAGTTGGAATCTGCTCGCCTTCTTTCGCAGCAGTCACCATCAACGTCCCAGGAGCAGCACAGTTGGTGGAGGTAGCTGACTGACTGCTTCCACTTTCCGACGCGGTAACTACTGGGTTGGCAGCGCTGCCTCTCAAACCAGCAGCAGCCACTGCGCTGTTTGCAGCATGTGCAGCAATTCCAGCATTTCTGCTGCGGGTCTGGTGCAAGACAGATTTCATATGGCTCTCAAGGGTGATGGCATGATTGTAGGAGACTCGACATACAGAACACTGGTAGGGTTTGTTTGATATATATGGCCGAGACAGGATTGGAACTGAAGGAGTTTGGGGACTACTTTCTGCACCTTGTTTTCCAGAGCCTGTTGTCATTCTCTGAATGTGGGATGCAGAGTTGTAATGAACACTCAAGGCAGTTCTGCTGGGAAAACTTTCCAAGCAGGCATTACATTTGAATGAACGGGTGTTATTTTCAGCTGGCACACCGTTTTTACCAACTGACTTTTCACTAGCGTCTGGGATTTCTGTGTTTTCAGTTGCATTTTGCTGTTTGGCTCCTGTAAGTGGATTTCCCTCCTCTTCTGGCTCGGCTTCAGCTTCACCTCCCTCCTGTTCCATTATTCTCTCTTCCTCCATCTCTTTGTCTCCAAGTGTCTGGGTAGCGTCTGAACTCTTGATAGATTTGCAGGGGTCTGAAGTGACGTCTTCAGCGGGCTTCAGTTGTGAAGACTCAGCATCTGATAAGATAAATACACAATGAACAATCAAAATCAAATCAGTGGTGTAGTAAACAATAAATGTACATTTACATACGGCATGTAATTTGTATAAGTGAGAGGATTTTCCACTCCAAAAGCATGCTCTAACCTTACTCTTCGAGCCTCCTTTTGCCTTTACATAGTTTTAAAATAGATTATCACCATCAATCAGTAAAGGTCAACCAAGTTAAAGTTGTTGAGATATCCAATTAGTGCGGTTACGACAACAACGGGCATGTGTTATTATCCTTTCAATTTTATAGTTTACTTCTCATGAGTTAATTACAAAAACAAGCATCACTCTCACCTGAGGACTTGTGAGCGCCTTTGTCCTCGTCTACACGGGCAGCCCGTTTTAGAACAGCCTGATAACAGAAAAGGAGAGAGTCAGCAAAATTTCCATAGCAAACTTGACTGCGGAATGGCTCTTTCGTGATGAGCTGAATGCTATAATGTAGCTTCTGTGAAGCACAACATTTGGGTGTGACTCATTGATGTGTGGTTATATTACACATAGCGAGCCTGCCTTTAATTTGCAAATTACCCTTCAGGCATAAATTAAGTAGTCTTTGATCAATTGAGCCACCAGTAAAATTCCCTTCATTTCTTAACATTATACATAACTAAACCATCGTGGTTCTTTACAGACTGTTCACAGAGATGCTTACTTTTTCAAATGTGATGGCTACTTAAATACTTTCAAAGTGACATACTCGGTAACAGGCTAAGCCAAACAATGAGATGTTCAAACTATTTAAACAACGATCACAGTCCTGACTACACAAAGGGGATATGCACAAACAAGTCATGAAAACAGAAATTACTTCAATCACATTTTAAACTACTATAATTACAGTAGTGTGCAAAAGTCTTGAGCTAACACAGATGAAAATATCAGTTTAAAGCAAGTTTACACAATTCTAAAAAGTTTTCAAATCAATATTTGGTATGACCACTTTTAACCAGTAACACAGCCTGAACCCTTATCATTGCTTTAAGTAGTATTAAGAAATAGTTCTCCAGGCATCTCGAAAGACATTCAAAGCATTTCTTTGGATGTTGTCTGACTTTTTTCCTGTTATCTACCAAGATGATCCCACACAGCTTCAATAATGTTGAGGTCCGGGCTCTGGGGAGGCCAGTCCATGACTGAATGTTTCTTTGTGTTCTTCTATCCAAATATTACTTCACCGGCAGTGTGTTTGGGATTACTGTCATGCAGCAAAAATTAACCGCTTCTTAAAATATATTGCATGGTAGCTCAAAAATCTGACATTGCTTTTCATAATTCATTATTTTCACAAGATCCCCAACACCAATGACTGAAATGCAGCTCCAAACCATGACAGAGCCTCCACTGTGTTTTAAGGATGATCACTGTTGTACTGTCCTAGCCTCCTCTATAAAATACTGATAATAATTTCAGTGAAAAAAAAAAAATTAAAAAAAAAAAAAAAGTGGATTCTTCATTCCTTAAGATCTGTTGACACAGATTTACAGTCTATTTGTGTACTTTGTAATACCTCAGCTTTTTCTCTCAGTTTCCTTTACTCAACAATGATTTTTTGACAGACACCCTTCCACTGAGACCATTTCAGATGAGGCTTCAGTGATGGATCAACTGAAGGGCCAGATGCACCTCTCAGGTTCTGTGTCAGGTCTTTACTAGATTGTCCCCCCAATTTCCTAAGGACATGACTTTCAGATGCTATTCATCATAGTTTTAGAAGGCTACCACTTCTTTTGTCCGCCACTTGTCCAGTTTACTCAATTTTTTAAGGGCACACTGCACACCATGCCATGAAGGGCTCACCCTATCGGTGAAAAATAAATAAATAAAGCTGGTTCCTGTTATCTTTGATCTTGGACATTTTTAAATAGTCACCTAAAGAAATGAGAACAAGTGTGTTTTTGTGACAAGCTGCTAGTAACAAAGTGTCTAAAAATACATTTTAAAAATGGTTCTTAGTCATGTTCTCTGTTGTGTAGACAACATTCAACACAGTTTCATCCCTTCAGTTAGGTGCTATAACAAACAAACAAAACATTTTTGTTTGTCCATGTACTGACCATTTCCTCTGAAAATGGTCAGTACATGGACTAAAGAAAAAGTGAGTAAAAAAATTAGCCAATGCTCAAAGAAAACCTTTCAAAGACCTTCAGAAAGTCATTATTTTTATTTAGATAGATAGATAGATATACACACACACACACACACACACACACACACACACACACACACACACACACACACACACAGAGGAGTGACTCAATACTTTGCACGGTACTGCATATACTAGTGAGATCTATGTATCACCAATGGTTGTATAGAAATACATTTTTCCTCTTGATTTTAAGTAAACGGTATTACAAATTAAGAATTTAACTGGCTTAGTTGTGTTTTCCATTGCTTAACAATGCCAATTTTCTAATGCATTTCATACTATGCCAGCTACAACAGAGAGGAAACTACAATACCTCAGCACTAAACACTGGCGCACTGGTTTTATTTTAACAGTAGATTACAGTCTAGCTCTGACCACTGTTCCTCTTTGACAATGTATTTTTCCTGTTTTGCATTCATCACCATGACTTCTGATACTTCTGTGCTTGCCTCGTCACTTAATTAATCATGCATTTGTTACCCCAGCATTTATAGCATTGACACTAAGGCTTGTGTAACTTTCCTGCCTCAAAAGCAACTATTAAGTTGGATGAGCATCACAAGAAATTTTTTTTAAGAAGTTGTGAATTTGATTTAAGTTATTATGTCTAATCCCTGTATAACAGCCAGGAAGAAGTGAGATCATTAAACATTATGCACGTAACTGATATATTACCCAATATAATCAGGCTGTATAACAAGAGGAAGGAGGGGGGAAAAACATGAACTCAGCCATAATTTGACATACTTTGGCCATAATGCCATGCCACACTTACAATATCCAGCAACCTGTCGACACACGATGAAAGCACGCTGTGTTGTTGGGTGAGATGTAGAGATAGGGAAGATCTGTCTGATTGCCCTTTTTGGCACAGGGGGCACAACCACTCTGCCACCCCATTCCTTTCACTGCACACCGCCTCTCCAGACTCCTCCTAACAAACACAAATAGACGTTTGAGAATCCTGCCCTTCAGGAGTGGTTTCTTTGCGAAAAAGAAAAACAAAGCAAAGCAAAACAAAAATAAATGATGCATAAAGTATTTCATAGGAAAAGAAAGAAATTAAGATGTGATGCAATAACTGCAGTTTATGAAAGAGACTGACCAAGCTCAAGGAGGGAGTTAGACACTGACCAAGACAAACTGTTACTGGATGAATATCCACGTCAATAAATCTAATCACAAATAAGTACCTCAGTCTCACAAGAGTTGCACTTCTAACTTTCTAAAGAGATTGCTATTATTTGTCCACAACGACCAATTACACATCAACTCAAACTGTTTAAGTGGCAGCTTTGTAATGTAAATGAGTACACCTCACACTCGTAGATGAATTTACAAGGCACTGATGCGAACTCAAAGTTGCTCCTGGATACAAGATCGACTTAATAAACACATCTTTGTTGCCATTCTGACAACAAATCCGTACATACAATACCGAAATAAATGCAGAATAACCAGAGGAGCACACTCGATGCAAATCATAACATGCACTGCCCGAATTTACAACAAGTACACTGTCTCTCAGATCACAAATATCCCCACTGGTTTTGACTAATACGAGGAACATGTGGCCAGCATACTGCATATATTCTGATACCACACTGTACTCGCTCACCGTGCAGGATTAAAAAATAAATGAAATACTCGGGCTCCCATACAGTCTTAAGGAAACCAAACAAACCGCTGGTAGTGTGAATATTACCACAGAGCTTTCATGTATACTTCGGCTAAAATTCACAATCAAAGGTGCAGCGGAAAAACACGGGAATTCGTGCCCATGAGGAGAAATACCAACACAGCTCCCATCCTCACTTCCTCGTCATGCCAATTAGCAAGCTAGCAGGGTTATATGACCAGATAATATTTCGACGAGTCTACATCTGCAGAGTGTATCGCGTTTAATAGCTCCTCGTCACGAGTTTAATCATCAAAAGCAGAAGACCTACCTAAACTGGCATCTTCTTGGCCGTAGTTGGCTAATTAACGAGCAGCCTAATTAGCTATGCCGAGCAGAGACGAATCAATTAGCTAGCAAGCTAGGCGCTGTGAAGCCCCCCCTGTAACGTCGCATTACAGTGGTGTTTCTGGAAACGCTGGCTGCCAGTTAGTTTACTGAAAATAAAAACCTGCAGTCACAGCCACACTTCTCCGAAACTGTAAAAGACGAGGCAGGCGTCCGCGTAATCTCGCTCCTGGCTCTCTCGGTTAAGGCTGAGCGATGATTAAATTAATAAACAAAAAGGAGGGGGTGGGGGGCTGTGCTATTAACAGTCGTGTCACTTTGCTAGCTAGCCTGTTAGCAGGCAGAGATAATTAACCGCTCCTCAAACTGTCTCCCAACTGGCCGCTCTACACTCCCTACAAAACTCTGCCTCGGCCAGGTGGGGAAACTGCAGCTTCAATAACCGAGCGAGTTTACCCAGGATAGACGACAGACTCATAGGCTTCATATTAAAATAAAAAACAAAACCTCGGCCTCGAGTTATTTCCTTACCCCTCTGATTATAGGCTGCCAGTCGGGCATCTAGTGTTGCACTGCCCGCCGCCTGCTGCTCAACAGCGCAAATTGAGGCCTAGCCGGACTAAAGCCATTTAATTAATGAACGTGGGCTCCGCTTACAGATGTGTTAGAAGCACTCGCACCCCCTCCTCCCTCGCCGCCCAGCAAGACCCCCTTTTTGGACGCGTCCTAGCGCTCAAATCCATACCTTAAACACTCACGGTGCAACACATGGCCATTTAAACTAGCGTTTTAAGAGCTCCGAGCCGTAATTGGCGAAAGAATTAGACGCCGAAAAGCGAGTTAAAAAAGCAGAGTACGTGCGCGGCGGTCGCCTCGACGATGGGGGTGGTGTAGGGAGAGCCAGGCAAAAGAGAGAGACGAGAGGCGAGAGAAAAAAGTTTGGGATTTAATGTTGGATTTCTATGAGGGATCGGATTAGTATGGGGCACGATCCGTCGTTTGCTCGATCCTGTAGCAGTCGCAGGCCACTCTCCCCGCTCAAATCGGCACAATTAACCGATCGCGAATGGCGTTTAATTAAGTTCGGAGCAATTAGCTAATGCGTTTTTTTTTTTACCTGCATGGTCGCCGCTCCAGCACACGCACGCACACACACACGCTTCCTCTGTGGCTCCTCAGAAGTGAAAAGTTTTCTTGCCTGCCCTCCCTCTCTCTCTTTCTCTCTCTCCTGTTCTCCCCCTCCCTTCATTCGCCCTATCCCTCTCTCCTTCCCCTCTTCCCTCTAGTAAACAGACCACAGCTCCCCCCGAGGCTGATTGCTGACATTCAGAGGGGACAGACACGGCAATCAAATCCCTTATGTAACCCCGCAGATATTACAGATAATTAATGTATGTTCAAACACTGATCGCTTATTATTGGGTAATATAATTAATTAAGACAAAGAGAAAAAGGGGGAAATGGAGGATGAATGATATATTCATTTAGAGAGGTGGTGGGGGGAGAAAGAAATATCTTAATGCTCAAATTACACGGAATGCCCCTTAAATGCGAGAGCTCTTCCTCATTTTCACATTAAAAGGTGAATAATAAATGAGTCCCCATTCTGCCAACTTAGATTGTCACAAAGAGTGTGACGACTTAATTAAAGCTGAATAATGGAGATGTGACCGCGGAGCTTCCCTTCGCCGGCCTCCTCACACCCTCCTCCGCACGAATTCTGACGTGTTTTCACTCAAACTATAGGTGTGGCGCACATCAACAGCCGACTATGTGGGATAAATATTTATGAAGCGGAGCGGATTAAAACTGCACCATCTGTATGTCCCCTGCGTTTCTGGGACAGGAAGTGATTTTCCTGAATATACCAATAGGTGTCCTTAATTGCGCCTGTGCGAAATCAAACGTTGCTGACGTGTAGAGGTCGCACGGATTGAGCTTTTTCTCTGATTTCAAAGCCGAATTGTTTGGAGTGAAGGAGCTGATGCGTGAAGGTGTGTGACGGTACACTTGGCGTTTTTTTGGAGACTCTGTGGTTCATATTGTTGATTTTGACATGTAGCTCCCGCACGACTCCACAGCAGCTGCACCGCCGGGGCTGAACGGCTCGAGTGTGATAATTAGACCGGTGTAACTTACTAATGGAGATACGTTTTTTGTAATTTTGTAACATACATAGGTTACATTATAACATTTAAGGACAGTCAATAGTAACTGGGGTGGCTGTTTAAGTGGAAGAAAGTTAGCATATCATTAGCAATAGCACAATGTAAACATAAGCTTTTACGAGGAAAGACATTTATGTATATAACCTAATTTTAGTCAAAATATAGAAAACTAAAGGTTATATAATTTTCTTAATATTATTATATTAGTATAACTGTATTATTACTGATGCTTGTACTGTATTTCAGTGTAGAGCAGGTTAAATTACAGGCTGAATTTTGGCAGTACTTGCCAGCCACTTAGGTATACCTTGCTAGTACTGGATTGGAGTGTTTTTTACATTTAGAGCTGCCTTAATTCTTCATGGCATACATTCAACAAGCTGTGGAAACATTCCTAAGAGATTCTGCTCCACACAGACATGAAAGCATCACACAGTTACTGCCGTTTTGTCCAGCTGCACTTGCGTTCCCCGACATCCCAAAGGTGCTCTGCTGTATTGAGATCTGGTGAGGGCATTTGAGTACAGTAAACTCACTTTTATTAAGAAAAACAAAAAAATAACACTTTCTAGCTCGTTGTTCACGCTAAATTCTGACCCCACCATCGAGCAATGGAGGGCCATCAAATTAGTTAACATTTTTCCCGTAGTACTCAGGTAGGCTGTGGTGTTTAAGCCATGTTCAGTTGCTACTAAGAGGTTCAAAATGTGGCAACAAAATGTTCCCTTCACCATTACACTGCCAGCAGCAGCCTGAACTGTTAATATAAAGCAGGATGGATCCATGCTTTCTTGTTTACACTAGTTTCTGACCCTACCATCATGATGTCACAGCAAAAATCTAGGCTCATCAGACAAGGCAATGTTTTTCTAGTCCTGTTCTTAGCTTGCTGTAGCCTGTCTGCTTCAAGGTTTGACTTGTTGTGCATTCAGAGATGCTCTTGTGCATACCTTGGTTGTAGCAAGTAGTTCTTTGACTTTTTCCTTCCTATTAGCTCAAAGCAGTCTAGCGATTCTCCTCTGACCTCTGGCATCACCAAGGTGTTTTCACCCAGTGAACTACTTCCCTCTGGATGTTTTCTCTTTCTCAGAAGGTTTTTTTTTTGGAAACCCTAGAGATGGTTTTGTGTGAAAATCCCAGCAGATCATCACTTTCTGAAATACTCAAAGCAGCCTGTTGGCTAATTAACAATCTTGTCACATTCAAATTCACTTTAGTCACCTTCCTTCCCCAGTCTGTTGCTCTGTTTGAACCCCCAGCAGGTCATCTTCACCACCACTCATCAGCAGTGGCGTTACAGCAACATAACAAAACGTTTCCCATAACACAGCCAGTCTGTGCTTTCTGCCCACCGATGAGAGCATTAACTCATCATATACAACTTACACCATTCTATTTATATCACTCCTACAGTGACTTTAAAGTAGACGTGGGCGTATTTGCACTGTCACTTTGGATCTCACCATGTTTTCTTTCTTGTTTTTCTTGTTTGTTTTCTTTTAGATGAGTGTTGAAGTGGAAAGGAAATTTTTATGCAATGCCGACACCCTGAAAAAACTGGAGGAGATCGGGGGTATGTGTTTAATTTGTCCACCACACATTTACACATGAATCCAGTCAGATCGGAGGCATTTATCTGACGCTCTGATCCACGGCGAATTATAAACGGCCACTGAAAGGCTTTTCCAGCATTTAATGGCACTAATTGCTGTGGTTGTTGTGTAACTGTAGTGACACTGGCCATCTGTCTTTGGTTAATGATGAAGTTTAATTATCTGTATCAGCCTTTTTACATTTTACTTATTAAATTATCTATTTTAAAAAATCCCTTTTTCCATCAGCAGTTTGCGTTGGCCAACAGCAGATTCACGACCAGTATTTCGATACTCCTGAGTTTCACCTGACTTTGAGGGACATGTGGCTGCGTAAACGTAAAGGATGCTGGGAGCTCAAGTGCCCGACAGCAGAAGCGCAGAGCGGGAAGCAGGGTGAAGCAGCAGCATCGCTGTGCACCCGTTACAAGGAGATAACCAGCCTGCCTGAAATTCACCTGAGAATCAAAGAGGTCATAAAACAGGACAGAGAGTCAGAGGCGGGCTTCTCACAGGAAGATGAGTCGTGGCTGAGCAAACTGGACTTGGTGTGCTTTGCAGAGTTTACAACAGCACGGTGCTCGTTTACTTTAAAGGAGGAAGGCGTGCAGATCGATCTGGACCAGGCTGACTTTGGCTATCATGTGGGGGAGATAGAAGTCCTCATATCAGAGGGAGGAGATGAGCAGGCTGCACTGGAGAAGATCAGAAAAACGGCAGAAAAGCTGGGTATACGCTCTCAAACATTTAACACATCCACTGCCTTATACTGTGTATTATTAAGCGTACCTATGAAGTAGTGAAGACTTTTTTCTCTTCTTCTTCACAGGGCTTACTGGAGATCAGCGAGTTAAAGGAAAAATGGATGTTTACCTCAAAAGAAATCACCCTGAGCACTATGCAAAACTGCTTAGTGAACACATCCTGTAAGAGATCATACTGCATCTGTACAAATATGGGAACAAAAAAAGGTCTTATTTACTATAAAAGGTAATATTCTGTAATAAAGTATAGATTTATAAACGCAATAAACTCTAAACTGTAAAACCTACTGGATGATCCATGGCTGCTGTCATTGCTACGTGAACTTTTTGTATGTGAGGTTATGTTTTAAGCGGTTGGGGGATGGGTTTGGGCATTCGATCAGAGTTTATATTAATTTATCGCTAATGATGACAATGTTTTCTTACCGAGAGTAAAGATGTGTACTCACAAAGAGGCTCAAAGAGGAGGAACTGGTTTGTGACATGTGGCAGAGGATCTCCTGATTGCTCGGCACACATTTATAGAGTGATGAAACCGTCCCATTGTCTTTTCACAGAAACTTTCTTCACAGTATTTAAATCTGAATGTCTCACTAAAAACATTTGCACTTGAATGTTCTACATAGCGTTCAGAATTTGACTTGTTATATGTAGATACATATCTTTTGACGTATGCCATGCTTTGCAAGCAGTCACCTTTACGAGAGACTGTTTTTGGAGGCACTAATTAGTTTGTCATGTCCACGTCATTATTAAGTAACTATTAAGTAATTACACAATGATAAATGAATACCTACAGTTGGTTGTGTGTATGTGGGCGGAGGGTGCATGTTTGTATTCCTGTCTGTATGAGAACATTTAGTGACATTAATCCATTGCCCATCCTCTTAATCCTAAAATAAACCATCAGGTGCCAAACCCTACCCAAATCCTAGTTTTAACCCTTAAAACCCAAAGTATAACCCCAACAAAACAAAAGCCTCCTGTGCACAGCCACGTCTCAAACAGGCACAATCACACACATTTAGTGAGTGTATCCTTGTAGCTGCACTCCTTCCAAAACAGTAACTTCCCTGCATGTTGCACGTTCAGGTCACATCTGTAAGTTGGAGCTATGGATAAATAGGGTCCAAATAGCCTGTTTTAGATCCAATTTAAGACCCAGGAAGCACAGAACAGGTTGCAAAGAACAGAGTGAGGACTGCAACCTTTCAACTAAACAAAAACATGTCCTGCTACTTAAGTCAAAATAGCTATTGCGCAGCATCTTGATTGTCCCAGAAATATTTCCTCCTTCAACCTATTGTTTACATTTACAGTTACATGCATTGTTAGAGTTATTATCATCTTAAATCTGATCATGAGAAAATGTTTGCCTGCTGCAGAGACACACAAGGGGCTGCACTGAGCGTGTTGTTCACGGTGAGAAAAAAAAGTGCTCCAGTGATGTCATTAAAAAGCTTCCCGCATCATGACTACCTGTTTGTTTTCTTCAAAAAGATTTCTTTGTTATGATGTGTACCAGAGATTAGATAGAAATCAGTCAGTTCAGTGATGGTTACAGAAAAACGAGGGGAAACACACAGTTAGAGGACAAACTGTGACTTTAAGTTTGGCTCTTTAAGCTCCATCACTTCTGTCTGTTAACGACAACATTTCTAATAGTCCTGTGCAATATCTACTTAATGGTGATATATTCATTAGCAAGAGGAAAACACTGTATATTTTAAGCTGCAAAGAAAAATTCATGTTCTTGCACGTCAGCTTGTATCAATGATAAATTACCAGAGTCATCCATGGAGAATCCTCTTTCGTTTTGGGTCATGTCCAGTCAGGTGGATGCAATGGAGGAGGATTCTCAGAGGTGTAGACTGGTTCTCCTGCTGATTAGGTCTCTGCACCTGTTGTAGGCAGATCCACCTGGACACCTGGAATTCACACCACACACACCATGGCTTCTGCTGTGCACAGACAGCTGGTCTTGTTCACAGGAAGACTGCACAGGAGGCCAACTTCATGCAGGAGTTGTTACACAGGCAGTCCTGTGCCATGCAGAATGTAGATGATCCCTTAATTTAAAAAGAAAACAACCCATCATCATCTACCAGTCAGACATGCAGTGGATGGATTCCCAGCTAAAAAAGTATCCTTGAGCAAGTACTAGCCCTTTGAGTTTCCCCTGATTCATCCATCAGAGTGTGAGTGTGTGAAAATGTTAGCTAAAGGTGTGTAGGTATAGATGAAAGCACTGCATGACGCTGTATGTGACTGGGTGAATTAGATTTATTATACAAAGCACTTTGAGTGCTCAAACTGAGTAGAAAGTTGCTGTATAAGCACCAGTCCTGTTATCAGGGGCGGATCTAGGGGGAGGGGCTTTGTTTTCTTAGAAGAGATAACGATATAATAATTAGTTATTATATCTCTGTACCATTTACAGAGGTATGTGCTACCCTGTGTAGATCTCTTGCTCCTCCTTTGTTCTCACATGTAAAATTTTCTAGATCAGTCACTGCCTGTTACCACTTACAGTTCCATGTACAGTGATCACAACAGAAGTCTGAATGTTTCAAACTGCAACAACACTTAGTTAATGGACACCACGGCCCATAAGTCAGGAGGTCATACTTGTAGCAAAGGAAACACAGAGTAAACCTAAGGCAGTCTGCATACGCTTACAATGTGATAGATGTTGGAGCAGAAATTTATTAGCCATACATCAAAACCAAGAGTAAATTCTGCTGAGGTTGTTTGCATTTTATATCTGGTGAAAAATTATGAGTGGTTCACTCCTATGGGCAGTTTAGAGTTACCAATCATCATTTAAAACAATAACTCTTAAACCAGTGATTATTAAATAATGGATGATTCCTAACAATATTATAGCCTGTATCCGAGGCTGTTTTGTGCCTATAAATGTCCCTTCTCAGATATAACTTGTATGATATCCACTGGTGTTTGGTAAATAATAAAATAAATGTACTGTAAAACATGTAACACATGAAATGAGTCCGTTTTCAGCCCATGGCCCATCTGTAAGTGAGAGGCCCTGGATTAGTGGTTCAGCTGTCGGTATGTTGTTTGAATCTTCCTGTACGCTGTCAGCAAATTGTTTAGCGATAAAGAGCTTGCAGACATGTCATGAATTCAGAAGTCACATGTTGTGGGCTTTGATGACTCAGACCTTCTTCTCTTCATATTCACACATTATTTGTTGTGACACCCTCTGGAACACATTCCAAAATGTAGATTTTAGAGGCTAAGTTAGTTCGGTTAGTTGAGCCCCACGTCCACACAGTGGCCCTGGCAGCCAAATCCTGGGGGACTGGTAGACTGTTTTGTAGGACCTAAATAACGCAGGTGTCAAAAAATAGACGGGTTATTAAATTATAGGACCCCCGCCCCTCGGGAATAGATGACAAACACCTTCTTTACCATGAGCAACCTCAGACTTGATTCATTACGTTGAGGTGACACGGGAATGAGCAGTACAGTCGTTCACAATAAATAAAATAGATTGCTTAGTGGCACTTTAAGTTGCTTAGCTTGACATGTTATCATTTTTAGTTTCCTTCCACTTTACTCTGTGTGCTGTTTTCATTTTAGTTTGAAGAGAAGAAGGTCGCCCCCACCCCCCCCCCCACCACCACCAGACACACACACCCAAAAAATAAATACATAATAATATGAAAAACTAAATTTACTAGCCAGAAGAGTCCAAGTCCATTCATTACGAGCGCCTTCAGTGTACGACTACAGTCTAATGTTTATCGTTATGTTAAAGTTATGTGAAGCCTATATGGGCTGTACATGCTCTGGACATATAAATATACGACATACATTACGAAATATTCTAATTATATATTATATATATTCTAATTATATTATATAATCCATATAGATTATATTTATTATATTTCTTTCACAAAATAAAATAATAAAATTATAAAATAATATATTTGAGTAAAAATTCCTGTAGATGGCCAACCCCCCCCCACAAAAAAACCCCATCTGGTTTATCTTCTAATCTAAACTTTATTTAAACCTGTCAATGAATATTTTTATTTTTTTAATAGCTTCACGGTAAACTGTTGCTGGCAGCTGGTCACGTGACGTTGAAAGGGCAAGCGGGGGGGGGCACGCGCAGGGTTTTTTCACACTTTTGTAAACAACATGGCGATTCACGGACCTGCTCTGCTAGCAGACTGATCAAACACTGTGTTCTCAGACCTCCGGCTCTCTAGCTTTGTGAGGGGTTTCTGTTAGACGGTGCGGAAGTTGCACATCGAGCACACGGTCCAGTACGCGGAGAAACGACAAAGAGGTGGACCGACGAGCTGTCAAGAAGATCGTTTGACAGTCCAACGGTAGCCAAATGTTATCGTTAGCATTATCAGCTAGCTCGAACTAAATCTTCCCCAAGCATTTTAAACACGACGAGCTAATGTGCAATACACGGATGGTTAGTTTGTATTGAAGGAGTGGAGAGGTTTGCGCCAGTAACTTTAGCTGTTATAGGGCTTACGCCGTATCCAGGAAACATTATTTCCTAGCTGCTGTGCTTCTCGTCCCTCTCCAAGGTGTCTGGGATCACGTGACGTTGTCAGGTAACCCTGAAATTGTTGTTACACGTCTCGTTATTCTCTCTGGTAGGCCATCTTCAGTCTATGGGCTCACAGTCCAGTTCTGGGATGTCTGGTGGAAGGGGCTCTTCCAGTGGCAACCCAGGAGAGCAGTCTGAAGCGACAGAATCAAACCAGGGCGGCAGCAGCAGCCGAGGCCGCAGGACGGACAGGCAGTCTTCATCAGAGGAGGACGTTGACTTAGCAGAAGTGCTGGCTTACTTACTGAGAAGGTGAATTTCACAGTTAAAAACGCTCAAACTGATACCACGGAGGGCCTAGGTTTGTAGCAGAGGTACTCTGGAGTTGTTTTGGTGAAAGTGGGCCATAACTAGCAGAAGTAAAAATGAGCAATTAATACATAAAAACACAAGTGCAATAAAGTCAAAGTCCTTCTAGTAGCAAGTCATACCATCGATCCACCACTTGTCTGAGTCATGGAGGCAGCAGTCTTAAGCAAGCGCTCCTCTTTCTAGCCGAGAGACGTAATCGTTATTAAAGACGATGGCACTCAAAGCATTCCACAATTAAATCTGTGGGAGAGTTCTGCAACAGCCAAAATGTTGATAGAAGTAAAACTTGTTGGGGGCGAGGGAAGAAAGCTTTTTATTAACACGTGGCTGGTGATTCTGTGTGTGCAGTTCATACGTCCTGCTGACAACTGAAATTAAATTGAATAATTCTTCAAAATTACTGCCCAGAGGCATTTCGTGGTGAGGACTACATGTTTTTGGACTGCCCCGGGGACTTGTAGCATTAGTTCATTACTTTCTAATTTCTTGAACTCAGAACTAGGACAGAAGTCTTTGTCACATATGTGTGTAGTTGCTGCAGAGAAAATGACTTGTGTGTGGTGAGCGTATCGGGCACTTATTAAATGACATTTAGAGGCAAATGGAAGTAATGCATGCAGTATTCTTTGCCAAAGAGCAAATAATTGAAACGTCACATCACATTCCAGCGCTGCAAAGCTAAGTGGGGGTTAAGGTTTTCCCATTTCAGTTTGATTTAATTGCACTTGGATAAGCTTGGAATTTTTTTGTATATCCCTCTGTAATAGTTTCTTTAGTGAACCGTGACATTGGCAGGGCCTGCTCTCGTGACCAGAGGGAACCGAGATCTGCAAGAAAAAACATTTGACATTTCTCACTTCTTTAGCGTTTAAATGTTGTCATTGCTACATGTTGTACAGCTGGACCATTTAGCTTTGGTTTCCACCTGTCAAGTCTTTTTTATTTTCTAGGTACATCTTTGCACTAGGGCAATAGATAATAGATTAATCATAACTGACTGGTTGCTTGCATGTGCAGGGGTCAGGTAAGACTGGTCCATGGCAGTGGAGCCACGGGGCTGCAGCTGGTCCAGTCATATTCTGACTCTGATGAAGACAGCGATGGAGCCTGGGATGGACGGCTGGGTGACCGCTATAATCCACCAGGTAACCTCCCACTGACACAGGGCAGGAAAATAAGCAGTTTTTTTACTTTGTTGGTTTACTCTTCATTTATACCCTTAAATACATCGTTCCAATGATCACATAATATGGAAAGCTAACAGATCTATTTAGAGTGCAGCCACTGCAGTGCAGAAATACATGGTATTACGTTAGGACGATGTCTTCTCTTTCCAAGTAGTGAAGCAGTGAATGAATGTCAGTAAGGTTTCATTTAGAGACATAATCGTGTTACAGTAATGTTATTGTCTTGTTTTCACTGCCATCCCAAAAATGTTATTTATGGAAACCTCAATTCAGTTTTTTTGTTTTCTAGAACTAGTGAGGCCTAAATACTGTTTCTTCTTCCTTTTGTGTGTTTCTTCTTTTTCTCTCGTTGCATGTCTGTTCATCGTCTGTCAATCAGTGATGGATCAAACATAAAACAATGTTTCAGTTGTCAAAAATTTCCATGGATTGTTCTCTCAAATATGTAGGACAGCTAATCAGAGCATGCCTGAAGTTCTGAGAGCTTGTTGTTGAATGTGAGCTCCTACTGAGGCTTGTTCTTTGTATTCTGTCTTTAGTGGACACCCAACCTGACACACACGAAGTGGACCGGAGTGAGATCCGCACTCAGATCCTGCTGGCCACCGCCTCCTCTTCCTTGAAAGGCTATCGCAGTTTCACCCGCATGCTAGCAGAGGTCAGACCCCAGAAATAAAATCTAAATGGAAAATAATTGCGGCAGTGCAGTCGTATTAGTTTTGTTTATAGAGTTCAATGAAGTTATGAAACTGCAAATAAATGTTTTTGTGTGCAGAGAGAAAAAGGCAGATGTAGAGGCTCCAGTTTTTCCCACGGAGAGTGCAGTCGTATCCGTACGCAGTAAGTAACTTTGGAGTATTTAAAATCTAAATTAGAATTAAATAGCAATTAGTTTAGCGTGACTAAAGCCTTGATTGGACCATTGTGCTCTGTTGGAGCAGAGGGATAGCTGCACAATTGCTGTGAAAATATACAATGCATTGGACATGAAGAAGACGAAATATTAAAATTGTGACCCCAGTGTTCTTCTGCAGTTTCCTGCCAAACTATGTGTCCCACAAGGATACATACCAGCAGAAAGCCTTCTGTGGAGTGTACAGCGAGGATGGCAACATGTTCCTCTCCGCCTGCCAAGGTAAATAGCACGATGTCCAACTTGAGGATCGAGAGGGGCTGAATCAGGTCTGATTTTTATTCTGAGTGTTTGTTTAAAGCTGCTGCGTGGATCACCAAATCATGCTGTGTTGTGTACAGACTGTGTTCAGGCGGAGGGGAGTATTATTGGACTTTTCTCATGTTCTAAAAAACAAATATCAAGCACATCATCAGTTCCTATTTCCTGATTTAATGATTAATGGATGAAGTTACTGTTTTGTAAGAAAACTAAACAAGCGGAGGACAACATGTCTCACCACGTCTCACCTACGCTTGCCTAACTGTCACGACTATTCTTCTTGTATTATGTCTGTGTTAGTGATCAGCAGCAATCCCTGAACAACAAACCAGAGGCTGGTGACATACACGTGTAAATGAGTCCTTATGTTAGTTCAAACTGATTAGTCTTACAGACAAAATGGAGAAAGTGAAATAAATCACTCTGTTTGTACCCAAGGAATAAATTAAAAAAAAAAAAAAAAACTCTGAGGGACCTGTAAAAAAACCCAAACAAAAACAAATGCGAGTCTTTGTGTTTTGTTTAGTTTTATTTTTTTTCTTGCTGCAGACCAGAACATCCGCTTGTACGACACCAGTAGGGGGCGTTTTCACCTGTGGCGAACGGTGAAGGCCCGTGACGTGGGCTGGAGCGTGCTGGATGTCTGCTTCACCCCCGATGCACACCACGTGCTCTACTCCAGTTGGTCTGACTACAGTAAGGCTATGGGACCAGTAAAATATTACATGATGAAATGAGGAAAACAGTTTGCCATCATTAGAAAAACTAATTCTATAAAGATTCAGCAAACCTATAAATCTTCAAGATTGGCTCTTTTTTTTTTTTTTTTTTTTTAGTTGGGATTATAAATCTACGGAGCCCCGCAGGGGACATGGGAGAAAAAAAAATTAGGGAGAAAAAAAAAAAATTAGGGAGAAAAAAAAAAATTAAGACGGACTTTTGCGAGATCTCGCAAAAGTATTGCGAGATCTCGCAAAACTCCAACAATGGCGGCAGCTACTTAGTTGTAATATTACTCTTTCTGGGTCACAAAATACACTTTTAAGATATTTTGAGGCGTGAATGTAGTTGTGTAAACGTCAGATACCTGCTCGGTTTACAAGACATCACATAGTGCTCCGACGTTTTTGGAGATCTGACACCCACTAGCTCGAAGCTAACGGGAGGTCGAGACCTACTACAGCCGGGAGGAACACCGCTTTCCCGGCACATCGTGCCTCGACCTCCCGGTCGGCTTCGAGCTGGCGGCCTCCGAAGAATGCGGCTAAAACTTTTGCGAGATCTCGCAATACTTTTGCGAGATCTCGCAAAAGTCCGTCTTAATTTTTTTTTTTCTCCCTAATTTTTTTTTTTTTCTCCCTAATTTTTTTTTCTCCCATGTCCCCTGCGGGGCTCCGTATAAATCCACTTTTCCTAAAAAAAAAAAAAAAAAAAGAATCTGGGACTGTTCGGGAACTGTAAATCAAACACATAAAAGGATATTTGTACCATTAAACAGAACAGACACAAAAAATCTGAATATTAGGCTGGGACAGGTGCAGGTTTTTGTTTCTTTCTTTCTTTTTTTTTTTTTAAACAACAGAGGGAATTTTTTAGAACTATAAAGCTAATCATTTTGAAAAAGTATTGTTTTATATTCTTGTTCAGTACAGAACTGTCATATTTTTCCCTTCCTAATGCGGCAGATGTTTATATTATATTATAGATGTGTGCAGAATGTGGTTTAATATTGATTTGCTGAAATCAGCAAGGTCTTTGCTGAAAAGCCCATGGCTACATAGCAGCATATATTTTTCCAAACCCTTACTGTTAAGCATTAATGGTGCCTTCACAGATGTGTAAGTTATCCAGTATTACCATCAAAGATGTTGCTTTTTGAACTGCCAAGGCAGATGATCCCTCTCCTTTGTGTTGTTGATATCCAGAAAGACTTTCAGAATCTGATTTGTTAGACCACAGGTTGTTTTTATGGCTTTAAAGAAGAAATTATATTACATTTATTTTTAAAAATGTTCAGAAAAGAAAGTATTTTAAGGTACTAAATAAGAGTAAATAACACTTAGCTTTGCTGTATACACAGCTGCTTATTGTATTGGTGTGTCAAAATACATTCACCCACCACTTCATAAGCTATGCCTGTTCAGCTGCTCATTAACGCAAATGTCTAACCAGCCAATGACATGGCAGCAACTTGGTTCATTCAGGCATGTAGACATGGTCAGGGTGACCTGTTGAAGTTCAAACTGAGCATCAGAATGGGGAAGAAAGATGATTTCAGTGAGTGAACATGGCATAGTTGTTGGTGTCACGCAGGCTTGTCTGAGTGTTTCAGAAACGGCTGATCAGCTGGGATTTTCCCACACAGGGTTTACAGAACATGTTCTGAGAAACTGAAAATATCCAGTGAGCAGCGGTTCTCTGGGTGAAGATACCTTGTTGATGTCAGAGAAGAGTGACCAGACCGTGACTCAAATAACCACTCATTACAAACAAGGTGTGCAGAAGATCATCGCTGAATGCACAACATGTTAAACCTTGAAGCAGATGGGCAGCAGCAGCAGAAGACCCTACTGCGTCACTGCTGTCAGCTAAGAACAGGAAACACAGACTTACCAAATTTGGACAGTACAAGATTGGAAAATGTCTTAATGAGGAGTTTCACTTTCTGCCATCACATTTGTACGGCAGGGTTAGTATCATTGGTTCAAGCTGCTGGTGCTGCTGTAATGGTGTGTGGAATATTGTCTTGCTACACTTTGGTCTTCTTCCAGCAGGATAACATGCCACGTCACGAAGATTCAATAATGTCAAACTGGTTTCTTTAACATCACAATGAGTTCATTGTGTTCAAAATGGCCTCTACAGTTACCAGATCTCAATATGATGAAGCACCTTTGGGATTTGTGACAAATCCGCAGCAACTGTGTGATGCTGTCATATCGAGATAGACCAAAACTTCTGAGGAATGTTTCCAGTGTCTTGTTGAGTGTATGCCACAAAGAATTGAGTCATTTTTGAAGGAAAGATGGGATCCAACCCAGTTCTAGTAAGGTATATCTAATAGGGCTGCCACAAATGATTATTTTGATAGTCGACTAGTCACCGATTATTTTTGCGATTAGTCGACTAATCATATCATGCATCCATTGGATGTACAGCTTATTGCACCAGCATGCATCTGCTCTTATATAACTATCATTAGCTTACAGCTTTAAGTGTGCAAACTAAAAATAAAGACAAGATGATAGTTTATTAAATTTTAATGAAATTTGCAGATTGTTTCGGTGAAGTTTAATAAACTCCTTGCTATCTAAAATATAACGGGACACCGGAGTTTATTCTCCAGCATCTCACACTTCTGATAATCAGTTGTCTGCTTGACGTTTATTCAGCTGTGTAAAAACTATAACTTTAATCTCAGCCAAACCGATTTACTTAGGAACAAATAAAATACTAAAAAAAGCCAAACAATAACATTTTTAAGTTATCTAAGTGACTTATATAGGTTTAACCTGAGTAGCGAAAGACTGCGGTGGGTTTGAAAACGATTTGGTGTTCTCACGGGCTCTAGTGAGCCTTGCCCCCGGCTAGCTATCGAGCTAGTGGGTAACAGACGTTTTTGAAAATGTGGTGTCTTGATAAACTGAGCAGATATTTGAGGTTTACACAGCTACATTCTCGCCTGAAAATATGTTAAACGTTTATTTTGTGACCCAGAAAGAATAACAAGAGTAATATTAAAACTAACTAGCTGCCGCCATTGTTGGAAACTGAGCTGGGCTGTGCTATGAATTCTGGGACACAGCTGCTTCTTCTTCTTCTTCTTCTTCTTCTTCTTCTTCTTCGGGGTTTAACGGCAGCTGGCATCCTTGTACATGCAGTGCTGCCATCTTCTGTTTCCGTCTGTTATTACACTCTTAAATTCTACTTATTCCTGCGTCTTTTGTGATCTTACAAAGCTTCAAACGTTGACTATTAAATCAGTCGTCGACGATTTTGATAGTCGATATCAAAATCGTCGACGATAGTCGACGTAATCGTGACTAGTCGACTAATCGTGGCAGCCCTAATGCAACTACAATTAGGGGTAGGTTTTAATAATCGATTCATTGATTAAAATCGATTCTGGCTTGGACAACGTGATATCGATTCATTAAAATCCTGAATCGATTTTTTAATATAAATGTATTTTGCCCAAAATTCCAGAATCTCAGGTGAAACATCACAAAATTTTGACAACCACCAAACATTTAAAATAGTAAATGAGAGCAGGAACACGGCTTCTGCACAAAGACGTAAACACAAAGCGCAGACCTGCGGATCAGAATCAGTGAGATGTCACCTTCCTCACCCGACGGCAGGGACACGGTCGGGGCTGAAAGCCGACAGCACGCTGATTCTGATGTTTCGGCGGGTCCACGCTTTGTGTTTACGCCCATTTTGCGCTGATTCTAAAGCTGTTAGTTTCATCTCTCTCCAAACAATATTGACCGAACCAGCAGCAAAAGAAGATCCAAACTAAGCTTCACATAAACATTGTCATGGACTCCCTCTTACTTTCACTGTTTTGCTTCTACCACAATAAAATCACACTTCATGCACAGCTCTCTCTCTCTCTCTCTCTCTCTTTCTCAGTGTTCAAGAACAGTTTCCCGTCTATCCCCGAAATCTGTTTTCTGCATTATTTGCTTGCTTGTTACACACAAGTCTACCGTTATTTACAGCGCTGTCGGCCGATGTTTTTTTTTTTTTTTTTTTCCTTTTACTTACTTCCAAAAAGAAAACCTAATTTCTGCCGTTCAATAGGCTTCTGAACAAATTTTTAAACTTTTTAAAATTATACAAAATGCAAAACGCTTAGCCGTGTCTCTAATAAAACCTCTGTAACTTCAGAGGTAATGTTCATATGTTGATTAATGGTTTTCTTTTGTTTTTGATGTACTGCAGAATATTTTTATAAAATCCCAGGCCAGGAAAAATCACCTTCATGTTTTTCTGTTTTATCTTCAGCTCCTTTGACACAAAGGCATCTGCTGTCATGCTCACACCTTTGATAAAGTCTGGAAAGTGTCAGCTTCCTTTTTATAGATACAAAAATATGTAAATGTCCTGATCTGAATTATAATATTTCTGACCGTCTGAGGCAAAATTTCCCAGATTCAAATCGAATTGAATCGAATCGTGGATCGACTCGATTCTAGAAATCAGTGACGATACCCAGCCCTAACTACAATGTAGTGTCTAAACATTTCTACAATAGAACAATGAAAGTAGAGCCTTTAACAGCATCACTTGTGAGAAATACGAAGAAGTGAATAAATGAATGAGGAAGTGATTTCTTTCATATTGAAAGTGCTTTTACATTAGCCACAGCTTCCAGGAGTTTTCTGGTTTTTGTTTTGTTTTTAAGCAGCATATCAAACACGTTTTTAGCTGCGATGTTTTAGTCATACGTGTCTCTCTCTGTTCCTCCCCCACAGTTCATATGTGCAGTATAGATGGAGACAGTGAAAACCACACCGCCCTGGACCTCAAGTTAGTGTTTCCCCTCATAGTAACTTATAACATTACGGAGCAGGTAATCTATCATTCCTTACCAGCAGGCCCTCCTCTCCCTTCATTACCACCTGGATGAATGATGCTGTCAGAACTTGTCACCCCAACATCCATCCTCTCGCTCTGTGTGCACTCCTTTTGTTAAAAATAGATCATTAATTCAACAAAGCACTGCCATTAAACTCACAGCTCTCCTAACAAAAACATTGTTTAAAAGGTGATGCTTGCCTTCATAAAGCCTTTATGTTATCCCACACCAAAAAAATAAATAAAGTAGATAGAGTGTGGTTGTAAATCAGCAATTGTGCTCTTACTGCAGTGTCCAACCTGTGTGTGTGTGTGTGTGTGTGTGTGTGTGTGCGCGCTGTTGTGCTTTGTAGTCCAGATGAGAGGAGGTTCTGTGTGTTCTCGCTGGCTGCGTCCACAGATGGCAAAGAGATCCTGGGAGGGTGAGTACAATTTGCTTTTATGTTTCAAGGCAGTGACTGACAGGGTTGAAATGAGTACTGAAGGCTCTTTATGAAATTTGAATTCAAGCACAACTCTGCTTTTCTTCCATTTGTTGGCGGTATATTCGAAATATGTTTATTAGAGCCTCAATTTAGGGGAGTTGTTTTATTCTTTTCTCAGCCTCTCTTCTCTCTCATTTCAGAGCAAACGACGGCTGCCTTTACGTTTTTGATCTTGAGCAGAATAAACGAATGTTGAAGGTTAGTGTGTCTTTGTGTGCATTTATGTCTTTTTGCTCGCGCGTCGCCTTGGCCGTGCCCGTTTCAGCGTCACGTCTGTCTGATTTGCGCTTCATCCTTCGGTCAAGGTTAGCCAGATGCAGCGGAGCAGAAACTACATAAAGTTTTACACCATCCTGTAGTCTAATATAGCAGCGAAGAGTCCAGCTCCGCCACACAGTGGGACGGTGGGGGTTAAACCTACCGCCCTCCCTCCTCCCATAACCGCCCCGTGCGCAGAAGTCAGCATTCGACCTCGACCATCTGCTTCGTCTCTGTCGTCCGCCGTTTCTCTGTCTGTCCCTCCTAATTACCTCAGTGTTGTGGTGTGTTTCTGTGCTTTTATCTCTCAACTTTTTATTAGTTGTTTGTACTTTCACTGTCACTTCCTCATGTGCAGCACTAGACTTTCCACGATTCAGTGCAGTGATGGGAAACTGAAGTCGGGGCATTTTGCTGCTGTGGTTCCGGTTAGTGTTTTTCCCCATTGGAGGGAAGGATTTCTGCAAATCAATAGAAAGCTGTTGAGGCTGATCTGTGTCTCACAATGAGACGTTCATATTCTCTCTCAGGATGACGGTTATCTCGTCCACTGAATGGGTTTAGTGATTATAAAATGATGTGAATCACACGCTGTGGCCTTCACAGTAACCTGTTAGAGATGGCCTCCACATCATTAAAACGGTAAATAATGAAATGTCTTATGAAAGAAAGCAGTTCAGTTGTTCTGCTAGAACCGCTCATCACCATGCTTCATGTTGAGTTATCCTTTCATTTGTGACACATCCTTTTACCTAGCGATTTATTTCGTCTTCTTGCACATATAAAGAACAAAACTAACAAACAGTTGTACTGCTGTAATTACTAACAGCTACATCTTTGCATTTGGAGACTCACAACCATGCCGTGTGTATAAAGCCTGTTTGTAGCACAGCCTTGGAGGCTTATGTACTGAAAAGTCTGAGTTTCAGTGTGCAGCAGCCTTGAAGAAAAATGCTCCTTTCATTACTTCTGCGTAGGCACAGACATGCATAAGTGCGCACACACACACACTTTTCACAACAACATGTAAATAGCCCACTTGTAAATAGCACATTCTTGCACACATGTGCACACGCTCCATACAGTAAACACTGACTCTTTCTTTTGCTGCCGTCCTCATCAGATTGATGCCCACGAGGACGACGTGAACGCGGTGGCGTTCGCCGACAGCTCGTCCCAGCTGCTGTTCTCTGGCAGCGATGACGCACTGTGCAAGGTGTGGGACAGACGGACGCTGCGGGAGGACAGACCGCAGCCTGTTGGACAGCTGGCCGGCCACCGAGACGGCATCACCTTCATCCACAGCAAGGTGGGTGCGAGTGTGTGTGTGTCTGTGAGGGGGGGGTCTCTCAGTAAAAAGTTTTCCAGTTACTTGGAAATGGTTTAAATGAGAACATTAATCGTACAGGACGTTTATTCAATCACATGTATTGTTCTAACTCTCAGATCTCGGTCTCTTTTTTTCCATTTTGTCACGGTGCCAGGGTGACGCTCGCTACCTGATCAGCAACTCGAAGGACCAGTCCATCAAGCTGTGGGATGTCAGGAAGTTCTCGCCCAAAGAGGGGCTGGCAGCTTCCCGTCTGGCTGTCACCCAGCAAAACTGGGACTACCGCTGGCAGCAGGTTCCCCAGAGAGGTGAGGAGGGGAGGGGCCGAAGAAGGGCGAAAGGGAGGTACTCGTGGTAAATGAGTCAGAGGGGAAGTTGGAGGACGAGAGGAGGAGAGGTCACACAGAGGAGGAGATAAAGATGAAATGATGATATTAAAAAAAGAGAGAGAGGAGGCAGTAACAGGGAAGGTGTGTGTGTGTGTGTGTGTGTGTGTGTGTGTGTGTGTGTGTGTGTGTGTGTGTGTGTGTGTGTGTGTGTCGTGAGGATAAAAAGACTGTAAAGCCACACGTAGGGAGAGTGATTACCATTACAAGCCAAAGAGGAGGGAAGGAGTGGAGGAGAGGTGAAGGATAGGAGTTTGGATAATGAGATAGAGCAGGAAGAGAGGAGGAGACGAGGCGGTAAAAAAACTAAACAAAATGAAACGATCTAGTTCAGGGTGCAGTTTCTTCTAAGCTTGATATAAATCTACATGGTCTTTTGGATTAAAGTTGAGGACAAGTGTGAGGAAAGAGCATAAACAGTAAAAAAAAAAAAAAAAAAAAAAAAATTTATAAAATGGAGAAATCCTTGTGCATCTTTTTGTTATTTAGCAGTTTTGTGTTTGTTTACTTGCTCCTCGCAGCCCTGAAGAGACACAAGCTGACAGGCGACACCTCAGTAATGACCTACCGAGGTCATGGCGTCCTCCACACCCTGATACGCTGCCGTTTCTCACCAGAGTTCAGCACTGGGCAGAGATTCATCTACTCCGGCTGTTCCACGGGCAAAATCGTCAGTAAGTGACTGTGTGTGTCTGTCAGTGTGTAAACGGCGACAAAGTCTGCGTGAGCTGATGCACAAAGTAATATTTGAAGAATCGAAAATCAGTTGAACCCTGTGTGTGTGTGTGTGTGTGTGTGTCCAGTCTATGATGTGCTGACCGGCACGGTGGTAACCAGACTGGTGGGCCACGACGCGTGCGTGAGAGATGTCAGTTGGCACCCGTACGAGGACAACATCATCAGCAGCTCTGTGAGTGCGGTTAATGCAGAAAGTGTCCTGCTGGAATCAGCATGTGAAAGCTCGTCATCATAAATATCACATTAAACCCAAAAGAAAGCCCTTTCCAGAAGTTGTAAAACGATTTAATAGAGTGGCGTTAATCCCAGACACTGTTTCCTCTACTAATGGAATAAGGCATAATTTAGAAAAGTCTGAGACAATTTGATACGTTTTCTGGTAATTACGGGGAAAAAATGACCATTTGCAGAAATAAACGACTGTTTTTTTCCCCCCTCACATATTCCATTAAATTAGACTTTTTAGCAATTTCACTACTACCACTACTTGATAAAATGGAAAACAACATTAAAGCAGTGCAAATGAACTGAGCTGTTTCGACTAGAAGAAGGAAGCAGACATGAGATGCAGAGTACTTTATGTTTATACTTTACACCGCTGAGGCCTGGACCTAATCACACACAAGCAAAGCTGGATTTATGGTCGTGCAGTGCTGCTTCCTTGCGTAGCTCTTTGGGTGTGCAGAGAGGAGGATTGTGGGAGTTCAACCAGCAGAGAGGCTACAGCAAGGGTGCAGTCCTGCAGAAAGTAAACACAGCTTTGCCCCCGAGCAACGCGTCAGAGGAAAAAGTGAATTAAAAATCCCAAAAAGCAAAATAAGAAGCGCAGAAATTGGAGGTTTTCCACATATTTTGACTCGGCCACTAAGTAGGTCTGCAGAACTCTGTGTAGCACATATGCGCTATTGATGTAGTAGCATATCAAGACCATAAATTAGCTCTTTGCTTGGCTAATAAAAATGCTGCTTCTTTTCCATTTGTGGTTAAAAGCTGCCGCTTGTTTTGTTGGCATAAAGCATGAATCATGTCACCGTTATTTAACAGAGCAGACAGGCTCAGCAGCTGTTTTAAAAGTGATAACAAGAGTCCATCCAGCTCAAGGACATTAAACTACGGGGCTTAGATGGCACAGTTATTATTTTTCAACCTCTGATCTCCATCCTTTCTCTACAGTGGGACGGAGCGGTTCGAATGTGGGAGCACAGACAAACCCATCCCCTAGACGAGGAGCGAGACACGGCAAGGGGAGGAGGAGGAGAGGAAGGGAGCTGTTGGAGGAAGTGATGTTACCACAGAGGAAGGCAGTGAGCTCAGAAGGCCTGGGAGAGACTTGAGTATCTGCTAACGTTAGTGCGGGATATTAGTGATTCAAATGAAAGCGTGGCTGAGAAAAGTTCACTGGGAAGGCGCCTGAGCCTCGTGCTGTCCAGTGCCGATCAGAACACGGCGGGACGGCTGTTGCCACCTGCAGCTGTTTTTCTGTTTTTTTTTCCCCTCTGTTTTTTTGTTTATTGCCTCATGTCTTGCACAGAATAAGGAGGCCAGAGCTTTTTCAATCCAGCCTGGGACATTTTACTCAAAATGCGCTGAAGCTGCACTTAACGAACTGTTGGAATGAAACAATAAGTTAGTGATTATATATATATATATATATATATATATATATATATATATATATATATATATATATATATAAAAACAACAACTTTGGATGTTGCAGGGGAACGTAATGATGATAATTTTGTAAAAATGTATAGAATTTTAATTTGTTTGTGTGTGTGTGTGTGCGCGCGTGTGTGTTCAGGGAGTGTATTTAGATTGTTGTCAGTGTCCTGAGTTTGTTTGGACTGCTGTTATGAATAACACAACACAGGCTGTGTCCTATTTTAGGGAACATCTACCTTTACAGACTCAACATATAGTCATAAACACTTTTTTTTCCAGTTGGCAAACTCATGAAGCTGATAATTGCGTTAGCTTTCCTGAGTTTATTCAAAACTCGACAGGCTCAAGGAAGTTTCACAGTCATTATTCGACCTGGTCTGCCTCATCAGAAAGAGTTTGAAAGTTTTCGCTGTTATTCTGAATCCTCTGTAGGCTTCCTCAAGGCTAATGTTAACTCCCTGTCCCTCAGACACAGCAATATTCTCGTTCCAGGGTCAGCACTCAGTGTAATTTTTGGCTAAATGTAAGCCTGTGATTTGATTCAAAGATTTGATTGTGTGTGATTAATGTGTTCAAGTCAGCACTTTGGGGAAGGGGAACACGCACATGGTTTCAAAATGATCTGTATATGCAATTTTCAGGTGTTTATATCAAAGCTCATATTTCACTCTCAGACTTTGCAGTTATAATAAAAACCTTTCTTCAAACGTATCACGAAGGGGCTGTTGGTCATTGATCAGATGTTTCAGGCTTTAAAAGTGTGGGAGCTGCAGGAGAAACTAGAACGAGACTTCAAACAACACACGACTCACGGGATGGGATTTTTAAACATTTGTCATTGAGCTTCTCTGTGTGTTTTATAGAGCTAACTGCAGCTGCCAGATATGCACGCAGTTGACAATTAGCTGCTACAGGAGCCATAGCAAAGTTGTCTGAAGGTCATTGTAATGTCAGCAGTGCACTTACCGGCCTAAAATTAGACCTAACATACTTTGGCGTCCCTGGTTTCATTTACACCTACTGTTCTGACTTCTTACAAAAGACTCCAAAGCTCTGCTGGAAAAGTGCATCATCACAGTGAATTTCAAAAGTTTGCACTCATCATTTATTATTTACTACACTGGAAAGCTTTCTCTGAATAACTTTGAAGACTAACGAGAGAAACCAAAAATCCACCACCTCATGGAAGTTAGCAGCCCGTCTGCCATTAGTCTGCACTGGCTTGTGAAAACGGCATCAGTGTGCTTTATGTGAGCATGAGTACCATGGAAAGACTAAATGCAGTCCATTTGGCTCAGACGGTTGAAGGGGGGCTTTAAGAAGCTCCAGCCTGAGTACTGAGCCTGGAAATAAAGCAGACTGAACGTGCTGTGAGAAATGCAGCTGTCCATGGCGCCAAATGCAAGCTGGCAACCGCTTATAACTTAAATTAGTTTTGGCTCCAACAGCTCATTCTTAGACTGGAGAGTCCTGAAGGAGAGAACCGGAAAAGGAGCTAAATGATCCAAGGTCAGAATGAGACTACTATTATTATTACTTTTCCCAATGCAGGAAATGCAAATATAAGTGAGCAGCATCACGAGAGCTATTTTAAAAGAACTGGGAGCTTTGTCATGAACTAAAGATTCATTTTGTTTACTTTTTAATTGTGTTTGAGCATTGCTGTGAAAATAATGGGGTCAGTTACAGCAGCAAGCATTACTGCATCTCCTCTTTCTGCCTACGGGGGAGGGGTTTTGAGGGTAAAGGGGACATGGGGCGGGGGGGGGGTTGTATTTTTGTAAACCATGTGTTCTCTCGCGTGCCTGACAGTGATAGAATAGAAAGGTCCTGGAGTGGGACGGGTGTCCTTTTCCCAGACAAAAGCAAGCGAGGCAGACTCCACAAAGAGGGAGGACGAACGCGGGTCGAACAACATGAATCTAAAGACAGGAAACTCCTCAAATGGCTTCACACCAGAGATCAGTTTGGATAAACTACACCGGATGGCTGCAGAGCTGATACTGCCTGGACGATCCATCTTGAGGCTCCTGAACACTGTTCTGGAGTTTGTTACAAACTTTCTGGCCCGAGTTTTAGGAAGCAGCCTGATCAGAAGACACTTCCACCTGCTGCTGTCTGGGTTGGTCCTCTTTGGGCCTGTGCTCAGCTTCTGGGTATCAAAGTATAGCATCTTTGCAAACAGCAACCACTACCTGTACAGGTGAGGACTCCGGGAGACAATGAATTACTGCTTATAGTGCTTTGCGTACACCAGGGGTGTCAAACATAAAGCACGGGGGCCAGAATTGGCTATTAGGTGGAGATAGGTGGAGGACCTGTTTGTGGAGAGTTTAGCAATGATTTATCATGATTTAATTGGATGGAAGTAATTGACTGAAATAGCTGTAGTAACTGCTGTCATTGCTAAAGGAAACTGTATATCTTTGATAAAGGCACTGCTCCTTTAATAAACTCTTGACTCGGTAATAAAACCCAGTGCACCCTTGCTCACTGTAGTGCTCGCTGGGCTTTTACTGCTTCAGCCCTACTTAATCTGTTTTGATGGCAAACTTTCACTGAGTCTTTATTCTGAGTCAGCTTGTGGAACAATACAGTTCAGCATTTACAATCATCATAATGTCATTTGTCCCACTGTTTTAGGTTCATATAATCCATCACATATTTTTAAAATGCAGTTATGATATTAAATTATTCCTCATTTATTTTTGTGGATGCTTTGCTGCCACTCATTTGTCACATACACTGAGTAAACCCCCACCCAAAAACCAATACAATATTAATATACCACTTTTGAAAAACAAAAGCAGCACATAAATATTGTATGATAATGTCATTCTGAGGTATGATGGTAACTATGAGGCAGTAGCAGAATTAAAGTCTTCCTCAGACTGTTCAGTGCACTTACATGGAACTAATTAAGTGAAACCACCGGCTCATCAACTTTGATACCTCAAAGCAAGTTTGAGTGAACTGAAAAAGTTAAAAAGACTCAGCTTTGCTGTAAAGCTTGAATTTTTATGCATATCAAAAATAGATTTACTTTCTGAGCACTGTGGTTAGCAAGAAGCTCCTGGATCTGACCTGCTGGCTGCCTGAAGTCTTTGTGTGTTCTGTGTGGAGTCTGGATGTTCTTTCTCTGGCTTTCTCCGCCAATTCAAAGACATAAATGTCAGGGTAACTGGCGAATCTAAACTGCCCCAAATTGTGAATATGAGCATGAACGACTGACTTTCAACCTCCCCAGGATCCTCCTGTTGCTGTGACTGTGAGGGAAAAGCTGTAATTCTACACATATTTCATTACTGCGTGTGTTTTGCTCATATATATGGTGTGTACTGATATCCTTATTCATCACGCTCTCACAGGAAGTTCCTGAGGTCCACTTGGGGTTGGACCTGCATCTTTACGGGCGCTTTCATCATCCTTCTCTCCCTCTCAGTCCGTCACTCCACCTCTCTTTCCCTCCGCCACCTCTCTCGAGTAGGCCTCACGGGTTTGCTCTGGTGGAGCTGTCAGCGCCTCCTGACCCTGCTGGAGGATGCAGCGGGGACCTGTTACGAGCCCATGACCCCAGGCCAGGACGGCCAGAGCCCGGCCTCCCCAGTACAGCCTCTGCTGCTCCTGCATGAAGACCAGAACAAGGCCTCCTGCCTGAAAGCCCACATGCTGTGGCGAGGCTACGAAGTCTCCCAGGACGTCCTCATCCTCTGCTTCTGCTGTCTGCTGCTTGTCGAGGAAATGTGTGTCTTTGGTCATCACTTGGAGCGACAGAAGCCTCTGCAGAGGTCACCCGGGACCCCGCTGAGAGTCGTCTTCCTCCTGTGTGTTCTTCTCCTCCTTGTTTGGATGTTTCTGCTGCTGTGTTTGCTTGCATACTTCCCAAAGTTTCCCTCCCAGCAGCTGGGTGGAGCTCTGGGCTACCTGGGGTGGAGAGGACTCTATCAGGGATTGTATAGACTCGGATCGAGATGGGGTTGTCCTGGTTTGCCCAGAGAGGGACTTTCTACCACGGTGCACACCAACAAACAGCCTTAGTAGTGTGACACGCTTAATGAAAATGGTTAGATTTTGGCACTGAAATGTCCTTCAAAGCTCAGGAACAAACTTCCAAACCCTCTTTTAAGACTGCATGCTGTAAATGTGACATCACGTTAATAGTTTGCTTTCTTTAGAGGTCAAAATTAGTCCAAAAAGAAGCTTAGAAATCTCATTCAGACAAAGTAAGTGAGAAAAACTGCTGCTTTATTGTGTAATCTGAACCAAAATGCAGGCACAGTTAGAAAAAGATTTCTGAGAGCAGGTGTATCATTACTTGATGAAGAGTGTCATTCTACACTGGTTGTTGCTTATTAAAAAAAAAAAAAAAACGAGCCTGGAGCCTGCCTCAGTAGATGAGCGCTTTCCCATCTCCTCTGGGTCTCTTAATCTTGTCAAAGTTCTTGTTAATGATGTCAAACAACACAGCCTGGAGAGAGAAATAAAGACACAGAGTGTGATGCAGAAGCAGGATGATATAGGGAAGACAGACAGTTTACAGGGAGTCATAAAAGAGAGGGACGTCCAGATATGGAGCTGTAATCACGTCAAACAGCTCCTTTCATCATCGCCCGCAACGCCTTGTTCATTAGCGGCATCAAACACGGGAGGACAATGGCCGAAGGAAAGAGACGAGCTGATTAATGGACGGGAGACGGAGCGCCAATCAATTTAACACAAGCACTGCAATTAGTTTAATTACCCTCCTATTAAGAAGGAATGGATTCCATTTAAGCTGCCGCTCCCGCCGGTGGACACGACAGGCATATTTTACACCCAAGCCGCTCAATTTAAAATACAGAGCATGAAAACAGCAGATGGTACACGGAGTGTGGATCATGAGATTCAGGATACACGCAGTCAGAGAGGGCCAACTGTAAGCAAGAAGCAGTGGGTGTCTTACGTATGTATTGCGGATGTCCAAGACCACAAGGCGGAGCTCGCAGTATTGATATTGGTCCAGCTCGTGGACCAGCTGTCTGTAGTCTCCCTGCAGCAGAAAACCCACACCACAAACAGCGAGCGTATAAGCAAAACAATGTGTAGTATGATAAGCACATGACACAACAGCAACTAATTTATGCGGGAGAGAATGTCCTCATAAGTTTTTTTTTTTCAGCGCACCGGCACACATTTTTGTCATTCACACATTAATATGCTGATTAGGATGCACAGCGGGAGACACTGACCACGTGGGGCGACTTGGAGGCTTTGGCCACAGCGTCACCCCTCTCGTTGTAATACCTGCCAAAACAAGGAGAAGAGAGGAGTTACAGTACCACCCACCTGTTTTAAAATAGCCCCCAGCGTTTCGCTAAATGTCACATCCAATGCCATATTCAACACATCAGTCTGGTTTTTAATAAAAAGACAAAGCAGAAGACTGCCTCTCATTATCTCTGTTAAGATTTTCTCACTTTTAAATGTGGAATTGAAGCCTCTCTGATTCTGCTTATATCTATATGACTTTTTTTCTGTTTGACTTCACTAAATAAAGATGGATGAGACCCTCTGAAAGCCTGAATTGCTGTTTATCTGTATAGATTTCTCAGTAATTGTGGATATTCTTATGATACTGAGCGCAGCAGGTTTTGTGGTTTTCTCTGCCAAATACTTTTGATGGAGTAATGTCAGGTCTGTTTTCCTGTGCTGTACACTGGCTACGTCAGTGCAGGCTCTTACTTTGAAATCTGAGTCTGGAATCCTTCGATCTTGGTGCGTGTGTTGGTCAGCAGCTCAAACACTTTCTCCTGGTGGACACGAAGGAAGATTTAAAATGCAGCTGGATAAATTTCACCCTAAAGACAGACTCCACATGCGATTGTTTACTAACCTGGACAGCCACTCCGAAATTGTTCCCATCCTCAATTTTAGGAATCTGGAGTTGCACCCACATTGACACCTTCCAGGAAAATAAAAAGAAAAAAAACTCCCACTAGTATAATATACAAGACTTTTTATCACATTAATATTTTCTGCACATAAAACCCGACGCATTTTTCTCCACATAAAGTTCTGAGACTGACCGTGTTGAGCTTCTCCTTCAGTGTCTGGATCTCAGTTTTGACCTTCGGCAGGAGGCTCTCCACCTTCTCATTGGTGCAGATGGGACCACATGGAGGGCCTGGAGGACAGAGGATAGCACTCCTTCACTTAGTGAGCTGCAGATTTGCTTTTCTAATATAGAAAAAGTTCCTTATGCCCTTGCTTTCTTCCAGTTAGCTAATCCGTGTGTAAACGGTGTTTAAACTTTGTGTCGTCAGCTCATGAGCCACAGTAGACTCATCAGTTTGTTACAAAAGAGCCAGAAAAGCAGTGATGTGTTTCATACATGGGTTTGGAGCCTTTCTTCCTGCAGTATTTATTGTCCTTATTTACAGGAATACGGTTACTGCTAAACGAATGCATCTTTCTTTCTATTTTTCCCCATTTACCTGCGTCTTCATCCTCTTTATCACTGTCCTTGTCTTTCTTCCCCTCCTTAGCCTCCTTCTGTAAAATAAGAATAGAAGGCATCGGGTCACAGTTTTTGCTGATGATTAATCTCCAAGACAGCTAGGCTGCACGCCTTTTTCTTTTCTGGCTTTTCAACCTTGGGATCTCTGTTGGATTCTTTTTCTTTGCTTAAGACATGTAACCCAGTTGCAGCAATCTGTGCCCCTTGATATTCTAAGGAGACTCCAGCAGCTCCCGAAAGTTGTGCAACCACCCCAAATATTCTCCTAACCCTCGTTAAAAAAACCCAGTGGCATTAGCTACACAGCTCTCTGCCCTCCTCTAAATCCCTGCATGAGTATTAGTTCAAGACACACAGCCTTTGTACGGTTTATAAAAATCTGAAATTCACAGCCGACTGAAGTAACATAAAAGACCCGCTCGCTGCCAGTTTGTAAAACAGCCCTTGGAAATTGCACAGTGATTGGTTGTCATGGTAACTGGGGACTCAGCATTGTGTCTTTATATAATGAAACACTAAATATAAACCCTGAGCCGAGGACCCCAGTTGAGAGGAGGCTCTATGAAGAAATTCAAAGGTTAGACAAATAAAACACAGATGTGAGGCTCCTCGATATGAAAGCCATTACATCTGGGTAATGGAAAAACAGCCGTCCTTCATAAATCACCCCGAATGCTCCTTTATTGGATTTATATCACAGTTTTAAAGAACAGTCTTCTGGGATGGAGTCCCCACCTGCTCTTTTTTCTTGCGCTTGGCCTCCTCTTTCGCCGGATCGGGTATCGGGATGTCGAGTGGAGCCTTCAAAGAAGGCAGATCGTTGCATCTGAAAGACTGACGCACAAACACAAGTCACCCAATGTGAGCATCAAGAGCCCAGTGGTATGTGCCCACAGTCACACAGGTGGATACCTTCAGCAGCTCCTGCAGCTCTTCGAGCTTCTGAGGGAAATATGTTGACACCAGCACCTCCGCCTGTTAAAACCAAGTAACAAAATCCACATTAACAATTCAAACTTGTGAAGCAGAGCTGGGAAATTCTCATTTTCGTTTGAGTTACCTCCTTGGTGAGCTTTTGGCAGAAGTCGTCCACCTAGAAAAAAGTCACAGATTTTAGGCTTGCTTATAAATGACCATTTTATTTAGACCCTGCTGCTGCTCACCTCCCGTGACCCCTGCTGTCCGTAGACACAAACCCCATGAAAACAAACACTTATGTGGACACTAGCTCGCCTGCTAGCATCACTGACACACTAACCATGTAAGTGAAGGGAAAGGAGAGTTAGCTTGCTGCTACATAACACTTTGTGCTAGCGGACTCACCTGTTTCTTCGACTTGAGGCGAATATCCACAGCAGCCATGTCGTCTTTGGAGAGCAGAAGTTGTTTATTAGAGTTTAGTAAAGGCTTTGACTTCACAGGAGGCGGTTAGAAATAAGAATATGCTCTCTTTCTGTGTAATTCAATTCCGTGCACGACACGGACAAATACTCACAGTTACTCAGCATAAAAAGCGAAAATGAAAGTAAAGAGTGTTTTAGACAGTTCCGTACTTTCCTGCAATAATAGCGAATGGACGTGTTGCATTGTGGGCCGTGTAGTTTTATTTGACTTTATTTTATTTTACAAGGAGCAGTCGACTTCTCATTTCCCAGAAAATGGGGCTGTGATGGGAACAGAGTGGGGAAGTCTACAAGCAAAAAACACTCAGAGAAATGCGTTTCTGTGTGGCAGTAGTTATTTCTTTGTCTTCGAAGGGCTAACCCTCATCCAAGAATAAAAAAAAAGTCACCTAACTCAAGGGATGAACCAATGTTGAGTCTAAACATTCACAATTTAGCCCCAAGAACCAATTCTTAAGGCACTTTAGTACGAGCAGCCTGTCACAAAAACATATTTCGCCCCCTCATCGTTAAATCTGCAGAAATACCAAATATAACTCAATTTGACAGGCATAAAATTATATTTTTGGACTAACAAGTTGATTCCTAAAAAGCTATTAGTTGAAAACCTGACATATATCTGAGAATTTTGCAGTATGTCCTTAAAGAATTGAGGAACCTATCCTCAAAAACAGGATGATAAACCTAAAAATAGATAGACCTAAAAACTGTCTGCAGCAGAAGAACAGTATCTGAAAGTCATGTCCTTAGAAGCAGGAAAAACAATACATCAAAAACCTGACACAGGACCTGAGAGACGCATCTGACCTTTTATTCATCTATTGCCTGTCCCGTTTGGTTCTTTTGCCATCAGAATTATTGTCTAAAGGCGAGGAAAGATGCCCAACGGATTTACTTTACCTAATGGACCATCCCAGCCTTGCCGTAATGGTCTATTTGATTCACCTTTTATTGTTTATTTTATTTTTTTTATTTTCACTTGCAAGATATGGGACAGACTTGAATGAGGAAAAGAAAGGGGAGAAAGGAAGAGGGGGGAAAAACAGCGGAGAAGAGGGACGGGGATAAAGGGCAAAAAAACAAAAACCAACTAAATAAGCAGACAAAAAAAAAATACATATATCAATCACCTGGATCACCTGTTGAAAAAGAAAAAAGAAAACAAGCAGAAGAATATGAGAGCAATACAATAAACAACATCACGATGATCTATGGGAATATAACAGTAAATACTAAATATTAAACATTATTGTGCAGCACGTAATGTCGACAGCGCACAGTGTGCTTTGAGGTAGGAGCCAAAAAGGGTGTAGTTTGTGTGGGTGATCACCCGTGTGTACACCTGTGAGCATGAGCGCGCTTGTTTTTAAAAGGTTCCTTCATGTAATGATCTGCTAGAGGGTGTGGGGGGGCCACAGCCCCGTCCTCCAGGGCATGAAGCAGGTATGGAGGGAGATCAAGACTCCAGACATCCAGAGGCCCCCAGAACTCAAGAGACCAAGGAAGACCAACAGAGGGGCAGCCGCGCCACTATCCCAGAAAGAGCTGAGGAGAGTCTCAGATGAGGGGTCACTCAACAGCCACGGAGCAGAAGCCAGGGGGGTTGCAGTGACGTGCCCGTGAGCTCCGCCGGCAGCCAGCTGTGCCAGAGTGACCGAGCCCCAGGCCGAGAGGCCGAGGACACCCCACCCCCAAAGTGGCCCGAGCGAGCCCCAGGCTCCAGGCCCCGATAAGCAGCCACCAAGGAGTGAGCCGGTGTGTACCTGGACGCCCATCCCCGGACACAAAGAACCACCAACGCACTGATGTCTGAGGGCGTCTGCCACCGGCAGCGGGAGTGGTGGGGGGAGATAGGCCTCCATACCTTGGAGTGCCTGGGATGTCCCCAGAGAGGTGGCGTCTGATACCCAACCTGACATATAGACACAGACATACAGGCACACACAGATACAAACATCCATTCCCACCCTCATGCTCTCATATGCACTTACTCAACACTCAACCAATGTGGAGACAGACATAAAGAGACGCTGTACACACGATCACACTCCCCAAGCGTACTCTACGAACCGGGTCTAGGTACCCTTGCCCCTGGAGGGGGGAACTGCACCCAGACCCAGGTGGTGTTACCCTTTTCCCTGCAGTGGGGAGAAGCAGACCGCCCCGACTCCGCAGCAGCAGGGAGGCCCCACACTCCAGACCCCAGTTGGACGGCCAACTCCTCCTCCTAGCCCCCCCGCTCCAGCAGGACGCAGAGAACGGGGGTGTGAGAAGACTCCAAACCTCCCTCCACCTGCTCATATGTAGTGTTGATGCATGTGTGTTCTAAGGTGCATTTAAAACCCAGGAGGGCTGGGAGCTACCTGCCAGAGAGCAGCAGGTAAGCGCATGGTCCCTCCTGCTAGCCCTCAATGTCTACGTGTATTTAAAATTGAGAGGTGGGCAACGACGCCAGGGGTGGGGTGTACACCCTGATGGTCTTTTGGAGTCTGTGTAGCGTGCCCACCCCCAAGATGCTATATGTATGTGTTATGAGAGTGTGAGTAATGTGAATGTCTAAGCTGTGAGATAAAATTGAGGCACAAGAAGCCAGAAGGGGACAGAGGGGGGGATGCCTCCCCTGCACCCTGGTGACACACCTTTACCCCAAGGCCCTGCATGTGTGGGTGATTGTGGTGGAGCGGGAAGAGGGAGGCAGCTGGAGATGGGGAGGGTAGGAAGGGAAGGGAAGTGACCCCTCCCTGGGGCCAGCTCCCCCGCTGACCCCAGTAGGAACCCCCATACTCCGCAACCTGCCAGGGAAAGGGGGCCCAGGCCCATCCGGACCGGGGCCCAGAACAGCAACATTAGTAAGCCTTTCTTAAAGAAGGGGGAAGAACGAGGAAAAGCTGAGATTACACAAAAATTAAATCACAGTGATGTCCTTCAAAGCACCTGGACAACTATTCCTAAAGACTACAGAAGAAAGCTGTCAAATAGAATTCAATCAATCAATCAATCAATCAATCAAACTTTATTTATAAAGCACTTTTCATACAAAAAAAAAAAAGTAGCACAAAGTGCTTTACATGGTTAAAAGCAGCCCACCCCACCCCAATTCAGGCTGTGTGGATCTTACAAATGCTGACTAAAGCTCGTTAGATTGCACAAACTCTGTTTTTGTCTCATATTGTCTCATATTCTGATATATTCTGTATTTATGAAGAAACATATGAAGAAATGGCTCAAGACTTTTGCATAGTACTATATATCAATTTTTTTGTCCATAACTATTATATATATTGTAATATTTAATACTCGGTTTATTTTATTTTATTTTGTCTTCTTTTTTCCTCTTCTTTATGTTTTTGTAAAAGCAAAAATCTTTGCACCCATTAACCCAACCTAAAAATCAGAGCAATATCTGAAAAATACTTTAGAAAAAAAATCAATCTTAAATCAAGTTTAATGCTCAGATTGACCATAAGACATATTCCTGTCCTCTCAGTTATGTGTGTTAGATGTTAGATGTGTGAACAAATTCTGTATCAGTCTGTGAGTTATGAGTGCTTCCACTGGTGGGTGCTGTTGTTCAGTGTGGAGTAAAGAAAAAGGATTATGAAGACAAACGACAGCTTCATGTTCCTCTAACCATTGGAAATTGTGCTGAAGTGTCTAAACTACAGTCTTGTCTATATGCAATTAGGGACTGGTTATTGGATAATTTCCTGCTCCTTAATACTGATAAGACAGAGTTGATGGTCATTGGACCACAAAAATTTCAGTACTTATCCCAAAATTTCAACTTGAAATTGCAGGGACAAGGTTGAAAACTTGGGCGTGTAGTTTGACAGGGTGCTTTCCTCGAGTCTCATGTAAAAGAGACAACAAAGACCGCCTTTTATCATTTAAAGACGTTTTGTCAAGCGACACTGCAGAGGTTCTTGTCCATGCATTTGTGTCTTCATGTATCGATTATTTTAACGCTCTTCTTTCTGGGCTACCAAAGAAAAGTTTTAGAGGTTTACAGATGGTGCAAAATGCAGCTGCTCGCATTTTAATGAAAACTGGGGAAATTTGAGCACATTACCCCTGTACTGAGATCTCTTCATATGCTACCTTGTCAGGTTCAACAGATTTTAAGGTCCTGCTGCTCACCTACAAGGTCTTAAATGGATTGGCACCTTCATAACTCTCTGACCTTTTGCACCTTTATGTTCCACTCCTGTGCTCTCTGATCTCAGGATTCTGGCCTTCTAAAAGTTCCTAGAGCCATGAAAAATCTACATCAAATCATTAAATAAAGCTCAAATGAACCTGAAAGATGCTTCTAAGATTTGATTTTATGTTTTAAATCTTTGCTGGATTAAACTACAGGAATAAAAGGAAAAGTGACAAACTTTTGAAAAGAAAGAAAGAAAAAGAGCACTACTCATTATTGATAGGTGAGCGTCTCTGCTGCTACACCAATATTCAGCTGTTACAATAGCTCTTTCATCAGGAGCTGTGTGGACAGAGGCATGGGCTGCTGTAAAGAGTAAAGCAAATAAAGATACCTGAGTGAAGAGACGACACGTCAGAGCCTCCCACTGTAAACAGGATACCATCCAACTACAGGTCATCCTGTGCCAGCACACTCTGAGTTGGGACATTATCAGGTAAACCTATCACGTCTAATGACAAAAAGACAGTAAAAACACCACACAGCTTTAACTACTTTGTTAAATCCTTCTCTTATTTCCTGCCCACTGTTGGAGTGTTGGAGCGTACATAACTATGTAGTTGTTTTCTTTTCACCTGTAGTATATGGCACCATAAAATGTAACACTAGAAAAACAATCACTCAGCAGACACGAGGTGACAGTTCAGAGCAAAGGGCGGCTGCACTCGACTGAACTCCATTAGCTATTGCAGCTTTGATTTTGACTGGGTGAGCGATTAAAGGTCTGCACTGTGTTATTCAGTTTGGGGAGGACGTTGAGAAATGATCCAGACAAAGTTCATGCGACTGAACAGGAGTGTAGAAAGAGAGAGGTGGCTTCATGAGTGGCTGGCGTGATGTAAACGACTTTATTTACAGACCTGTCATATTAACACTAATGGTGTATGTGTGTCAGAAAGAAAGCATGCAGCGCTGAGCCTTTCAAGTTCTTGCAAACCATTATTTATGCAGACTGAGAAGAGTAAAGGATTATGTTTTCAGAGATTTCAAATAAATCATTGTAATTTTCTTAATTTACTTTGCCACCCCCTCACAACCCTAAAAAAGAAACCACGCCATCATCCCAGCCTGTCCTTGTTTTTTTGGACTTTGAGTTTACTGGTGAGGCTTTTGGGCCACAACAACATGATGAAAACACCTTAGCAGGACAAAATGTGCCTGACAGAAGTTACAACACACTCGTGTACACATATAATTGATGCTGCAGCTCAGAGATGCCGTGCTTCTAGCATGTTAAAGATGTCACAACTTGAAATGGTTTTGTGTTTGCATGGGGAGAGCATACCTGTAATCCACAGGAAAGGTGTGTGTGTGTTATATCAGTTGTCTGCTGACTCTGCAAGCCCTATCAGACAACATGAGACATGAGGGGTGAAGTTTAACCAGATATATTGGATTGCTGTGTCTCTCTTTATCTCCCAGTGTCCAACCCCACCCTTTTACTTGCCCCTCTCTCACAGTTTCATTTGTGTGTGTGTAAGTTCCCAGAGAGAGGGAAATGTAACAGGATAACGTCTACAGCTGTGCCGTGTCTTATAAATATGATCGGTGTAGTGAAAAGTGATAATTACAGCCATATTCCATTAAACATTATAAATAAAACCTAAAAACTCAGTGGCTTTGAATTTGTCGCACCACTCAAATAACATTTATTATAATGTCATATCTGCAAATCCTTCATTTACATTTCTTTCAGAGACAAATGATGTGATGATTTTCACTTCTTGGTTTGAATGAAATCCAATTTTGTGCCCTGTTTCAGGGTGTTGAATCTCAAACCTGCTAACTGCTCTTTGTATTCACCAATGCTGACAGAAAGTTAATTACCGAGTGTCAGGTTTTCAGCCTGAAAGGTTTTGGTTTTTCTTTATTTCCTACAATGGTTCTTTACTTCAACGTGGACCATTGTGGGAGGTCTTTATCCTTCAAAAAAAGTCTTCTACCAGAGGCCTGGGAGCTTGAGGGTGCTGCCCAGTATCTTAGCTGTTTCCTAGGACTGTGCTCTTCTGGATGGAAATCTTGGATGTTCCAGGGATCTGTTGGAGCCACTTGGCCAGTTCTGGGGGGTCATTACACCACCATACCACTGGAACCACTGTTGCCTTCACCCTCCACATCTTCTTGAGCTCTCCTCTGAGCCCTTGGTGTTTCTCAAGCTTCTTATGTTTCTTCTTCCTGATGTTGCTGTCTTTTGCTAACCCTATCACTACAGCCGTCTTCCTCTGCTTGTCCACCACTAATATGTCCGGTTGGTTAGCCATCATCATTTTGTCCATCTGTATCTGGAAGTCCCACATGATCTTAGCTCAGTTATTCAAAACCACCAAAAGTCAAAAGGTCTCCCATTTTGACCTCGGGACTTCCAGGCCACACTCAGTACAGATGTTCCTGCATACTATGACTTGGTTATGGCCCTGCCTGCTAGCATCTTGCACCCTGCTGTTATTTGCTGGATTGTCTCAGAAGAATCTTTAATGTCTATCAATCTTGTGCTTATACCTTGTTCCTGTGCTGGTATGGTTAGTGCCTTTGTGTTGTCTTTCAGTCCAGCTCAGTGTGGTTCACTGGAGTCCCAGAGCCTTAGAAATGGCTTTGTAACCCTTTCCAGACTGGCAGATGCCAGTGACTTTATTTATTGGCTGTTTCTTTAGATCCAGGTGTGATGTGTTGCTTTTTGAGATCTTTTAGTCTACTTCACCTTCCTAGTCTTATTCTATTTTGATTAAACTGGCCTGGCAGTAATTAGGCCTGGGTGTGGCTCATGAAGCTGAACTCATGTTTCTAAAAATGTGATTAGAATGAAATAGAATAGCCCTTTATTGTCATTGTACATGTACAACGAGTGTGAGTGGCCTGAGTTATGGGGTTTCTCTAACCATGGCTCTGATTAGTCAGGTGAGTGGCCGTTGGTGTTGTGGGTCCAAGTGAGATCAGCGGAGATATGGGTGCCCAGACACCCAAGAAGTGGAGAAGATTCCACCCATTCTCCATTTATAATCGATCGAGTGGACCCGTGGAAAGCCTTATATATGTAGGAAAACTAAAGGTGCCTGGCCTCGTGAGAAATGAGCTGTCACTTGAAACCTATTTCCAGCATCAGCAGTTTACCTTTAGGGCGTTCTGCAGTTGTTTTTCTTTATGTTGTTTTCAGTTTTCATTCTCAGTTTTGTGTAGGCTACTTCCACAGGTTTACACCAGGAATGTGAAACTCATTTTACATGGTGGGCCACATACAGCTCATGCTGATCTTATGTTCTGTCAGTGTACAGAAATTTGGATACAAACCAAATCAATTACGTTAATATAACAAGAAGAAGCACAATTTCAATAGTACATCTCAGTTTATCTACGTGATAAACAAATACTGCTTTATTAAATGAATGAAATATGCCAGCATCACTCTTTGTGAAATAAATATGTAATAAATCTATTTGTAATTACTTTTGTAGTATGAATGGACATGGTGGAGGTATTTATTAGTGGGGAAAACTGTTAAACTTGTGAAAATACAGTTAAAATTCAAAAATGTATGTTCTACATCAAATTTTCCAAACTCCTCCAATTGGCTGGATTGGAGTCTTGACCGGGCCGATTCTGGCTCGCGGTCCGTATGTTTGCCACCCGAGGTTTACATCCTTTCCATAAGTCTTGCGCTCCCATCTAAACGAAGTGAGAATCGGTGAGAATGTATTTCCGCGCCCTCGCTCGAACTTCCGGTTACTCCCCTCCACGCTGGTACTCCGTGCCTGTTTGTACTCAAGCACTGTGAAAACTTGCATCATCCAGGAGGGGGGACAAAACAGCAGCCGAACATAAATGGGCACGACAGAAATAACCTATAGGATATTTAATTGTTCCAGAGGAAGCGCCTCCCCCAGATGTGAGTCGGCCGGTCACAGTTGAGTGTACAAAGCGGCAGACGGGCGGAGGACTCGCGGGGACATCCAGTTTGCCGGTGTGGAGGTGTCTCCGTGTAAATGTACACGTTGAGCAAAGTGCAAGGTCCCCTCAGTGCACGTACAGATATGAGCTCTGACCGACTCTAGCGACTGCTGCTCCTCGTGTCTCCCTCACAGCTAGCTTTTATGTGCCTTTTTACACTGTGATTTTTTTTTTATATAAGCTAGTTTAACTTTTAAACCAAAGATGTCGTGCCTTTTACTGGGAGTCATACGAAGGTGAGTTATCGTGGCTTTCTAGTGTTTCTGCGATTTAAATGTGTGTCTGCTTTATTCTAACTTCTTTTGTTTTAAAAGTGATTTGCTTGCTGTTTAAGTTACGATAAACGCGCGGGCAACAGTCACCCCTTCACTGTATTTTCGATGCTTTTATTTTGAAAAGAAAATGACACTAAGCATGAAAACTGAATTCGTTAAGACCATTTTTTGTATGAAAACTAAAAAAGATAGACCATTTTGAAGTAAGAGTTGAGACACTGTAGCAGTCTTCATTTATTGTAACATATTTACAGATTTACATATTCCCAAACTATTTTAAGGAGTTCCTGGAAACAGTTTCACCTTACTGTGACTCTTCCTGTTTGACAGCTGTTCTGTTACCTGCTGAAAAATCTCGTTTGACCTGATAGTTGATACTGGATAATGAAGTTATTTGCTGGCACTCATGACACAAATAGAATTTCATGTCTTTATGACTGAAGGAACACATCAGGATAATTTGCCATCTAACCTTTGCTGCTTTTACCCCTCCAGGATTTGTGATAAGCCAACATCACACAAGACTCAAAGTGAGCACTCAGTGACATCGTGTGTGTGTGTTTGCGCATTTATTTTGCTATCATGGATGCATGTTAGAGAGTGGGTGAATTAGTGACTCAGTGACCTGTGGATTTTGTTTGTATTTCCACTTGAGAGATTGCTCATGCCCGGAGGCATCACTGAATGTCCCAGAGTATTTTACTGTGTATTCACTACAGTAGGAGGAGTACCAATGCATGCAGCATGTGTGCATGCTCCTTGAAGTGATGTGCTGGCTTGTCTTTGCTTGACGATTAGACTCCTCCTTAAAGAGGCCTTTGACCAGGATCTGTCAGGGCTTTGAAGGTAGACTGTAGGCGTGTCGGCCTGTGGTGTGTGAGGATTGGCTTACTCACTTGGAGGTGTGTTAGGGGAACAAGTTGTTTATCTAGGATAATCAATAACAGAGCTTAGTGATGAGTTCTTTGAAAGTGTTTGGTCGGAAAAATATTAATCCTTAAACATTAGACCAGGTCCCGCTGAATAGTTGTTCCCTTGATGGCTTATGTCTGGATACATCTATGCAACAATATACCAAGCAGGAGGCAAAGACGTGGCATAATCAGATGGTTGACTGCAGGGAAAGTTGGATGAGTCATCAAAGTCTTTACAGGATTTCTAAAAAAATGTAAAAATATCACAGTTTCTCTGTTGCAGACAAAGAAAAGCAAAGCTGCTAATCTCTTCTCCCAGCTCCCATGAGTTCCTTAGCAAGAAAATGAACAGTTAAAACATTTGCTCGTGTTTAATTCACTTCACATTCAATCCAGCTCATCCTAATCTCAGTCACACTGGAGATAATATTCAGCACCACCCTTGTTAATTATCATCAGCAGTGTGACAATGATTATGTTTGGGAGCATAGGTAATTGAATTACTGTGGAGGGGGTAAAGGGTCTAAAAGTCTGCAGAGCTGACCAAAGGGACCGGTTTATCGGAAGTCATAGATAAGCCTAAACAAAGTGTCGTTATTTTTGGGTCAAAGGTCAAATAATAGTTGTCTGTTACCGTTGCTGTAGAGCCACAGCCTTGTTGCCCAATAGAACGACAGCCAATCAGTCAAAAGCTGCAGACACAGTGTTGTTTGTAGATGATTATCTCGTCAAGAAACAGGTTTAGTGTCTTTGTCAAATACACCAAATGAGCTGCAGCTGCTCCAAACTGTGGGTACAGTTTACTGGTAAGAAAATGTAAATTCAGTTGAAAAGTCAGCTACAAACCTAACGCACTGTGTCTGAAAGCTGCTTTAAAGTTGGCCTTGAGTGTGACAGTAGTTCTTACTCCTCAGCTCTGTGCCTTCACACTGCTGGGTCATGTGATGCCTTGCTCATCATGAACTTCTTGTTGTGCCTGCTGCTCACACCCTTTGTACATTCAGACCAGACTAAAGTGTATGTGTGCATGCATCAGTGAAAGCGAGCACATGTGTGCGTGCGTGTGTGTGTGTACATGATGTATGTATAATGAACCACCGACTGCTGCCAATTGGAGCCACGTGCCTGCAGCTGACTTCATGTATTGATCTTTGAAACAAAGTGAATGTGTGTGATTTGTCTTGGCAGTTATTAGCTGCTCCTTTTAAAAAAAAAACGGGCCTCTCATGTGACCATAAAGAACATGAATTTCACTTTTTTCTAAAGAGGTCATGGGGTTCAGCCATAGTGTCCACAGACACAAAGCACATGGATTGTATGTTCTATTGTTAGAGACAGGCAAGGGACACGCATGCAGACACCCACAGGCTTGTGTTGTAACTGCATACATGATGACTCTCAGTGGCTTATGTTTGTGAATATCAAGCTGCTAACAAACAGAGGGCCCTGCACCCACCCACAGACCTCTCGGCATATGTGGAAAGGTCAGCTTGAGGCTTTTAGGTTTCTCTAATAACAACAACAAAGACACCTCATTATCACTGCTGCCGCAAAGTGATACTTTGAGGCTTTAAAAGGTGTTTTAGCTTGTCTGTGGCACTCTAAGTACAATAAAGTGGATTAAACTTTGACACTTTTTAACTTGCTTTTTTTCAAGTGTCACATTTGAAATCATCCTGTGTCCTTTAAAGGTTACATCTTGGAAAAATGTCATACATGAAGATACTAAAGGTTATACAAAAACAAAAAAACAAGTTGTTTATGAGGGGGCCGTACGGAGTGACTGAAGACCAGAAACAACAACAAATATTTAAAAATGCTGCCAACAGACAAAGAGCACCACACACTTCAGTATTACTGTCAAACATCAAACAACAAGGACACCTGTCTGTACATTTACAATGCACTGCAGCATTTGGTACATTTAGATTGGGAGGGCACTGTGGTATTGTGGCACAATTGCGTCATAGCAAGAAGGCCCTGGCAAAAAATCCAGGCTTTTGCATGTTCTCCCCACATCTCAGTCCAAAGACACAAGTTTGGGTTAACTGTTCATTCTACATTGGCCATTGGTGTGAATGTGAACGTGAACGGTTGTTTGTCTCTTTGTGTTAGCCCTGTGATAAATGGTGTACACCCTGGACACGTCATCTATCTTACTCCCTGTAACATCTGGAATACAGCGGTCCCTCATTTATGGCGGGAGTTACTTTCCAAAAATAACCCGCGATAGGTGAAATCCGCGAAGTAGCCAACTTTATTTTTTACAATTATTATAGATGTTTTAAGGCTGTAAAACCCCTCACTACACACTTCATACACTTTTCTCAGACAATCATGAACATTTTCACACGTTTCTCTCTTGTTTAAACACTCTCAAAGTTCAAACCTTTGTAGAAAAAAAAGTCCAGTATTAGAGCAGGGCGATATGGCCAGAAATCTTTATCACGATATATATTTGAAAATTTGCGATAACGATATAACTGACTATATAATTGACGCGAAACAAAATACAACTCCACAACTTTACTAGTGCCAAAAAACCCCCATCCATTTATTTTCACTTAAGCAAGCAGCTGTTTTTATGTGCATTAAAGCTATATAAAAATTTAACAGTGCAAATGCAAATTCCTTCCTGAAAGTTTAACCAAAAGGAATTTCCAGTTGAAATGGGCTGACATATCCTGAGTATAACCATGTATAATATCCACGGAAGTTAAAAAGGTGCTTTGCAACATTATACTGCGGTGTGTCAAATAAAAAAGTCAAATATGTATTTTTCGGACCATAAGGTGCACGGGATTATAAGGCACGTTAAGCGAAACAAAGCAGTCAGATAAATCAAACTTTATTCAACTCATTCTTCTTGCTTCCTCCACTTCTGTACCATTGATTCATTAATGCTGTATTCTATAACAGCTGCTCTATTCCCATGTTGTTGCAGTATATTAATGACTAACCTCGTATTGTGGATGGATTATCTCAGTTGTTCTCCTGACTGAAGTTTGGTCCGTTTACAGCATCCTGCCATGCGATTGCATTTGTCTCTAACCATCAGGAACCCTCACGTTAACTTTTATCAAGTGGAAAAGTGTTAGCGTTGATTCCTCCAGCTTTACTGTTTATGTTATGCTAACATAGCTGTGTCGCTAGCGATCACGTAGCACATCATTATATACCACCTAGCCCAACTTCAGTAACCCTACAAACGTCACTGCTGTTTAGTTTCATGTCTTCATTTATGTTGGAAGTGATAGCAGAGCTTTATGTTTGAATTTTTTCAGAAATCTTAGTTAGAACATGCTATGTCATGCTTAGGTAACTAGCGAAACTAGCGAGCTAACTTCCTGCTTGCTTCTAACTCCGTTAAGTGTAATAAATTCTGTTTTCATGGATGCCTGGATGTTAAACTTCATAGTTACATCTGGTAAAGCAGCAATGCGGAACATTTTATTAAAGATGAAAGAATCTAGACAGTTTTTCTCTCAGTGATGCTGCAGTGTTCGTTTGACTTTGGGACATGAAACGGACAGAGTTTAGGACCCAGATTACTCCCAGATTTACAAGCACCTTAGTCCAACAAATACGGTGTTCTGGGAATCCATCCTACCTGACAAACCATCCTACCCATTGTTTCTGCGCGGAAACTGACGGACAAACACCAAACTAGTTCCACATCACTGCAGTGGCACCATTTTTACAAACTAATTCTGGTTCATCCATTTCACTCAACGATCCACTTTCTCCCTTCTCATTCTCCGTTGCCGCCATGCTTTTTCGGCCATGTGCGTATGAAAACAAAGGCACTGCGCATGCGCGTTTTACCCATATTCTATTGTGATATTTCATTTTCTTATCGCTGCCTGACATTGTACCGGTATTACCGTAAACGGTATAATATGGCCCAGCCCTATCCAGTATTATAGAATGAAACCAAAGATCAAACATTGTTTTCTGGTCCAGAACATGGGAATAGAGCAGCTGTGAGAGAATTCAGCATTAATGAAACAATAGTACGGAATCAGAATCAGAATACTTTATTGATCCTTAAGGGAAATTAAGTAGAGGAAGGAAGAAGAATGAGTTGAGTAAAGTTTGAAATGTCTGACTGTTTTGTTTCGCTTAATGCGCCTCATAATCCGGTACGCTAACTTCTACCTTCCTTTAGCATGTCCAGAAGTCCAACTTTTTGTGGGATGGTTAGCGTCTTCCTCTGCCTTTTGGGTGCTACTGCAGGCGCCTTTGACGGTGCAAAATGTTTTGTTGACATTGTTGTGTTTGTTTGGGAGAAAACATACAAACATACAGTACAGCACTTCAGAGTCACACTACTAGCCATAGAAGATTTATGTAAATTTGACAAGCTGAACGTATTCTGTACTGTACAGGAGACACGGACATGGAGATTAATTGACAATGGTCTACAGCCAATCAGGACGCAGAACACAATGCACTGTTACAAAAAAAAAGCATGCAAAATTGCACACACAAAAAACCCCGCAAAACAGGGAGGCTGTGAAAGGTTAACCGCGATATAGCGAGGGACCACTGTAGTTCGCCCCCATCCCCTGGATCATGAATTGGATAAGCGGAAGAAAATGGATGAATAGCTAGATTACATGAGGAGACTCACCTTGTATTAGTCTCTTGTGGCAGGTTTTTGCAGGAATTTACTCTAAAGAATGAAAGAAGGAAGACGTTTGATTGCTTTATAGATATGTCTCTCAGCTGTCCCCTGGCAAATTCACTGCTCTAAGCTTGGTCAGTTATTTATTTTATGCGTTGTATGGCAAAAGAAAAAACATTGGATTTCAGTCCAACAAATACTATTGTTAAAGAAGTTCTGATCTCTTCAGGTTGGAGTTGTGTTTAGTCTGTTTTGTTGGATTTTTCTTCTAGTCGCCAGTAGAGTGATTTTAAATTGTCCTTCTCTTTCAGGAAGGGTGGTTTCGGGGCGAGCGTCAGGGTTCGATCTCTGGCCTCAATCCCGTCGCTGCCACCCGCAGTGGCCGACTTTGTGAAGGGGGCTGTGGAGGAGTGTAAGCCTACCAATGTACACGTGGTGACTGGGACGCCGGAAGAGACGGCCAACATCCTGGCAGGTCTGGAGAGGGATGGCATGGTCAAGAAGCTTCCCAAATATGAGAACTGGTAAAGATAATGGAACAGCATACAAAACAAAGCAATCACCTAAAGTAGTTATTTGGAAACATGCTGTGAGAGCTTTCAATAATAAACGTTTTATTTGGCAGTTGGTTGGCACGTACAGACCCAAAAGATGTGGCCCGAGTGGAGAGCAAGACTGTGATAGTGACCAAGAAGCAGAGAGACACGATCCCCATCCCTGCTGCAGGGGTGAAAAGCCAGCTGGGTAGCTGGATGAGTGAGTCTGACTGGCAGAAAGCCAGAGAGGAGCGTTTCCCTGGCAGCATGGCCGGTACGTAATTGGACGGAAGTCAAATGTTTGTTCATTGTTGCCAGGAGACCGAGCATTTTCACCTTTCCTCTGTTTTAATTGACTGTCACGTTCACCTCGTTAAAGGATTCTATTTAAAAAGGGATATTTTCATTTTAATAAATAAATAAAATAAAATGTTTTAATAAAATGTTTTAAGAATAGTTTGAAAAATGGTTTTAAAAAACAGGAAGGATTTTAAAAGCAACTTAACATCAGGAACTTTAAATAAGCTGAGGTGTTTTTAAAAAAAAAAAAAAGAAGAAAAAAAAATACTGTGAGGCCTGCTTCAGATTTTTTTTTCTTGTCACTGTTGAGTTTGTTGCCTGTTAGAACAGGATTAGCTTCCACGTTTGTTGCAGTGTTATAAATCCTGCTTTTAGGTACACACCTTAACCTCAAGGTTTAGGTGAGCTTCGAGAAACAGTCATTATTCTGTGAGGTAATAGGCGAACATCTGTGATCCATATATATTTATTTATTTTTTAGGGCTTTTTAGTCTTTATAGTGGTGTGTGATTGCTTGCTCACTCTGTGTGCTAACCTGCAGCTGACCCATAAGTATTTATAAGGGGAGGGGCTACTTTAAACACCTGCAGGTCACTAAAAACATGTTGTACTCTTTCAGCTAGTGTGTGCTTGGATTCTTGGCCAGTGTAACAACTTTTCTTTGTGGTATAGAAAAGTGTACCTTATTGATCATATTAGACATGCAGTCTGCATAGCTCACAATTATTATCACAAAGATCTCAAGGAAAATGTGTTTACAACCTTTAACTATATCGGTGCTATTGCTTGATCTACTTGACCTTCAGCTTTTAGATTTGAACCTTGTTTGCTACATCAGCTAAAAATAACTGCATCAATGTGTTGTTTTTAATCTGTGTCCTCACTGTAGGTCGGACTATGTATGTGATCCCCTTCAGCATGGGTCCTGTAGGCTCAGCTCTGACCAAATATGGTGTCCAGGTAAAAGCTATTGTTCTCTCACTAGTTCATACTCAGCAAAAACCTGCAGTAAACACGTGAGCCTGCTGTGCTGCTTTCTTCCAGTGAATTGCTGTAATTTATTTTGTGTGTACTTTTTATTTTTATTTTTTTTAATCACTGGGCTTCCTAAGTTATAGGTCAGCGTAATAATCAGTTTATTTTTTCTTCCAGGTGACGGACTCCCCGTATGTTGTGGCCAGTATGGGTATCATGACGCGTATGGGCACTCCTGTTCTCAATAAACTGGCTGAGGGAGTGGAGTTTGTCCGCTGTCAGCACTCCGTGGGGCGACCTTTACCTCTCAAAGGTGCAGATTCCAAGAGCCTGAATCGAGTTTTATTTGTAATCTCTATCCGTTTTTGCAACATTTTATACATTTTCCTGCCTTTTATTTGTTCCCTCCTTTTTACTACCAGCTCCTCTGGTGAACTCGTGGCCCTGCAACCCAGAAAAGGTGCTGATATCCCACCTGCCCGACACCAGGCAGATCCTCTCCTTCGGCAGTGGCTATGGAGGGAACTCTCTCCTTGGGAAAAAGTGCTTTGCCCTGCGCATCGCCTCCCGCATCGCCAAAGATGAAGGCTGGCTGGCTGAGCACATGCTGGTTAGAATGCTATGTAATGATTATGACCTGAGTCTGAATTAAAGAGGGTTTATTTTAATTAAAAACATTAACACTACAAGCCTACACCTTCCACATTTATTAAAAACGTGGAGTTATATTCTTGCTAATATTAGTATTTCCCTCTTTCTTCTCTCTTCAGATCCTAGGAATCACCAGTCCTCAGGGTGTGAAGCGATACATCGCAGCTGCCTTCCCCAGCGCTTGTGGTAAAACCAACCTGGCCATGATGAAACCAGCTCTTCCAGGCTGGAAGGTTGAGTGTGTAGGCGACGACATTGCCTGGATGAAGTTTGACAGCCAAGGTGAGTGAAGCACTCACTTAATTTTATTAATCCAAAAATAATCTGTAGTTACAAAAAGCCCTCTAATCTTTCTGTAGGTAAACTGAGGGCCATCAACCCAGAGAACGGGTTCTTTGGCGTGGCCCCGGGCACCTCCAACAAGACCAACCCCTACGCCATGGCTACTATTGTTAAAAATACTGTGTTCACCAATGTTGGTGAAACCAGCGATGGGGGGGTGTGGTGGGAAGGACTCGACCCCCCTCCTGCTGACATGGCGCTCACAGATTGGCATGGCAAAACCTGGAAACAAGGTGACATCAGTTGTTGTGTATCAGTGTACTTAACAGTCAAAGTGTATACAGCACCATCTGCTGGTAAACCAAAGCAAAGTCACAAATTTAGAACTGGGTTGAAGTAGTGATTCCCGGGCCCCCTGGTGGTCTGCAAAGGTACTGCAGGTGGGCCGCAGTATTAAGTGACATTCAGATTCAAAATACTTTAATAAGATAATTATGTGGGTTACAGTTACTCCAAGAAAGTAACAGCAACAGACTAAACTAATTAAATAATACAATTTACTACAATGTTTACAAATTTAAGAAATAGCACAATGTATATATGTATACAAACTGCTCAATTATAAATATCAAGAATATTACAGAGGTTAAATTTATATGATTGATATTTAACTCTAATCTGTGAAACGTCGTAATTTGTTATTTTACCGTAGAGCACGTGCAAAAGGGTGTAAGTATTGGAGTTGTACGGGGAGATTTCCTGTGTCATTCAGTGGTGCATTTGAGTAATCTCGGTCTGTCACTGAATGTGCTTCTGTGATTAGCCAGCAAGCCATGGAGTGGGTGGGAGGTTTTATCCAGCATTGTCCTTATCTTGGACAACATCAGCCTCTCAGAAATTCAGTTTGAAATTACTCACAAATCTGTAGAGTGACACATTTATAAAAAAAATGTGAATTCAAACTGGTAATAGGAGGCGGCTAGTTTGTGATATTACTCAGTTGCAGGCGGATCGCATATTGGTGTTATACTACTTTGCATATGACTGTGCAACAACACGTGTTCTGTTTAGGTTTTTAATGCAGTTTTCAAGGAAGTGCATGGCTCTCTTTGTTTGAGAGTGAAGATTTATAATTGGGTGTCCCCATGAGATTTTCAGTTTTTTTTCCAGGGGTTGCAGTACTCTTGACTTTGGTAGGTCAAGAGTACTGCGAGAGTCAAGAGTAGACGCAGTTAACCATTAACCATGACATTAAAAACACGAGCTGTTAGCAAACAAACAAACAAGCAGTTTTTCTTCTTTGTACACAGGAAGCTCAACACCCTGCGCCCACCCCAACTCCCGTTTCTGTGCACCAGCGGCTCAGTGTCCCATCATTGACGCCCAGTGGGAGAGTGAGGAGGGTGTCCCCATTGATGCCATCATCTTTGGTGGGAGGAGGCCAGAAGGTTGGTGCCAAGTTTAAACACACTTTGTACCCCGGTGGATTCATATTATCACATTTTGGCTGTTCATCCACACAAAAACACCCACAACACATTTAAAATGAAACGGTGCAGTCTTGATGTTCATGGGCAACATGAACAAATATACAACATATACAAATACAGGCTATTTACCATTCATCAATAACATTTTCAGCTTTAGTGAAATGAAATGGTTTTTTTTGAGAAATTATAGATGTATTATATATTACACTCCTGCCTGTTTTGTTGGATCAGTCGGTGTACATACTGACTCAAGATGCCATATGTAAATTAAGAGAATATGGTGGCTCTGTATTTTACTGGTTTACACTTATTGGTAAATTAAAGCGGGTACATGGGTCTGGCCTGTGTGGGTACATTGACTTAAAAGGTTGGGAGTCACTGTTTTAATAGAGACACAAGATAGGACTCACAGTGCTTGAAATAGTCAAGCATTGATTGCAGTTTATGGTTCATGAAGTACGATGTATTTTCTCTTTTGAGTGTATTACAACAGCATAAAGTTGTTGTTTTTTTTAAAACCAATTGGAGCGCAGTATAACTTGTAGCAGAAAGTAGTCTTGCACTGAATCTGATCACATGATGTTGATGTTGTCAGGAGTCCCACTGGTCTACGAGTCTTTGAACTGGCAGCACGGAGTATTTATTGGAGCTGCAATGAGGTCTGAGGCCACAGCAGCTGCTGAGCATAAAGGTACGGATCCTCACATGTTTCTGAGATGCAGTTCTGTGAAACTCTCCGGAGCTGTCTCTTTACCTTTGCTGTTTTTCACATAATGAAATAATGAGGAAGTTGCTTTTCCATTTTCCCTCCAGGCAAGGTGATCATGCACGACCCCTTCGCCATGCGGCCGTTCTTCGGCTACAACTTTGGAGACTACCTCGCTCACTGGTTGAGCATGCAGAGCCGTAAGGCCCCCACTCAGCTGCCCAAGATCTTCCACGTCAACTGGTTCAGAAAGGACCCGGCAACCGGCGCCTTCCTGTGGCCTGGCTTCGGTGAGAACGCCCGCGTGCTAGAGTGGATCTTCAAACGCTGCGGCAGAGAGAGAGAGGACGAGGCAGCCAAAAAGAGCATCATCGGCTGGGTGCCACAAGATGGCGCCATCGACACTAAAGGTCTGGGCAGCAAGGTGGATATGGGTGCACTGTTTGACGTGCCCAAGCCTTTCTGGCAGAAGGAGACCCAGGAATTGAAAGCCTACTTTACTCAGCAGGTTGGCGCTGACCTGCCAGCGCAGGTGGAGGCTGAGCTCAAGGCACTGGAGGATAGAGTACACAATTAAAAAGCCTCCTGACAGGAAGTAAACAAAGAAGCAGGGAGGGAGGTACTCAGGAAGCAGAATTCACATCATGAAGGTGTAATCAGAACTAGTGACCCGAGTTTACATACACAAAAATTTATAAATGAATAAATAAACAAAAAATGGGTAGAATGATTCTTATGTTGAGGATTCAGTCATAAAACCAGCAATAATGTGAATATCAAACTTTCCCTGTGTATGAAAACGCAGTCAGTGACTCCTGCCTGTCCCTTTGCAAAGAGAATTGAGATGTGAGATTATCAGTACAACACCTTCTGTTTTTGGACATCATTTTACACTGTTGCTATAACACTTGAGGCTGCTGCTGGGTTGGTAGGTGGAACATTGTACTGGAGTGCAACCAATGGTGCCTTTTAAGAGTTTTAACAATAATGAGTTCAGGCTGCTAATGTTTACAGGCTGAAGCCCAAAGATTTTTTTTTTTTTTTTTTTTTAAGAAAGAAGATGCAGTCAGAACGTTTTTAATCCATTAAAATAACATTTTAAAGGATTATTTTTATCACTACTTTTTAACACTTAACATCCCTTCCAGGACTGACTCATGAATCATTAATCATTGAAGACATCCCATAATAGTTTTGTTATAAAAACACGTCTATATATATATATATATATATATATATATATATATATATATATATATATATATATATATATACACACACACACACACACACACACACACACACACACATACACACACGTGTACACATCAGAAGAAAGGATTTTGTTTTATACATGATTTGAAACACTGACTGCTGGGTTATTTAATCATTGGCGGGGATGGTGTTAAATACACTAAAGGCACATACATTATCCAGCTCTCATGAAATGTCATTGTAATGTTAAAATGAAAAAAAAAAAAAAACCTTAAAAATGCATTAGCTGTTCAAAAGTGAAAAGTTTAGCGGGTTTTCACTGAGGCCAAAGATCACTATGCATTATTCATCTCGTCAATCGCATGATTTGATTTCAAGCGACGTTTACTTGCAGTACGTGAAACGTTGGACCAATTCAAGTCACTGAGATTATAAGGTATTTGTAGAAGTTGTACGCCGAGGATTTTATTACAGTGCAATGAATAAACCTCTTTCAAGGCAGACACAATGGCTGGTGTATTTTTTTCCCCCCACAGTACATAAGTCTAACACTTAAAAAAATGTTGACAAATATTACATGCAGAGTATTTCACACTCACAATGTCAACACAGATACATTAGTGTGATAACGTAAGTGACAAAACCACATGAGAAGTAGAAAGTTTGGTCACTGAACTGTGAACAGCATGAATAACGCTGGATGCATACACTTCAGACGTGATAAAAGTACTTACCACAAAAGGTAACATCATCTTTTCAACAGGACTGAACTGAATGCTAAATAGCAAAGAACTCTTTACAACTGACAGTTCAGTTACACACTGAAGAGCTAAAAATAACAGGCAAAATATTCAAACGTAGAAAGTAGTATCAGAACTAGGATTCAGCTATGAAAACACCATGTTACTAGTAACAAGTCTTTATATTTGCTGTTTTTCATATATTTTATTTAGAGTTGGGCCCTTTAGGCTCCAGCCTTGTCAGGTCTGAGGTACGTGCTTTTAGCACTTCAAAGCTCCTCGCTTTAGAAGCCGTCTCCATCTGTAAACACATCTGATGCAGACTACACCTCTGATAATACTGTGTCATTACAATGTAATAAGAGAAACATTGTCCATTCCTGTAAGATACCCTAAAGGTTCTTTTTACTAAATAATATTTTTCTTCCCTTATAAGCTCCTGTTACTTCCCTTGCTCTACTGTATCTACCGGGAAGTACTTTTAGTTGGTAAAACATTACACATGAAATTCAGTAAATGTCGGGAGGCAATAAAACAGGTTAGGTAATAAGGTACGGGCTGTATTATGAAGTCCTACAACAAACACATACAATATCAGGAGGTTTTGAGTTTCTCCTTTTCAGAAATACTTGTGTGGCCCAGTCAACTAGTTCCTTGACTGGTGCAGCTTCTGCTCATGGATTTAATGTGAACACAGGAAATCCTCTGCAAACGGCTGCCTGAACATGGTACAGAAGCATGGACATAAAACAGACTGCACAAAGTAATTGGTTCTATTTCAGTGAACTCGTGGCTCCACGTTTCTTTCTTTGTTCAGAGGTTGTTAACTGATACTTCTCATTTTTTCTTCACTTTAGCATAAAGTTCCTCTTGGCCATGAGCTCTCTGTGTTAAGCTGTTTTCTGGCTTGTTGACTTTCACCTGTGCGTACACCGTATCCTGCTGCTGTCCTCTGTCCTGCATTGAGCCAGAGGGCACTTCATATCCCAGTGTGGAGAAGTTGATCTCTCCATAATGGATGTTTTCTTCCTCTTCTTCTGTTTTACCTGTGGACTCTTCGACAACCAGCTCTTCAGTCTGTAAAACGAATCAAATAAAAAGTTCTGTGACATATAAATCTGGTAAGCAGACTGCACGGATGCAGGTACTACTGTAAATAATCACCTGAACAGTCAGGTAATCTACAATTAGTTTTTTTAAAATTTTTATTTTCTTACCTGAGTCTGTTGTTGAGTTTGATGTTTTGACTTTAAGCACCTGGAAGACATGAGTGACATTTAAATATTAGATAACTTTAGGTTAAATATATATATGTATATGTGAGTAAAGTTGAGCTTGATGGGAAAGCAGATCATGTTTCTTGCTTTGATGTGTGATATTTACCAAGCCAAGATAACCAAACAGATCAGTAAGATGAACCCAAGGATGCCTCCAAGAAGTGGACCCAGTGGTAAAGAACCATTATTCTGTTGTCCTGATAGAAAAAAAAAAAGAATGATATTAAACAGTAATCAAAGATATGATTTAATGTGTGTTGTGTGTGTAAAACGTTGGTGATGTGGTTTGTCTTTACCAGCACGAATCTCTGCTGATGTCTGAATACCCAGATCATTAGTGGCCACACAGTAATAAACTCCTCCATCTGTTACATTGAAGCTGTAAATCTCTCCTTCAGATACTTTCACAGCTCCATCTCTGCTCTTCTTGAACCAGGTGAAGCTGCTGACTGGAGGTTTGGCTCTGCTGGAGCAGGTCAGCTTCACCCAGCTGCCTGCTGACACCAAACCTGATGGACTGATGGATGCTGAGGTGTCTTTAGGAGAATCTGGAGAGAAAAACATAAATATGTTGTCCGATGGGATTCAGTTCAACAACAAACTCTGATTGTCTTACATGAAACACTGAGAGTCTCTTCTGTCTCTGCTGTCTTGGTGTCGTTTCCTTGGTTCACAGGATATCTGGCAGAGCAGCTGATCTTCTTTCCATCATGTGTGTCTGACAGAGTGATGTTCTGCTGGATTTTAGTTGTAAAGCTTCCATCTGTGTTTTCCTCTATTTTGTTGTGAGAGTCTTGTTGGAGATTCCAGGTGAGTTGAGGAGGGGAGTGTGGACAGGGAGTGAGAGCTGAGCAGGTTATAGTGACAGACTCCTTCTCCTTCAGATCACCTGGGATTGTAATATTGGGCCTCCAAGGAGAATCTGTGGTTTCACATCACAAACACATTTTGCACACTGATAATACAGGAAATACAGTAGAAAAAAAAATCATAATTTTTTACTCTGTTAGAAAAGAAAAAATGGATCATTAATGTTGTTTGATGTTTTTTAAACGGTCAAACATCAAACAAGATGTAGTATTTGATTCTCTCTGTGATATCATTAGGGTAGTACAGACATTCTGGGATAATAATAAATACAGAATAATCAGATTGAATTCTGTAATAATTGAACTTTTAGTTCTTTCTGTTGATTAACCCAAAGCTGCATCTGATTACTCATTTTAGTTTTCAGAAAACCTGGACAATGAAAAGAAAACTTTCTCACCTTTAACTGTTATTTTAAGAGGATCACAAGCAGCTGTTGCTCTGAACGGCCAGTTCATAATTCTGAAGTAGTATATGTTTGTATAAGTTGTGGTTAAGTTGGAAAACAGAGTGGTGCAGTTTTTCTCCTTCAGGTTTCCTGTAATATTCATTGGATAGATGTTAACTGTCCTACTGATGTTGAAAATCACGTTTTCTGGATAAAATTTAAAATGACTTTTAATCCACACTCCAAAGACAGGCTCTTCTGCTGTCAAACTTTACTGGTCCAGTTTCACTAAAGTTACATGGGATTTGTAAACAAGATCCACTCAGAGCTTCCATCTCTGTTGGTGCAGTGATGAACAGGTTTGAATCTTTGGAGGACAAGCAGCCAAAGCACCTGGAAAAAAAGATAAATACCCAAATACACATGAGCAAAAACATAATTATGATAAACTAAGTTTAGCAGATGTGTCTCTTTTTTCTCAACAGCTTTAGTATAAACTGTGTGACTTTGTAAAGTTTCTCTATCTGCACTGATCTGTCAGACTGTAAATGCCTGAAATGAGACGGCTCACTTGGAATAAAGAGGAGACTCAGTAACATGATGCCTGTCATGATGTTCACAGACTGGACTGTCACAAAACTCATCACCTGGAAAAAAAATATAACATCACTTAAAGGTTTGATCAAATCAGGAACTTGCATTGTTTTATAGAGCAATACAAAATTTACATGTATTTGAAATCAGATTAAAAGTGTGTGATATAAAAATTTAGTAAGATATAAAAAATGTTTTCTTACCAAATGATCACACAGCTACAGAGAGAGACAATGTGTGATTTCAACAGAAACACAGTGAGTGAAACACTTCTGTGTTTAGATGTTTTAATGTCAAAGCAAACAGACCTGCGGTGCTTTTGGTTTTCTGCCTTTCTGTATTCAGTAAGTCAGTCTGCTTTTTATGTTCCCCTCGTGCACTCTGCTCTCACTTCAGATGCTGCCAGTCCCACCCGCCTGCCTCTAGATTCACCTGACCTGAGCCTCCACTCACACACTAACCTGTTCTTCATTCTCTCATTAACATTTTTGCACATAGAGCAGCTCGTTTCCCCCAGAGACTGTGTCTCAGCTTTCCACAGTTTTTTTCTCCTGCCTGTTTTGATCTGGACTTTTGTACTTTACTCACAAAAATGTCTTCTTTGCATTTTTATATAACTCCTGGTTTTCGCTCTTGGTTTTCAGACTTGCACTCTCAATACTGTAAAAATACACAAAGTTGTCTGGATGCATGCTCAGTCATCTAGATAAATAAATCCAAAAAGGTTAATTCTGTTCTGTCCAGATAAATAGAAGCAACCTTTTGGAACAGACAAACCTTCCTGTGAATAAGAAAGTCAGCTCAGTCTCATCAGGGTGCAAATAAATTAATTAAACTAATGATTACATTTTCAATTTCACATTTTCATCCAGGCCTTCAGGTTTTATCCTATTTGCCTGTTATATTTATCAGTATTTTAACTTTACAAATATATAGTACAATTCATTTTTTTTTTTAAATGTATAAACACAAAGCTAAAGCAAGATGTAGCCTTACATCATACAGAAAGGTTTTCTGTTCAGCACACAACAGTAACACTGAAGTCACAGCTACAGTGAAGTAAATAACACTGATCATCTTGTTACAGTGTGATGTTCTGTCGGCCCCTGACATCCATATTGATGTTACTCCTGTAACATCAATATGGTTAGGTAAGGAGTGACATCAATGTGACATTTAGTTATCATTTCAAACCAAACAGACACAACAGCAAATATGACTGATGCAAATATTATAAGAGGTACTAACAAAAAGAATGCCAGACCACGTGACTGAGTAATTTTATTACAGAAAGCTGTCTGTACTCACACAGGTTGTGGAAACTGTGTCTGCAGCTTCCTGTTGACCAGCTTCCTCAATTTGTTTAAACATTTCTTGTTTTATTTAATGACTCATTTATCAGTTGAGCCACTTGGCCAAAAGCAGACATCTAAATATATAATATTCTCTTTCATCATATCTGGAGTTTTGCCTCTGAAAAAAAGTATCAAAAGTAATCATGTATCACGAGAAACTTCAGAGTAACACCACAATAAGCACAGTTAGGTTGTTGGGCAGGAACAACCTAACTGTGCTATGTTATCTGCTATCAGGAAACTTTAAGTCACATCACAGATTCCAATGTTAGTCAACTTAAAAAGTAAATATTATGCATGTTTCATGGCTATTTCTTATTTTATCATCAATATTTGAAAATCATACAACCATACAACACCAAAGTGTTCCCAGGCCAGGTAAAAGAAATAATCACTCTGTCATGCCCTGAGCCTACCCTGGAGATGACTGAAACATCTCACAGAGGCTACGTTCACACCAATGTGTTTTTGTGTTTTTGGCCTCCCGTCCACACTGAGATGGCATTTTCGCTGATGGAAAATGCAGCGTTTTGAAAATGCTCTGAAATACGCATACATTTCCAAACGGTGCTTTCGCATCGCAGTGTGGACGGCGAAAACGGAGACTTTCTAAAACAATGACGCATGTTAGTCATATGATGCAGTCATGTGGCCAATTAAACTAAGATAGCAGAGGGCATTAAACAGCAGTTGCTTTGTTTGCTCGCAATTTTGACAGCCCTATTAAAGATTAATATCAGTTTGTACATGCTCCAGATAGCTTTTCTTCAAATTCTTTAAATCTCACTCGCTTTTGCAACTTTGTACTTTTCTGTTATTCGCAGCAACAACTCCACCTCATTGTTAATCTTGAAGATTTGAAAACAGAGTTGTCGTCTGAAAACGCTACACGTCCACACTAGCATTTTCAGTCACTTTCACAGAGTTGCGTGTCCAGGGAGCAAAATTCATTTTTCAAATCTGGGTGCATGATCTTATGAGTGTCCTGTGATTGAAACCAGGCATCAGAAGGCTGAGGACTTGGAGGCAGAGGGACCTCACATGCAGGCTCCCTTTCATTGTCTAAAAAAGAGCTTCCCAAAGCGTGGGGCCCGCGGTATGAAAAGGGGGGGGGGGGGAAGAAAGAATGCTTGGACACTGCTAGCATAATGGACAGGTTTTTGACAGGACTCCCACACAAACGCAAAGCAGGAGATGAAGCATCGCTGAATATGTTTCGAAACCAACTTCATTCTAAGCCAAAGACTAGAAAATATGGTGAAGCATATCTTCCCTTTGGCTTCACCTGCACAAGTGCCAAGGTAGGTCTCCCCTGCAGAATTGGTTTTCCCTGCGTCAGGAGCAGCGCTGGGCTCTCCAAATCAGGGGCAAACAGTATCCCACATTCTTGATTTTTATTTCACAAACACTTGTCGTAATGACTAACTACTCCTGACATTTTGGAGATGTTACTTCTTTATATAGTAAAGTTACAGCGGGATACAAATAACATCAGGGCGTTCTGCCACGATTTGTTCCAAACAGTACAAAACAGGATCCCACAGCTGTTTATGTTTTTGAACCCATTTTGCACAAAGAGGCATTTTTTGAAAAATGTTTTGATAGCAATGTCAAATATTATTACACAGGAAAAAACAACTACACGTAAAATAATTACACCGTGACGCATCTGCCTTTCTAAATGGAGGGACAGTAACTGCGTGTGTATATGTAAGTGTGTTAAAATTGCAGATAGTCAGATTAACAATTCATCTCATGTAAACAATAACGTGCGCACAGCGTGACGTGAAAAAAGGCACATAGCTTTGACGTTGCATGACGAACTCTGTATTCCTTGTCCACATGTAAACGCAAAAAAGGAGTTTTAAAAAATCTTAGTTTTCGGGAATTCGAAATGCTGTTTACGTGTGGACGAAACAGCTGCTTTTTCAAAAGTACCCGTGTAGGTGCGGACGTAGCATAAAAGAGATAGCAGTTTATTAGGATGTGATTGTACGGGGACGGTGGGAGGTGCGCCTGAAGGGGCCTAGCAAAAAAAGTTTGGGAACCACTGGTCTAAAAAACAATGAAAGGGGGAAGTTGATCATCCAAAGCAGAAAAGTCTTAATTTTATGAGTCTGTTTCTGTTAAGGAGGTCAATCCGTTCCTTTTTCGTTTTCTACACTTTGCTTCCTACAACCTGCAATACAATACCCAGCTCGTTTTGAATCACTGGAAGCTCGAGAAGTGAAGAATGCAGATTACATTTTATGTAAGAAGGTATATGTATGAGGTGATAAAGGCAGCTATGCTCGCCACTATACCACCATCGCTGTGAAAGGCTGCAACATCACTGATTCATTGTCCGGCTTATACAGATTTTCAGGACAATTAACAAGGTGGGCATTGTGATTACTCGCTTGTCAGGTTCTAAACTGGTCAAAAGGTAGATCACTAAAAAGACTAGTGCTTTCATGCAACTGCACATTTAATCTCATCAGCAAAGCTTCTTTGCTACTCAAGTGTGGCCTCTCACGCATTTAAACTCTTGCGTGATTTTTAGCACCTTGAGAGTCGCAATGGTCACGCGAGTTCTTCAGGTCACAGCAGACAAGGTGAGAATAGGTGTGAATCTGTCTTGGGACGTATCTGGGACGAGGATGTCTTTGGCTCCTCTTTCAAGTTATTGGACTTTGGCAAAAAGGTTTTACACTTAATTCAAAAATGAGAGCAAGTGTCTGTGTCCCGAATACAAAGTGGGAGCTGGTTCCACAGAGAGGGGCCTGAAAAGTGATGGCTCTGCCTTCCATTGCACTTTAAAATCCCCTCGGAAGCCAGCAGTCTGAGAGCAAAGCACTCTGTTGGGATGATATGGCACTGTGAGATCTTGTAGACAAAATTGGTGGTGATTATTCAAGACCTTGTGTGTGAGGGCAAGTATTTGGATTTTTATTTGGGATTTAATTGGGAGCCAATGAAGAGAGAAGTCCATATGGGGGAAATCTACTCTGTCCTTCCAGTCCCTGACTGTGCTCTGGATGCAGCGTTTTGGAAAACAGTGTAAAGGCTTTTCAGGAAGCTTTTAGGACACTGTGAAAATACTGAATTTGAATAGTGGAGGCTAGAAGTAGTGAATGTATCCTTCCTCTCTATCATTAGATGGAGAGAGTGTACAAAGGCCGGCATAGTGGGTCTGTGGCCACTCTTGCTTGCGCTTTTGCGTGTCCGTCAGCCAGCTGTGGAGAAGAGCAAAGTTTTTACATGCAAAGAGCTGTAGTGAAAAGCAGTGTTCCAAACAATGAAATGTGTCCACTCCTTGTGCTTTTCATGCAGTAATGTTTGAAGCTATTTCTGCTGTTGTCCCATTCCCGGTGAAATCCGCTGTGCCTCCAATCCCGATCCTCTTGCAAAGCAATCAGCATTTGTCAGACGCATGAGTCATTGGCGGTACTCAGACTGGATCCTGGACGACTACACGGGGGAACGTCTGGGGTGGCTAAGAGACCAATTGAAGGATGCCATGTTTACTGAATATGTGCCTAATTTTGTCAGGACATAGCTGGGTCCATTGCTTCTGCGTGCTCTATTTTCACAAGCAAAGGCCTGGCTCTTTCTCCTGGCACCTTCTCAGGTGATCTCCATGCCTTCTTCTCAAATCAACAACTGGACTGCCGCAAAACAGCTGACCGTTGTCGACAGGATTCGAACCTGTGCGGGGAGACCCCAATGGATTTCTAGTCCATCGCCTTGACCGCTCGGCCACAACAACCACATTCTGCTGTGGAACTACATACTTGAAAGACATACGTCTTCCAAGTCCTACGCCACACATCTTTCAAGTAGGATGTGCACAACAACGGCCACGCTGGATTGTAAATGCGGTAGCTGCATGACTTTGGTGCGAAAGCTTGTGGTTTTGCAGTTCCGTGAGATTGGTGCAGCACAGCTGCGGTTGAAGCTAGCTGGCTGACATTAGCTTGCTTGTTTGCATGAACAGTAACACACACAGCTGATGATTTTGCCACCGCAAAGAGCTGATCAGTACATGGTTAGTAAAATGTTATCTTCATTCCAAACATTCAGCACAATATTTAAAGTGGGACTGGGTGTCTTTATGAAGAAGTAGCGTGTCCAATGCCAGTTTCATGTAAGAAGGTATAGGTATGAAGTGATGAGAACTCAAAGCCTGTGTGAACAGTGTCTTTCCACAGCAAACGGTAGCAGCGAGGCCGATGAAGAATGCACCTGGCCTGACATTGTAAGCATTTGCAGAAAGAGCGGAGAACGTTTTTAGTGTAAAACAGTACGCTGCACACATGCTTGAACAGCACTGCGAGTGGCAACTGCGATGGCCGGGAATCGAACCCGGGTCAACTGCTTGGAAGGAAGCTATGCTCGCCACTATACCACCATCGCTGTGAAAGACTGCAACATCACTGATTCATTGTCCGGCTTATACAGATTTTCAGGACAATTAACAAGGTGGGCATTGTGATTACTCGCTTGTCAGGTTCTAAACTGGTCAAAAGGTAGATCACTAAAAAGACTAGTGCTTTCATGCAACTGCACATTTAATCTCATCAGCAAAGCTTCTTTGCTACTCAAGTGTGGCCTCTCACGCATTTAAACTCTTGCGTGATTTTTAGCACCTTGAGAGTCGCAATGGTCACGCGAGTTCTTCAGGTCACAGCAGACAAGGTGAGAATAGGTGTGAATCTGTCTTGGGACGAATCTGGGACGAGGACGTCTTTGGCTCCTCTTTCAAGTTATTGGACTTTGGCAAAAAGGTTTTACGCTTAATACAAAAATGAGAGCAAGTGTCTGTGTCCCGAATACAAAGTGGGAGCTGGTTCCACAGAGAGGGGCCTGAAAAGTGATGGCTCTGCCTTCCATTGCACTTTAAAATCCCCTCGGAAGCCAGCAGTCTGAGAGCAAAGCACTCTGTTGGGATGATATGGCACTGTGAGATCTTGTAGACAAAATTGGTGGTGATTATTCAAGACCTTGTGTGTGAGGGCAAGTATTTGGATTTTTATTTGGGATTTAATTGGGAGCCAATGAAGAGAGAAGTCCATATGGGGGAAATCTACTCTGTCCTTCCAGTCCCTGACTGTGCTCTGGATGCAGCGTTTTGGAAAACAGTGTAAAGGCTTTTCAGGAAGCTTTTAGGACACTGTGAAAATACTGAATTTGAATAGTGGAGGCTAGAAGTAGTGAATGTATCCTTCCTCTCTATCATTAGATGGAGAGAGTGTACAAAGGCCGGCATAGTGGGTCTGTGGCCACTCTTGCTTGCGCTTTTGCGTGTCCGTCAGCCAGCTGTGGAGAAGAGCAAAGTTTTTACATGCAAAGAGCTGTAGTGAAAAGCAGTGTTCCAAACAATGAAATGTGTCCACTCCTTGTGCTTTTCATGCAGTAATGTTTGAAGCTATTTCTGCTGTTGTCCCATTCCCGGTGAAATCCGCTGTGCCTCCAATCCCGATCCTCTTGCAAAGCAATCAGCATTTGTCAGACGCATGAGTCATTGGCGGTACTCAGACTGGATCCTGGACGACTACACGGGGGAACGTCTGGGGTGGCTAAGAGACCAATTGAAGGATGCCATGTTTACTGAATATGTGCCTAATTTTGTCAGGACATAGCTGGGTCCATTGCTTCTGCGTGCTCTATTTTCACAAGCAAAGGCCTGGCTCTTTCTCCTGGCACCTTCTCAGGTGATCTCCATGCCTTCTTCTCAAATCAACAACTGGACTGCCGCAAAACAGCTGACCGTTGTCGACAGGATTCGAACCTGTGCGGGGAGACCCCAATGGATTTCTAGTCCATCGCCTTGACCGCTCGGCCACAACAACCACATTCTGCTGTGGAACTACATACTTGAAAGACATACGTCTTCCAAGTCCTACGCCACACATCTTTCAAGTAGGATGTGCACAACAACGGCCACGCTGGATTGTAAATGCGGTAGCTGCATGACTTTGGTGCGAAAGCTTGTGGTTTTGCAGTTCCGTGAGATTGGTGCAGCACAGCTGCGGTTGAAGCTAGCTGGCTGACATTAGCTTGCTTGTTTGCATGAACAGTAACACACACAGCTGATGATTTTGCCACCGCAAAGAGCTGATCAGTACATGGTTAGTAAAATGTTATCTTCATTCCAAACATTCAGCACAATATTTAAAGTGGGACTGGGTGTCTTTATGAAGAAGTAGCGTGTCCAATGCCAGTTTCATGTAAGAAGGTATAGGTATGAAGTGATGAGAACTCAAAGCCTGTGTGAACAGTGTCTTTCCACAGCAAACGGTAGCAGCGAGGCCGATGAAGAATGCACCTGGCCTGACATTGTAAGCATTTGCAGAAAGAGCGGAGAACGCTTTTAGTGTAAAACAGTACGCAGCACGAGCGCTTGAACAGCACTCCAAGTGGCAACTGCGATGGCCGGGAATAAAACCCAGGTCAACTGCTTGGAAGGCAGCTATGCTGGCCACTATACCACCATCGCTGTCAAAGACTGCAACATCACTGATTCATTGTCCGGCTTATACAGATTTTCAGGACAATTAACAAGGTGGGCATTGTGATTACTCGCTTGTCAGGTTCTAAACTGGTCAAAAGGTGGATCACTAAAAAGACTAGTGCTTTCATGCAACTGCACATTTAATCTCATCAGCAAAGCTTCTTTGCTACTCAAGTGTGGCCTCTCACGCATTTAAACTCTTGCGTGATTTTTAGCACCTTGAGAGTTGCAATGGTCACAGCTTTTCAGGACAATTAACAAGGTGGGCATTTTGATTACACACTTGTGAGGTTCTAAAAAGAAGTTGAATTTAGAAAATAAAAATAACAAAAACACTTTTTACAGTAGCTTCACTCGTGCTGTCCTTTTCTAATGTTGGTCTGCCGGTGTTCCTTCAGGTAATCTGGATCTTTAAAAGTCTTATCACATATATCACAATCAATCCTCCTATTTATTTACGGAATTGAATGGGAAAGCTGTATGTTTGTATGTATGTGTTCCCAGCATGTTGCAGTGCTGAAAGAATATAACCTCCGTCACCACTATGTGAGTCTTCATGCCAACATATGACAACTTTCAAGGACAGTGAAGGAGAGAGAAGGTGAATGAACTGTTGGTGGGTCTGAAGAAACAGCCGTCTGTATTTACTCACAGCCAAGACATCAGTGACGCTGCAGTGAAAGCTAGCTACCTCATCGCTAATGAAATTGCACTAGCATCAAAACCATTTATTGAGGGTGAATTTCTAAAAACGTATAATGAAGGCATCGGAGATAGTGTACCCTGAAAAGCGCCAGGCCTTTGTAAATATCAGCCTGACAAGAAACAGTTGCCAACAGGATTTCTTATCTTTCAGAGGATTTGGACAGCCAGTTGAAGCAAAAAGTAAAGTTATTTATTACGTTTTCAGTTGCAATTGATGAAGGCATGGACATTACAGATGTTCCGCAACTGGCAATTTTCATCCGCGGAGTTGATGACACATTGACCGTTACAGAGGAGTTCGTGGAGTTGGTGCCAATGACAGATACAACGACGCAGCTGCTATTTTCACCGCACTCGTCGGCGCACTGGACAGGGTTGGAGTGGAGTAGTCCCACGGTGTCAGTCTGGCTACAGCTGGTGCGTCCTCAATGATCGGGAAAAAAGCAGGCGCCGTAACCAAGTTCAGAGATAAAGTGCAATCTGCAAATGGAGTACGTGATTTTTGGGCTTTTCACTGTATTTTGCACGAGGAAGCTTTGTGTTGCAAGTCATTAAAAATGGATAATGTCTTGAAGGTGGTCATCCAAATTGTTAATTTCATCTGTTCCAGAAGCCTCAATCACCGTCAGTTTGTCAGCCTTCTCAGAGAGAAAGACCACATCTATGGCCTGCAATACCACACTGAGGTAAAATGGATGAGCTGAGGTGCTATGCTGAGGCATTTCTTTGATTTACAAGAAAAAATTGAACAGTTCATGGAAGAAAAGGGCAAACCAGTGTTAGAATTTCATTCCGCAGAATGGATGCAGAACTTGCATTTATGGTGGATGTTACAGAGCACCTGAATAACTTGAACAAACAGCTTCAAGGATGCAATAAAGTTGTCGCGCAGTATTATGACAGCATACATTCTTTCAAGTTGAAGCTGTCATTGTGGGAGACGCAGCTCACTGGTGGTGATCATAGCTGGACTGGCCATCGGGCATACTGGGCATTTGCCCGGTGGGCCGATGGGTTTTTTTTTCTTTTTTTTTTCTCGTAACGGTATAAACGGTATAAACGGTGGTGGATTGGCCAGATGCTGGGAGATGTGTAAAAATAACTCAATTGTTGTTTGGTGGTGGCTATTGCGGAGCTTCCACAGATTCAGTAATGTTAGCAAGTGGTGGAGGCCAGCAGGTGGATGATGGAAAGGTGAGGCAGGAAGAGCAGAGACCTGAGGTGGCCGTCGGTCCGAGTGTCAGGTGAACTGAACTTCAAGTGAGAACTTATGACCTGCAGTCTGTCTGGGTCAGATATAAACCAAGTTTAGGTGGAGTTTATTTTCGTTATGCTGACTTTTTACAGTCAGTTACAATAACTCTGCGTACTAGCTAGCATGACGGAGTTTATATACTGCTGGGCAGGTGCTATGATGTTACTGATGTTTAACTTTATTTTATTTATAAGGTAAGTTATTAGAGTTTCCAACCGTCCCGTAAAAAACCGAATCGTCTCGTATTCAGAGAAAATATTCCGCTTTTCGTATTGACCTAAGGAGCACAGTTTGTCCCGGACTTCAGCTAGAATGGAAAAAGACACAAAGCTGGAGTTTTTCTGCGTCTTTACGCTGTCAGCTGTCTCTTCTTCTCTCATCCTCTCCCCCTCCCTCTCCTTTTGCTACCACAATCATGAAACTGATCAATGATCAGATGATCGGCTTTTCTGATGCAAGTCCTGTCTCTCTTGCTTGTTTATTGTCCACTTTGCACCAGAACGAGGAACCCAGAGGAGGTCGCGCTAAACAACAGCAGCACGTTTAAGCTTGATCAGCTGTTGTTAGAATTTATGTAATATTAATTTCTAGTATCAGCTGATGTTTTCTGGAGCCACAGCTGTAAAAGCTGCTGGTCATGATATCGGTTTGGATATGTGGTGAGAGGGAAACATGAAGATGAAACCAGGAGATGTCCTTACTGAATTATCAGAGCTGAACAGGTGATGGAGAAACAGGTTTACCTTTTAGTTGACATGAATGAGTTGAAGGGAAGTTATGAACTGTTTCTGAGAGACAAATAACACCAGGATCCTTTTTCTATGTAGCTGACAGCTTGTAACTGTGCAGGGGCGGGTCTAGCAAAATTTTGCCAGGGGGCCAGGTAGGGCATTAACAGGGAAAGTGAGGCACAAGGACTACTTTTCTTTTATTATTCTCAATTAAAATGTCTAGCTTTTAACAAAAATTATTTGAATCTTACAACAAGCGTTTTCATCTGATGTAAAATGTATAGAAATCCATTATTGTACATAGTAATATTTTTTCAGGGTCCCATTATACTGTATTAATTATACTGTATAATTAAGTTTTATTCTTTCTCTCCTGTCTTTCTGTCTCCTTTCACTTTTTAAAGGTTGTCATGTTAAAAAAATATTTTGTCCTGCCATGCTGTTTATTGATGTGGTAAATGAATAATTTATGAAAATATATCTAAATCTGTCATTTATTATTTTTAATATTCAGTAATGATCATGTCTCACCTTTAGTCTTCTCTGTCTTGATTTCAGGTTTCCACCATATGTTGTAGATAGTTCAGGAGGTTAACTCGACCGAGCAGTCTTTGGGTTTCGGCTAAGTACTGTTTAGAATACCAGAATAGAGAGGATGCTGTAGGTTTAAAGTTTATTAGATTGATACATATATACCAACAAGACAGTGCACATCACTGTCACAACAGCATTTGTTTTCATTCAAAGGCTTTATGGTTTTTCCTATAAAAAAACCATAGGAATATTCCTATTCCTATAATACCTGGTGGGCTGGTCGCTAGTCAAAATGCCCGGGCCGTTTTTTGTCCCAGTCCAGCCCTGGTGGTGATGCCGCTCACTTCTCCTGTTTGAAAAATGTGTGCATGACCCAAAGTGTGGTAGACATGAAGCAGTTCAAAGATAAAATAACGGGACTGTTACTGGAGTTTGAGCAATGATTTCAGATTTTTGGTGAACTGGAGAAAGACTTCAAGTTTTTTGCTCGCGTTCACCGTGAATCCCTCTGATCTGGCCATCAGGATCCAACTTGAAATAATAGTGTTACTTTTATATTGTTGGATTGTCATTTATGCTTAGAAATATATACTCATATATGCTTAGAGGTATACACTGTAAAAAAATTTGTAATATAAAAGTATTTTACTGTGTATTTTACAGTTTTGTACTGTTCTTCTAAAATATCATTAAATTTACATCAATAGACTGTGATTTTACATTTCAAATGTAAATTAACGTAAAATCACTGTATTGTAATAAAACATAATTTTCTTGTTTTTTTAAAATGTATTTGTCTGTACATATGCATATTTAGATTGTTAAAATACATTCACAAATGTATCATTTCACAAATGTTTGTCCGTTATTTGAAAGATTGAACTGTTTAATTCAAATGTAATGCTATGGAAAAATATATAAAATGATTCTTATAAAATTTTTTTTACATCAAATAATTATTATTATTATTGCCATTTAGGGCTCAAGAGTTGGCAGTTCGCCTTGTAATCAGAAGGTTCGAGCCCCGTTGTCGAACTGACAACGTTAGGCAAGACACTTCACCTACCACCTACTGGTGATGGCCAGAGGGGAATTATAAAGTGGAATTGTAAAGCACTTTGAGGGTCTCAAAAAGCACTATATGAATGCAATCCATTATTATTTAAACCAACTGTTAACTGTATATTTCTGTACATTTCAGTATTATTATTCATATTGCCGCATTCATGGACCTTGTTTATAGGTAATTTCATTGTTTAATCACGTTAAAATGTTCCTAATTTAATGTTTAAAAGCATTTGAAAAAGGCAAAATCCCATGTAAAATTAGGGCAACAAACTGTATTGTCATTACTGAAAATAACCGTAATTTCATGTGAAAGTTATTTACTGTTATTTTATGGTATTATTTTGGCTCCCCAGCTGCCGGAATGTTACCGTTTTTTTAGGATTTTTTTTTTTACGGTGTATAATCGATTGCATATTGATAGGATGTGTAGGAGCCATTCTTGGGTTAATACCTTATGTGGTCGCTAGAGGTCACCTTTTTCTGTTTTGATCATGTAAAGGTATTTAAGGTAGACGCACGTACTCGGCGTCAGGTGTGTCATTAATTGTAAGAAGGCAAACAGTTTGTGACCGTTGCCCTGTTATGTTAAGTTGATATGGGAATAAAGACCAAAAAGGACAAGATAAGTACTGCTGGAGTTATTGGACTTTTTACTTAATTCATACATACCAGTGACATCGCGTCACCCCGGTTAACGACCACCTCAGTGGCTTCAAGCGTAGGCTTAGCCTCTACAGGATGTCTGATCCTTAGCAGTTAGCAAAGACTCTGTGTGCCTCCCAGAGCACTCTGGCATGCACACACATCCTAAGGTCATGAGAGAGGTCGTACCTTCTCTTACTGATTTATGGTATAGGAGGACACCTACTCTGTATTTGTTTAAGTATAAGACATCATATGTTAATGAACCTACGCATATTCATGTAACCTCAATAAAGAGCAGTGTGGTACTGTGTGGGTGTGTGTTCATTGTCCTCAAAATTTTAAAATAACTTGAATTAATAGCTATGTTGTGCTTTTGGACACACTGTCCTCGGGCTCCAACTTTATGTTTATATGTTTTATGTTGATGTGCTACTGTTTCTAATTGATTATATTTATATATTTAACCTATTCTTGACTCTGTGTTTTTCGCACTTGTTTGGGGATTTCATTATTTTTATCTACATTTCTGCCTGAGAAATGACACCCTGATATAGTTCTGTGATCTGTGAAACAGTTTTGCAAATCACTGAGGCACTGTGTGTTTGTGTGTTCTTTGTCCTCAGAGTTTTCAAATAACTTCTGGTGTTTTATGAATAATAGCTATGTTATGCTTGTACTATTTTGAACATACTGTCCTGAGGCTCTAGCTTTATTTTTTATGTTGATCGCATTAAAACAAAAAAAAACAATGCTTGTACCAACATTATGGACTCAATTGCTCCTCTAAAATGTAGATGGCAAAAATTTAAAACTCAGCCTTGGCTAAATAAGGCCACTCGTGGCCTTATTTAGACAGGACAGGAATGCAGGAAAGCAGAACGAAGAAAGATAAGCTCCACGGTCCTTTTGAACCACCTACATGTTCATTCTTTTTCTCCGAATTTAAAGCAGTCTCATTATCCCATCTTACTGATATAATAATGCACATGAAACCAACTATGTGCCCCTTGGGTGTGTTACCTACGCCATTTCTCAGAGATGTGCTGAAGACAGTCGGCCCCAACATCCTCGCTATTGTAAATGGCAGTGTTTCAAATGGAACTGTCCCTCATTCATTTAAACAAGCTGTTGTCCAGCCACTTCTAAAAAATCCTGGTTTGGACCCGTCAGTATTTGGCAATTCTAGACGAATCTCTAAGCTGCCATTTTTGTCTAAGGTTTTCGAGAAAGTTGTCCTCCACCAATTATATTCATTCTTAGACACACATAATATTCTGGATAAATATCAGTCTGTTTCAGAGCCTTCCACAGCACAGAGTCCGCTCTACTGAAGGTGTTCAATGATGTGCTTTTAGCTGCTGACTCTGGAAAAAGTACAGTTTTAATTCTTCGAGACCTGAGTGCAGTATTTGACACTGTCAACAACACAATCTTATTAAACTGTCTAAAGACGTGTCGGCATTCAAGGCTCTGCTTTAAAATGGTTTGCCTCTTATTTGGAGAGCAGATCATACTCTGTGATGCTGGGTAACAAATACTCTTTCCCATCTATACTCAGTTGTGGAATACCTCAGGGCTCTATTCTGTGCCCCATCTTATTCTCCCTATACATGCTCCTATTAGGCTCCATGCCTTCGTATCATCACGTCTTGACTACTGTAACTCTCTTTATTCAGGCATCTGTCACTCAGGCCTGTCCCACCTGCAACTTGTTCAAAATGCAGCCGCAAGGCTCCTGACAGGGTACCAGAAAGAGAGAGTATTACTCCAATACTCGCATCTTTACATTGGCAGCCAGTTAAATATAGAATTGATTTTAAGGTTTTATTATTTGTTTTTAACGCTCTCTATGGTTTGGCTCCAGGTTACATTTCAGATCTCCTTAGCTTGCACCTACCCACTCGAACTCTGCGCTCCTCCAGTCAGATGCTTGTATTAGTTTCACGCTCCCAGTTCAAATCTAGAGCCACTCCCACATTCTTTGCAGTAGTTCAGTTTGTGTCAAGTGCATCTTTTAAGGGGATTACAGTGTTGTGGTTTATTTTATATCAAATTTACATTAGCAGATTTAGCAAACTTTTAGGTGATTTTTATCCAGTTTGACTTGAGTATTCTGTACATTAAGTTTTTATGTCCCCATGGCTTTTAAAATGAAAGATAATTTAGATGTTTTAAAATCACTGTAACAGTATTTCCTCTATGCTGCTCAAGGCTAACAGGTGTTTTTACCTGGTGGCAGAAGATTTTGTGCCTCCAAGTTTAAAAAATGTATAATTCAGATTCCATTTCCCAATGCTGCAGTTGAAACATTCATGTAAATGAGTGATACATATGAAAAAAAGTGGGATCAGAAGCAAAAATTAGAACGGGCTGTTAAGGGCCGACTTCTTGTGTCAAACATTAAAAAATAAAAATAGATACCTCACAGTAACTCCAGTTGTAGAGTCTCTTTGTGGTGTGGATCTGCTGGTGTTCTTTAAGTGAAACTGGATCTTTAAAAGTCTTCTCACACAGGTCCAATTTATAAGGCCTCTCCTCAGTGTGGGTAAACGTGGGGTTTTAAGTGGGAGTCTGTTGCAAACTGTTTGTCACACTGATCACAGCAGTACACATCATACCCGGTGTGAACATGTAGCTTTCATCTCAGTAGCCAGCGGAAAGTTTGTCCAGGGAAGTCACAGCTGTATGGTTTAACTCCATAGTGTATAACTTGATGACTCCGCAAGTTGCAGATGCAAGCCAAAGCTCTGCCACACTGATCACAGCTGTTGAACTGTGCCCTGGAGGAGTTTGGGTCTTTTTAAGGTTCCAGACTCAGTAAAAGACTTTCCACACAAGTCACAGCTGAATGGTCTCAGTTCACTGTGGACGAGTTGGTGTCTTTTTAAATGTTCAATCTTCTGTGTTTGTCGGCCTCCTGAGAGAGCTGATTTCTCGGTCCGTGTTTGTCTTGCAGTGACAGAGATACAGACAGAGGCAGTGAGTGAAATGCAGTCGTGGAACAAACTGAAGCTTCAAACTCCCTCCATTAGTTAAAACAAAGCAGTCACTGAACACCTATTACCACCACCTACTGGCAAAAATAGAACATGACATCCAACCTGTTGCAAGAAAAAAAATCCCAAAATTAAATATGTATTTTTGCATAAACTATTTTTTTTAACTTAACAACCACTAGCATATACAAAACTCTTGCCCATTACTGGAGCTTATGTACAAATATTAATCGTAGCATTGCATCACATTCAGAACAGTAGTAAGTGTGTGCTTATAGATTTCATATTTTCTATTTTAGTTTGACATGTAGTATGGTAATATCTGCTAGTACAGATTATAAAGAATTACAGTAGTAAAGCTTAGAAAAGCCAAATACTTTTACAAATACATTTTTCAGTGTCACTCTGAAACAGGATGGGACAACACTGCAAATGGAAGACAGCCATCTTAGAAACCTTTCATTAAAAGGGTTTGTGACATTAGTTGTTGTTCTGCTCTGTGAGTTTGACGAGTTTGTCTCTCACCTTCTATACCCTCTGCTTATAGTGACGCTAAAGCTTGTTGTGGACCTTAAAAGCAGGTCAAGAACTATTGCCACCAGCTGAAGTCCAAGACAGTGGAGTCTGGAGTCTGTTGAACCAAAGATAGAGACTATTGAAATTCATATTTCAAAGTTTGGAGAGAATGACCTGGTTCTAGCCTACTATGTTAGGGAGAGCATCTGGAAAGAGTAGCTGGGAAGTTGCCTGAAAGAAAGATAGGTGGAATGGGGAAATCATACACATGTGCTCTGTTTCAGTTTTGTGGTTTTGTGGTCAGTTTAAAGACTGAAGAAAAAACAGAAGCAAAGCATGTTGGAGCCTGAAGGTGGCGCTAAAAATCCAAAAAAGGGACATCAGAGCAACTCCTAACAAATTAGCCGTCTCCAAATGAAATGTATTCAACAAATTAAACCAGAAAACAGAAGAAGAAATTACAGAATATTTGGTGTTTCCAAGAGGTACTAATACACAGAATGGCAAACCACATGACTGTGTGCCTGTATTAACACAGGTTGCAGGAACTTTACCTGCAGCTTCCTGTTGACCAGCTTCCTCAATGTGCTTAAATGTTTCTGCTTTAATTTAATGAGTCAATTATCAGTTGAGCCACTTGCACCAAAGCAGGCATTTAAATGTATATTTCTATCAAAAATAAATCATAAATCATCATTCAACTTCAATTACTCACAGGAGAAAGTAATTAGTTACACTACTCCTTACATTACTTTTGCATTTCTCTGTGAAATGAACTAAAAAGCACTGTCTCATTTATTATTTATTATTATTTAACAATATAAACTTATAGGGTACAGTCCTACACAACAACACAGATCTCTATTCACACAACATCTTTTTAGTATTTAGGTATGAAGATGGAGCCGACAGCACCAAGAAAAGATGAAAGCCAACACAAATAGACCTATTTGAATTGCTCACTTTCTAATGTCCTCCAACTATTTCCTTGCCATGTTAATTACACTTTCCACTGCTTCCCCACACTTCTACATGCCTAGTGTTAGTAACAGCAGCTTCCTTTGACTGCGAAGTCTTAAGTTGTTGATGGTGCAGCTGTAGTAGACCCAACAGCTAACATCTTGGTTAATTTTGCACATTTTGATGCATATATTTGGGGTTTATTCTCCTCTCTTAGCTTTACAGATCCACTTTTTCACTTTTCTTTCTTTATTAAACACTTCATCCAAACTAAACATTTTACAAGGATCATGTGCACAGGGAAGATAAGGGAGGGGCCAGGTGCTTTAAGAGATTTTACTAAATAATAATAAATAAATAAATAAATAACTGGAATGCTGGATCCTGGGCCGTTGCACAGTGGTCCTTTAAGTATTCCCATAGCCTTGGTAATTCAATCCAATCTAGAAAGAAAAAATACATTGACCAGTTGGGCCACAAGTGTGACGGACCACTTAGTAAGTGCCCTGTATGCCAGATTACTATTGGACATCAGGGGATTTGATGTTAACAAAGTGACTGGATGTCACCATGGATGAGTCCATTTGTCATCGCAGTAAATGACATCTGGCTTCCAGTAAGAGAGGGGGAAGGAAGGGTGTATAAGTATAAAATGAACATGAAGAATGCATATGGGGTTCTTCCTTTTTGTCTTCTGTGAGATCTTCAGTGAGAAATTCTGAAGATTCGATTTCAGACATTCAAAGCTAAAAATTCCAGCAGAGAAACCAAAGAGATCAACCACTGTTCGAACTGTGAACTTGCTCATTTGTTTTGTATATTTTTGGCTTTTCCGTCTCAATTCTTGCCACGTTAGATGATTAATTTTGAAAGATTTTGATTTGCATCATACTTCCACTGAGTGCCCAGGGGATGTTGTTTCCTGTTGGGTGATTGCTTTGTCCTCTCCAACCTTTCGCCTCCAAAGGATCAGAATAAAATCACTATTAGCTCAGAGTAGGTTAGTTAGCTAAGTAGAATTAAAATGATTTGGTTGTTATACTTTGCGTTGGTCCTGGTAAAGTGCATCAATACAATTTCTACCTGTAAACTGAAATGACTGGACCCACACAGTGGCTTTAAGCTTTATTTTTTTACAACAAGCACTCTCCACTACACACACCTCTCGCCAGTCTCCTGCATAACAATAAGAAGGGGAGAGAGTTATTAGTCCCATCAAAAATCGTGAAATCGTAAAGGGAGAATTTTTTCCCCTCTGTTACAGATTTTTTTTTTTTGAAGTGCCACTTTGTCCTCTGTTTTCTGTTTTGGGGGAAGGGAGGGGGGGGGGGGGTTCATACACTGAATTGATACTATGTTTTTGGGTAATTGGCTCGATTGCAATTATTTTGTTGCTGAAAAACAAAACAAAACAAAACAAAAAACTATTCCTTAAAATAAAAATAAAAATGCAGAGTCCTAACTTCTATATTAAAAAAAACACACACACACACACAAACATGGACCGAAAGCTCAAAATAACCACTGGTCTCAGAAAACGCATATCAGAACTGATAAGAACAAAGCAGAACAGACAATGCCAAAGGAGATTACATAAACTGCTTCATGTTCAAGGGAACTACTGAGAGATTGAGGAATATGTTTGCATGTGAGGGTTCAGAACAGATGAATCTAGAGGCAGGTGGGAGTTGCAGCTTTTAAAATGACAGCAGAGTGCATGATGGGAACATAAAAAGCAGACTGATTGAATAAAGAAAGACAGAAATCCAATCACAGGTCTGTTTGCTTTGACATTACAACATCCAAACAGAGAAGTGTTTCACTCGCTGTCTCTGCAGAAATCACACAGTGACTTTTACTTTGTCGTCTCTCCTCTGTGTCTGATCATTTGGTAAGAAAACATTCATACAGGTTACAAATTTTGTGCCTTGTAATGAAAAAAGGCTTTACTTAATGGTGTTTTTTTCTTGTTTTTTCTTTTTTAAGTACTTTACAAAATGAGACAAATTCCTGTTTTTGTTTCTTATTTGTGTAATTATTTCTTTCTTCATATTTTTCCAGGTGATGGGTTTTATGACAGACATCACGTTACTGAGTCTCCTCATTATTCCAAGTGAGCCATCTAGTTTCAGTCATTTACTGTCTGACAGATCAGAGCAGAAAGAGACACTTTACAAAGTCACACATTTTATACTGAAGATGTTGACAGAACAAGAGATAAAAAGCAAACCCACGACTCTTAAAGTCAGATTGTTCATCATGAATTTTCTCTTTATCTACATTTCTGTTTTTTCAGGCACTTTGGCTGCTTGTCCTCAAGATTCAAACCTGTTCATCACTGCACCAACAGAGATGGAAGCTCTGAGTGGATCTTGTTTACAAATCCCATGTAACTTTAGTGATGCTGGACCAGAAAAGTTTGACAGCACAAGACCTGTGTTTGGAGTGTGGATTAAAAATAATCATAACTTTGGCAGCAATCCAAACAATGAGATCTTCAACAGCAGTGGGACAGTTAACATCTATCCAATGAATATTACAGGAAACCTGACACAGAGAAACTGCACCACTCTGTTTTCCAATTTAATCACAAACTACACAAACACATACTACTTCAGAATTATGAACTGGCCGTTCAGAGCAACAGCTGCTTGTGATCCTCTTCAAATAACAATTAAAGGTAAGAAAGTTTCCTCTAATTTCTATAAACAAAGTATAATCAGCTGCAGCTTTTACTCAAAACAACTAACTGGGGTCTTTATTGTGAGCAGTAAAATTGGGAATCAGTAAAAAAAAAAAAAAAAAAACTGTAGTAAAGACAGAAAAAACAGAAAATAAAAAATAAAAGAGAAGAAATCCTGCATACAAAGAAAAAGTCACTGTTTAAAAGCATATTTATGATTTTTTGTTATGTTTAAATTGTCACGGCAGGGTGTGCCGGTGTGTAGATGAGGTAGATCCAAAAGCAGACATGGTGAAGACAGAACTAAGTTTCCAAAAATAAAGCGAGCCTTTATTGTGGCTGATGGCATGAGAACAACTCTAGAGACACACTGAAACTGGGAAAACTAAGGGGACTATGAACACTGTATAAACTAAAAGACAATGACACTCTGTGAAAAGATTATGAAATACTATGAATACAGAGTAACTAGGAATGCTATGAAACTGTAAAACCTGTGGCAAAGATAACAGATGACCTGACAAAAAACATTAAGAGACAAAGGACTTAAATATACATATAATGTGATTAGGGGGAGTGGAGACACATGAGGAAACAGCTGACTAGGATGAACATAATGATGCACAGGAAATGTAAACCAAAAACACAAAGACATGGAAACTGGACTTTCACAATAAACAGGAAAACATGACAAGACGCAGGCATGACACAAACTTGACAACATTAACCAGACAGGCAAGAAACATGACCAATAACACACAATAAACAACAAGGGGAGTTTTAACACAGGGAAAGATGACACAAAGAAATTAAGAAACAAAGGACTAATGGCAAACTAGAAATTGACTGGATGAGCTAAACTGAAACTAGAACACAAATTAATACAAAATGACACATTAACAACATACATACTGGGTCACATGACCTAGTACCGTGACATAAATAGTCTGGTTTCCATGGAAATTTAACAAGTTACTGTTGAACAAACTAACGTCTTGACACAAGTCTCTCTCTACATCTCTTCCCCAACCTTTCCTGCACTTACAGGGGACATAAAAGGAATAATCCTGTCTGTTAGTGATTAAAAACTAAAACGGCATTTGCATATTTGTCACTTCTGCATGTTTCAACTGAAATAATATTTTATGATAAGACAAAGACAATCTGACTGAATAAAAATTGCAGTTTTTGAATGGTGATTTTATTTTTAAGGAAAAATGTTATCCAATCCCCTGTGTTAATACTTAAATGTCTTGGCAGCAAGAACTGCAAGTGTTTTTGATAGCTGGTAATGAGTCAATCACAGTGCTATTGAAGAATTTTGGTTCCCTCTTCTTCGCTTAATAATTTTAATTCAGCTACATTTTCCAAGCATGAACAACTTGTTTAAAATCAAAGCATTACATTTAATTTTGGATTTCACGTGGTAAACGTCACCTTCATTCAGGTTTTTTTTACTTTTTATTTTTTTTGAGTCACAGACCATAACACAACCACCACCATCTTTTACTCAGGTTATCTTTGTCTAATATTAAACTGAGTTTTAATCCAAAACTTTTAAGTGAGACAAATATGCAGGATTTCAGGAAGGAGGACAATACTTCACTTTGGTTTTTAATCCATTGTTGTGGCTGATCTTCATCTGTTTCTTGACTGTATTATTAGTTTACAAACTATCTTTGATGTGAAACCACAGATTCTCCTTGGAGGCCCAATATTACAATCCCAGGTGATCTGAAGGAGAAGGAGTCTGTCACTATAACCTGCTCAGCTCTCACTCCCTGTCCACACTCCCCTCCTCAACTCACCTGGAATCTCCAACAAGACTCTCACAACAAAATAGAGGAAAACACAGATGGAAGCTTTACAACTAAAATCCAGCAGAACATCACTCTGTCAAACACACATGATGGAAAGAAGATCAGCTGCTCTGCCAGATATCCTGTGAACCAAGGAAACAACACCAAGACAGCAGAGACAGAAGAGACTCTCAGTGTTTCATGTGAGACAATCAGAGTTTGTTGTTGAACTGAATCCTTCAGGACACCATGGTATATGGGATATCACTTTCTCTCTTTTATTTCTCCAGATGCTCCTAAAGACACCTCAGCATCCATCAGTCCATCAGGTTTGGTGTCAGCAGGCAGCTGGGTGAACCTGACCTGCTCCAGCAGAGCCAAACCTCCAGTCAGCAACTTCACCTGGTTCAAGAAGAGCAGAGATGGAGCTGTGAAAGTATCTGAAGGAGAGATTTACGGCTTCAATGTAACAGATGGAGGAGTTTATTACTGTGTGGCCACTAATGATCTGGGTAATCAGACATCAGCAGAGATTAACATGACTGTTAAAGGCCCATTGCCTAAAGAGGAAAGTATGTGCTCCCATCATTTTTTAAAAACTTTTTTGTATCTATTATATCTTTCATTTAAAAAAAACTACTTCAAGCAGTAACGAAGCACAGCCTGAATCAATATGTCAACATAAAATATTTTTTTGTTTTTGTTACTTCATGATTTCTGTAGAGTGTGCTTCAACAGACAAACTGTGGCAACATATTGGCGTAATTATTGGGATCATTTTACTCTTAATCTTACTCTGCTTGGTAATCTTTGTTTGGTAAGTATCACACATGAAAGTAGAAAACACATACTGTTAGTGTCAAAGATATTTTAGCTGCAAATTAAAATATCTGTTTTCCAACAGATTAACTTTATTCACAATTATATTTAGTAGAGTTAATTTAACAGCCTCTTGTGTCTTCCAGCTGGTTAAAATCAAAGCATCAAAGACAACAACAGACTCAGGTAAGGGAATTAAAACAAAACAAAACAAAAATCTATCTGCAGGATAACTGACTGTTCTAGTGATTATTTACAGTAGCATCTTTGTCAGAGCAGTCTGATCATTTAATGTAACAAAAAAAATAACAGACTCAGCTTAAGGAATATTCTATTATTTTAATTCCATAGATTCAATTAAATGAAAAGCAGGTTGTTGAAGAACCAGGAAGTAAAACAGAGGAAGTTGAAGAAAACATCCATTATAGTGAGATTAACATTTCCAAGCATCAAGCATCCTCTGACTCAGTGCAGGACAGAAGACAGGAGCAGGACACAGAGTACGCACAGGTGCAAGTCAGCAAGCCAGAAAACAACTTAACACAGAGTCCTCATGTCCAGGAGGAAGTCTACAGTGAGGTGAAGAAAATTTAAAATGTTGTAAAATGACATTACTTCAACGTCGACATACACACATGGAGCCTTTCTGTGGGTCATTTTCACAGTTCAGTGATGACAAAGAAACAACACCCTCCAACTTTTCATGTTCTGTTTTCATTTTCTTGTGTTCATGAAAAATCTGAATAAGCAGAAGTTTCAGCACTTCAATAAGGAACTGGTTTCACATGTCAGCCGATTCTGTTCTGTAAAACTGAAAATCAAAATCTACACATGCTGCAGCTTCATTTGAGTTTTTTTCTTTTTTGTTGGAGTTTTTTTCTGCACTCTGCACTCAACACTTGTGTCAAGCTCACGTTTCCCAGTCTACGCCTCTCTTTTATTTTGACATTCTTGTGTTCCATGTCCAGTGTGTTTCATTTTGCTTCCCTTGTGTCATCATGTTTATTTGTATTGGCTGTTTCCACTTCCCCCATTATCCCTCTGTGTATTTCAATCTTCTGTCTCCCTTTGTTTATCTGTTTTTATTTGTGTCATGTCACTGGAATTCTCAAGTCTCATCATGTTCATGTTTCTCAAGTCTAGTCCTAGTTCACCCAGTATAGGTAATAGTTTAGTTTTCAGCTTTGTGCGCCTTTGCCATTTGCTTTTGTATTTTTTCACCAGCCGGCTCGCTTTTTGTTAAAGAGAGGACAGCTGATGTCATTATGCATCAGACTGTCAGGGTTCATATGCCTTTTTCAGGATCAAATTCAAGCACGTTCAGCACTTTCAACGTCCCTTTTCAAGCTTTTCCAGCCCCCCCGTTAAAATGCATGTTTCAATTTGCATCACCTCAGTAAGACCATTTAAACAAATCATCCTAGGTGAACTTTGTTCCTTTGTTCCCCTTTTGTTAAAAATGCACCACACAAAAATACTGCAAAAGGAAACGGTCCTCTTATATACATAGTGTATAAACTCGAAATGCGCATTTCACTTAAAAATTAAGATGTGAAAATGTGAACAAATCAATTGTTAGAGATTTTCTTCTCCTGTTGAAAAAAAAAACTAAATAAATGCGTCTTCTCATCAGATACTGATGCTTCTTTCCTGTGTGACAAAAAATAGGAGACATATGTTTGTTTGTTTGTTTTTTAAGTTAATTCCCAATAAAACTTTTCTATCACTAACTACATTGCTGTCTGTATTATTGCTGGAGTCCTAAATGATCACCTTTGAAGTGTTTGTGCTAATAACATCATGTACAGTCAGACAGGAGAACATGGAGAACAGCACTGACTGAGAGGCTTTGAACAGATCACATAGTTCAATTCATTCAACATATAAGACTTTAAGAATGCACAAGCATCTACTTAAAATCTATTGAATTTATCATCTGTGTTATTATTATGTACAATTCCAATGTATTTTGTTTATCTCCCTTAAATAAACAGAAAGCCTTAAAGTATGAAATATTCATGTACAAATACACATATAAATGTGTGTACTGTCTGAGTGGCTGATTGTGCCCCACAGGCCTCAGTGTGAGCTTGAAGACATTTATAATGTTTAAGTAGTTTAATGTGCAGGTGCTGACCAGAAACACATTTTGAATGAAAGCCGGGGAACTTTGGTAGCACAGAAACAAGTGGCTATTCTTTGTGACCATATGGATCGGTCCCTCATATTACCATTATTTCACCCAAAGGCACCAAGTTAATACTCAAAAAAGCTGCAGCAATACACACAAATATAAACAGTACTTGGTGACAACTTTACTTTTAGCCTTTAACCCTCTGGGGTCCAGGGTATAACTGGCCGTTTTTGACTAATTTTGATTTGGCCTCTATATTTCACCTTTAAAAACTGTTTATCTTGCCAATCTGTTATTTTCTCATTTTGACAAACTGTATCAGCACAATTTATTTAAATTCAGAAAAAATTTAAAATACGAGTAGAAAGTGATATTTTTGACTGTAAAAACCACAAGCATGTTTAACGAATCATTTTCATAACTTGAAATGCAAATAGAAATTTTACATTTAATAAAAAAACGTTTTGCAAATAACAAAGTTATATGGTACTATTTACTTACAAATACGGCCAAGGCGTTTTTTATATAACCATTTCAAACTATTTACAGAACAATCAGGTGTTCTGCATCAAATAAGAAGGCACACAAATTATTTATGCAACTCCAAAAAATAGTTTGTGTCCACTATAACACAGATGAGAACAGCACAGGGATAAATCCTGCAGGTCTGACAGCAGGTGTGTCACACAGCGTTTACACTGCAACCTGCCTTTGGTGGCTTTTTTGCAGCAACTGTGACGTTCACTAGTAGAACAAAACAACGACTACACTACACACTAACTACACAAGACAACACACTAACTTGAGACTCCAAACATGGTAAACATCACAAATCTCTCACGTATCAAAACACTCTCTCTCTCTCTTTTGCTCACTCGCTCTCTGTCGCCGGTCACTCCTAAAACTTCCACCTCTTCCCAAGTAACCAAATGGCACATGTTGCCATATCATTTTTTGATTGGTCGAAATGGTACATTTTTCCACCAATAGGAAAGAAGTGTTTTTTCTTTCTCTTTTTTCACTCACAAGCAAAGCGTGTTTGCTAGCGCTCTCCATAGAAAACGCCGTTTATACCGTTTCTTCCCGGAGTAAACGCCACTATTTTATTCAGAACCCCCCCCAAAAAACTTCAGATTTACATGACCTATCAACACAATTTAAAAACTGGTATATAGTTTGAAGTCCGCACGTTCGATCCAAGTTGAAATGGATACTCTGGGTCCGTCGACCCGAGAGGGTTAACCAGAAAGCCTAAATTGGCTAGTTATATATTAGGCTAATGTTTAAAGCTTTCACTTGAGTAAATTAACTCACATTACTGCTAAGTAATGTTACCTAAATTCACAGCATATCCCATAATAGTATTGCCATACTGCATCACACTCAGTGCATTTTTTTTTTTTTTTTTTGTCCCGTTTGGATCTATAGCCATCAGAATTGTTGTCTTAAGGCCAAGAAAGATGCCAAGCGGATTTATTTTACCAAGTGGATCATCATGGCCTTGCCATATTGGTCCATTTGATTGACCTTTATTATAATTTTATTTATAAAGAATTTATTTTATTTTCAGTTGCTACAAACGGGACAGACATGACTGGGGGATAGGACAGGGAGAAAGAATGAAAGAAAGAGAGGGAGAGAAAGAAAACCAAAGGGGAGAAGAGACGGTGAGAAGGGGGGGGGAAGAAAGAAAAAAAAACAAAAAAAACAAAAAAAAACACCTGGGTCACCTGTATGGAGAAAAAAAACAGAAGAGAAAGCAAAAAACAAAGAGCAACATAATAAAAAAAAAAAAAGCACCATCACAATAAACTAGCTAGCAGTAGATATCAATAGTTACTAAATAATAAACGATATTGTGCAGCACGCAAGATAGACAGCGCACAATGTGCTTTGAGGCAGCAGCCAAGAAAGCTGTAGTCCGCGTCTGTGAATACCCATGTGTACACCTGTGTGCATACCTGTGTGGATCAGCATGCTTGCATTCCAAAGGTTTCTCCATGTAATGATCTGCTAGGGAGTGTGGGGAGCCACAGCCCCGTCCTCCAGGGCATGAAGCAGGTATGGAGGAGATCAAAACTCCAGACATCCAGAGGCCCCCAGAACTCAAGAGACCAAGGAAGACCAACAGAGGGGCAGCCGCGCCACTGTCCCAGTAAGAGCTAAGGAGAGTCCCAGATGAGGGCTCACTCAGCAGCCGCGGAGCAGAAGCCAGGGGGAGTTGCAGTGACGCGCCCGTGAGCTCCGCCGGCAGCCAGCTGTGCCTGAGTGACCGAGCCCCAGGCCGAGAGGCCGGGGGCACCCCACCTCCGAAGTGGCCCGAGCGAGCCCCAGGCTCCAGGCCCCGATAAGCGGCCGCCAAGGAGTGAGCCGGTGTGTACCCGGACGCCCACCCCCAGACACAAAGAACCCCCAACGCACCGACACCTGAGGGAGTCCGCCACTGGCAGGGGAAGTGGTGGTGGGTGGAGATAGGCCTCCAAACCTTGGAGGGCCTGAGATGTCCCCAGAGAGGTGGCGCCTGACACCCAACCTGACATATAGACACAGACATACAGGCACACACAGATACAAACATCCATTCCCACCCTCATGCTCTCATATGCACTTACTCCACACTCAACCGACGTGGAGACAGACATAAAGAGACGCTGTACACACGATCACACTCCCCAAGCGTACTCTACGAATCGGGTCTAGGTACCCTTGCCCCTGGAGGGGGGAACTGCACCCAGACCCAGGTGGTGTTACCCTTTTCCCTGCAGTGGGGAGAGGCAGACCGCCCCGACTCCGCAGCAGCAGGGAGGCCCCACACCCCAGACCGCAGTCGGACGGGCCAACTCCTCCTCCTAGCCCCCCCGCTCCAGCAGGCCGCAGAGAACGGGGGTGAGAGAAGACTCCAAACCTCCCTCCACCCACTCATTGTAGTGTTGATGCATGTGTGTTCTAAGGTGCAATTAAAACCCAGGAGGGCATGGAGCTACCTGCCAGAGAGCAGCAGGTAAGCACATAGTCCCTCCTGCTAGCCCTCAATGTCTATGTGTATTTAAAATTGAGAGGTGGGCAACGATGCCAGGGGTGAGGTGTACACCCTGATGGTAACTTGGACTCCGTGTATCGTGCCCACCCCCAAGATCCTATATGTATGTGTAATGAGGGTGTGAGTAATGTGAATGTCTAAGTTGTGGGATAAAATTGAGGCAGAGGCACTAAAACTTAAAACGCTGGCTCAACAGACCCAGGAACATGACAGTAAGTTAGTTTCTCTTTTCTTTCTCTTAGACTTTTAAGAGGAGGGGTGCACATCAGCAGTTTTCTTGTGTTTTTGTTTGTTTGTTTTTTGTTGTGTGTTTTTTTTCTTTATTATTGATAGGTTTGTAGCTTAAACACGTGGTCTGTCAATACGTAACACCGGTCTCGCCCTCTAGCTGCCATCAGCCTAACTACACTGACCGGCTGCATTAACATCTACTGTACAATGCAATTACACCACAAATAGTAAATGTTAGTGATGGCCAAATGAAGCTTTCTGAAGCACTGAAGCTTGTATTGAAAAACGGTTCATTACTCGAAGCATTTCAACACAGTCCTCTCTGGTGACATCTGGTGGCCAAAATATGAAGAGCCGCTTGAATCCACAAAATAAAACCAACTGCTTCATTATGATTGCCTACTCTACAGAGTGGAATTCTGTCTGATATTGGGCTGCCATTGTGTTGCTTTGAACGTGTATTTTTTGGTGGTTAAAAAAATGTGGTTTATTTGTATAATAAATAATTTTGACCAGTAAACTCTTCTTGTTTAAACATGCACCATGGTTTGGTCTTTCTTTGCTTGTGACTTCTTGATGTTGGTAAATACAACAATTGAAAAATACCACATTACATATAATATACATATGATAATGTACAACACATTATGGAGTATGCTTCTGCTGTGAGGTCCTGCCTCCATGCACTTGTGCAATTAACAGCTAGACGGGTATATTTATACATAATATTATATTAGGGAAATTTTCCCAGACATGTTTTTGACCTGGGGGCAGAATTGATTGTGAAATGGAAACGGAAAATGCTTATGAACTTGCAAATGAAAAACATGATGCATTTAAAGTAGCCCTTTTTCATTTTTATTTAAGAGGAGAATTTGTTCCACTGTGCGATGGCCGAACCTGTTCCTTTTCGTGGTGATAATTTCTCTTGCCTTAAGGAAAATCCCTTCACATGGCACAGAGGAGGCTGGAGTGCACAGAAACTGGTAGAGATGCAGTTTTACAGTCTACCTGGGCCCCACAAACTATCAGCTAAAGAGAATAAATAAATTCAATTGCTGCACATTTGGCAGACTAACATTATTCAGATTAATTAAACAATAAAATATATATTTTTACAACATCACATGTAAAGAGTCAAGTGGAAGTTTTTCTAAAGTTATTTAATGATATTTATATTATGGAAGCAGATTTTTGACATTTTATCTTTTTCCCGTTTTTAGATATAATAAACACGCACAAAACAAAAGCAAACGGCCAGAACACAAAGCTGCAAAACCCACCCGATTGACAAAAATCAACTCAAAATACTCCCACACAACAGAACCTCCTCTATTCCTCGCTGGCTCAGTGGAATGATCAGTGGTTTGCTATCTGTCACCATCAAAACACTCCACAAATCCCGCAAATGATTCACTTCCTTTTAAACCATTGAATCAGCAGTTAGGTTCTAAATGAAGCTTCGGACGTCACTGATCATGTGACTCTGGACAAACGAATCAAGCTTCGACACAGTGCTTCTGAAGCAGTGTGTTGATTTTTTTGACACACGCACCGGAGCTTCAGCTTCAAGCGGGCCATCACTAGTAAATGTCAAGGTGAATCATGTGACACCTGTCGGACCCACGTGACCGTAAATGCACAGACCCGCAAAGCTGTGAATCCTGTACCAGACGGAGGGCAGTATGAATAGAAGTATCACCACTACAAATGCAATCAACTGTACTAATATGACTCTTCCTGAGCCGCAAACAGAAATGTCAACATATACCAGGCAGGAATGTAGCTGTGTCCGCAGCAAATCATATATACATTTGCAACGGTTATCACACCTGCCATGTCAAATATTTTAAAGGGGATATTTTAAAGCGCCCTGAGACGACTTTTGTTGTGATTTGGCGCTATCTAAATAAAACTGAATTGAATTGAATTAAAAATATGACAGAGAACCCCCTGACCCCAACCTAGGGCCTGATAAAGTAAATGTTTTGCCCCAGTCAGTGCTGCCCCCATCCCGCAATAAACCGTTTTGCCTGACATTTCAGTGTGTATGTCCCACACAGCTGTATATGCTGAACAGACAGCAAACAGAGAACTGCTAAAACAGAAGTGCAGGATGGTGGGGAATGTAATCCAATGTCATGCTGCATTACAGGGACCAAGGAGCAGACGGCAGAACTGATCAGACTCCGCCGTGACAATAAGCACCTGTTCACGGGTGCAAAACACTCAGCCGCAGTGGGTTGGAGGTACAGCAACAGTATGAGGCACAAGGGACAGTGAATTTTCTGCCCTGTGGTCCCAATCCAGTACATCCTGCTGTGGATGCCATAAACAGAATGACCTGATATACATGTGCTCTCATATTTCGTCTGTCAGAGAAATCGTGGAGAAGATGGATCTGGCGGGGAAAATCTCCCCAGTGCAGGCCAAACGCAAATGAGAGAACCTGAAGAGGAAAAACAAAGTATGTACAGTGATAGTGACAGATGTAGCTCCACACGGAACACTGAGAAGTCACCTATGTAAACCTGCAATGTTGCTGTTGTAGCCAACTGCCACTTGTGATGTACTCTGCCCTTAGGAGAGCAAGTATCAAGTGACAGGCGAGGGTGCAAGTGGGAAGCCCACTGCCGCAACATGGCCCTGGTTTGGTGCCATGGATGAGGTGCTAGGACAGAGGCCCTCCACCAGGCCACCTGTCCTAATGTCCTCCATCCAGGAGGACACACCAGGGCCCAGTGCAGCAGTGGGCAACCCACTTCCACACCAGGAGGGGCAGGAGGATGAGGAGCCGCCTGAGGCACGGGTGGCGAAAAGGAGGAGGGACGGGGAGGATGAGCTCATTGCCCTAATAAAAGAGGACATGGCTCAGCAACGCCAAATGGAGGAACAGAGAGCAGAGAGGATGGACAGGCTGATAGGTGTCCTCGAAAAGCTAGTGGAGCAGAAAAAGGACTGAGACGTGTCCAAAGACAGCCACTGTACATAGTTGCACTTTATTTATACTGGCGCCCCAACCTTTGTTTTGTACAAACATGATTATTTCAGTTGTGTAAATAAAACAGCCAGAACATCCCAACTGTGAGTACATGTCTGTCACAAACTACATAACACAATTTCAGGGGACCTGACCTATTGCACATGCCAAATTGTGAAAATAAAAACAGTGCAACGTAAAACACAACATGATTGTGGGAAATGCACTGCCCACTGTGGTCCAGGATAAACCTGAGTGTGCCAGCATGCACATACATCATCAACCAGGCCTGACGTTTGCCTGAGCAGGGAGTCACGGGCAGTGCTGCTTGGTCCACTGGACCAGGACCAGAGAGATGAGGGAGGTGCCACAGGTAAGACCCCCGGTTCGCATAGCCAGGTACTGAGTGGAGCATCCCACACAGGCGTCCCCAGATGTTGCTCAGGCATGCTCATTCCCACTGTCCACCGCATCATCCTCCACTTGGGTCTGCAGGGCTGGTGAAACTGACAGCTGCCATGTCACTGGATTGTAATCATGGCAGTGGGAAAACGACATGGTAACAACAAGCATGTTAATACAGATCTGTCACGTGAAATCCCAGCACTGTGCAGATGCACCACTAAGGGCTACTTGCCTGATGACAATAATCGTGGTCTGGGGGTACTTCCTCCAGGGCAGACACCTCAGGACGTGGTCTGTGTCCATGTTGCCGATCGGGAGGGGTGGTACGGGCAGGCACAGCTGGTGACACGAATTCAAAGGGTAGACCGTCCCATTTCACGAGCCTCTCACTTCCGCACTTCCCGTACTTATAGTACGCACCGTCCGTAGTACGCGTACTGAGCGTACTTCAAGCGTGCGGTCTCTAAATTGGGACACAGCCTGTGTGTTTCTGTTCATTCTTTGTCAGGTCATCTGTTATTCACGTTATGTTCTCCACGCCATGTTTCCAACTTTCATGTCCAGGTTTTTCTTGTCGTTTGTTTAGTTCACCCATTTAGGTTACTGTTACATTACATTTAGGTTAATGCTAGTTTTTCTTCAGTTTGCCTTGCCCTTTGTTTGTACCCTTTTTACCAGCCTCATTAAACAGCTCGCCTTTTGTTAATACTCGAGTTTTGGTTCCAAGTTCCTTTCGTGTCTGCATTTTGGGTCCTCTTCGTAACTCCATACAGTCTGCCTCCACCAGACTGTGACACTTACAGTGGGTTCCAAGGAAAGAAACACAGAAACGGGCAAATAAAAATGACAGTAAAGTAACATTTGGACCGGTGGTCACAGATAATAATCCTTCAGATTATGAAATTAGGGTCATGATTTCCTGGTTGTTTTAGATAGCTCCAAAATTAGTCCCAATATTTATCTTTGTCTTCTGTATCATTTTTAAGTTTATTCAGCATGGACTCATAGGACGCAGTTCTAATCCAGTCTTTCAGCTCAGGACGTACTGTACTGTACTGTAGTGTCTAATTTGCAAATATCTCCAAAAATTTTCCTTCCCATTCCAAATTGTATGTTTGGACAAGATCTATATAGGACATAAATTCCATCTTTAAATAAGTCACCAACAACATTTATGCCATGAGACTTCCACAATTTCCAAAACACAGTTTGTTTTTTTCCCCCTATACAAATAGCTGGATTGTTCCAAAGAGATAAGTAAAACTGCACACGAGGTGATATTTTAAGAATTCTATGTATATTGAGCCATACATGGCTAGAGTGAAGCAAAATTAGGTTCGTTGAAGTGCGGCTTTGAGAGAGCATACTTTTGAATCGAGAGGAGTATAAATCTCAGACTCTATACTTAACCATTCCTGTCCAGCTTGATTTTTTCCCGAGTAATTAACCAGTTTTGCCCCTCAATGAGATTTTTAATTTGCCCCATTTTTCTATATTTGTTTTTATTTTTAGTCGTATTCAGTCAAAATTGAGTTGGGGTAGGACCTCCATAACTGGGCTTGGCCTAATCCTGAGAAACTTCATCCCTCTAGGTATCCATTTAAAATCGAATTTTTCTACCATGTATGGATAACATAGTGGGGATAGTGGCATTACTTCAGACTTTCCCCAGTTAATAGTATAACCTGACACCTCAGAAAATGCCTTTATGGTGTCCAAACGCGGCACTAAGGAGAGTTGAAGTTTGCAGACGACACAACTGTGATTGGTCTCATCACTGACAACGACGAGTCTGCCTATAGAATGGACGTGGAGCAGCTTGGAGTGTGGTGCAGATCCCACAATCTCACTATCAATGTCGACAAAGCAAAAGAGATAGTGATCGATTTCAGGACGGCTGGCAGAGATCACCACACCGACCTCACCATAGATGGTGCTGCTGTGCAGAGGGTCAGCAGTGTTAAGTTCCTGGGTGTACACTTTGCTGATGACCTGTCCTTCTCCATTAAGACCACAGCAGTTATCAAAAAAGCACTAAAGCGTCTCCACTCCCTCAGAAGACTCAGGAAAGCAGGACTCTGCACACTTCATCTCACAACTTTCTACAGAGGCACAATTGAAAACATCCTGACGCAAAGTTTTAAAGCTAGGTTTGGCAGGTGCAAGTCCTATGAGAAGCATCAACTTAATAGGATTGTTAAGACTGCCAGGAGGATTGTTGGTGCCCCTCTCTCACCGCTTGAGGAGATCTGCAACCAGCGCTGCACACGCAGAGCTATCTCCATCATCAGAGACTCCCACCACCCCTCTCATGGCCTGTTCTCACTCCTGCCGTCTGGCAAGAGGTACAGGAGCATCAACAGCAGAACCACCAGGATGCTGGAAGGATTCGTTGCACAAGCCGTGAGACTGATAAATGGTCTGTGCCCCCTCCCCACCCACACACCCATTCACACAGCTACACTCTGAGATCAACAAGCAGATTGTGTTGCCCCTATCCACACACACACACACACACACACACACACACACACACACACACACACACACACACACACACACAAAATACACTCCCCAGATACACACACTACCTAATTTATTCCATCCCCTACTATGAAAGGACTGATGCTATCTACCCGAGCGAATGTGACTGGAGTTTGTTTTAGAACTTAAATTTTATGCTATTTATGCCTTTTTTGCTGCTCCTTTTTTAAAACTAATTTTTTGAAACTGTATTTACTCTTTTTAAACTGTACTTATTCTTTTTAAACTGTATTGCTTATTGCACTGTAGAGGCTGGTGAGAAACAGTATTTCGTTTCATGCTGGGTAACATCATTTGACATGACAATAAACTTCTTTTTAAATCTTCTTGTCATAATGGCAAGAATATCATCAGCATAGAGGAGAAGTTTGTTTTCTTGCTGCCCACCTATCACACCTTTAATTGATGTAATACTCACTGCCAATGTTTCTATAAAAATTAAGAACTTAAAGAACAGCCCTGATGAGTTCCACGTGACAAACTAAAAAGGGTGAAATCATACCATTTGATATTACCGCCGCCTTTGGTTCTTTGTATAGCAAAGTAACCCAGTCTAGAAAATCTGGACCTAACCCAAACTGCAACAAGATTATAAAAACTTTGTCAAAAGCCTTCTCCAGATCTAAGGAGAAAGCTGCTATTGGGGTATCTTTAGACTGGCTCAGCCACATCAAATGGAGTAGCTTTCGTATGTCATCTGAGGGAGAACATGTTTTCATAAATCCTTTCTTATGCTGTGTGATTTTTATTACTATTAATGGTAAATGGCCTGTATTTGTATAGCGCTTTACACACGTGCATCCACCCATTCACACACACATTCACACACTGGTGATGGCAAGCTACATTGTAGCCACAGCCACCCTGGGGCGCACTGACAGAGGGAAGGCTCTGACCACCACCAGTAGGCAACGGGTGAAGTGTCTTGCCCAAGGACACAACGACCGAGACTGTCCAAACCAGGACTCGAACCAGCAACCTTCCAATTTCAAGGTGAACTCCCAACTCTTGAGCCATGATCGCCCCACATTTTTGCTATTAATGAAGGCTACTCACCAGCGAGCTCACATTTGTTAGCTGGCTTTAGTTGTGGTTAGTTCATAGACTGCAGACTCTTAGGCCATTTCTCAGTTCTCAAGTACGCAAATCCGTACTCGCATTTTCGCTTGTCTGGACTTCGGAAGTCGAGATTTCCCAAGAACACAGCGCGATCGTTCTACAACTGGAACGGCAGTGTAATTGATGACATTACAGTTCCGGAGTCTTTCCTGCCATCGCCTCTTAGTTAAACTGTCATTAATATTTGCAATACAAAATGGCACATGACATAAACACATTTACACATGATGTAGTAGATTTCTTTAAGCAAAAAAAGAGAATTTACGTATCATATGTTTTATAATATCTAATAACCCTCATACAGTTAAGCACTATGATTTTGTGACAGAAACACAAACTTAATCTCTTTAGTATACATGTATGCCTGAATAAAAACAAACAGGTGAGATGTTAGAACAATTTTCTTTTTAGTTTAGTAAACATTCAAAACCTACAATAGACAGCTGGGGTTTAGAAGAGAACTGAACAAATATTTAAAATATAATCTGATCATTTTTGGAGCAGCCTTCAGAACCTCCAAGTATTAACATGCTGTTTTTAGACTTGATGGATAGCAATAACAACCTGCTAGCTGCAATCATGTGCAGTGTCACATGATTATTAACGGACAAAAAGAAAACACGTTACCTCTTCGACATGTCAATGGCTGTGAACAAAGAGAAACTTACATGAGTAAATAACTCATGAAAGAATAAAGTTACGTTGAAACCAAGCACACCATTGTTTTTCTAGTGACATTACCAAAAAGTTTGATGTGTCACATGGCCCTCTTCTTATTGAAAAAACAAAAGTTGTATCCAAGATGGCCGACTTCTAAATGGCCACCATGGTCACCACCCATATTTGAGGAGTTTGCCCCCTCACATATACTAATGTGCCACAAACAGGACTTTAATATCACCAACCATTCCCATGTTATTACGGTGTATCCATATAAATGGCCCACCCTGTAGAGACACGGCACCAGGAACACAGGGGAGGCATAGAAACTGAACAGAAAACCTAGAAACCAGAAACTATAAATACAATACAAACAGAAAACAATAATTCAAAGAATAAACTTAAACCAAGAACACAAAGACTGGGTCACCAGTTCCAGTGCCGTGACAAAATGTGTTTTACAGTTTAGCAAAATTAAGCGAACAACATTCTGCCGCTTTTTAAGCTTAGTTTTCTGTAGTAACTTCATCCAACTGTTTTCAGGTGATTCCTTGTGGTCATATGTAATTTGATTAAACAGAAGTTGAATCAGGAACTGATTTTCACAAAAAACAAATAGTTCTGCAAAATTTAGTCTCCACATACTTCAGCTGCTTAAATTTGTGTCATCATGTTCATATAGGATTTCTATAAAAGCATGCTTTTTGTGCTCTTGAGGAATTTTTTATTTAATTTGGGGCAATCTTGAAATAAATGTCTCAAAGCTCCAAACCACACCGTGCACGTTTTATGTTCTCTGTTTTCATTTTCTTGTGTTGATAAAAAATCTGAATAAACAGAAGTTGCACAATTCCTTAGTGAACTGGTTTGACATTACAGCTGATGTTGTGTTCTGTAAAACTGAAAATTATATCCTACAGCTGCAGTAGCTTCTTTGTTTTTTTCATAGAGTATTTGCATGCTGACATGCTATGTATGATATTTTTAATCAAATACCTCAAAGCTCAAACAGTGAACCCATCCAAATGACTGCAGTGAAGTTGGCATCACAACACCTCTGCAAACATTAAACATGTAAAGTTTCACTTAAAACTTTCTCTGTAAATGGCCTGTTTTTATATAGCGCTTTACTAGTCCCTAAGGACCCCAAAGCGCTTTACATATCCAGTCATCCACACACAGGTGATGGCAAGCTACATTGTAGCTACAGCCACCCTGGGGCACACTGACAGAGGCGAGGCTGCCGGACACTGGCGCCACCGGGCCCTCTGACCACCACCTGTAGGCAACGGGTGAAGTGTTTTGCCCAAGGACACAACAACCGAGACTGTCCAAGCCAGGACTTGAACCAGCAACCTTCCGATTACAAGGCGAACTCCCAACTTTTGAGACACGATCGCCCACGATCTGTGTGATCTTTCAGATTTAAAGTAGCAGGACAAGGACCACCTCATCTGTCTGCCTAGGTTAATAAACTCACTGCAATTTCTTATCTTGGTTAGGACACATTGTTTTAAGGAAGTCCTATCATTTAATATTTTGTGTTCTTTACATTTTTGCAATTCTTGTGTTTGTTTGTTTTTAAACTGTAAACCCCGGACAAACTAACTAACAAATACAGCTACCATGCTGCTCAGTTTGAATCTCCTTTAGTTTATTTGTAACAGCAGCAAAAATACCATCCATCCATCCATCCATCCTTTTCCATGATAGCTGGAGCTGATCCCATCTACCATAGCGCAAGAGGTTGTCTACCTGTCTACCTTGCTAGTCTGTCATAAATACCCTAAATTTCATTATCATCAAGTTTCATGACATTTGCTAAAATAACTCAAAAAACCCCAAAATGACAATGTTTTAAATATGTGCAGGTTCATGTTTTGTTTTTATGAGGTTGTCATGGTCAAATTTGTATCTCTTGTCATATCATCATCATCATCATCTTTATTTATAAAGCACTTTAAAACAACCACAGTTGATGCTAAGTGCTGTAGATTGGAACTAAATAATACAATTACATAAGATATAAATAAAAGCCAAATAAAAGAGAAAGTGAAATAATTAATTAGTTAATAACTAATTTAAATGCAAGAGAAACTAAGTCTCACTGAGGTCAAAAGCCCAAAAGTAAAAATGTGTTTTAAAAAGGTTGAAGGGCCTCTCTAACGTGCACGGGCAAGTTATTTAGGAGCCACGATAAAGAAGGCCCTGTCCTCTCTGAGCTTCCTCCTGAATCTCGGCACATCTTAGGTCAGCTGACCTAAGAGACCGACAGGGTGTGTTGGGATATAAAAGCTCAGAGAGGTAAGGTGGGGCAAGATCGTGAAAGCATTTGAAAACAAACATGAGAATTTTGAAATGAACTCTAAAGAACATTGGAGCCAGTGCAGTGAGGCCTGGAGAGGGGTTATATACGAGTTGCTGTTAGCAGTCATGCATCAGCATTTTGAACCAGCTGCAGGCGTGAGAGCAACGCCTGACTGACCCCCACATAGAGTGAGTTACAGAAGTCCAGGCATGACAAAGTATGTAGTATGTCATAAAGCCTTGAGGCAATTGGATGTAAAACACAATATTTATGAGTGTTGTAAGTTGGAAATCGGCCAGATTTGACCCAAACACGCGAACATGACAGGAAGGTTGCAGTGGAGGGCCACTAGATCATTTAATTGATTAATAATAATAATTAGCTAATACTGCGTGATCAAGGCCAGGTTTCTTAAGCAGGGGCTGCACTACTGCATGTTTGAAATGTTCAGGACTGATACCAGAGGAAAGACTGCTGTTAATAACGTCAAGGACGGACTGGCCTACGCTCAGAAAAATTTCTGTCCTTGATGGTGTTTGCTGCTCTGCTGAGGCAGCGGGAGGAATAAATGTCCATCAGGGAAGAGACGGGGGCAGCCGATGATCTTTTGTGCTGTCTTGACTACACTCTGAAGCCTCGCTCTATCTGCTTCAGTGCAGCTGCCATACCATACCGTGATGCAGTATGTTAGCAGGCTCTCAATGGACAAACGGTAGAAGGTCAGAGGCAGGTTGGAGGTTGGCTTGCACTTCCTGAGGACCCTCAGGAAGTGCAGCCGCTGTTGGGCCTTCTTGATGACCGCTGAGATGTTATCTGTCCAGGAGATGTCAGCATAGATGAGGACACCAAGGAACCGGAAGGTGTGGTGTAAAGGGGGGTAAGTCAGTGCTGTGCCTCCTGAAGTAGACAATGACCTCTTTGTTTTTCTTAGTTTCTTAGTGATTGTATTGAAAGCTGACCTGTAGTCCACAAAGAGCATTTGGACATAGGTCTGCCGCTGTTCTAGGTGACTCAGCACAGAGTGGAGGGCTATGGCGTGGCGTCTTCTGTGGATCTATTTGTGCGGTATGCAAACTGGTGGGGGTCGACTTCTTCGGCACTGGGATGATTGTGGCTGATTTTGGACAGGATGGGATGGCTGCCTGATCCAGTGAGAGGTTGAAGATTCTGGTGAAGATGAGGGTGAGCTGGTGGGCTGATGACAGTGCAGAAAACTGGGTTTGTGTGACTCACATCAAATGAGGTCATTTCAAAGCTGGAGAATGAGTGCTGTAGAAAGCACTGCTTACATTTGTAACTCTTTTGTAAATCATATCTATTGAGATGGATTTTAGATCCATCGGTTTGGGTCACATCAATGAAATATTGGTCAGAGGAAGCTGAAGGGGTACCTTGACATTCTTGTACAAGCTTGTTATCACAACAGTTCCTCAGGTTTTTGTACAGATGAGCAGCTGCTCGTGTTTAAAGGGTTATGGAGAGAATCTCAAAATATAATAAATATTAAAAAAGCCAAGGGCAAACTGAGGCTTTGATAGCAGTTTCACCCACATAAAGAAGGTTATTTGTTCCAATACAAGTTAGGGCCTTTCTGTTGGGCATTTTTGGTGGGTATTACAGCTTCATCCTGCAGTCCAAAGACATGCATGTTCAGTTAAATGCTGTGTGTAGAATGTATGAATGTAAAATGAACAGGTAATGACTGTCTAACAACATATTTGTCTCCAACAACAATTGTTACATTGACAGAATGACTATGAGCCAGCAGCATGACTCAGGAGTGGGATATAAGATTTAAAATAGTCTTTATTTAGGGGAAATAATGCAAGAATATCAAGATGATAGGAAAATAAAGCATGGTATGACACTGGAAAGCTAAAAAAAAGACATGTGAGCAGACAACTGATTAAAATGAGCAGCTTTATGTATAAATGACATAATGAGGGAATGAGGAACAGGTTAAAATGTGAGAGGAGGCTAAGGACAGGTGACTCTAGAGCAGGAGTCAGCAACCTTAATGATGAGGAGTGCCATCTACAATTTCCTCAGAAGTCAGTGTGCCATATGATTGTATTAGCAATAAATTTAATAACGCTCTATATTAACGGTTACACACTATATAGAACCACTTTATAGAATTATATTTGTTTGCAGATGTTGGCAGGTATCAGCGAATAGTTATCAGCTATTTTGAAACAAAAAAAAGAAGACACTTTTTATCCATAACAAGAACTCCATAACAGCAAATGAACTGTACAACAGAAAATGCAAATGCTATTTATGGGGTCCTCACAACAATGATAAGAAAAATAAACTGGGCCAATATGGCATGTTTGTTAATACACTCTGATCTCTGGTCTCCCACTCAGAGAGACAGGTCTCCAAGTGTCCAGCATTCAGACGGCTACCTGAGGACACTCATGTGAGAGAAAATCTGCTCACACAGATATGTAGAGCCAAATCCTGTCAATAAGGCCTCTGCAATGTTCTGAAGACAGTTAAACTTGTCAGGTAGTGACGTCCAGCAGGTGAAAATGCTGCTCCATGAACACGCACAGCTGTGGATTCCAGCTGCTTCGATGTTATATGTATGATTTCTATACATTTTACGTCAGATAAAAACTTTTAGGCTTCAGATAATTATTTAATAAAAGTGAGACATTTTAAATGAGAATAAAAAAGTATTTCTTTGTGCCCCCCTTTCCCTGTTAATGCCCTACCTGGCCCCCTGGCAAAACTTTGCTAGACCCGCCCCTGCACAGTTACCAGCTGTCAGCTATGTAAAAAAAAGGATCCTGGTGTTATTTGTCTCTCAGAAACAGTTCATAACTTCCCTTCAACTCATTCATGTCACCTAAAAGGTAAACCTGTTTCTCCATCACCTGTTCAGCTCTGATGATTCAGTAAGGACATCTACTTGTTCCATCTTCATGTTTGCCTCTCACCAGATATCCAAACCGACATCATGACCAGCAGCTTTTACAGCTGTGGCTCCAGCAAACATCAGCTGATACTAGAAATTAATATTAAATACATTCTAACAACAGCTGATCAAGCTTAAATGTGCTGCTGTTGTTTAGCGCGACATCCGCCGGTTTCCTCTTTCTGGCGCAAAGTGGGTGATAAACAAACAAGAGAGAAAAGCTGATCAGCTGATCATTGATCAGTTTCATGATTGAAGAAGAAACAGGAGAGGGAGGGGAGAGAATGAGAGAAGAAGAGGCAGCTGTGCAGCGTAATCACAGAATAACTCCACCTTTGTGTCTTTTTCCATCCTAGCTGAAGTCCGGGACAAACTGTCCCTTTTCACCTTAACACGAAACGAGTAATAATTTCTCTGAATGCGGGACGATTCCATCTTTTTACGGGACGGTGGCAACTCTACTAACTAACCTTATGAATTAAATAAAGTTCCAGAGGTGTGGACTCGAGTCACATGACTTGGACTCGAGTCAGACTCGAGTCATTAATTTTATGACTTTAGACTTGACTTGAAAAAATGTTCTAAGACTTGTGACTTGACTTGGACTTTTACAGCAATGACTTGGGACTTGAATTGGACTTGAACCGGTTTACTTGAAAAGACTTGATATTTTACCCCAAATATAAAATTTAACATGCATATTATATGGAGATTGAAAATGTGACGTCATTCACGGGTAGAACCGCAAAGGATTCTGGGAACTCGTGGCAAGCGGTACTAGCGCACGCAGGCTTTCAATTAAAATCAGTTATACAGCGATAAAAAGAAACACAAAAATGTCAAGAAGCCGTTGTATTATTAACTGCAATAGCCGGTCGCATGACAGCCACGGGAAGCCGACGGGTAAAGAGATCGGTTGTTATCGGATTACGTCGTTGAAGAGAAATTGTTCAGGCCATGTTTCCGAAGTAACAAAGAGGCAACGGATTGCCTGGATTGCAGCCATTCAAAGATCAAATATAACATCCCAGAACACTCCAGCTCACAGGTTAGTCTGCTCCAAGCATTTACACGAAGGTCAGTGTTTTTTAGTAGTTAATACGTCATTTTCATAACATAATTAGTGATATAGGTTACAAGCAAGTCTGGCGCTGAACAGAAATTGTCGCACTATGCTCCTTTATTTATTGTGCATAAATAGTGAATTGTCCTGACACAATATTGCGTTTCGCTTCTGTTATTATGGTACACTGACAAAAACATATACTTTTATTCACAGGATAAAACAGGTTTTTTGTATCACTAATTGCCCAGTACGATTACAGCATACAATATTGTTGTCACTGCTACATTTCTGTAATGTGTACCAGAAATTATTTTCACTACTAATTAATTACCGTTGAGCTCGTTAAGGAATGTGTATTTATGACGACAATTTGTGAGACTGGTAAACTTATGATACGTACGATGGTCTTTACTTTCTACACGGTGCATTTCAAGGTCCTGCACCCATCCGTCGGTAAACTGTACCTGGGCTTGTTGCAGTGACCGGAAGTTACTAAACTTCATGAGTGTATGCACTCACTCCAAGAACCGTATGATTATAAATATGCATATAAATATGCTACGATGAGATAGCTGACTTCATCTAACTAGCAAATGTTTTCCAGGCTACGTTGGTGATGCAGTTTTTTTTTTAAATGATATTTTAAAAAAAATATCATTTATTTATGTATGATATTTTTGTCATGCAATTTTAAAGCCGGTCCTACAACCGCATCCAAGAATAACATGCAGCTTATCTCAGAACTGTCGGTGAAAATTATTCTTGGAGCTAGGTTTAATTGAGCTGCATTTTAAAGAGGTGCAATTTCACAATTTGTGTATATTTTCTAAGTTCACTATTTTGTCATGTGTTGAGAAAAACACAGATTTTAAAATTACATGGTCTAATATTTACATTTAGCACATAACTGCAACATTATTTTTTCGTTTTTTTTTTTTTTTTTTTAAAGACTCGAAAGGACTTGAAATTCAAAGTTTCAGACTTGTGACTTGACTCGGACTTTTACACCAGTGACTTGAGACTCGACTCTGACTTGCCTGACATTACTTGAGACTTGACTTGAGACTTGAGGATAAAGACTTGAGACTTACTTGAGACTTGCAAAACAATGACTTGGTCCCACCTCTGTAAAGTTCAACATCAGTAACATCATAGCACCCACCCAGCAGTATAGAAACTCCGTCATGCTAGCTAGTACGCAGTACAAGTTATTGTAACTGATTGTAAAAAGTCAGCACAACGAAAATAAACTCCACCTAAACTTGGTTCATATCTGACCCAGATAGACTGCAGGACATAACTTCTTACCTGAAGTTCAATTCACCTGACACTTGGACCAGTCCCGCCTCGGGTCTCTCCTCCTCCTGCCTCCCCTTTCTCTTATCCACCTGCTGGCCTCCACCACTTGCTAATGTTACTGAATCTGTGGAAGCTCCGCGATGCCATCACCAAACAACTGAGTTATTTTTACACACCGGCCAGCATCTGGCCAATCCACCACCTTTCATTGTTTATACCTTTACAAAAAAAAAGGTCACAGGGCCACCGAGCAAATGCCCGGTATGCCCGATGGCCAGTCCAGCTATGGTCATGCCGTCAGTTAACCATTCGCATGCCAACTGTGGCATGCGTGCGAAGGGTTGCCGACCCCTGCTCTAGAGGGAGGTGGGAGTGGCAGCTTCTGAAGTGACAGCACAGTGCATGATGGGAACATATAAAAAGGAGACTGAGTGCATGATGAAAGAAAGAAAACCAAAAGCATCACAGCTCTGTTTGCTTTGACATTACAGAGAAGTGTTTCACATTGACTTGTGCTTTGTCATCTCTCCTCTGTGTCTGATCATTTGGTAAGAAAACACATTTGTATATCACACTAAAAATAACTGGTTTAGCTTTTCTTAATGTTTCAATTTCTACAGACAAATAATTTTTTTGGTGTTTATAAAACAAGGAAATTCCTGGTTTGATTTTTTATTTGTGTTGTTGTGGCTTTTGTTTTCATATACTTTTCCAGGTGATGAGTTTTGTGACAGTCCAGTCTGTGAACATCATGACAAACATCATGTTACTGAGTCTCCTCTTTATTCCAAGTGAGTCGTCTCATTTCAAACTATAACCTGAACTAGTGAAGCTAAAGCCAGACAGTGCTTTGTGTACTAAAGCTGGTAGGTCTAAATGTCACCCCAGAAAATTCTTTCTCCTACAAGGAGGAGGGAGCAAGTGAATCAGAGCTCAGGGTACAGAGACTGAGCAGGTCTTAAACAGACCATTTATTCCAGAGAAGGAAGAAAAAAAGGAATTAACAAACACAATTTTAAAAGATACTTGTGCAATAAAAACATTCTCTGTATGCTAAAGTCTCTGTTGACAGGAATAAATATACTGTACGCACCAATACACAGTGAGATCAAGACAACACAAACCATAAAACAAATACAAATTTCCACTGTGTGACACATAAACCTGAGAAAAACTGAGACTTGAGACAACGTGAATTCCAGAAGTATGAGACAAGAGACACACACGATTTTCCAGAAGCCTTGAAATAAATATGGTCAGTACAACCTTTAGATTCACCCCTGCCTGCTCCAAGTATGATTGTGATGTGGGGTGGTTGATGTCAGCAAGCTACCAATTTAAACATCGTATCAGATAAGTGTAAATGATACTGGCTCTGTATTTACTTGGTATTGGATCAAAACCAAAAATTTGTAGTGTGGCACAGCACTACTGTGAATGAAAGAAAGTGTGAATGTTGAATGTTTTTGTTGAAATGTACAGGCAAGTATATATATGTTAAATGACAAGATATACATGTTCAAATCACATGAATTAACAGAAAGCTTCAGGTTCTTGATTTCTATATTACAATTCTTCATAATTAAACAATAAGAACAAGTAGTCTGATGTCTTGTAATAATTATGGAGCTATAATTTGAAATACAACAAAGTATCGGTATCGGATCTGTATCGTTGATACCACCTTGAATTTTGCTTTGTATCACACATAACTAGCCCATATCAGTTTGATATTTTCCCCCATTAAACTCTGATATGTTTTCAGTCTCCCTTTAATGTTTTTGAGCGGTGTATAAAATGCTCTGAAATAGTGTTTCCTCCCTTCCTGATTTCCAATTTTTTGTATGTTTGTCGCACTTAAATGTGTTAAGATAACACAAGTAAACACAAAATGCAAATCAAGCATTTGTGATAACTAGCAATGTCTTTTTAGCAGTTGTCTTTTATGAAGCTTTGGAGGAATTTTGGCCCACTCATCTTTGCAGAATTGTTCCAATTCAGTCACATTGGAGGGTTTTTGAGCATGAACTGTCTGTTTAAGGTCATGCCACACCATCTCAGTGTCATTAAGTTTAGTCTTAGACAAGGCCTTAAAAAGCTCTTTATTTTGTTTCTTTTAAGCCATTCAGAGGCAGACTTGATGGTTTATTTTTGATAATTGCCCTGCTGCAAAACCTGTGTGCTTCAGCTTGAGGTCATGAACAGATGACCAGACTTTGTACTTCAGAAGAGCAGAGATGGAGCTGTGAATCTGAAGTATCTGAATATTAAACGGGGGTCTAACCCTATACAGTGGAACCCCGACTTATGAATACCCCATTTAACGAAAAATTCAAGTTATGAAGGCACTTAAGGGCAATATTTCTGCCCGTGATACGGCAAAATGCCCGCGTAACGAAATCAGCTGGCTCTGATTGGCTGAGCCCAGAATGCCTTCCGAATCATGTGGCAACCCCCTTGGCTTTCGTACTGGTGCTTCGCTGTTCCACTTGAACGACGTATTGTTGTTGCAGTTAGCAATTAGCCTATAGCCTATCGTTCACTCAAAAGGCGCGATGGGTGCTTCGACTTACGAAACTTTTCGACTTACGAAAGACCCTCGGGAACAAATTAATTTCGTAAGTCGGGGTTCCACTGTATAGGAAATTGTGACAGAAACTTTTTCCTGCACTTCTGTGAACTGTTATACACAAATTTTTAGGTTTTTAGTTTTATTTATGAAGTAAATGTCTTCATTAATATAAAGCATCACACACCATTTAATAGTTTAACATCTACTGTGATATAATACAGTGGAGCCCTCTGGCATTTTATATTGTCTCCACATATTTTCAGTTGTCTCTCTATGGGTGTGATCCTTCCTCTAAAGAAAACAAACCCTGCTCCTGCTGCAGGTATTACTATGTTAATGTTAGTTAGAAAAACTGCTTTAAATCCTGTTTGGACATTAGACTTTAATGTTGCTTAGACTTTAATAAAGATGTAACTGGTTAGTATATGATGTATCTGATGACTGATATGGTATGAAATTTACACTTCAGTAGTTTGCTTCTCTTCAGAGAGCTCTGAGTTTGATTCGTGTGTTCATATATGTGCATAAAAGGCTGACTAAATCACTAGAGATCATATTTAGATGACATCATGTGTGGAAGAAAGGAAATTGCAAAGTTTTGTCACAGAGATTTGTGTGCCTGTACTCACACAGGTGGCAGAAACTTTGACTGATAACAAACTTCCCCAATGTGTTTAAATGTTTCTGCTTTTATTTAATCAGTCATTTATTGGTTGATAAATAGATTTACATGTCAGCCAAAAGCTGCCATATAAATGGGTTTCTCTGCTGTGTCTGGAGTGGTTCTTTCAGTGCCAACAATAAATCATATATCGTGAGAAGCTTCACCACAATAACGACAGTTTGTTGTGCAGTGACATCAGGTGAGCTTAATAGTTACAATTGATTATTTTACATCTGCTGTCAGGAGATGTTAAACCACATCACGGATTTGCATGTTCATGTGTTAGTAAACTGAAGTATGATGCATGTGTCCACATCTATATTTTTATCCCGGAAGTGGAAATCAGAGGGGTGATCATGCTACAACTGGACAAAAACTAAACACAAAAACTAACAAACAAACAAAAAAACAAAAACCTGGGGCACTATGACCCTGTCACAGTTCGCTTGAGGACTCACACGCAGGACTCAGAAGCTTAGAGGCCCAATGTAGAGATTTATTACAGTTCCACCAGGTGTATATACAAGTAGTCCAGGGGTGGTGCTATATACAAAGTGGTGACAGGGAAAAAGGCTCCGGGGGGAATCCAGGTAGGGAAAAAGACACTTGCTCCTCTTCAGACAATCTCCACTCGCAATCAGTCTCTCTCCAAACACTCGCAAAAACAGGAATCCAATCAGGGAACACAAGGTCGATCCAGGGGATCTATGTACAGAACAAACACACGTTAGAAGGATTGCACAGAGAAACGAAAGTGAACTTGCTCTGAGCTAGGCTGCACTGATGCGAGTCACACGCAACGATCCAGCGAAAAGTAGAAGCCACTCCCTGGCTTAAATTCTGCCTGCACTGATGAGGTCCAGGTGTTTCCTCTTCAGAGGGGCGTGGGCCGAGGGCGTGAACCCGCAGTGAGTTCTGCCCTGGCAAGAAAGAGATAGAGAAGGCGAGAGAGAGAGAGAGAGAGAGAGAGAGACAAAACCACTAATCAGCGGCCTGCTGATCCTCCGGGCCGTGACAGACCGAGGAGGAGAGCAAGACATGTAAAGACGAGTGAAGGCTACAAAGAACTCTGAGGTGAAAAAACTGAGGTGAAGAAAATACGAGAACTGTAGTGAAGTAGCATTACATTAACAAGCATTACATTTTACAGTTTAGTGAATTTACACAAACAACATCCTGCCACTTTTTAAGTTCAGTTTTTGTCTTAACTTCACCTGTAATAACTGTTTTCAGGTGATTTCTTGTGGTTATAACAAGAAGCAGAAGTTGAAGGAGGAACTCTTTTTTCCACAAAAACAGAAATAGTTCTGCAAAATGTAATCTCCACATACTTCAGTTTTTTAAATTTGAGTCTTTATGTTCCTGCCAACATGTTTTGTATCTTCTTATGGGATTTGTTATTCATATGGGAGCTTGAAATCTTGAAATAAATGTCCAGCTACCATTGGGTGAAACTCTGTAGGCTATGGATGTATACAAAAAGTGTGACATGTTGTTAAAAGTGATCAGAGTGTTCAGTAAGACAAGAAAAGCACTGTGTAAATCCAGCCAGCAAACTGAAAAGAAACATATCAAAAAAGGGGTTTGGGGGCTCAAATGATTAAATTGGAACCTAAGCTATTATTTCAGTGAGTGTGGGAAACACACATGAAAAATTTCCCAACACTGCTTTGAATGCACAGACAACAGAAGTTTGAAATAAGCAGTGCTAGTCTTGGGTAATACAAGTCGTGATACTGTGTGATAACACGTTTGTCTACAAAAACAGTTGTTAAAAAAAATACATTTATGTTACAGAATGATTGTGAGCCAACAGCATGTCTCAGGAGTGAGATATAATATTTTAAAAGTCTTTATTTAAGGGAAAAATGCAAGGTCAAAAAGTCAAAGCAGCCAATAGTCACAAATAATGAAGATCAGGAATAAAGTGATAGGAAAAAGTCAGTTAAGAAGACAACTGATGGAAATGAGGAACAGGTTATCGTGTGAGGGAAGAGTCAGCACAGGTGAATGTAGAAGCAGGCAGGTAGGAGTGGCAGTTTCTGAAGTGACAGGAGTGTGCCTGATGGGAACATAAAAAGACTGACTGAATAAAGAAAGACAGAAAACTAAAAGCATCACAGGCCTGTTTGCTTTGACATGACAACATCTAAACAGAGAAGTGTTTCACTCGCTCTGTTTCTGCTGAAACCACTTTTACTTTGTCGTCTCTCGTCTGTAGCAGTCTGATCATTAGGTAAGACATTCGTTTTTACATTTTACTAACTGTGTTTATTACAAAAAAAACCAAACACCTTATAAAAGATAATTTCTAGTTTGATATTTTATTTGTGTAATTATGTATTTTCTTTATACAGGTGATGAGTTTTGTGACAGTCCAGTCTGTGAACATCATGACAGACATCATGTTACTGAGTCTCCTCTTTATTCCAAGTGAGCCGTCTCATTTCAGTCATTTACAGTCTGACAGATCAGTGCAGATAGAGAAACTTTACAAAGTCACACATTTTATATTTGTAAGTTAAGTGAAACATTTTGTACCGAAGGTGTGGACAGAACAGGAGAAAAAAAGCAAACCCATGACACTTAAAGTCAGATTTGTAAATATGAATTTTCTCTTCATTTAGATTTGCACATTTTAATTTTGCTCTCTGGATTCCCAGACTCTTTGGCTGCTTGTTCTCAGGATTCTACAAACCTGTTCATCACTGCACCAACAGAGATGGAAGCTCTGAGTGGATCTTGTTTACAAATCCCATGTGAATTTAGTGAAACTGGACCAGAAAAGTTTGACAGCACAAGATCAGTTTTTGGAGTTTGGATTAAAGATGATAACAACATTAAAGCTCATCCAGAAAACGTGATTTTCAACAGCAGTAGGACAGTTAACATCTATCCAATGAATATTACAGGAAACCTGAAGGAGAAAAGCTGCACCACTCTGTTTTCCAATTTAACCACAAATTATATAAACACATACTACTTCAGAATTATGAACTGGCCGTTCAGATCAACAGCTGTTTGTGAACCTGTTCAAATAACAATTAAAGGTAAGAGACTTTTGATATTAGTATTAACCAATGAAAAGTCTAATTGTATTATTAACAGGTCAGATGTCACATAAATATACCTATTCAAATATTCTCTCTCTCTATTTTCTATTGTTAAACACTACCATTATGTTAATGTTTGGAGAAATAGTTTTGTTCTTCTTTGGCTCTTTGAGAGTTAAAAAAGTATATGCTGAGTCCTTTCAGTTTCATGATTTTTGAATGGAAAATTAATTAATTAATTTATTTATTATTTTTGGAAATTCTGTCTTTCCTGTATTATCAGTGTACAAACTATGTTTCATGTGAAACCACAGATTCTCCTTGGAGGCCCAATATTACAATCCCAGGTGATCTGAAGGAGAAGGAGTCTGTCACTATAACCTGCTCAGCTCTCACTCCCTGTCCACACTCCCCTCCTCAACTCACCTGGAATCTCCAACAAGACTCTCACAACAAAATAGAGGAAAACACAGATGGAAGCTTTACAACTAAAATCCAGCAGAACATCACTCTGTCAGACACACATGATGGAAAGAAGATCAGCTGCTCTGCCAGATATCCTGTGAACCAAGGAAAAGACACCAAGACAGCAGAGACAGAAGAGACTCTCAGTGTTTCATGTAAGACAATCAGAGTTGTTTTTTTTTTAATCCTGCCAACTAATCATAATTTATGAGATATCATTTTCTTTCTTTTTCTCAGATGCTCCTAAAGACACCTCCGCATCCATCAGTCCATCAGCTTTGGTGTCAGCAGGCAGCTGGGTGAACCTGACCTGCTCCAGCAGAGCCAAACCTCCAGTCAGCAGCTTCACCTGGTTCAAGAAGAGCAGAGATGGAGCTGTGAAAGTATCTGAAGGAGAGATTTACAGCTTCAATGTAACAGATGGAGGAGTTTATTACTGTGTGGCCACTAATGATCTGGGTAATCAGACATCAGCAGAGATTCGTGTGTCTGTTACAGGTAAAGGCCGAAGCTACTGATGTGTTGTATTCACATATTTTCCTTTTTCTTGTCCACGAAAACAAACATTAATGGTAAATGGCCTGTATTTGTATGGCGCTTTACTAGTCCCTAAGGACCCCAAAGCGCTTTACACATCCAGTCATCCACCCATTCAAACACTGGTGATGGCAAGCTACATTGCAGCCACAGCCACCCTGGGGCGCACTGACAGAGGCGAGGCTGCCGAACACTGGCACCACCGGGCCCTCTGACCACCACCATATATAACTTCAAGTGGTAATCAAATGCATTTTGCATCAATATTTCAACGTTAAACTGTAAATTGATGTCAGAAAGTAATTGTCTTACATAAAGTGCTAAAAAAAGAGACAAGAAAAATACAGACATTTTCTAAACATATTTTAAATTTTTTATTATTTATTATATTTATTATATTACATTTATATTCATAAGGACGGTAAAAAGCCTATAAAAGAAACATTAACTTTATCCTAAATTAGCTGAAAAAAACACAGCACAGCCACTTTCATCATGAAAAGAAGAAATGCACATATAAAAAAAAATGGTCACAAAATAACAGAAGGTGATAATATTAAGTTTTCTAGTAACACTACTCTACAATAAGCTGAAGAATTAAGACTCAAGACTAATATGTCTGATGCAAAAATGACGACTGGGGTTAGCTCCAAGTTAGATTTATCTAAGAAAGGGAAGAGAAAACAGGACAAAGCCACATAGAAAGCATCATAGTCGCGTCCCCTCAGGGGGCTGTGTTTAATGTGAAATGTTCAATTTTCTTTTATTTCATCTTTTTGTTGCTCTAAAATCTCGTTGCCTTGCAGATGAACAGTCAGGAAAACTGTTCGGTGTCTGCATTGTAGTGAAGACTGTGGGAATCATACTGCTTGTGAGCACACTGGTCTTATTTGAGTGGTGAGTCAGCTGCTTCTATGATAGTCATTTATAACTATTTACAGGCTACAGGGTTAATTTCACTTCTATTTTGAGTGGATTAAGTAGATTTTTATTATTCATAACTACAGAAATGAACCAAAAACTAGTTTCATTTCAATTTGTTTTTTTCTTCAGCTGGTTTAGATCAAGACAGTTCAACAAACCAGAGACAGAAACCATCTACATGAATCAAGCTGCATCATAGTCCAAACTAGTGCAACAGGAGGACAAAAATCTTGGACATCAGTCATGTGAACATCTGCATGCTGACTGAAACATCTGTATAGGATTCAAAGTAATGTTAATATTTGTGAAACCTACTGTTTAAGTTAACTAACATCATAGCGTGGTGTTGCTGCACAACAACGACACTGTACTTATTGTGGTGTTACTGTGTATATGATATGATATCATGAATGATAAAGTGTCTGTTTGTGGCTGATTTACTTCACTGGTGAAGAACTGATAAAACAAACAAAGTTTCTATCAGCTTTTACAACAACATTTCTTAATCATGTGGTCAGTGATTCTGTGTACTGATTCTTTGTGTGCGTTCATTTTTTAAGATATTATTTGTTCCATAATTACATGCATGTGCCCATTCAGTGGTTTGTTGTGTCACGTTGGTGGTTCTAGATAAAATGTACTTTATAACTGATACAGTTTCTGTTGAATCAACTGTCATAAATGATTGTGTTCCTATAAAATATAAAAACTTTATTTACACAAATGAGGAACAGGTTAAAGTCAATGTATTTATAAAATTATTTAATATTTTGATTGATTTAAGTGATGAGTTTTGTGACAGACAATCTGCGAACTTCCTAACAAATATGTTACTCATTCTCCTCTTTATTCCAAGTTGGCATTTCAGTCATTTACAGTATGAAAGTTCAGTGCAGATAGAGATTCTTTACAAAGACACATTTACTGTTCTGTCCTCACTAGATGTGGGCGTGATTTAGCTTATCCAGTTTGACAGACAGTGAACAGAATGAGAAGAAGAGAATGCTTTGAACTGATATTCTTCTTTACTTCGATCTGCATCTCCAGTTTACAGGCCATGTTACTGAGGCTTCTTATACATGGTATCCTTTATCCATTTTCATTACTCTCCTTTCTCTTTTCTTTTTGTAAAACTAAATAAACACAAAACAGATAATTACCTTCTCATTCACTGAACATACATAATGTACTAACTGAAACTTAGTTTTCATGACAACCAGCAAAAACATAAATCTTAAGGTTGCCTAAATTAAACATAAACATCACCTTCAGTTAACTAGCATTATTGATCATAACAAGTTAACAAGCACATGCTAATATACAGTTGCTAGCACACAAGTAGCTATACAAATGAGTAATGACCACACAGCTGAAACAGTTACTCAGTATACTCACATTACACATGCATCTCAATTTAAATAGGTAAGATTATGATACGTAACGGAAACTTACAGGCATGCGTGGGCAAAGGTTTCACCTCCACTGAGCACTTGTAGCAAACTAGCTGGGCATAACAACTTCCCAAGTGCCAACTGTGGCCACAAGAGGGTGCCAAATCATACAAACAAAAGCATATTACCACATTAAAGTTATACCAACACATTTACACTGAATCTGTTGACTGGAGAAAGGAAAAGAAAATAACACTTGTTTGTTGAAACAGATTTATTGAAACATTCATCGTAGATTCTCTTAATGTAAATTTGAACAATGCGAAATACAGGGCTACTAAACACTTTATTGTCATTTAAAGCTATTGCTTATTATTTTCACATGGGTCGTTGGGGGGGGGGCCATTTTTGCGTGCTTTAGAGACAGAAAAATTTACATCACAGGTCTCCAAAAACCCAGTTTCAAAACTGTTTTACATATCAATGATAAGTAGCCACTCTTTTATTGAGGCCAGAACTCTGACCAATAAAAAAAAAAGACATTTTGTCAAGTTATTTGTGTTGGATGCTAGCTACCTGCTAAGTTTAGATAATGTGTTTGTTATGTCCTGGGTGGCCGGTGTGTTTGAGGAGCGGACCCAAAAGCAGAAAAGAAGAGGGAGAGTAATGAAGTTTAATAAAAAGCGAGCCTTTTATTCTGGCTGTTAAAAAAATGTAGAAACAAAAAAAGGCAATGGCGACAAATAAACTATAACCTGAACTAGTGAAGCTGCAGCTAGACATGGCATGTGTAGCCACAAAAGCTGGTAGGTCTAAATTTCCCACCAGAAAGTTCTTTCGTATGCAAGGAGGAGGGGAGCAAGTGAATCAGAGCTCAGGGCACAGAGACTAAACAGGTCTTAAACAGACCATTTATTCCAGAGAAGGAAGAAAAAATGGACTTAACAAACACAATTTTAAAAGATGCTTATGCAATAAAAACGTTCTCTGCATGCTAAAACCCCTGCCGACAGCAATAAATACGCACTATTCAAGAAATAATACAATACAATGTTTCACATAAACTAACAATCCCCCCCCGATACTACTGTCCAGCCACGCTCGGGTGAATGTTCCTTATATTTAAAACCGGGGGAAGGAATTCCTCTTCTTAAATAGAGACCACGCAAGCCAGAAATCCATGGAGGAACCTCCTATCTCGGCCCTGTCTCTGCCTGAAGGGCGCGTTGCAGCACAGCCCAGCTGCACTCCAAAATTTAAGCTTGATTACTGTAAACGGAGCCTCCCTCGTAGTACCGCCTTGAAACAGACAGACATTGGCCAGCTACGTAGTCGGCATGGCCGCTGCGACCCTCCCCTGACAAAGCTGCACTGGGTGCACAAAAGTGGGGAAAGCGATTCTCACATACCTATGCAAGCATAGGTGCACCTCTGCCCTGCTGTCGATTACATGCGTCATCTCCCACTGTCACCCCTCTTGCAGGAATGGACTGGGTTGCCGTGTTACGGTGGCCGGTCCGTCTGCGAATGACCCGTCGCACCCCAAGATCAGGCAACAGGTCCGCCCACAGTTCAACAGGCGCCTGCTATTGTCCGCCCAGTCCACAGTGGATTAAAAGGATATCATGCAACAACACTGAAACATGGAATATAAATATCAGGGTAAAACCATGCAAACAAAATCAGTACTGTACGCACCAATACACACTAAGATCAAGACAATACAAACCATAAAACAAACACAAATTTCCACTGTGAGACACCTGAACCTGAGAAAAACCGAGACTTGAGACAACATGAATTCCAGGAATATGAGGCAAGAGAGGCAGACGATATTCTAAAAGACTTGAAATAAATATGGTCTAGTACACCCCATGCCCCCCTTTAGATTCACCCCTGCCTGCTCCAGGTATGACTGTGATTTGGGACGGATGCTGTCAGCCGTCAGCAAGCTACCAATTTAAACATTGTAGCAGATAAGTGTAAATGATATGATACGACCCTGACCTCCGGCGCCGGCTGAGCAGCTCCCTTGCGCCCCCCGATCTCTCCTGCTTGGCTGCTTTCCTCCAGGGAGCAGGAACGGGTGCAGGCACCTGCTGAGCACCAGTCGCTCCCACCTGCAAGGTGGGTACTGGTGCAGAGGTAGACTTTGCCCTGGCTGGCCTCACACACTGGACCGGCACAGGGGCGGATCTAGAGAGGTGGCATGGGGTGGCATGCGCCACCCTGAAATGATCTCTTGCCACTCCTAGTGCCATTCTAGTTTTGCATTTGAAAGTGTTGTTTATTAAGATAAGATAGCATTAACACTTTGAAAGCGGAATGAAGGTGAGTGTTATTAACACTCTGTGTGCCGCATCTCCAAATCACATGACTGACATGCAATTAAGCTGACATAGCAACAAGCTGCAACCACGCTGAGTCTCTATTTCAGCTTGTGTTGAAAGTTCAGACTTCAAAGTAAACTACAGTTAATAATAAGATTAACAGTTCATCTTCATATTTTAATGTAACATCTGTAGCTTTACTGCAGAGTTTTCAGTTTGAAGAGCTCTGGATGGAGCAGCTACAAAGTTTGCTTTTCTTCACATTTGTTGATCAAATGGTTTGATGAAGGACTCTCGCTAGCTTTGTCCAAGTAAAAGGTTTAACAGTACTTTCATAAACAGCGCTGTGTTTTCTTTCGTACACTTAAAAAATGTTTTCTTTCAATTAACACAAGCTCGCTGTGTTGGCCGACAGACTTCAGGTCCACATTAAATGATTACAACATCATCACTGCTGCTGTTTTGTTATCAGTCCTTTTATTTAAAAAGTGGGGTCTGCATGAGCTTAATATTGCCATACTTTTAATTGACACGTGTGCTTCTTGAAACGTTTCTGTTGCAGGTCTGTGCCAGTGAAACTTTACATTTACTTGGTGACAACTGAGCTACAGAGCTACAGATTAAACAGGCCAGGCAACAGTAACCTGACTTCCATTACGTATCGGGAAGAATTCCGTGGACTCATTGTCAGACTCTACACTGGTGCAGTGGGTCATCGGTTTCTCCTGGTGCACGAGAATGCCATGTGGCAAAGATATGTAGGCAATTACTTGCCCCCACGCTCACCTGATCTAAATCCAAGGGAACACCTCTGCGACATTATGTATCAGTCCATCTGACATAACCAGACTATGTAGGAGCTCAGTAATGACCTGGTCCAGATCTGGGATCCAGGACACCATCCACTGTCTCATTAAGACCATACCCCAAATTGCCAGGCATGAGAACAAGCATACGGGCGCCATATACAAACTACTGAGTACCATTTTGAGTGGCTGCAATGAAGTTTGAGCAAAAATATCCTGCTGCATCATTTTTTCTATTTTGATTTGTGGGGCTTCTTTGAATTAATCCCTGTGTAGGCTGGAAATGTTAACTTCCATCAAACAATGTGGCTTCCTTTGTCTCTAACACAGTACTTGGCCGATATTAGAGGTGAGTGGATCGATCCAAATATCAATATTATCGATACCAACACTAGTATTGGTATTGGATCGATACTAGCACCACTGGATCGATATGTTGCTTCTATCCTTCAAGGTCAGTATGTAGCCTGCTGAACTGTGTTAATCATTTCTTTGCAAAAAATAAACCTCAAACATGCACTATGAAAAATGCGGAACCTTTTTGTGTGCTATAGAGACAGAAAAAAACCCAGTTTCAAAACACATTAAAACCTGAAAGGTGTGTTTTGTTGTGTTAGCTAATTATTGTAGAAAATAACAATTGTGATATAGTGGTGATTAAACTGTATTCAGAATTTGCAAATTGAGAATTCATCTCCTAAGTAATGGCACACTACTCTCCCTCAATTAGCTGCCTAAATACTGGCCCTGTATTTACTTGGTATTGGATCAAAATTTACCAAAATTTGTAGTGTGGCACAGCACTGCTGTGAATGAGGGAAAGGGTGAATGTTGATTTTTTTTTTTAAATGTCCAGGCAAGTATATACATTTTAAATAACAAGATATAATGACACCAATTAACAGAAAGCTTCAGGTTCTTTATTTCTATATTATAATTCTTCATAATTAAACAATAAGAACAAGTAGTCTGATGTCCTCTAATAATTATGGAGCTATAATTTAAAATACAGTAATAACACATTAAATGTATGTACAAAATATCAGAATCAGATCACTATCGTTGATACCACCTTGAATTTTGCTTTGTATTGCACATAACTAACCCATATCAGTTTGATATTTCCCCCCATTAACCTCTGATATGTTTTCAATCTTCCTTTAATGTTTTTGAGCGGTGTATAAAACGCTGTGAAAAAGTGTTTCCCTCCTTCCTCATATCCAATTTTTTGTATGTTTGTCGCACTTAAATGTTTCAGATCACTAAACAAATGTAAATATTAGACAGAGATAACACAAGTAAACACAAAATGCAGTTTCTAAATGAAGGTGTTTATTATTAAGGGAAAAAAGAATTTCAAACCTACCTGTGTGAAAATCTTCCTAAATATATTAGCTGGTTGGGCCACAATTAGCAGCGACAACTGCAATCAAGCATTTGTGCTAACTAGCAATGTCTTTTTAGCAGTTGTCTTTTATGAAGCTTTGGAGGAATTTTGGCCCACTCATCTTTGCAGAATTGTTCCAATTCAGTCACATTGGAGAGTTTTTGAGCATGAACTGTCTGTTTAAGGTCATGCCACACCATGTCAGTGTCACTGAGTTTAGTCTTAAACAAGTCCTTAAAAAGCTCTTTATTTCATTTCTTTTAAGCCATTCAGAGGCAGACTTGATGGTTTATTTTTGATAATTGCCCTACTGCAAAACCTGTGTGCTTCAGCTTGAGGTCATGAACAGATGACCAGACTTTGTACTACAGAAGAGCAGAGATGGAGCTGTGAATCTGAAGTATCTGAAGATTTAACAGGGGTCTAACCCTATATAGGAAATTGTGAGAGAAACTTTTTCCTGCACTTCTGTAATTTTTAGGTTTTTAGTTTTATTTATGAAGTAAATGTCTTTATTAATACAAAGCATCACACACCCCTGGCATTTTATATTCCCTCCACATATTTCCAGTTGTCTCTATTTGGGAGTGATCCTTTCTCTAAAGAAAACAAACCCTGCTCCTGCTGCAGGTATTACTATGTTAATGTTAGTTAGAAAAACTGCTTTAAATCCTGTTTGGACATTAGACATTAATGTCGTTTAGACTTTAATAAAGATGTAACTGGTTAGTATATGATGTATCTGATGACTGATATGGTATGAAATTTACACTTCAGTGGTTTTCTTCTCTTCAGAGAGCTCTGAGTTTGATTCGTGTGTTCATATATGGGCATAAAAGGCTGAGTAAATCACTAGAGATCATATTTAGATGACATCATGTGTGGAAGAAAGGAAATTGCAAAGGTTTGTCACAGAAATTTGTGTGCCTGTACTCACACAGGTGGCAGAAACTTTGACTGATAACAAACTTCCCCAATGTGTTTAAATGTTTCTGCTTTTATTTAATCAGTCATTTATTGGTTGATAAATAGATTTACATGTCTGCCAAAAGCTGCCATATAAATGGGTTTCTCCATTAATCTGGAGTGGTTTTTTCTATGACCCAAGAGGAAAGAAGGATATGTAAACACGAGTGAAGGCTACAAAGAACTCTACACTGAGGTGAAGAAAATACGAGAACTGTAGTGAAGTAGCATAACATTAACAAGAAATATGAAACCTATAAATGTGTCTCTTTTACAGTTTAGTGAAATTACACAAACAACATCCTGCCACTTTTTAAGTTCATTTTTTGTCTTAACTTCACCTGTAATAACTGTTTTCAGGTGATTTCTTGTGGTTATAACAAGAAGCAGAAGTTGAAGGAGGAACTCTTTTTTCCACAAAAACAGAAATAGTTCTGCAAAATGTAATCTCCACATACTTCAGTTTTTTAAATTTGAGTCTTTATGTTCCTGCCAACATGTTTTGTATCTTCTTATGGGATTTGTTATTCATATGGGAGCTTGAAATCTTGAAATAAATGTCCAGCTACCATTGGGTGAAACTCTGTAGGCTATGGATGTATACAAAAAGTGTGACATGTTGTTAAAAGTGATCAGAATGTTCAGTAAGAGAAGAAAAGCACTGTGTAAATCCAGCCAGCAAACTGAGAAGAAACATATCAAAAAGGGGGTTTGGGGGCTCAAATGATTAAATTGGAACCTAAGCTATTATTTCAGTGAGTGTGGGAAACACACATGAAAAAATTTCCCAACACTGCTTTGAATGCACAGACTATAGTAGTTTGAAATAAGCAGTGCTTGTCTGGGGTAACACAGGTCGTGATACTGTGTGATAACACGTTTGGCTCCAAAAACAATTATTATAAAAATAAATTCATGTTACAGAATGATTGTGAGCCAACAGCATGTCTCAGGAGTGAGATATAATATTTTAAAAGTCTTTATTTAAGGGAAAAATGCAAGGTCAAAAAGTCAAAGCAGCCAATAGTCACAAATAATGAAGATCAGATTGTAGGACAGAAAAAAGTGATTGGACAAAACAAAGTAAGAAGACAACTGAAATGAGCGACTCTGAGTACAAGGGACATAATGAAGGAATGAGGAACAGGTTAGTGTGTGAGTGAAGGGTCAGCACAGGTGAATGTGGAGGCAGGCAGGTGGGAGTGGCAGTGTCTGAAGTGTCAGCAGAGTGCATGATGGGAACATAAAAAGCCGATTGACTGAATAAAGAAAGACAGAAAACTAAAAGTTTGCTTTGACATGACAACATCTAAACAGAGAAGTGTTTCACTCGCTCTGATTCTGCTGAAAGGACACATTGACTTTTACTTTGTCGTCTCTCGTCTGTAGCAGTCTGATCATTAGGTAAGACATTTGTTTTAAAATTTGAGCAATTGTGCATGTTACAAAAAACCCAAACACCTTATAAAAGATAATTTCTGGTTTGATTTTTTATTTGTGTAATTATGTATTTTCTTTATACAGGTGATGAGTTTTGTGACAGTCCAGTCTGTGAACATCATGACAGACATCATGTTACTGAGTCTCCTCTTTATTCCAAGTGAGCCGTCTCATTACAGTCATTTACAGTCTGACAGATCAGTGCAGATAGAGAAACTTTACAAAGTCACACATTTTATATTTGTAAGTTAAGTGAAACATTTTGTACCGAAGGTGTAGAAAGAACAGGAGAAAAAAGCAAACCCACGACACTTAAAGTCAGTTTTGTAAATATGAATTTTCTCTTCATTTAGATTTTCAACTTTTATTTTTTGCTCTCTGGATTCCCAGACTCTTTGGCTGCTTGTCCTCCAAACACACACCTGTTCATCACTGCACCAACAGAGATGGAAGCTCTGAGTGGATCTTGTTTACAAATCCCATGTAACTTTAGTGAAACCGGAACAGTAAAGTTTGACAGCACAAGATCTGTGTTTGGAGTGTGGATTAAAAATAATTCTGATATTGTTGCACATCCAGAAAATGTGATTTTCAACAGCAGTGGGACAGTTAACATCTATCCAATGAATATTACAGGAAACCTGAAGGAGAAAAGCTGCACCACTCTGTTTTCCAATTTAATCACAAATTATACAAACACATACTACTTCAGAATTATGAACTGGCCGTTCCAAGCAACAGCTTCTTGTGATCCTCTTAAAATAACAATTAAAGGTAAGAGAGTTTCATTTCATTCTTATTAAGAATATAAAGTCTAATCATTAGCAGTTTAAACATCAAAAAGCAGTTATGGTCAAATAAAGAGGCTGATATCACTCTGTTTATTTGACCACAACTGTAAAGTGAACTGGAATGCAGAATATTATAATAATATTATAATAATATTATATTTTGTATTCTTTATTGTGAACAGTAAAATTGGAATTCAGTCAAAAATACGTTTAAAAAGTATTTAACAGTGCTCTGCAGTAAACATAAGTTTTAAAAATCTGTACTGCACACTGTCAACAGATATATTTACCACATATTACTCAAACCTCCTTGAGGTCAATACCAGCTTGTTCAGAAGACCTTAATCAGCTTGTGCAAAGCCCTTAAAAATGAACACAACTTCAGCAAAACTGCAAGAAAACTGAAAATTAAAAATCAAAGTAAAGAAATCATTCAAATGAATAAGTAGTGACTCCTTCACAAGCTACTGCTGCATCAACACAAAATAACTTCCTGACACAAATCTATCTTTTTTAAAAGTGTGCGTGTTAGTCCCCATGGGGAAATAGTTCCTCCGCATTTAACCCATTCACCCAGTGAAGCAGTGGGCAGCCACCAATGCAGCGCCCGGGGAGCAGTGTGTAGGGACGGTACCTTGCTCAGGGGTACCTCAGGGTAGCCGTTCAGTGGAGTCGAACCCCCGACCTTCCGATCATGGGGCCAGTACTCTACCTACTGAACTATCCCTGCCCTATCTTTACATCTCTTTCCCAACATTCCCTGCACTTAGAGGGGACGCAAAAGGAGAAATCCTTTCTGTTAGTGATTAAAAACGTAAACAGGTTTTGCATATTTGTCACTTCTGCATGTTTGAAATGAAATAAAGTTCACGATTAAACAAATATAACCTAAGTAAATTTAAACATTCACTTTTTAATGGTCATTTTATGTATTTGGGGACATCCAGGGTTTAGGCAGACCTATCTGACCCTGTATGAAAAATGGCACTTTCTTTAAAAAAACATCGCAACCACATTTTCCCAAAATTTTCCAAGCAAGACCAAAGCATTACATTTTAGGGGGATGTAAGCCTGAGTTTGTTTGTTCTTTTTTTTTTCTTGCTGGTGCGTTTTGGACCTTTGTCCTGCTGCATAACCCAAGTGAGCTTCAGGGCACAAACAATTGGCTGGAGATTTTTCTTGAGAATTTTCTGGTAGAGATCAGAGTTCATGGTTCCATCAATTAGGGAAAATCATCCTGAAGCAGCCTCAGACTGTCACACAACCACCACCATGTTTGACAGGGCTCTAGACTAACTTTTTGCCATGGGCGTACCGGTACGCCTAACTTAAAAAAGTTAGACAGTCAGAAATATTATAATTCTGATCATTTATAAGTACTGACTTCATCAGAATTGTGAACATCACAGCAGATGCCTTTGTGTGAAAGTAACTGAGAATAAAACACAGAAAAACATGAAGGAGATTTTCCTGGTCTGGCTTTTTATAGCAGATAACCTTCAAAATATTCTACAATGTTCTGCATATAAAGTTTACATTTCTTCAGTATTGAACAACAGAAAAAATAGGCTTTCTTGTCCGAGGTCATTTAAGTGAAAAAAAGAAAAGAAAAAGACAGCAGCCACAGCGCCGTAAACAACGGTAGACTGGTGGGTAATAAGCGAATGAATAATACAGAAAACAGAGATTGGAGACGGGAAACTGTTCTTGAAGTACAGAGTGAGAGAGAGAGAGAGCTAGCTGTGCATGGAGTGGGATTTTGGAAGCAAAACAGCAAATTTCATCACGACATTGATCAAATGTGAAGCGCAGTTTGCTGCTTCTTTTGCTGCTGGCTCGGTGAATTTTGGTTGGAGAGACAAAACCTGCAGCTCAGAATCAGCGCAAAAAGACGTAATCACAGCGCGGACCGGACGCATCAGGATCGCTAAGCTCCGACAGCGTGTCCGTCTACGGGCCGTCGGGTGAGAAAGCCGAGAAAGACAAAGCTGATTCTGATGCGTCGGCTCTGTGTTTACGTCTTTGTGTGGAATCCGTGTACCTGCTCTCATTTGCTGTTTGGTTGTTGTTGAAATGGTTTTGTGAGCTTTAATCTGAGAATCTGGCGTTTCTGGCAAAACACAGTTATATTTAAAAGTCGATTCAGGATTTAATGAATTGATATCGCTTTATTCAAGCTACTCACCTCCCACTTCCACCTGCACTTTCAACTGGACCACGGCCAATCAGAGAGGTCCCGCCCCTTACTATCTCTGATTGGTTTAGTCCACGATAGGGGCATAATGTTTGTCTGTTGTTGACCATGGGAAGGTTGCAGATTTTTTTTTTTCGCTACCCGAACAGTTGGTCGCACAGGTGCAACCAAATATTTGTTTTTAGTTGCACCACTGAAAAATTTGGTCGTATTTGCGACCAAATTGGTCGCACTCTATAGCCCTGTTTGATTGTTGGTATAATGTTCTCTTGATGAAATGCTTTGTTAGTTTTATGCCCGTTGTAACAGGAAATTTCAGGTTTCATCTTGTTACTCGAAAGAGTATTTTTGGCAGATGTAAGTTGTGCCTTTGTGTTCTGTTAGCTCTATTTATTTTCTCCTTAAACTTTCCCATGGAGACCATTTATTGCCCAGTTGCGTATTCTTATTTTTGAATCATGAACTCTGACCCTATGTCATGGTCCTGGGTCTTTTGGCCCAGCGTTTTAAGTTTGAGTTTATTTTGTTCATTAGGTTATCTAAGTTCATTTGGTTATTAGACTCCTTGTGTTTTCTTCCCCTGTATTTAAGCTTCCCCTCATCCTTCATGTTTCATGCTGCGTGTCTTATGTTATCAAGTTTGTATTATCATGCCTAAGTGTTTCTAGTTCTTATTATTTCCCCTTCGTGTTTCCAACCATGTTAAATCTCCCCTGCTCTTCCTGAGTTTCATGTCTGTGTCTTACGCTGTCAAGTTCTGGTTGTCGTTTCTAAGTCTGCATGTTTCCTGTTTTATTTTGAAAAGGGGTCTTGTGTTCTGTGCTCATGTGGTTAGTTTTACTCTTGCCTGTGCATCATTATGTTTATCCTAGTCAGCTGTTTCCTCATGTGTCTCCACTTCCCCTAATCACCTCCTGTGTATTTAAGTCCTCTGTTTTCAGTGTGTGATGGTCAGGTTGTCTGTTGTCCACGCCATGTTTCCAAGTTTCTTGTCTAGGTTTTTCTTATTGTTTGTTTAGATTCCCCAGTTTAGGTTTGTGTTAATTTTGCTTCAGTTTGCCTTGCCCTTTGTTTGTACCTTTTCTACCAGCCTTATTAAACGGCTCACCTTTTGTTAACATTCAAGTTTTGTTCCCTGTTCCTTGGAGTCTGCATTTTGGGTCCTTTTTCAATTCATACAGTCTGCCCTCGCCAGACTGTGACAGAACGACCTGACCAGACAATGGACCCAGCAACTCAGAATCCCTCTGCTGAGCTCCAGGAGGACATGATCTACACGGTAGAATTTCTCTGCCAGGAGTGGTTTGCGCTGCCATTTAAGGAATACCAGGAGGAACTAGCTCTCCGCTTACAACGGATGATCTCTGGACTCCCCTGGTTATTTGGCATGCTCCACCCTTTAATCCAGGACTTCCTTGTTTCTACTGTGCGTGTCTGCCCTGAGCAGCCACTCCTGTGTGAGGAGCCGGAGGATTTTCAGCCGAGTCCGCTTGAGGACTTGCGGGCCGACTCGTCTCCTCCCTCTTCCAGGAGAAAGCAGCATTCACGCCGCCATCGCTCCACGGCAGCTGAGCAGACCACTTTCAGGAGTAAAAGTGACTGTTTGCCACATTCTGATTCCAATCCTTCTGCCATTTCATCCACGGTTAGTCATGCTGCTCCTATGAACACTTTAGTTTTTCAACCAGCTCCTCCGAACCTTCATGATTCCAACCCTGTATCTGAGACTCTAAGTAATGCTCTGCCAGTATCTCAGGCAGTTGTTTTTTCTGTGCCTCAGCTGGGAGGTGTAAATAGTAACAGAGTGCCTCCTACCATAGGTAAACTGGCTAGAAGACTTGGACTTGATGCCACTGAGCTCGTGAATCAAGTTGAACTTTGTGTTCCACAGCCAGCCATGTTCAAACACACTCACCATGTTTTAGAGTCAGACCAAGTTCAACCTGCACCTCAAGTGACTGTTTTGGGTGTGGCTTCACCCCTGGACTTTGCTGCTCATCAGTCAGCTTATTCAGAAACTGCCTTTGCAAACCTACCTACTCCTGTGACCACTCCTGAGCTCCGCTCGCCACCACCTGTCCCGGCTCCCAGGGTGAGGCCAGCCAGGACACAGCCTACCTCTGCACCTGTACCTACTCCTCGGGTGGGAGTGGCTCGTGTCCGGCGGGTGCCTGCTGGGCGCAGGCACCCGCCTGCGCCCAGCAGGCGGGTGTCCGCTGAAGGCTCAGGCGAGCCGATCCAGCCCCTGTCCTTGTGTTCTGTAGGCTCGGAGTTAGGTCAGCAACAACTACCACAATCACTACAACCTCTCATTTTTTCCGTAGTTCAGTCTGTTGCTCAGTTAGCAGCTCAGTCATGTGTTCCGTCATCAGTTTTGTCTCCAGGTCAGGCTTCGGTTTTGTCTCCAGGTCAGGCTTCGGTTTTGTCTCCAGGTCAGGCTTCGGTTTTGTCTCCAGGTCAGGCTTCGGTTTTGTCTCCAGGTCAGGCTTCGGTTTTGTCACCCATACCCCTTTCTTTAGCCCAATCATCTGCACAACCGACCGCTCAACAGTCTGCTCAGCACTCCGCGGCTCCCACGCCGCCGCCTGTTTCAGCTGGAGGGCCCGAGGGGCCCGTCCGGCCTCATGCCACGTCAGCTGGAGGGCCCGAGGGGCCCGTCCGGCCTCATGCCGCGTCAGCTGGAGGGCCCGAGGGGCCCGTCCGGCCTCATGCCGCGTCAGCTGGAGGGCCCGAGGGGCCCGTCCGGCCTCATGCCGCGTCAGCTGGAGGGCCCGAGGGGCCCGTCCGGCCTCCCGTCTCCGCGTCAGCTGGAGGGCCCGAGGAGCCTGTCCAGCCGCCACCTGCGGCCGCTTCGTCCTCACCTGGTCCGGCTTCATCCGACTCTTCATCCTCGCCTGGTCCGGCTTCATCCGACTCTTCAGCCTCGCCTGGTCCGGCCTCATCAGGGTCTTCAGCCTCGCCTGGTCCGGCCTCATCAGGGTCTTCAGCCTCGCCTGGTCCGGCCTCATCAGGGTCTTCAGCCTCGCCTGGTCCGGCCTCATCAGGGTCTTCAGCCTCGTCTGGTCCAGCCCATGCCACTGCTTCTGCCGGCCCTGCCTCGCCTCAGCCAGAGGTCTCCGCGCCTGCCGGCCCTGCCTCGCCTGATTCTGTTGCACCAGCTGGAGGTTCAGCCAAGCCCGTCCAGCATCCTTCCACGCCGTCGCCTGCAGCGCCATTATCTGGTCCTGCCTCGCCTGGTCCTGCCACGACCCGGTCTGAGGTCGACGCCACGCCTCTGCTCGTCTCGCCTGCCAAGCCACGTCCGGCATGGCTGTTTCCGGGGCCTGTCAAAACAGCCTGTTCACGGAAACCCACCAAACCACCCGAGGGGTCACGTCCACGTCGCCGCCGGCCGCCAGCCAAGCCACCCGACAGGTCTCGTCCACGTCGCCGCCGGCCACCAGCCAAGCCGCCCGACAGGTCTCGTCCACGTCGCCGCCGGCCACCAGCCAAGCCGCCCGACAGGTCTCGTCCACGTCGCCGCCGGCCGCCAGCCAAGCCACCCGACAGGTCTCGTCCACGTCGCCGCCGGCCACGAGCCAAACCGCCCGAGTGTGGCCAGCCATACCTGCTTCGCCACTGCCACCTTCCACATGGCCGGCCCCCTGAACCTTTTGAACTATGAACTGCTATGCTGTCGACCTCCAGGACGGCCCGGTGATCTGCCTGACTTTAGATTCTTGTGCCATTGGCCTCCAGGTCGGCCACCTGAATTACTTCGCCATGGACTCCTTTTCTGCCGAGATCATGGTCGCCCTCCTGAAACAGGGTCTCGGACTCTTAAGCCCTTGTGTTTGGACTGTGTGCTTCAGATTCTTTGTTTTTGTGGTTTTGTTTCAGGCCCTCCGTCCTGGACCCCCGCCGCCCGCCCTGGGTGGGTTGTTTTGGTTTTGTTTCATGTTTGTTTTCTTGTTGCTGCCTTTGTTCGTGGTTTTGGGCGTCTGGAATCCGCCCTTGAAGGGGGGGCTCTGTCATGGTCCTGGGTCTTTTGACCCAGCGTTTTAAGTTTGAGTTTATTTTGTTCATTAGGTTATCTAAGTTCATTTGGTTATTAGACTCCTTGTGTTTTCTTCCCCTGTATTTAAGCTTCCCCTTATCCTTCATGTTTCATGCTGCGTGTCTTATGTTATCAAGTTTGTATTATCATGCCTAAGTGTTTCTAGTTCTTATTATTTCCCCTTCGTGTTTCCAACCATGTTAAATCTCCCCTGCTCTTCCTGAGTTTCATGTCTGTGTCTTACGCTGTCAAGTTCTGGTTGTCGTTTCTAAGTCTGCATGTTTCCTGTTTTATTTTGAAAAGGGGTCTTGTGTTCTGTGCTCATGTGGTTAGTTTTACTCTTGCCTGTGCATCATTATGTTTATCCTAGTCAGCTGTTTCCTCATGTGTCTCCACTTCCCCTAATCACCTCCTGTGTATTTAAGTCCTCTGTTTTCAGTGTGTGATGGTCAGGTTGTCTGTTGTCCACGCCATGTTTCCAAGTTTCTTGTCTAGGTTTTTCTTATTGTTTGTTTAGATTCCCCAGTTTAGGTTTGTGTTAATTTTGCTTCAGTTTGCCTTGCCCTTTGTTTGTACCTTTTCTACCAGCCTTATTAAACGGCTCACCTTTTGTTAACATTCAAGTTTTGTTCCCTGTTCCTTGGAGTCTGCATTTTGGGTCCTTTTTCAATTCATACAGTCTGCCCTCGCCAGACTGTGACACCCTAACTGAGAAAAGGGAGGCCTGCAGTTCTTTGGATGATGTTCTGGGGTCTTTTGTGAACTCCTGGATGAATCATAAATACACTCTTGAGTAATTTTGGAAGGTTGGCAAGAAACTTCACCACTGTTCCAGATTTTCTCCATTTTGTGGATAATGGTTCTCACTGTGGTTCATGCGGCATCACAAAGCCTTAGAAATGCTTTTGTGATCCTTTCAGCCTATAATATGTCAATGACTTTGTTTCTCAGCTGGGTCTTTAAATCATGGAATAATGTGCTGCTGTTTGAGGAGTAGTCTGGGAGTAGTCAGTAATTGTCACAGCTTGTATTGTTTTTTGTCAATGTTGTCACGTTTTTCTATCCTTTTCTTGACTGTATTATCAGTGTACAAACTGTGTTTAATGTGAAACCACAGATTCTCCTTGGAGGCCCAATATTACAATCCCAGGTGATCTGAAGGAGAAGGAGTCTGTCACTATAACCTGCTCAGCTCTCACTCCCTGTCCACACTCCCCTCCTCAACTCACCTGGAATCTCCAACAAGACTCTCACAACAAAATAGAGGAAAACACAGATGGAAGCTTTACAACTAAAATCCAGCAGACCATCACTCTGTCAGACACATATGATGGAAAGAAGATCAGCTGCTCTGCCAGATATCCTGTGAACCAAGGAAACAACACCAAGACAGCAGAGACAGAACAGACTCTCAGTGTTTCATGTAAGACAATCAGAGTTTGTTGTTGAACTGAATCCCATCGGACAACATGATTTATGTTTTTCTCTCCAGATTCTCCCAAAGACACCTCAGCATCCATCAGTCCATCAGGTTTGGTGTCAGCAGGCAGCTGGGTGAACCTGACCTGCTCCAGCAGAGCCAAACCTCCAGTCAGCAGCTTCACCTGGTTCAAGAAGAGCAGAGATGGAGCTGTGAAAGTATCTGAAGGAGAGATTTACAGCTTCAATGTAACAGATGGAGGAGTTTATTACTGTGTGGCCACTAATGATCTGGGTAATCAGACATCAGCAGAGATTCATGTGACTGTTGGAGGTAAAGGCTAAAGTCATAAATGTGTTAGATATTCTCCAAAATGTTCCTTTTTTTCTTTCATCTAACTTCAGGTTGTGAACAAGAACAGCCTGGATCAATGTGTCAACATTAAATCATGCTTTATTTGTTTTTTACTTGCTGTTTTTTGTAGGTCATGTTTCATCCCAGTGTCCACGTATAGGAGGAATCATTGGAATCATTGTACTCTTAATCTTACTCTGTTTGATTGTCTTTGTTTGGTAAGTATCGTCTATCTAAGCAAAACACATGAGTCAGTCAGTTAATTTTATTTTTATCTTATAATAAAGACTGTTTTTTCCATCACACTTGACTTTGCTCAAACATATATTTAAACTAAAACAGAATATATTTAATACAACTGTCTCTGACGTCTTCCAGGTGGTTGAAGTCAAAGCATCAAACTCAACAACAGACTCAGGTAAGAAAACTGAAATACAACACTACCTGTAGTGTTACCTGACTCTTCAGATAAGTATTTATTGTAATACTTCTATCAGAGCAGTCTAACTATTTAACCCTTTTGTTGTCTTCACATTCTATACATAGCTGTTGCTCTCAGGGTCAGAATTGTCCCATTATCACCAAAGATCTAAAATAAAGCCATTTAATTTTAAATGCCAACACCATTTTGCATGGAAAAAACCTGTATGTGAATACCAGAGTTTTCCTTTTTCACAGTGCAGAATGACTGCATTCATCCAGTTGCAACCACTCATTATTATCTTAAGAAAGCTGCCATATTATGTGTTTCTCTACAGCAACACATAACAAACATTTATGTCTGAATGGAACCAGCTGCCTGTTGGGTGTTACTTCAGTGCTAGGGTTGTAGAGTTATGGCAGCCACTTCACTCAGTTGTCCCAGACCTCGCTTACGGCGGGGCATTAGTATATCTGGAATGTGTTTACAATGCTTCACTTGTCACACGCCTTATTCCTAAATAGATTGATCCATATCTGCCATCTCCAGAATGGCATGTTGTTTTCTGATAGCTAGTGAGATTACCAGATGAAATGTTTGGACAATTTACTCAAAGGGGAAACTGCATATATTTTGGGTCGTAGAGTCATCTCTGTGACATTTAGTGGTGCCATGCTCCCCTAGTTGTCATATGATGGTGTGGATTATGTTATCTTGCCATTTTTTGTTATACCCTTTGAATTTGAAAAACCAATATCTAAGGGGTTTTCTGTTGTTAAACACATTTTAATGCCGTTTTTGAAACAAGGAAAAAAAGGAAGGTTAATGTAAAATGTCTAAAAACATGAATAAGAATAGACCCAACTCACAGAATCATAGAACCTTCTGTTGTTTTATTTCAACAGATTCAAATAACTGAACATCGGGTTGATGAAGAGCCAGCAAGTAAAACAGAAGGAGAGGAAGAAAACATCCATTATGGAGAGATCAATTTCTCTACGCTGGGATACGAAGTGCCCTCTGACTCAGTGCGGGACAGAGGTGAGCAGCAGGATACGGTGTACGCACAGGTGAAAGTCAACAAGCCAGAAAACAGCTCAACACAGAGTGCTCATGGCCAAGAGGAACTTTTTCCTGAAGAAAAATTGAGAACTGTAGTGGAATAAAGAGAAGAAACTCGTCCAAATGACTGCAAGGAAACTCTGTTACTCTGATTTCTGGGTAACATCCGTCCCTACTTTAGCTTCCACCATTTAATCCTCCCCTCCACCTTCCATCTTCTTGAGTTCCAAAGTCCTCCTACAGACTACCCAATGATGCTGCCTACCTACATTCTCCCCCGACACCACCTCACTGTCTCCTGTTTCTTTTCAGATTGCAACTTCTGTCCACCTGTGTACAACTTCCTCCACTTTTATTCATCATCTTATGTTCCTCCTCCTTCCTGAAGTAGATGTCAACCACAGCTATTTCAGTCCTGTTCATAAAATCCACTATTTGTCCTTCTCTTCTTAAGACCATACCTACCCCAAATCTCTTCATAGCCCTTTTTAACTTCACCTAATAAGTCATGGGAATTTCTTTTTCTACTGACATCCAACCTGTGGGGAATACACACTGACAACAGCAAGACATCACACCTTCGATTTCCATCTTCAAACTCATGATTCTGACATTTTCTTTGTTTTTACAACAGTATTCCAGCACTCTTCCTTCAGCATTACCCCCAGTCTGTTTCACTTATCTACATCATGGTAGAACAGCTTGAATCCACCTCCAGTGCTCTTGACCTTGCTTTCACCTGGTGTCCTGCAAACACAGTATATCTGCCTTCATCATATAAGCCAACTCTCTCCCTTTACCAGTCATCGTCCCTACATTTAGTCTCCACAGTCCTGCTCTAAACAGCCTTAAACACACTTTGAACAATGAATACAGCTAATCTGCCTTCACAGAGTGTATGTGAATCTACCTTCTTTACACAAGGCAGAAACTTCATGACAATTAGATTCAATAGCAGCAGTGTGATTTTTCTCATGGTTCAGCTGTGGGATTAACACGCTGTTGTCGAAAATATAATGGAAAAGTACTTAACACGTACATGATCTGCACCACTTTGTGAGTTTTGTTGATTGCTTTCATAAAAGGCTGGATGAATTACCATGAATTCCAGGATTAAATTATTCTAATCCCTTTTCTTCAGCATTTTAAAAAAGTCAGCATGCTGCATTAATAAAATAAATACTGCAGATTCACACCACCAGGTGGTGATGAGTTGACATCTCTGCTACACTTTTTATCCAAGTGTTTGGATAAAACACATTTGCAGTTTTTTGATACTTTTCCTTAATCCTTCGATGTTAAATGCATCTCACTGTGTTGAATGAGTGTTTAGGATAATTATTTTGTATGTCTTGCTTTGTGGTACATAAGAATGAATGAGATTTGAAAAATAAAATGTAATATTGTAACACCTTGTTAGTCCATATGTGTCTTACTTTAATAAGTAAAACTGCCTACCATTTATAATCTGGAACAAAATAAATAAATAAAATAACCCCAAACCAACTGCAGAATCATTGGTCGCTGTTTTATTTTGTATTCTGACTGAAAGACCCTGATGATATGTGGAATTACTGGAATTCTTTGTATTTGTAGGACAGCTTGACTCTGAGGAAGTTCTTTCACAGAGTTTATTCACAGAGTGTAAAAAAGTTCAGTGAAGAAGATGTTGATGAATGTCAGACTTTGCAGTTAAACACGTATAAATTTAACATGTGTCTTAGGCATTTTTTAGTCAGCAAAGCTTTCCACAACATCAAGCAAATAAAATCCAAGAATTTGAATAAAAGATTTAATAATTACATTAATTCCAGTTGTTGTAATGTATTGCCACTTCACATTTGCAAATGTAAAGAACACAAAATACAACGTATTAACTGCTTAATTTCATAATTGTATTGTACATATACAATTAAAATAAAGGGTTATTCTATTCTATTTGATAAGGAAGAGTTCTTAATTTAATATTTTTTAATAAAACATGCTTTAATGGCAACCCCTTAATTTTCACTAACATTTTGGCAAAATCCCACTTTGTCAAAAATTGTACTTAGTTTATTATTGTGTGATGAATCAGAAGTATCACAGTATTGCATTTAATCTTTACAGAATTGCTTTCAGGATGGTTTTGTTGCATTTGGACATCATTTGAACAACATTTTTGTTAACTCTGATACATTTATACCAAGATATCTAACATACAAATAAATCACAGGAGAGCACACACAGCATCTGAGCATGGAAAAACTGTATAAACATGATCATAAACAAAGGAGCTATATTTAATCACCAGGAAGAAATAAACGGCAGTTAAATTGAGTACAGTATGGATTGTGTTTAATTTAGATTTGAGAAAAATTAAATGTGATTTGAAACAAATATTTTTAATGTGCAGGTAACATATTTGTGTCAGCAACTTTTTTTCTGTTTTCTGCTTTGAAGTGTGGTACTTACCAAACAAAAACCATTAAGCAGAATAACATTACAGAAGTAAGAGTTCAACAATCCAAATGATTCCACCAATAAGTGGCCACAGTGTGACTCCAGATGAAATGAGACCTAAAGAAAAGATCAAGTAACAACAATTAATTTTGCATGGACACAAAGAAAAACTCATTTGAGAACAGATCTTGGCTACAGCTGTTACCTGCAACAGCCACACGAATCTCTGCTGATGTCTGATTACCCAGATCATTAGTGGCCACACAGTAATAAACTCCTCCATCTGTTACATTGAAGCTGTAAATCTCTCCTTCAGATACTTTCACAGCTCCATCTCTGCTCTTCTTGAACCAGGTGAAGTTGCTGACTGGAGGTTTGGCTCTGCTGGAGCAGGTCAGGTTCACCCAGCTGCCTGCTGACACCAAAGCTGATGGACTGATGGATGCTGAGGTGTTTTTAGGAGCATCTGGAGAAAAAAAAATGAAGTCCTTTAAACATTTTTTTAATGACAGGATAAAAAAACAACAACCAAACAACGAGTGTCTTACATGAAACACTGAGAGTCTCTTCTGTCTCTGCTGTCTTGGTGTCGTTTCCTTGGTTCACAGGATATCTGGCAGAGCAGCTGATCTTCTTTCCATCATGTGTGTCTGACAGAGTGATGTTCTGCTGGATTTTAGTTGTAAAGCTTCCATCTGTGTTTTTCTCTGTTTTGTTGTGAGAGTCTTGTTGGAGATTCCAGGTGAGTTGAGGAGGGGAGTGTGGACAGGGAGTGAGAGCTGAGCAGGTTATAGTGACAGACTCCTTCTCCTTCAGATCACCTGAGATTGTAATATTGGGCCTCCAAGGAGAATCTGTGGTTTCACATGAAACATTTCTTTACACCAATAACGCAGGAAATAGAGTCAAGAAAAAGATGCAGATCAGTGATACCATTGGATAATAAAAAATATACACCCTATGTAGTGGACAAAAAGTATTTGCATACATTTTTAACATGTTTTTAATTTTTCGTGGTTCTCTAAATATGTTTGAAGAACTAAAAAAATGTGTGTAAAAAAGTAAATAAGATATTGTACAAAATACCATTGCAAACGATGTTATAATTTTCAATCGCTGTCAGAGAACAATGCTCTTTTTGTATCTCATTGTAAGCACAGGCAATAGTGGAGAACAGAGAGAATCGCAGTAGGATTCTAGTTTGTGATGACCATTAGTTATTTTCCTTTGAAATCAACTTGTTATACAAACATGAATATGCATTCACATTGTGTATTTTGCATTATTGCATTCATGCTTTAACTGATAATTTAATTTGTTGCTTTGAGTTTTACTAGAAGGAGCCACTAAGAGTTTTTTCTTCATTTGCATAATTGTTTTGGATTTTTAATTTTCTGTTTTCTTGCAGTTTTGCTGAAGGCTTGTTCATTTTTAAGGGCTTTGCACAAGTAGCTTAAGGTCTTCTGAACAAGGTGGTTATTGAACTCTGTGAGGTTTGGATAATATGTGGTAAATATATCTGTTTGTTAACAGTGTGAAATATAGTTCGTATTTTAGGTTTTAAAAACTGTGTTTACTATACACTGTAAAATAAATTGTAATATAAAAGTATTTTACTGTGTATTTTACAGTTTCGCACTGTTCTTCTAGAACATAATTAAATTTACATCAATAGACTGTGATTTCACATTTCAAATGTAAATTAACTTAAAATCACTGTAATGTAATAAAACATAATTTTCTTGTTTTTTAAACGTATCTGTCTGTACATATGCATATTTAGATTGTTAAAATACATTCACAAATGTATCATCATTTCACCAATATTTGTCCGTTATTTGAAAGATTGAACTGTTAAATTCAAATGTAATGCTATGGAAAAATATATAAAATGATTCTTATAAACTTTTTTTTACATCAAATAATAATTATTATTATTGTTACTTAGGGCGATCGTGGCTCAAGAGTTGGCAGTTCGCCTTGTAATCAGAAGGTTGCCAGTTCGAGCCCCGGCTCAGAGACTCTCGGTCGTTGTGTGCTCGGGCAAGACACTTCACCTACCACCTACTGGTGATGGCCAGAGGGGAATTATAAAGTGGAATTGTAAAGCACTATATGAATGCAATCAATTATTATTTAAACCAACTGTTAACTGTATATTTCTGTACATTTCAGTATTATTATTCATATTGCCGCATTCATTGACCTTGTTTATAGGTAATTTCATTGTTTAATCACGTTAAAATGTTCTTAATTTAATGTTTAAAAGCACTTGAAAAAGGCAAAATCCCATGTAAAATTAGGGCAACAAACTGTATTGTCATTACTGAAAATAACCGTATTTTTATGAGAAAGTTATTTTCTGGTATTTTCTGGTATTATTTTGGCTCCTCAGCTGCCGGAATATTACTTTTTTTTAGGATTTTTTTTTTTTTTTTTACGGTGTAGAGCACTGTTGAACACATTATGAATTGGGTTTTTTTTTCATCCCCCATGTCTTTGTTTCTCATGAAATGAAGTTACAATTTTCCATTACAAATCAATTAAACAGGTTGATTTACACATTTGACCACAACTGCTTTGTGTTGTTTACACAAAAGTTGTAGCTGTTTAGGATTTATGTTCTTAATAAATTGAAAGAAAACTTTCTCACCTTTAATTGTTATTTTAAGAGGATCACAAACAGCTGTTGCTCTGTAGGGCCAGTTCATAATTCTGAAGTAGTATGTGTTTGTATAATTTGTGGTTAAATTGGAAAACAGAGTGGTGCAGTGTTTCTCCTTCAGGTTTCCTGTAATGTTCATTGGATAGATGTTAATTGTCCCACTGCTGTTGAAGATCTCATTGTTTGGATGTGCAAAAATATCAGAATGATTTTTAATCCACACTCCAAACACAGATCTTGTGCTGTCAAACTTTTCTGTTCCAATTTCACTAAAGTTACATGGGATTTGTAAACAAGATCCACTCAGAGCTTCCATCTCTGTTGGTGCCGTGATGAACAGGTGTGAATCTTGAGGACAAGCAGCCAAAGTGCCTGGAAAAGGTAAGAGCTAAATTAAAAGGTGCAAATCTGAATGAAGAGAAAATTTATAATGACAAAATCAACTCCAAGAGCCATGGATTTACTTCGTAAACTATATCTATCTTCACTGATCTTTCAGACTATAAATGACTGTAATGAGACGGCTCACTTGGAATAAGGAGGAGACTCAGTAACATGATGTCTGTCATGATTTTCACAGACTGGACTGTCACAAAACTCATCACCTGGAAAAAAAATATAAAAAGCCATAATTAGACAAATAAAAGATTAAAACAGAAAATCATGTCACAAATTTCTAAACCTAAGGAGTAAATTTAGGCAGTTACTTTTTAGAGTATTATACAATTTTATATAATTACTATATGTAAAAAAATAAAGTCTTACCAAATGATCAGGCTGCTACAGAGGAGAGACGACAACGTAAAAGTCAATGTGTGATTTTAGCAGAAACAGAGCAAGTGAAACACTTCTCAGTTTAGATGTTGTAATGTCAAAGCAAACAGGCCTGTGATGCTTTGGGCTTTCTGTCGTTCTTTATTCAGTCAGTCTTTTTATGTTCCCATCATGCACTCTGCTGACACTTCAGATGCTGCCACTCCCACCTGTCACCTGTCCTGACCCTCCTCTCACATTTTAACGTGTTCCTCATTCCCTCAAAATGTCCCTCATACATAAAGCTGCTCATTTCCATCAGTTGTCTTTTTACTTGTCTTTGTCTGAGCTTTCCAAAGATGTCCAAAGATTTCCATTTTTTTTATTCCTGCCAATTCTGAGCTTCATTTTCTGTGACCACTGGCTACTTTGACCTTTGCATACTTGTTTAATAATGTAAATTTAGACTTTTCATTTTATATCCCACTCCTGAGTTGTACTCTTAGTCCACAGATCTGATCACTTAAGACAATAAAATAAAAGTCTCACTTTTCTGTGAATAATAAAGAGCGAACTCAAGTTCATTACAGTATGTGTATGTGAGTACATCCTGCAAAGGCTGCCAGTCTATCTCATGGCAGTTAACCATTCAGGCTCACATTCACAGCTATCTAAATCACCAGTTAATCTACTGGTCTACACTATCTGCATGTCTTTGTATTGTGTAATGAAGCTGGAGTACCCAGAAAGAACTCACAGACAGGCCCTGGTTAGTGTCTGTGTAACTGTTTTATTATACTGTTTTATCACACTTTTAATATATTTATAGAGGTGCTTTTTATGCTAGCCTCCCTGCAGTCATTTGGACAAGTTTCTTGTTATTTAAGACATTTATTTCCATCTTCTTCTATCCTCCTCTGTCCTGTGGCAGTCAAATCCCAGCACAGAGCAGCTGATCTCTTCATAGTTTTCTTCCTCTGCTTCTTTTTTAATTGACAGTTCTTAAGTAACCTGCTCTTCATTTATTTCATACAAGAAAATAAATCATAGATGATCTATCATATAGACCTTCTAATTTTGTAACCACTTGTTAGATATTTTAAAGTAAAAGAACAGATTGCTCAGGTACAGGTACTATAGTAAAAAAAAAAAAAAACGATCTGAAGAGAGAAGGAGAAGTCTGTTGAGCTTGATGCTTTAGCTTTTACTACCTGTAAGTCCAGAGAGAATTTCTCCTTCTTTATCTGGGACTGGAGAGCATTTTTTTCCTTGTTCCCATCTTGAGACAATATCTCACATTTTGACTGTTTCTGCAGGACACTCACTTTTCTGAAGTCTGGTTTTTAATCTCCACTTGGGAAAACAATTTGTGCCCTTTGGGTAGTGACAGATTCCTAGAAATTAGCTGTCTCTGATAGCTCTGGTAGCTGGCTTCGTCTTTAGAGATAGGGCAAAGAGCGGGTCCATTCAAGAGGTGCTCAGTGTTGAGCCACTATTTCACCATATCAAAAGAAGCCAGTTGAGGCAGTTCAGGCATGTGACTAGCATGCCTGCAGTGGACCTTTTGGGTGGGGTAGAACCCAGGTACTCTGGAGAGATTTGGCTGGATAGATATAGGTATATAGCATGTGTCACTTTGAGTTTGATTGATGCCTTTGACCTTGGGACTTTCCCACCTGTCACCTGACTTGAAGTGTGCAGCGAAGCATGACCAGAAGTGTGCCAGGCACGTGACTAGGCCTCTCCTCTCAGACTGATGAATTTGTGTGCATCTTAACTATTCAGAATAAATGAATAAAAGGCAGGTTTGTGATGACACCTGAGGCACAGAAGAAAAGAAAAAAAATCTAGACCTGGGCTGCTAATTAAGCAATGCACTATATACAGACACATTTGACTGCTTGCATCACTAAAAAACCCATTAACCCATTAAAACTCTGAAGAATGGACGTTTGCTTTGATGCGGATACGTCAGAGTAAGGCATTCCTGAGACATTGTTGCATCACTGTTCTGGGTAATACACCAGATCAGGGATGCATCAGAATCTTCGGTCAAAGCACATATGGCTGCTTATAGACACAGATTGATCATGGTAGTTAGCCTGCTTCTGTCAATTTTTCCTATGTTTTCTGTTAAGTAAGTGTAGGTGGCAGCTGGCCATTAGTTGGAGCTTGGAGGAGGCAACTTTAAACTGGGACCTGACAAGACTGGCATTGCTCTGCTTAGTTCCTACTGCAGTGATCCTGTTGCTTCTACTCATACTATCCTACTCTGTTATCTTGTAATATTGTACATACGTCAAAGGTTTAACTGACTGATGAAATACACATTGCTCCACATATTATGCATATTATCAGACTCATTATTAACTTTCTAAGCTTATTGAATACAAAGTATTCAGCAGCAGTCATGATAAGAAAGCGGCTTGATTTAACAAAGGAAAGCTTTCTTCTTGCTCCATGATCAACCTCCAACTGTTAAATGTTTACTCAATATTACTGCAATGTAACAACAAAGTCAGTTTTTTCTAAACCCAAAACATCCCTTTCACATTCCCATAGACTGGGGTTGTCACCGAATTAGGTTCTGTGTGAAAAATAGGCTTTAGGTACTGACTTGCTTTTAGAACCAGCCTTAAGTGGCCTTTAGAGACACTACAGTTTTTACTGTAGTGTAAAAACTGTAGGAATTCCTCCTCTCTATACTTACACTCAATGAGCTCCTCCCTAACAAATGCCAAGTTATTTTCTCCATACTGTTTATATGTGCGTGTAATTTCATCGCAAAAATCCAACATCGGTGTACTCAAGTGCATAAGATGGAACACAATTAATTCTGAAAAAATACAAACCAAGAGTTGTTTGTTAACAGTATAGTTTTTTAACCTCTTACCACCCACCGGGTCCCTGGTGACAGGCTAGCCATGTCAGATGCCGGTCATTTAAGCGACCAATAATTTTTTGGAATTTAAATTGTGCTGACTCACTTTGTTCAGCACAACCCAGAGTAAAATGAAACATAAAACATAGTAGAACTTATTTTGTTAGACACAAGAACAATTCGAGCATCTTTTTTGGGAGCCAAACCCAGGCTTAAAAGTTTTGCCGTACCCCTGGGACCAGCGCAAAATTGTGTGGCAGGTCCTGGCATGGAAGCTGAGGGTCCAGCCAGCCGGAGAAAAGACCGGTTGATGCCTGGATGTGCATTGGAGCCGCACCACCCCCACAGCGCAGACTTTGCTACCCGCACAGAGCGTTTCAGGTGTTGCTTATGCAAAAGAGAATTGCAACAATACAGCGTGTTTCTCTGCTTCAAGACGCCTGCAACCTTTCACACGGTAAGCATGTCTGTTATAGCCTGCGCTTCATAAATGTCTGTTTGATTATTCAAACCTGGTTTAAAACGTGACTCATTTGTTGTCCAAAAACATTTCCTCTTGATATGGAAAGTTACTGATTTAAAAATATATGTATATTTTCAAGTTTTTAGCTGGATGTGAAACATATGATAAACTCTTGAGCATATTTATATTGCAAAATCCATAATGGTTATGGCAAAATCTTTACCATAGATCATTTATAGGGAACAAAAAAAAAAGAGGAAAGGAGGATAAAGTGTCACTTCAGCAAAGCTGCTGGGAGACAGAAGTGTTCACACGTTTTTAACAAAAGGCTTAAAACACAAAACTCTAATATCAGTTACAACTGGTAAGATGATGAGTTTTACTTCTCACTGTCCACATTATGGTATGCTACTTTTGCTCTGTGGGACTGCAAAAATGTCTTTGTATTGATGGTATAAACCAGACTTTCTACTTTTTACTGTTTTTTCTTCTTTTGTTCACTCCTAGGCTGATAAAAAATCCAAAGACATCCGCTAACCACAAACACAGAACCCACTAACTAAATAACTATTAGCCTTACCTTCTGCTTGGATTTTAGATGTATTCCTCATGTTTACAGTCAGTCTACTATATAGGACTTGCTGCTTACACCCTGAGTTACACAATGAGTCTTTCAGATGTCCACAATGGAATAACCAGCTGCACACGTAGTTACACTGGACACCGCATGGTCTTAATTTTATTAGCCCTCGACTCAGCGGCAAAATGCTTACAATTAGTTACGGGGTCAGTTTCCTTTTCATCAGAATTATTTGCCGTCATCCAGACATAAGTTGAGCAATGGTTTTTACCAATTTCTCATCAAATCATAAAGGGAAGCTGGATTTAAAAAGAACATGGGATATAAGTTAAGGAAATACAAATATAAGTGTGACTATGGAGCACATCTCCTTCAGCGTTCATGATGACCCAAGTGGATGACATCAGGTGTTTCTCTCAGTCAGCTGACCAACTGTCTAGGGAAAAAAATCAGCTAATAGTTATTTAGCTAGTGGGTTCTGTGTTTGTGGTTAGCGGATGTCTTTGAATTTTTTATCAGCCTAGGAGTGAACAAAAGAAGAAAAAACAGTAAAGATGTAGACTGTGAAAGTCTGGTTTATACCATCAATACAAAGACATTTTTGCAGTCCCACAGAGCAAAAGTAGCATACCATAATGTGAACAGTGAGAAGTAAAACTCATCATCTTACCAGTGGTAACTGATATTAGAGTTTTGTGTTTTAAGCCTTTTGTTAAAAACGTGTGAACACTTCTGTCTCCCAGCAGCTTTGCTGAAGTGACACTTTATCCTCCTTTCCTCTTTTTTTTGTTCCCTATTAATGATCTATGGTAATTAATAAAGATTTGTCATATTGTCCCTATAAAACACCATGTTTTTATAGAAATTATTATGATACAGAGATTAAGATTCTTGTTGCACAATGTGCATGAAGTAAATAAAAAGTAATTTTATTAAGAGTGAATGTACTTTTATGTTTACCAACAGCTCGGGAAGTCCTCGGTCCAAACTGACTTTATAGTTTATAAATGTCAACTCAGGAAGCTCCTGTTGTGACCTCCCATCTGCGAGCATGCACAAACACACAAACACACACACACACACACACACAGATTTGTTTCTCTTTTCATCTATATCCTACTACTAAGATGAGTGATTGAAAAAGAAAAACAGCTGTTTCTATAAAGCAAAAAAGAGAAAAAAAAAGATTTCTAAAAAGGAAAATTTATTTTATTTATTTTTATTTTATTTTATTTTATTTTAATTTTCCTCAAATGTGTCAAATATATATTTTTATGTATATTTAAATGTCCACTGAGCTGTGAGCCATGGGGCGGTAATGCACTTTAACATTGGTTGCCAACCAAGAAGAAGAAGAAGCTATGAGCCAGGAGGGAGGGGGTGAGTGAGAGAGGGATTCCTTTATGCTACGATTCAGCACAGCAAGGGAGGGGGTGAGTAACTCAAATATGCTGTTAGCATGTTAGCTGAGCGATGCTACTGTGAACCGAGGAGCTATTATCTTGATGTGAGCTTCTACTCAGGGTTTTTTTCTTCCAATTCAGAGCAGAAATGTTTTTCTTAAGAAACTGGCTGTTGTTTATTTTCCCCACAATTTTAATTTTAAGCTAGATATATTTCTACTAATGAAAATAGTTTGCTAACAGCAACAGGGATGAGTCAGTGAGTCAGTTGGGCTTGTGAATCATGATTCACGAGTCAGTAAAGTGATTCTCGAGTATTGAACAATTCGTTCACAATTCACACTTCACTATAAAGAAGAACTCAGTAAGTACAAACAACCATAGTTTAAGGACATTTTCTAAAATAAAAAGGATTCATCATTGCAGTTTGTGGGGGAAAAAAAGGTGTCACATTAACCCTTTAAGACCTACCATAGAACCAAATCCGCCACAGCTTATATTATATTTTTACATGCTGTGGAGCCATTTTTGGGAGCATTTCAAGTTGCTATACATCAATACAACCATTATAGCCCAAATTTTAATGATATGTATGCATTAAGTGCATAGTAATTACATAAATTGCATAAAAGTGCAATAAACTAAAAAGAAATTTAAAATCGTTTTTGTTTTTTTAACATATATTTCTAGTTAGAGAAATTTAAGAGGCTTATCCCTCAAAACTGTAAATACAAAAAAGTTGCACAAAATAGTTTCCCACCACAGGAAATTTACTTTAAGTGTCTTCATAGTTTTATTTTTGAAATACACCAATTTTTATATACTGCAGGAAAAACGAAAATAATTAAATAATAAATAAATAATAAATAATAATAATAAAGAAACGACACAGAAAGTCATAGAGTCAAACATAACTTTTAAAAACACAAGTATAGGCTCATAAGGTCCTGATGGTAAAAAACTACATTTCCACAAAATGACGTCACTTCCGGTTTCGGGCAGGTCATGGCGGACATGCGATAGTTCGCACTGATGGATGTAGGAAGTGTTACAAACAGCTGATCGGATCGGCAAAGCGTGTTTCTGGAATATTATGTTTTTGTTGCTGCAAGTGCTTTTTATGCAGGTTTTGCAAAGCTATATGTGGAAGGAAACTGTGACCTAGGACAAGCTGATGGCATAAGATGTAAGTACAACTCCTCCGGTTTCATATGCAAAAAAAATTATTGCGCTAGCTTACGTGGTTGCAGTGCTACCGGGATTTAAAAATAGTTACGCAAAACAGAGCGTGCCCGCTCTGACCGGCTTTAAAGGGTTAAAAACAAATCAGTAGATTCACAAATTATGGATACAGACTCTTTTCAGCTATAGAGGTAGAGGTACACTTCATGTACTGATTAACATACAGTTCAAAGACTTGCATTAGTGTGCGCACTTGGGCACCTCTTATTTAGCATGGTTATAACATTATGGATTTTGCTATATAAATATGCTCAAGAGTCTATCTATCTGTTTGACATCCAGCTAAAAACTTGAAAATATACATGTATTTTTAAATCATACATGTATCTTACCAGTTGTAACTGATATTAGAGTTTTGTGTTTTAAGCCTTTTGTTAAAAACGTGTGAACACTTCTGTCTCCCAGCAGCTTTGCTGAAGTGACACTTTATCCTCCTTTCCTCTTTTTTTTGTTCCCTATTAATGATCTATGGTAAAGATTTTGCCATAACCATTATGGATTTTGCAATATAAATATGCTCAAGAGTTTATCATATGTTTCACATCCAGCTAAAAACTTGAAAATATACATATATTTTTAAATCAGTAACTTTCCTTATCAAGAGGAAAGGTTTTTGGACAACAAATGAGTCACGTTTTAAACCAGGTTTGAATAATCAAACAGACATTTATGAAGCGCAGGCTATAACAGACATGCTTACCGTGTGAAAGGACCTTTATGCTGCGCACTGTGACTCACAGCAATGGTCGCGGGTCAGCCCTGACTTTGTGTTAAACTAATCCTAAAGTAATAATGTTATTTCTAATCACTGATATACCACAACTTTATCCTTTCAACAGCTACTGAAAGTTAGGGGACCTAGCTTCTATCGGATATTTATATAGAGATCCTCCAGCTTCAAACTGTATTACCCTTCAAGGACCTGAAGCTCCATAAAGCGCCCCTCCGACAGCCAAACCATCTGTTCTCCGATTGGATAGTTAATTTTGTGATTGACATGACATTGACCAATCAGATGAAAGGAAAAAAATAGGCTCAAAATTCGTACTTGAGTGCAGAGTTTCACATGTATTTTTTGGCTAAGTCCACATACAAATCTTTTTTACACATACAAATCCTGATTTAAAAGTACAAAAACTGATTTACAAGTATAAAATATTTATGACCACAATTTGAGCCCATAGTCTTTTCTCTGGCTGGCTGGACCCTCAGCTTCCATGCCAGAATCTGCCACACAACTTCGCACTGGTCCCTGGGGTACGGCAAAACTTGTAACCCTTAGTTCGGCTCCCAAAAAAGATGCTCGAGTTGTTCTTGTGTCTAAAAAAAATAAGTTCTACTATGTTTTATGTTTCATTTTACTCTGGGCTGTGCTGAACAAAGTGAGTCAGCACAATTTAAATTCCAAAAAATTATTGGTTGTTTAAATGACCGGCATCTGACATGGCTAGCCTGTCACCAGGGACCCAGTGGGTGGTAAGAGGTAAAAAAAATACTATACTGTCAACAAACAACTCTTGGTTTGTATTTTTTCAGAATTAATTGTGTTCCATCTTATGCACTTGAGTACACGATGTTGGATTTTTGCGATGAAATTACACGCACATATAAACAACGGACTCGTTCCCGGTGGGTGATGGGCTCCGCCAGGGCTTCCCTTTGTCACCGGTTCTGTTCATAATTTTTATGGACAGGATTTCTAGGCGCAGCCAAGTGGCGGAGGGCTTTCACTTTGGTGGCCTCAGAATCTCATCTCTGCTTTTTACGGATGATGTGGTTCTGTTGGCTTCATCGGGTGAGGGCCTCCAGCTCGCACTGGAGCGGTTCGCAGCCGAGTGTGAAGCAGCGGGAATGAGGATCAGCACCTCCAAATCTGAGGCCATGGTTCTCAGCCGGAAAAGGGTGGAGTGCCCACTCCGGGTCGGGGATGAGTTCCTGCCCCAAGTGGAGGAGTTCAAGTATCTCGGGGTCTTGTTCGTGAGTGATGGGAGAAGGGAGCCGGAGATCGACAGACGGATTGGGGCTGCAGCTGCAGTAATGCGGACGCTGCACCGGTCCGTCGTGGTGAAGAGGGAGCTGAGTGTAAAAGCGAAGCTCTCAATTTACCGGTCGATCTACGTCCCTACCCTCACCTATGGCCACAAGCTGTGGGTAGTGACCGAAAGAACGAGATCGCGGATACAAGCGGCAGAAATGAGCTTCCTCCGAAGGGTGGCTGGCCTCTCCCTTAGAGATAGGGTGAGAAGTTCGGCCATCCAGGAGGGGCTCAGAGTAGAGCCGCTGCTGCTCCACATCGAAAGGAGCCAGCTGAGGTGGTTCGAGCATCTGACAAGGATGCCTCCTGGGCGCCTCCTGGGTGAGGTATTCTGGGCATGTCCCACCGGGAGGAGGCCCCGGGGCAGACCCAGGACACGCTGGAGAGATTATATCTCTCGGCTGGCCTGGGAACGCCTTGGTGTTCCCCCGGATAAGCTGGAGGAGGTGGCTGGGGATGGTCTGGGCCTCTCTGCTTAGGCTGCTGCCCCCGCGACCTGGCCTAGGATAAAGCGGATGAAGATGGATGGATATAAACAGTATGGAGAAGATAACTTGGCATTCGTTAGGGAGGAGCTCATTGAGTGTAAGTATAGAGAGGAGGAATTCCGACCGTGATTTCTCATTCATGTGCTCTGCATTGTGCATCGTATTGAGACTGTAAATATATGTCCTTGTAACATGATTATTTCTTTTCAGAATAAAGGGCTAAGAAAGAAAATATTTAAGTTGAGTTAAGTGGTAAAAAAAAATTCTTCATAGACACTGGAATTTTTGGAAAACTTTGGAAAGTTGAGATGTTCATTTTTATTGTTAGATGTTCAGTATAGTAAGCCATGTAAATAATAAATCTTTGATATAATGTATATTTTGTCACTACTTATTCTTTTTAAATGAATTGAAAAAATCAATGTGAAGCGTTGTTTGGGAAGCTAAAGAGTGAGCTCTTTTCAGTGGGCTGAGTCATAAGAGAGCTTGAATTATCATCATTACTGCTTCGGTTCACACCAGAGAACTCTGAGTTTATTTAAAAATAATAATATGATAAGTTAACATACATGTCTGTGTTTTCATATATGAGATAACATTTCCTGGGGTGCCAATTTGTTTTTTTGGGTTTTTTTGTCCAGCTCTAGTAAAGTTCACCTCGACGATTACTACTTAAGAATTAAAACATAGATGTGCAACATGTCAAGACTGATTCTTTCTAAGCCCTAGTTTGGCTCGCAAAGGAGTACATTTACACTAAGTGTCAGATTTTGGCTGACATTTAAATGGATTTATGATAAGGGACTCATTAAATAAAAGCGGAAACATTTAAACACATTGAGGAAGCTCGTCAACAGGAAGCTTCTCAGACAAACAAATTCCTGTAATAAAATTACCCAGTCATGTGGTCTGCCATTCTGTGTATTATCACCTCTTGCAATAGCTGCAGCAGTCACATTTGGGGTTGTGTTTATTTGGTTTAAATGACTGATTAACCGATTAACTTGCATTAATGCAGTTATAGCGTTAACATCAATTTAACGAGATTAACGCTGACAGCACTACTTAAAAATAATCAGTTTGCACCCTGATGAGACTGAGCTAAAACTTTTCAACGTTTCAATGTTCTCATAGCGGGTTTGTGATAGGAGAGCACGACTCAGGAGAGGGATAAAAAAAGCAAAGAGTTTTTAATTAGGGAAAATATAACAAAACAAAAATTTGATACAGACAAACAAAGAAGAAGTTCATGAGCATGGCAACATTAACTCATAAAGCAAAATACTGGAAAGCTGAGGCACAACAATAATGCAGAAGACAGGAAATGAGGACATAAGCTGCTAAAAATACTATATACCTAATGAGAGAATGAGGAAAGTGGAAAAAAATCAATTTTATTTATAAAGTGAAAAATAACAACTACAGTCACCTCAAGGCACCTTACATTGTAAGGTAGACCCTACAATAATAAACAGGTTACTATGTAAGCGGAGGGACAGGTGAGGTGAATCTAGAGAAAGGTAGGTGGGAGTGGCAGCAAGTAAAATGACAGCAGAGTGCAGGATGGGAATATAAAAAGCAGACTGACTGAATAAAGAAAGACAGAAAACCAAAAGCATCACAGGTCTGTTTGCTTTGACATTAAAAGATCTAAACAGAGAAAAGTCTCATTGTTTCATCAACGACAGCAGTATTATTGTAATTCTTTCTTTTAATACTTTAAGTACATTTTCCTAATTTTAACAATTTCATTCTTCTAAAATTTTTCCTGTTTCCTATTTTATTTTCACTACAGGAGTAGTGTGCCTTCTGTAATTGTGATTTCCGGCATGATGGCGCCTGTGTTTGGCTTTCCCGCTGTCGGGTGTAGCTGTTTTCGCTCTATTGTTGTGTTTTTTCTCTCTACTCTGCTGTTTTTTAACTGTTTTAATGATGTTCTGGCTGCCTTGGTCTACGACCGTCTGACGCTATTATCCATCCGTTCGTCAATGACGGCCAAAGATGTTTTTTCCTCTTCCATTTGTGGGACTTTCCATTCTCCACTCTTTTTCCCGCATTCCTCTGGTACCTTCCACCCTCTGCCTGTGACTGAATCTTCGGCCAGCGCTTTCAGCGTTCCCCGTAGACTACGGAGAAGAAGAGGAAAGAGATCAGGCATCCAGGTGAAGTTTAGGCTCCTTTGGCGGCGGGGGCTGATTAGAAAGCGATGTCGGGCGTTTTCTGTTGCCTACGCACATGACAGCTATATGGAGAGGCCTGGCTCTCCGAGGTCGTGTTATCTCAGAAGGGTTCATCCAGACTCTTCTGCTGACTGGTTTTTTATCCTCTCGGTGAGTGGAATATATGAACATGAAGGCTCTGATCTCGGGAATTTACGCCCTTTAGCTCGAGAAACTCGAGCTTCTACCAACAACAATGTTTTCACCCCGCTGTCTATGGCGCTCTTTAATGCCCGATCTTTGGCGAATAAATCGTTTGTGCTTAACGATTTCATTGTTTCTAAAAATCTGGACTTCCTGTTTTTGACTGAGACCTGGCAACGGGGTTCGGATTATTCGTCTACTATTGAAATGTGCCCAAACGGCTTCTCTGTCATTAGCCAGCCTCGAGGATCTGGTCGTGGAGGAGGCCTCGCGGTGGCATTTCGGAGCCGTTTAGACTGCCGTGCAGTGAAAGTTGGACACTTTCTGTCTTTTGAGCTGCAGCTCATCAAAATCGGAAAGAAGGATCCTTTTCACTGTGCACTGGTTTGTCGCCCTCCTGGCCCAAACAGCTCGTTCTTAGCTGAGTTTAGTGATTTTCTGTCCTCTACTATGAGGTTGTCTAAATTGCTTCTTGTGGGAGATTTTAATATACATGTCGATGATGAGTCCGACCCCTTTGCTAGGGGTTTTACCAGCATTATGGACTCTTTTCAATTTATCCAACATGTATCTGGCCCCACACACAACAAAGGCCATACATTGGACCTTGTCTTTTCTTTGGGTCTGAATATTGATTTTATTTGTTCTAAGGACATTTTTATTTCTGACCATTATTGTGTCTTTTTTAATATGTCTTTTTGTGAGCCTATGTCTCCTGTTCATCGGACAGTCATTTCCCGTACTATAAACCCCTCCACAGCACAGAAGTTCTCTGATGCTTTTAAATTAACATTATCCCCACAAAACGATGTTGATTTTTCTATAGATCTATTCAATTATCATTGTCTTTCGATCTTAGATGAAATCTGTCCGATTAAAATGAGACCTGTGCTTGTTTCTAAGTCTGTACCCTGGTTAAATGACAACATTCGTCTTATAAAACGAAATTGTCGTAAAGCCGAGCGGTTATGGAGGAAAACGCACTTAAATGTTCATCTCCTCTATTTAAAGGATCTTTTAGCTTCCTTTAACAGTGCTATTAGAGTTGCGAGGGCTGCTTACTTTTCTCAGTTGGTTGCAAAGAGCAGAGGTAATCCTAAAGTTTTATTTGATACTATTACTAATATTATTACTCCTGCTTCACCTGCCGCCATTATCTCCTCTGTTGAAGATTGTGAAACTTTTCTTGATTTCTTTTTAGAAAAAATCAGTAACATAAGGAAAAACTTGTCCTTTTCAGCATCTGCGCTGTCTGCTCCCACGCCAGCTCGGCCTGTTGTTTTAGAAGGTTTTTCACCTGTTTCACTACCAGAGTTGGAAAAAATAGTCAGTGCAACAAAATTATCCACTTGCTCTCTTGATGTGTTACCTGCATCATTATTTAAAAATGTTTTTTACTCTACTGGTCCTTGCATTCTTACTATAATTAACACCTCCTTGGCTTCGGGCATAGTCCCTGCCTATTTTAAAACTGCTGTTATTCATCCTTTGTTAAAAAAGCCTATGCTGGACCCATCTCTCCCTAACAATTATAGACCAATTTCAAAAATTCCGGTAATCGCTAAGATTTTAGAGAAGATCGTGGCTAAGCAGCTTACAGCAGTCTTAGATAATTATAGTATTTTCGACAAATTTCAATCGGGCTTTCGTAAAGTCCATTCCACCGAAACTGCCCTTCTTAGAGTTTCTAATGATATTTTGTTACAAAATGATGCAGGTAATTGTTCTGTTCTCTTAATGTTGGATCTTACGGCGGCTTTTGATACTGTTGACCATTTTATCTTACTTAACAGGTTGAAATACTGGGTCGGTGTCTCTGGGACTGCATTGAAATGGTTTTCCTCGTATCTCTCTGACCGATTTTCCTCTGTGGCAGTTTCTAAGTATAGATCATCTTCTGCGTCTCTGTCTTCTGGTGTGCCACAAGGCTCTGTGCTGGGGCCATTACTGTTTTTAGTCTATTTACTCCCTCTCCAGCACATTCTGAGCCCTTTTGAGGATATTTGTTACCATTGTTATGTGGACGATATCCAACTCTATATATCTTTTAAGCCGGAGGAGGTTTCTAAGCTGCAGCTTTTAAATGTGTGCTTGGAAACCATTAAAGGCTGGATGGCTGAAAACTTCCTCCAACTAAATGATAACAAAACTGAAGTCCTCTTATGTGCCCCAGATAGACATAGACCCAGTATAATAAATGCTCTTGGTCCTCTTTCAGCGTTTGTAAAACCATCTGTCAGGAACTTAGGGATTATCCTTGATCCTGCTCTTACGTTAGATAGTCATGTTAAATCTCTTGTTCGGTCCTGCTTTTATCATTTAAGAAATATCTCTAAATTGAGCTCCATAATTTCCTATACCGAACTCGAGATTGTTATTCATGCTTTTATTTCATCACGATTGGACTATTGCAATTCCCTGTTTACTTGTTTAAACAAAGGTTCCTTGGAGCGTCTGCAGATCGTTCAGAATGCTGCAGCAAGACTTCTGACGAAAGTCTCTAAATATTCACATATAACACCGTTGCTTAAGCAGTTACATTGGCTTCCTGTCGAATCTAGAGTCCATTTTAAGATTTTGGTTTTAACTTTTAAGGCTCTTTGACAACAAGCACCACCATATATTATTGAACTTTTGCAGCCCTATGCCCCTAGTAGGTCTCTGAGGTCGAGTAGTCAGGGCCTACTTGTCATTCAGTATACGAGACTGAAAACTAGGGGTGATAGAGCTTTTGCTACTGTGGCCGCTCGACTTTGGAACTCCCTTCCTCAGGACCTACGATCCGTTGATTCATTGATTACTTTTAAAAAACAGCTAAAAACTTATCTTTTTAAAATTGCTTTTTGTTAACTTTGTTTGTTTTTTGCCTTTTAATCTGTTATATCTGTAAAGCACTTTGTGATGTCTATCTAGAAATGTGCTATATAAATAAAATTTTACTTTACTTACTTCTCCATAAACATTACTTCTGTATCATTAACTGTAAAATTAAAATTAACACAAATACAAACCAGCTTGATGCGTCACACAAAGAGGTGCAGAAACGTCCCACACAACCACAACTACATCATTGCGCACACATACAAAAAGAGGGATGGATGAAATGCAGTACTTAACTCGATAAATCCAATAACAATATTTAAGGAGCTAACCTGAATGCTACAGCTCAAATTAAGTTATCTTATTTTTGAAAGGAGGATAGCATAGAATAGCATAGAGAATCATTCACTTTGGCAAACATGCCACACAGGTCAGTCATGTGGAGCAGCATAACATGTGATGGAAAGGTCTTGTTCACTCTCATCGCTCTTCAACTGCTGTACAAGTATTTTTGCAACATCTACCACACAGAAAAGCACACTGCTCCATCTGCTGGCTGTTTAATGACTTTTCACCAAAACCCTTCAGGCAGGGAACAACTCTCATGAAACCATCCTGCCTAAAGAAGTGAAGAAAAAAAGAAAGTAATGCTCATTTTTTAAATGAGCATTTTTATTTTTTTTTTTTTTGGGGGGGGGGGGGTCCCATTTAAGCCATAATATGATCTCTGAGTGATTTAGTCAGCCTTTCATAAACATACATGAACGCTCTAATCAAATTCAGAGCACTCAAATTCAGTCTCACTGCATTACATCACAGTATTTGTTGAAATGTTACATGGTGCCTGATATTGTGTAATCCTTTGCTTTCTTAAAGACATTTGCTGCAAAAACAAATACAAAAATATACAACATCTGTTTAGTAATTCATTAGGATGCATAAGTACAGTTTTTGAGAAGGAAAATTTCCTGCAGTCCCAGAGTGCAGCTTAATGGCCGTTTTCCCAACACTCAAACCTATATCATTTGGCTCTGATAGAAAATAAATCCACCTAAATCAGTCAACATAGAAAGCTCTGTGTCTTCATGCTTCCTCTTTACACACTGAATGAAGAACTGAAGCAGATGGCACTGAAATCCAAAAAGTGACATCAAAGATGGATATGAAGAGCTTTTTAACTCTTCAAAACAAACAACACATTGTCACATTGACTTAACTCAACATTAAAACAAAACAAAAGAAGAAATGAAACAACAGATAAGACAATAATAAAGAATGAATGCTTTTCTTGAGCATTAGCTGTACACACAGCTGTTACACATCAGTGTTGTGAAGTACTAGCAGAGTCACAGGTTGTTAGTTGAGCACTGATGGCCAGACCAGCTGAACAGTTATACACAAACACTGAAATGCACTTCTGCACTGAAACTGACCCAAGCATTGCCTGAGCACAAATCCAATGATTACCAAAACCAGTTCACTGTAGAGTTTAAAAAGGTTTTTGACTTTGCTCTCTAAGAGGGTGAGGCTGCTAAATGCCTCTTTAATTCACAGCAGCTTAGTGGAATTTTAATTTGAATGCCATGTTCAGGTAGTGGGGAACAAAAGGTTTTGCACTGAACATTTTTGCATTATGCTGTAACTACCCTGGCAGTGAAAACTGATAACTATACATGGAAAGGCCAGAGAAAGACACTCCTATTGCGTGCATTTCCATTTCCTCTTTGCCTTTCCAACTCTCCAGGAGAACATTTAGATTACCCGATGCAGATAGGCAGTGTTAAACTTACTCTGGAGCAGCCAAAAGAAAATGCCCACCAGCATGAATGGGAATACTGGTTTGTGGTTCCAGTGCTGCATTTTAGACATCTGGGAACTCAGATGTTGGAACTTGGACTGATGTGTATCTGGAGTGATGCAGCATAACACTTCTAAAAAACACGTTAACGGATAGAGCCTGATCAATGCTCTGCGTATGGCTTATTTAGTGAGACAAAATACAGAACAATGGCAGTTCAGATTCAAAGTTTACAGTTTTAATTCTGTTTAGATTCAGTGCTGCCATCTTGACCTGTTAGTTCAGGGGGCGTGCCACAAAAACAATTTGGAAGCAGAACTTCAAAAATGCAACTGACAAAATCAAACAACAGCTCACACAGCGTAGCAGCATGCAAATACTTTAGGAACATAATAACTTAAAATATACTTTAAAAAAAAGCGACAGTATGTTGAGGTTTTAAGTTTTAGTTTTGCAGAACAGCATCTGTTGTTGTGTAAAACTAGTTCTTTTTTTTGGAGTGCTGCAATTTCTCACTTACTCATTTAGTCACATTTGCCATGAACACAGTTAATCATCTGAAAACAGCCGTGTAAAGTTAGCATGGAAAATAGGACATAAAAAAGCCATGGAATGGGATTTTAGTTGTTTTACTTCACTGAACTGTAGGCAGTGAAAATGACACATTTACAGGCACCATGTGTGCATTTATATGTTAATGTAAAATTATTTCACAACAGTTCTCATTTTTTCTTCACCTCAGCGTAGAGTTCCTCTTGGCCGTGAGCCCTTTGTTTTAAGCTTTTTTCTCGCTTTTTGATCTGTGCGTACACCGTATGCTGCTGCTGTCCACTGTCCCGCACTGAGTTAGACGATGCTTCATATGCCAGTGTGGAGAAGCTGATCTCTCCATAATGGATGTTTTCTTCCTCTTCTTCCTTTTTACTTGCTGGTTCATCAACCTTCTGCTCTTCATTTATTTGAATCTATAGAGTTAAAAAAAACAGAAAGCTCGGTGAATTAGGTTCATTCTTATTCATGTTTTATTAAATAAATAGACTGCTCTGATGAAGTTACTGCTGTAATCGCCAAAACAGTCAAGTAACCCTGCAGCTAGAATTTTTTTTTCTTTGTAATTTCCTTACCAGAAACCTTTGTTGAGTTTGTTGCTTTGACTTTAACGACCTGGAAGACACAAGAGGCAGTAGAAAATTATCTCTGTGTATGTTAAATATATGTGATTAAAGTTAAGCTTAAAACAGAAATTTTTAATGTGTAGCTAAATTATCTGTGAGAGTAGCTAATTGTGTTTTTCTGCTTTGATGTGTGATACTTACCAAACAAAGATGATCAAGCAGAGGAGAATTATAAGTAAGAGTACAATGATCCCAATGATTACTCCAGGAAGTAGCCACAGTGTGTCTCCTAAAGAAAAACAAAGGTTACTACCTGAAGTTATTTTTAAAGTTTGGAGTTTGAATGGATAAAAAGAAACAGGAGCATGTAACACATGAGTGGCTTTTACCTCCAACAGTCACGTTAATCTCTGCTGATGTCTGATTACCCAGATCATTAGTGGCCACACAGTAATAAACTCCTCCATCTGTTACATTGAAGCTGTAAATCTCTCCTTCAGATACTTTCACAGCTCCATCTCTGCTCTTCTTGAACCAGGTGAAGTTGCTGACTGGAGGTTTGGCTCTGCTGGAGCAGGTCAGGTTCACCCAGCTGCCTGCTGACACCAAACCTGATGGACTGATGGATGCTGAGGTGTCTTTAGGAGCATCTGGAGAAAAAGATTGACAGAAATCACCATTATTCATTCTAAACAGTGGACTTCCCAATGAATCAAATGCTATGTTGACAGGATCCAACTACAAATACTGATTGTCTTACATGAAACACTGAGAGTCTCTTCTGTCTCTGCTATCTTGGTGTTGTTTCCTTGGTTCACAGGATATCTGGCAGAGCAGCTGATCTTCTTTCCATCATATGTGTCTGACAGAGTGATGTTCTGCTGGATTTTAGTTGTAAAGCTTCCATCTGTGTTTTCCTCTATTTTGTTGGGAGAGTCTTGTTGGAGATTCCAGGTGAGTTGAGGAGGGGAGTGTGGACAGGGAGTGAGAGCTGAGCAGGTTATAGTGACAGACTCCTTCTCCTTCAGATCACCTGGGATTGTAATATTGGGCCTCCAAGGAGAATCTGTGGTTTCACATCACAGACATATTAACACTACAGAGCACACTGCAGTTTATACCAGTGTTTAAAATCTCTAAACCACTCATCTTATCTTAAATTTACATATAACTTTATTAATTTCATAAAGTCATGATTTATTGAGTATTTATTTATTAAAGTATTTTTTTTAGCGTAATAATAAAACATTCGACCAATATTAAACTGTATTCTGGGACAATCATTATGACTGAAATGTAATATTTCTTCAACAAATGCTGATGAAACTTAACTGAAGGCAAGTCAAATAAACCCAATAAAGTAAAAATATAATTCTAATAAAAAACTCAAAATCACTCACCTCTGACTGTTATTTGAAGAGGATCACAAGAAGCTGTTGCCTTGAATGGTTCTCTCTCTACTCTGAAGAAGTATGTGTCTGTGTATGTGGTGGTTAAATTAGAAAACAGAGTGGTGCAGTCTCTCTGACTCAGGTTCCCAGTAATACTCATTGGATAGATGTTAACTGCTGCACTACTGTTGAAGATCACATTGTTTGGATTACCGCCAAATTGGGATTGATTTTTAATCCACACTCCAATAATTGTTCTTGTGCTGATAAATTCCTGTTCATCTTTGGGTCTGAAGCTACATGGGATTTGCAAACAAGATCCACTCAGTGCTTCCAGCTTCTTTGATGCATTTATGAAGAGGTCTGCTTTCTTAGGACTATCAGCCAAAGCACCTGTAAACACAGTGTCACAACTAACCTATTAATTAATTAATTTTATTACAAACATTAACTTGTATTATTTTAATTTGTCCTCCATAGGACTTAAGATATAAACTTTAATCAAAGTACTCCTAAAATTAAATAATTGTTTATGTAAAATTAAATTTATAATAGCTCATCCAGAAGTGACAGTGACATTTTCACCATCTGCCCTTTTTGATTAATGATGCTAAATTACATATTTGTAGCTTGAAATATAATCTATTGTAACATGAACAACATGTCTTTGATTCTGTTGGTAACAAAAAGTATTTCAATTACCTGTCAGACTATGAACAGTATGAAAAACAAAGCTTTATCTCTATCAGCCGTTTAATTTTGTTCCTTAAAGCTGTTAATGATTTAAATGAATCCAATAATGCCTTTATAGTGAACAAACAGCTCACCTGAAACAAAGAGGACCATCAGTAACATGCCGACTATCACCATGTTCACACACAGCTCAGGAGAGGTTTTTACAGTGAACATAATTTCTTAACCAGAATTACAGGGGAACACATCGCCTAACTGTTGTTAGAATAAGGAAGCACAGAAGAGGACATACTGTTTAAGAAAGTGCAATGTCAGTTTGCTTGATCGTATTTGCTATAGGTGTTGAGAAATATTCTGCGGAAGTACAATCAGTTTGCTAATATCCTGTGATAGAGGAAGTCAGGCGATAGATTTTTAAAGTTTAAAATTACCTGTCAAAATAACCCACACACGCAAATACTTTTCACTAACTTGAGTTATTCCAAGCTTGCAGACTTTTACAGATTTTATAACTCAGAGTATCATACAGCAGGCAAGTAGCTGCACAGGTCTTGTGGAGCTATGAAAACACAAGTAATTGAGGAAAATTATGATTTCCTTAAACCTGAAAGTTTTAATCACAACTATAAGTGAGTTTAAACCATTTTGGTTGTGCTAGAAGAAATTTAATTTGAGGACCCTTAAAAATAATTATGTTTATAGTAGTAATCACAGAGCATCTTAGTATTATTTACTAACATTGTCATCAAATGTTATATTTTCCTAAGTTGTCTACTGACGTCAGTACAGGATAGAACGTCCAGTGTTGTTGATATCATGATGTTACAGTGCTCTCACACAGGGGGTCATCAATCGCCTAATACAGGGTTGTCCAACTCCAGGCCTCAAGGGCCAGTGTACTGCAGGTTTAAGATGTGTCCTTGATCCAACACAGCTGATTTAAATGGCCAAATGACCTCCTCAACAGACAGACGATCAGATAGATAGATAGATAGATAGATAGATAGATAGATAGATAGATAGATAGATAGATAGATAGATGAAACTTTATTAATCCTTCGGGTGGGTTCCTCCGGTAAATTCAGTTTCCAGTAGCACAGCTTCGACAGAAGTTGCATGTTACAGACACAATAAGGGGAATGAGAGTAAGGATGTAAGCATAAATATACACATATACATATATATATAAATACAGAATATATAATATGTATAAATAGGATTGCAGATTTGAGTGACTATATTGCACAGTCGAATATAAAAAAAAAATACTGCAAATATTGCACAGTGTAAAAAAGCACTACAGCTCAGTTGTTCCTGTCCTCCTTGTCCCCCTGTTTCCCCTCCCTATCCCCTCCAGTGAGGAGTTAAACAGTTTGATGGCGTGTGGGACAAAGGACTTTTTAAGTCTGTTTGGGTCTGCTTTGACTTTGGGAGAAGCAACTTGTCGCTGAATAGGCTCCTCTGATTGTTTACGCCCATGTGCAGATGATGCACATGTTCCTGCCCTAACTATATGTTTTAGTGAAAAGGAAAGTTTTAAGCCCAATGTTAAAAGTAGAGATAGTGTCTGCCTCCTGTGTCTAAGCTGGGAGCTGATTCCACAGAAGAAGGACCTCACAATTTTACAGGAGGCCAAGTTAATGTCATCCAGAGTAAACATCTGGATAGTGACTATTTTTTTAGGGGCAAGTACAATAACATCAATTTTATCTGAATTTAGAAGCATGCATTTAGAGGTCATCCAGGTCTTTATTTCTTTAAGACATTCCTGCAGTTTAACTGTGGTACATAGCCCAATAATAGAGATAGCTTGATCTTACTTAAGATTGAAGCATTAAAAATGGTATGACTTCTTTTAGCAGTCTTAAAGGAATATGATCTAATAGACACTGATCATTTAGAGGCAGTAATTACTGAAGTAAGCTCAGAAGCATCAATCAGAGAGGGTGATTCCAAATATCAGCAGTGTTGAAGGTAATTGTTTTAAGGAGAGTGTTTGACAGTTATACCTGGGAGCCAAGTACCCAGAGTCATATACAGTGAGGATGCAACACTATTAATGAGATAACTAATCTTTGTGTGTGTACTGTTTTTGCACATAGTACTGAAAAAAGTAATAGTGGAAGTATTATATCCTTAAACTTAATTACATAATTTTCTGAAATACATCTCATTTAAATATTTATAAGAAACGATTGAAATTGTGGGTGGGGTCTTTAATATTTTAGAGAAGTCAATTGAGTCTAATGATAGATTAAATGTCATGTTGAGGCTGTAATTAAAAAACACCCACAATATTGGTAGAGCTGAGGATGTTATATTTGTCATTTGTTTTATGTGTAAATTGTTTTTTGGGGGGTCTGGGAGCAGACACTTTATCAAAGAGGATGGGTTTGGGGGGGATAACAGGAGGAGAGAAGCTGCAGTTTTCAACTCATGTTTTAGGGAGTCCAAGTTATTTTTTGGACACCAATAAGACAGCCAGCACTTTAAGAAGAACATGAACATCAGAGTATGTTTATATACCACTACTGCATGCCATTTACTCTTTGTTCTCTCTCTATAACCTCCATTTACTCTTCTCTTTCCCTTCATCCACAAACCAACCATGGCAGATGTTGTTACTCCCTGAGCCTGGTTCTGCTGGCAGTTTGTTTATGTTGAAAGGGTGTTTTTCCTCACTGCTGTTGCCTATGAGTACTTGCTCATAGGGGATCATTGATTGTTGGGGTTATCTGTCTAATATTTGCAATATACCTCGATACTATACATCTATACTGTTATTGTGAATTAGTTCTATAGAAATAACAATGAACTGAAATTAAATACATTTTTTTAGCCGTCATAGTTTTTTCTCCTTCACTTGCATAAGTGACACATTTCACATTTCCTTCTCTTTACATGTCACGCATTTTGAAGTAGACTCTTCTGTAAAAGAAAAAGAAACTGTGAAGAAAAAAAGAGGCCACTAATGTGAGGAGTTTTGTTCTTAATGTATTTCAATGTTCTTATTTTTTACATGCTTTATATTTTATCTTGTCCTTTGCTGCTTGGTTTAGTTTACAGGAGAGGTTACGCAAAGGCCTTTTATAAGACGTAGATATGGTTGGAAAGTGAATTACAGGACAAGGAAGGATTGATTGAAAACGTCACTGACTGCTGGTCAGAGACACACTGTGACCACTGTTTCTCTACATTGTTAAGATTCGTTGTCATGTTGTTTGTTTTTGTGTTTTCACTGCTGATAAAATGATAAAAGACTCCATAAAGGTTAATTTTTAGTTTAATTATTTTTTAATCTCATTTAAAAATAAATATTAAGAAGATATTACTTTGTTGTTGTATGATTTCTACTTAAATTATCTACATCCTTAAATGATATACTCGTATGCTGTGAGTTGTAAATGTTATTTTATGTAGTGCACCAACAGCTCACCCTGCTGGAATAAACGGCACAAGTAATACATAAACTAAATATAAAACCATAAAGTGAAGAATTATTAATTCCATATTTGATATTCATCAAGTCAGCAAATTAAATTACATGAAATAAATGCTGCCTTCACTTTTTCAATATTAACAGATGTGATGAGCATTTAAATTTTTCAGAAACAGCTCTTTCCACATTCAAGTCCACAGTTACAGTAGTACTGCTGTAACTTTACAGCTGGACTTCATTTGTGATAGTTAAATGTGAAATGTCAAAAGTTTGACTTCAAATGAGAAAAAGAGGATTAATGAATTTCATTTAAATACAGTATACAAACTTTAGGAGATTTTGGGAGAAGCACAAACTGGACTCCCTGTAGATATTTTTTACCACTATATTCTCCATTAACAGTTTAATAGATTTGCTATACATAAACTGAAAAAACTCTTTTGAGAAGTTTATTTACATATTGGTTTCACTCGTCACCATCACAACATCACTTTTGTTGTGATAGGCTGAGAATCACTGGTGAGTAAAAATGCTGATATGCTGACTGTTTAGCTGCTTATTTGGAATCCTCAGGAACAAAAATGAGTTTTTCTCTGGAGAAATGTCGCTAATATAAGATGAATATTTACACCAGTGTCACAATTAGCAACCATAGATGTTAATGCTGTAAAGCACTTGTGTCATCTTTGCATACGCATGCAAACTGACACAGATGTACACTCACCTCCCTCCCCCATTCCAAATGCCACGCCGACGCTTGCTATATCATAACAGAGAAAACTGGTCATTCAGGATTCACTCTTTTACCTGACAGGTGTAAAGTCAGTAAATGCAGTAAGTGCCAGTTTTTTCCGTCCACTATGATCACAGTGGTGCAGAAATTGCTGAATAACCTGAACTATATGTAGAAAACATTTAAACAGTCTGATCTCTGTAACATCTGACATATTATATTAACATGAAAACTTTCTCTCCTTCAGTTGTTATTTTAAGAGGATCACAAACAGCTGAAGTCATATGTGTTTGTGTAAGTTGTGATTGAATTGGAAAACAGAGTGATTCAGTCTTTCTGTTGCAGGTCTCCTGTAATCTTCATTGGATAGATGTTAACTGTCTCACTGCTGTTGAAGATCTAATTTTCTGTAAATGTTTAAAAACATTAGAATGATTTTTCATCCACAATCCACAGACAGATCTAATGCTGGAACTTTTCTGTTTCAGTTTCACTGAAGTTACATGGGGTTTGTAAACAAGATCCACTGAGAGCTTCCAGCTGAACAACAAATTAAATAGTGTGAGAGTTTTAAAACACATTTTAAAATCACCAAAAGTCAATAAAAAGAGAATAAAATTCGGGTAATGTGAGATTCCTTGCTCTAGTTTAACCCAGTATCACAGCAAAACGTGTAACAGACACACTGATCCACCCTGTCTATTTCATGATTTGTTGAGTGAAGTGTGAAACGGACCCTCATTCAGATGTTGCAGTAAGTTGCAGTAATCTGCAGTAACAGCAGAGGGAGATATTTTATTGAAATCCAACATGAAAATAATCACATGAAAGCTTTTAAACAGACATTACTAACTCATTTACTTGTAAACACATGTTAGCCATCAAGCTTTTCTGGTGATTAAGGACCCTGGAAGTACTTCATACCTTCCTTCCTCACTACTGTCTTCTTGGATTTAAATAATCATGATCACAGCTATAATAATATATCTGTATTTATAGATAACATAATGAAGATGAGTAAAGCTTTATCAATGATAAATTACACACCTGCTACTACCATACTAATACCTTAATAAGGCTTAATATGCTAAGTATGTCATGTTTCGGCTGTGTGGCAGGCAGGAGAGGACCCAAACGCAAACTCACGGAGACAAAACGTAAACTCAAAAACACAGCTTTAATGCTGGCAAAAGGTGAAACACAAAAACAGTACTAAACTAAACTGGGAAAGCTAAACATAAAGTATACCAGGAACCACAGGGAGAATCACACACAGCATGAGGGAGACTACGACACTGACAAAGAGAAACACAGGGCTTAAATACACAGAGGGATAACGAGGGAATGAGACACAGAAGGAGGGCACAGCTGGGAGAAATCAGGACTGACGAGACAAGCAAAGCTAGAAACACTCACATGAGGCATGGACCTCCAAAGTAGAACAGGAAACACACTGACTGAATTCTAAAACACGCAAACTAAACAGCAACTGGGGAGACAGAACATAGGAACCTGAAACGTGGTACAAAACATCACAGTGGACATAACATGGAACACAGGGAAGCCATATAACAAAGCCAAAGAGCTAAAGCTAAGATAACCATAACTGAGATCCAGGGAAACAAGAAACAGTACATCAAAGGACTCAAAACATAAACCATGATATAAAAGCACAGGATCTCTTCCAAATAAAATAGGAAACATAATGAGATGCATACATGATAACCGGAACTTGACAACGTAAGACACAGACATGAAAGAGACAGACTTGACACTGACCAAAGGCTACTAAATGATAATCATAATCACAACAGTATCAGATCATAAATCATAATATAGAAAAACACCAAGATAACTGAAACACCAAGTACCAGAGAAACATAAAGGAAAATCCATGATGCAAAAGTACCAAAACATAATGAACTCAAAATACTGGGTCCAACGGACCCAGAACCGTGACAAAGTATGTTAAGCACTTTGGTACTCCACTGGTTTTTAAATGTGCTATATAAATAAAGTTTGTTGTTGTTGTGTTGTTGTAATAGTGAACATCATTATATAAGGACCCCTGGGAGTGTGAACACAGCAGAGCTGGGAAAGAAGGTTCAGCAGAGACTGTACGTCCTGAGAGTCCTCAGGAAAAATAGCATCCCTCACAAGCTGCTGGTGTCCTTCTATTTATGTTCTATCGAGAGCATCCTGTGCTATTGCTTCTGTGTCTGGTTTTCCAACTGCACAACAGCACAGAAGAAAACACTTCAGGGACTTTTAAAGATTGCCCAGGGGATGATCACCTGTTCTTTAGCCTCACTGGACAAACTGCACAGCTCTCGCCGCCTCAGGAATGCAGGAAATATCGTGAATGACTCCACACACCCCGCTCATGATCTGTTCCAACTGCTGTGAGGCATAGGATACAGGACGATCAAAAACAAATAGACAGAAAGTTTCTACCGTGTAGCTGTTAGGGTACTGAATGGCACGCCATCACCAGTTTAACCTGAGAAGTACACTGCAGTGGGTGACATCTTGTGCAATAAGGTTTTATTTATGTACTGAATGACTGTTCTCTACTTCTTTTTTATATTATTGTTTTGTATTTATATTTAAAATTTTCCCTATTGACACTGCAGGGACTGCACTTAATTTTGTTGTACTTGTTACAATAACAATAAAGATATTCTGATTCTGAAGTGCTACCAATCGACCTAACCCTTAGATGCATGACTGAACCCTACACTCTTCCATAAGTGAGTCAAACATGACACATTTTAAAATCAGTCTGTTTTTATGACACTTATTTTACATTTTGGTCCACACAAGAATCCTTTTGTCACAGTTGTAGCTGACTCGAGAGAAAAGGACTCAAATGCAGGACACAGATGGAGCACAAGGAACGTTTAAGTGACAAAGTTCATGTACAATACAAGTGTATGCAATGAAGCTATTCAACTGTGAACTGAGCAGTGAGTTCAAACTTGTGCCGTGAACAAAGCCAAAACTATGGCAACCTGAGCTATGCAAACAACAAGTGAGATTTCAACTGTGGAAACGGCAGTTCTGTGATTTTGGGGCCAAAGGGAGAGACCAGATGGGGGGTCAGAGACACTGAAACAAGAGTAAACAAGTTCAGGTATGGTTCCAAGAGAATGCTGGTAGATATTGACTCTGAATTTTCCTTGAAGCTGCTTACTTGCCACAGGTGTATCAGTAGAGTGGAGAGGAGAGTGGTCTGGATGAGTGGTAAGAAATCCAAATCTCCTGATGTTGAGGCAGAGAGGCAGGCAGGTGCGTGGAGTGAGCAAAAACCATGACCATGAAGACTGTCGATAGCTCCAGCGCCCAAATGCAGGTTCTATGGCGAGGATTTGTGTCTGGTAACCTGGTGAGTAGCTGTGAATGAGAGGTACAATGTAATGCAAAGCAATTTACTATGATGTTTACAAAACACAGCGGTGGCCTGCACTAGCTGTGGTTAGCTGAGAATCTGGCCAAGAGAAGTTGAGAGCGCTGGCCTTATAAGTCAACAGCTTAATTACCCATAGTTGAGAGCAATGAGCAGGAACACAGGAACTGCCAGCTCTGTGGAAAAACACTGGCACTCACCCAGACCATAACACATTGAATGTTTAAAATATTTTCAATTTTTATTTTGTTTTTTGTTTTTTTACATAAAACTTACAGCATAACAATGTGTGTTCATGTTTGTGTAACTCTTGTCTTTTTTTCCTTTCTGGTATTTTCATCAACCATTTTATTGTGACACATCATGCTCAGGAATACAACAGCTATGTGACATAGCTGACCATTGTAAAGTTTCCAATGAATCTAATTATGTCCCTACTATTGTAGGGACTCTGGTGTAGAGTGAGGATCCTTCTCCAGGAGACGGCATAAAGGCACAACAAAAACAAAGTTATCTGTGGTGATGTTATGCCCTGTGTTTCTGAATCTACTGCACAACCTCTGGACAATATTTCCCCTTTGATAGTTCTGAACCGTTTCTCCTGGTTATATTCCCATATAAACCATTCCATCTATTGCATAGGAGATGTGTGCATCACAAAACCAGAAGATGGCATGTAGTGAAGCTAATGCGTGCGTTTAATAAGATCTTTAGTCACTCATCTCTGCTTCCCAGGTGTTTGTGGCTAATCTAAGATTTATATCACTTCCACTTTCTGACACTGTAAAGCCGATTGTGAGATCACTACTCCAGTCATGTTTCTGCTGAATTCTTTACATCAATAAATCATGTTCAATTCCTTCTAACAATCTCTCCTTAATGCACTGTCAGCTCCCATTGCGTTTACTGAATTGACCATGTGTGCGTTACAAACCCAGAGGATCTTAAGGCCATACTAGGGCTTGTCTGGCATGTACTGAAGAAACTTTCACTTCCCTCCCGATGGTGCAAGCTGTTTGTTTGCAGTGACACAATCACCGATGAATTGCTCTCTGAATGCTATCTGTTTATTGTTGCTGTGTAAAATAAATCTGTGAGACACTGTGGTCAACAAAATCCATAGTATTGACAGTCACAACTGACAAGAATTAAAGGTTCACATGAAATTTCATAGGAAATAAATGTGGGTCATTTTTAAACCACTTATAGAAGTTTAGGGTAGTAATACAAAAAGAGCAATTTTGTCAGATTTATAAAAGATAAGTCGAAAAATGTAAATGGCCTGATTTTAATAACATGCTTTTGAAGACTAGCTGAAATATGAAATAATAACAACTTTTCATTTGAAAGAATCCCTTATACATCTAAGGACTAATATATGGAGAGCTGTAATATGATATAATTAAGAAAAGAAAAACCCTCCACGGCATACAAAAAAGAACAAGAATACTATGGAGGAAATTTATATCAGTGTTAAAGTGGGAACCCAAAGACTCGAATGGAAATACAGAAAGTTTCCACCGAGGTGCAAAACACTGGTTACACTCAAGAACAGGATGGCCAGATTAGGTTAAAAAATATGCACAGTTTTTGAAATAAAATATTTTCAGACAGATGAAACCAAGATGAACTTGCACCACAATCATGAGGCAAAACTATAGATAAAGATAAGATAATAACTTAAGATGCATGCAGGATTATCTGCCAACCATGATGGGGGCAATGGTATGGTTTAGGTGTAGCATGAAACTGCATCTCTAGTATTTATTGACAATGTGACTGCAAATAGAACATACAAGTTTCTTGAAAACAAAGAAATGAGATAAGAAAGGCCGAGCTAGTCAAGCCATCAGAGCATGCTTTCAGTTATTACACACAAAACTGAAGGCATAAGAGACCCACAAACAAGCAGCAGTTGAAGGTGGCTGCAGTAAAGGCCTAGCAGAGCATGTCAACCACAGGAGGAACCACAGCTTTTCCCCTACCCGTTCTGATCTTGATCATATTCATGTCCTTGCATGTTTTGCTTCTTAAGCTTTACCAAAATAAATACTTTGTGTTTTATACACCAGTCTTGAGTCAAACTCAAGTGGTTTTTTTACATTTATTTTTAAGATTTTTACTCTGGCCTACAAGATGCTTATTCAAATACTTACGGTTGTCATTGTTATTATTGTATTAATCTGTGTATAAAATTATTATGCACATAATTAGGACTTTAATACACTTAATTGACATAAAGATCTAAAGAGTACTTTAATTATTAATGACGTTATCTTGTTAATTGATTAAGTGATTCAACAAAAACTGTATTAGTCATTTACTGACGGCAGAATTCACATCAATCAGACACAAAATTGAAAACCACTGAGAGGTGAATCATTTTGTTCCAGTGTCATTTTCTGCTACAATGCCTCAGGTCCTGTAGTAAATTTCTTGAACACATAACTTTCGTAGTTGCTTAACAGATAGTAGGCCACATAATCAAGACATTTGTTTGCAAAATATTGTGTGTCTGCTTTCTCACAGCACCTACAAACAGTGTCAGAACCCCACTGACCAACTTCCCCTATGTACTCAAATGTTCCCTTTTTACTCTGTCAGCTGTTCATCAGTGAAGTGAATCAGCAAAAAGCAGGCACTTTATCACTTGGAGTGGTTCGGTCAGAATGAAAACTACACAGTAACACTGCAGTAAATACAATTAAGCTGTTGTTCAGCAGACAGCTGATTGTTGATACCTGAGCTTAAGAGTTCCAAACAATAATTATCTTCTCTTGCGGATTCTTTAGTTACTGTGTTATGATATAACGCCACGAGATTTAAATCCCCTTTGTCTAATGGAATTAAGACTGAATAACTGACAGCTTGGTGAAATGTTTACTGTATGTTTAGTAGATTTTTAACATGTGCAGGTAATACCATGACTGCCACATCCTGTTCATCTAAAAAAAAAATTGCAAAACTGCAGATTTAGACAAATTTACAGAGCAACTGGACAGTTTTGAAACACTTATGGCCAACGATAAAGTTCGTACTTCCCCTGTAATTAAATGGAATTTCAGTGCATTTCATTTGCAATTTTCATTTGCAACAGAAAATAAGGAAATTATTGAACTGTAAGTAATGTTAAGTACTGCGTAAGTCATTTTAATGTTTAAGTAATTTTCTGATAGTGTAGGGGAAAACGAACAATTATTACTCATCTTATAAGCATCTTGTCAGAGTACTTCTAAAAATGCAGTTAACTTGATCTGTTATGTGCTATTTGCAAAATATATGCAGCTTATTCTGTGTTGACCTGCTGTGTCTGTGTAAACTGGTGGACTGCACAAGTGTACTTCATTTTGTCAGTTGGGGAGGTTTGTCTTGAAAGGAAGGGAGGCTTAGCAGTTATTTCAGATGTTTACACTCAATATTTATTCAGATTTAATGGAAAGATAGATGTCTCATTAATGTTTTATTTTGGCCATGTTCTAGTGGTTGCTGACAGATCTTTGATGCTGAGGCATCTTCTCATCCTCTTCCCTCATCTTTCCTGGGTTGGGTTTGAGACTTGGAGCCCAGTGTTGGGTCCATCTGGTCCTCCCCCATGAACAGCACCTGCTCCTCTGTATTATCATTCTTGCCCTTCTGTTCATGGCCTGGCACCTTGGTCTCATCTTCTTTGCCCTTGGGCTCCTTGCTGGTCAGCCGAGTTGAGGTCCTGCTGGGCAGGACAAAAGACAAAATCTAAAGGTAAAAGTAGCTTGAAAAACGAATTAATATCAGAGCACCAAATGTGATTGTTTGAATCAGTACAGGGTCATTTTCCTCCTCAGACTCAGCTGAGGCTAATGCATCAGGTGAGGAAAAAACTGTCACATGTATAAATTTAATTTCAGTTCATATGATCTAATTATAATATAATAAGATATACTCATATACCAAGGAACTTGTTGATTTTAGTCAAATACATGTAATTTCAAATATTCTCAAGCATTTTTCACTTGTTTTCACTTGTTGAATTAAATTATTGTTTCTACACATTATTGTTGCAATTACACTTTTTGTACACACTTTACATTGTGGAGGTAAACATTACCATGTTTTCTGAGGCGGATGATGTCCTTCAACATCTGTTGGACAGTGCTCAGGGTATTTTATGAGTGTGTTGTGACCAGTGCCATCCTCTATGCTGGTGCATGCTCGGGCAGCAGGTTAAGCGTTGCAGATGCCAAAGGACTCAATAAACTGATCTGCAATGCCAGTAATGTTGTGGGGACGGAGCTGGAGCTCCCTTAGGGTGGTGTCTGAGAGGCGGATGTTATCAAAAATAAGGACAGTGCTGGATAATAACTCCCACCCACTCCATGACACGCTGGCTAGTCACAGGAGCACTGCAGTGAGAGACTGAGATTACAAAAAAGGACCACTGAAGAAAAGAAATCATTCCTGCCTGTTATATCTCCCTGTACAACTCCCCCATCTAACACACCGTACACACTCCAATAGTTACACCCTTTTGCACATGCTTTACAGTAAAATAACAAATGACAAAGTTTCGCAGGTTAGAGTAAAATGTCCATCATATATACTTCACCTCTGTAATATTCTTGAAAGTTATAATTGAGCGATTTGTACTGAAATGTTCTGAAATGTTTAAACTTTGTAATATATTGTATTAATCTACTGTAATCCACATCATTTCCTTTGGGATTATTAAAGTATCCCAATTCTGATTATCTAAAACTAAAAAAGACAAAGAAGTTTATCTATTTCATGTTTGTGTATTTTGTTACATTTAGTGAGCCAGTGACATTCATTATCCAAGTTGTAGCTGACCTTAATACCATTTTAGATTAAAAACCAGAGATGGGTAAAAACCTTTCCAGGCTGACAATTGACTTTGAGGTTTTATGCATCACTTTTCTTGTAAGGGAAATTGGTTCAATTTTTTTTTTAAACATTATTAAAAAAAATTCTTCACATTTACAAATCTGTTGTATGCTTTCATGACTGTGGATTACAATTTTACAACTTAGAAAATGAAATAAGTTTATAATAGGAGTGTGAATGATCATTATTCCATATTATCAACAGGCAAAACTAATTTTGCTTTGGGCTCTGACTCTTTCAGCTCTCTGAGGCCATCCCAGGCATTTTTTGTGATCTGTATCACATACTAATGTTTCAAGAATTAGTGAACATATGAAACATTCACACAATTTTAGACCAAAACTTTGAACCTAACCCACTGTGGACCAGCTTATGTTAACTATGAATATCTTTGGTGATCTGGGCAGAATAAAACATCATCTTCAAGACACTGAAAACTGACTTTAAGCTCAACATACCACACTACCCTTTGTAATACACCTACCCAGGATTTACTGTGTCACAAAACCCTTACTGAGAATTCTGTGACTGTACTGCAAACACAAAGCATGTAGTTTTTCAACAACCGAGCAACCCAATTTTGGTGGCTATTGTCAAAGTTGGCAGACAGGAGCCAACATGCAGGACTCAGAAAACAAGAAACAAACTTAAAATCAGCTTTAATTACAAGACAGATCAGGAATAACAAACCCCAAAGTACTACTTTTCGGAGAAAAAAGAAACCCTATAGCAAGGCAGGGCACCAGTAGATAAATAGTGTATGAACATGATGATAAGAAAACTAATTTTAAAAATGCTACAGTATGTGGAGGTTTTGAGTCTTCTGCTGAAACTTCCTGAGTTTCATGTAAACTAGTTCGTTATTGGACAGCTGCAACATCTATTTATACACTTTAACAGTTACCTAAAAACAAAAGATGTGAAAGCAGACATGTTGACTTTCACCTGTGCATACACTGTATCCTCCTGCTGTCCTTTGTCCTGATCTGATGCTTCATTTCTCAGCACAGAGAAGCTGATCTCTCCATAATGGATGTTTTCTTCTTCTTCTGATTTACTTGCTGGCTGCTGACTGGAGGTTTGGCTCTGCTGGAGCAGGTCAGGTTCACCCAGCTGCCTGCTGACACCAAAGCTGATGGACTGATGGATGCTGAGGTGTCTTTAGGAGAATCTGGAGAAAAAAAATAAGAAAGTCATATCCCACAAATCATGTTGTCCTATAGGATTCAGTTCAACAACAAACTCTGATTGTCTTACATGAAACACTGAGAGTCTCTTCTGTCTCTGCTGTCTTGGTGTCGTTTCCTTGGTTCACAGGATATCTGGCAGAGCAGCTGATCTTCTTTCCATCATGTGTGTCTGACAGAGTGATGTTCTGCTGGATTTTAGTTGTAAAGTTTCCATCTGTGTTTTCCACTATTTTGTTGTGAGAGTATTGTTGGAGATTCCAGGTGAGTTGAGGAGGGGAGTGTGGACAGGGAGTGAGAGCTGAGCAGGTTATAGTGACAGACTCCTTCTCCTTCAGATCACCTGGGATTGTAATATTGGGCCTCCAAGGAGAATCTGTGGTTTCATATCAAACACAGTTTGATAAATCAATAATGTGAAAAGATGTAGCTCAGTGTGGATTGTTGAAAGCTTTCATAACATATTGAAATTGTTTGTAATCAGGAACATAAATGTATATCTAAACACAATTATGACAAATTAGTTTAGGACATGTGTTTATTTTTTCTCCAACAGTAGACAGTTTTCCTTCAGTATACAATGTGTGACTTTGTAAAGTTTCTCTATCTGCACTGATTTGTCAGACTATAAATGACTGAAATGAGACGGCTCACTTGGAATAAAGAGGAGACTCAGTAACATGATGTCTGTCATGATGTTCAAAGACTGGACTGTCATCACCTGGAAAAATATATATAAAAAGAAATCCATTATTACACAAATATAAGATCAAACTAGAAATTCGCTTTTTATAAGGGGTTTAGTTTTATATATATATATATATATATATATATATATATATGTATATATATACACACAATTATTAAAATGTAAAAAATGATCAGACTGCTACAGAGGAGAAACGACAAAGTAAAAATCAGTGCGTCATTTCAGCAGAAACAGAGCGACTGAAACACATCTCTGTTTAGATGTTTCAATGACAAAGCAAACAGACCTGTGATGTTTTTGGTTTTCTGTCTTTTTTTATTCACTCAGTCTGATTTTTATGTTCCTATCATGCACTCTGCTCTCACTTTAGAAGCATCCGCTTCTGCCTTCCTACCTCCTCTAGATTGACTTGACCCACTCACACACTAACCTTTTTCTCATTCACATTTGTATTTGTATCTCAGATTTTCTGTGTTCTTCTTTGTCCTGCAGAAACGTACATACACATTGTGTACGTACACAGGTTACAGAAAATGTGTCTGCAACTTGCTGTTGATGTACTTCCTCATTTTGTTTAAATGTTTCTGCTCGTATTTAATGAGTCATTCTTCATTTGAGCCACTAGATAATACCAGTATTATTTATTGTCAGCAACTATAGCTAAAAATATGTAAGTAAAACACAATAGAGTGGTTGAGTACCATGAGCCTTTTTCATTGTTTTGTTCATTTTGTTTTTTTTAATACTCTGAGCTGTGTTTGCTCTCCTGGTGTCAGGGCTCTGTGTGCAGGCGGATGGAGATGAGGATCCAAATGCGAGACTCGGACACTGAATACAACTCAAAACCTCAGCTTTATTGCTGGCACGAAAACAAAACATGAAATGAACACTGAATACTGAGAACAGAAACACACAGGCATAATCTGATGATGCAACGCGACACGGAGAATATGAAAACACAGGGCTAATATACACAAGGTGGTAATCAGGGAATGGGCAACAGGAGGGAGACACAGTTGGGAGAAATTGGACTAACGAGACAGGAGGAGCAAAGCTGCACACACTGACATAAGACAGGAACATGAACCTTCAAAGTAAAACAGGAAACAAGACACACTTTACTAGGACACTGACTTGACAGAGTGAGACAGACTAGACACTGAACAAAACTGGCGATAATAACAAAATACAACCTGAAACACTGATTCATCATAAAAACCAACAAAGCACCAGAGAAACATAAAGAACAATCCATCATTCAAAAATAAATCAAAACATAATAACTCAAAATACTGTGTCAAACTGACCCAGAACCGTGACACCTGGTTTGCCATTTATCCTTCAAGTATGTAAGGCTTTGAGCTAAAAGGGAAAAGGCTCTTCTCTTTTTAGTTTTTAAGTGTAAAAGTGTTGCCTCAAAAATTTTGTCAGTTTTTTGACAGTCAATGTCAGTTTTAGTTTTTAGAGTGAGGATGACAGTACAGGTCCAACGTATTTCAGATATGGGTCCCAGGTTCTGTGGAAAGAGTCCAAGGTGGTGTTGAGCATACAAATACAATATATTCATTGGGAATACAGTCCATAACAATGCTATGCCAGGATTTCTTAGTTGGGGATTGCTGGCCTGCCCCAGAGGAGCAGGTTATTCTTCCTGGCCGCAAAAGATAACAGCTGGAACAGTCTCTTGTGCTTGCCTTTGATAATCAGATTGTCCATTACTCCCAGTATAAGACAGAGAGGGTCCAGAGGAACAACATAGCTGAAAATAACTGAAAGTACCTGTGGAATTATATAGCATTATATAGCTTTTTAGCATTATACTGTTTAAACATTATACTTTTAAGCAGGCCTCTGTGTGACCTTGGGAGCAAGAATAGTTGAAGCAACATTACAGAAAAAAGATGCATAGAAATAGCCCAGAAGTTGCAATAGATAAGAGGGGGGCAAAAGGGCAGCGTTAAGAACAGTCTAACACATTAGGTAAGTATAGACAAAAAGCAGACTGAGGAGGAGAGCGTAAACACCCGGCACAACACACACTTGACACCTACAAAGCGCACACTCATGACACTTGACATGACCCCCACACACACACCCCTACAGTGCAGACAGGAACACACACACATTGCAGACAAAGACATGTACATCACACACACACATTCACAATTAAGATATGCAATTAAGAAAGGGGTTAAAGGTAGGGCCAGACCTTAAAAGGAAAGGTAGAAGATGAGAGATGAGGAAGAAGCTGTTTTGATCCAAACTGTGTATGACGTATAGGCGAACGTGATAACAGAATAACAGGAAAGGTGGGAGGTAAATAAGGAACTTTGGAATATTATAAATGTAACAGTTCGAAGGACTGCCCTTGGAATCTGCAAGACGCTTTATGCTGACCTTCTGCGCAGGGGTTGGAATAAAGAAGTTGATTTATTGAAGAAGTCTGTCTCGAGTCGTTCGTTGTGGTTTTTCACCAGGTAGATAAAAAGATCGGGAGAGGCGTCAGCACGGCGACATACCTTTGCAACATCCGACCAGAAATATTGAATTTTCACACATGACCAAAAACAATGCACAAAGTCACCCTTCTCTGCATTATACTTCCAGCATAAAGGGGAGGAGTTTACATCTATTTTACTTTTTAAAGAGGGTGTGATGTATGCCCGATGAACAATTTTTAACTGAATAGATTTAGCCCAATTACAGACAGATATCTTAGAGGCACAGGCCCAAATCTCCTGCCAGTCTGGATCATTTATTGAGCAGCCTAGGCCTCTTTCCCAGGCCTGTTTAGCAGCCAGGAAGCGAGGGGCTGAGCTAGAGTTAAGAACCTTGTAAAAGGAAGGATTTTCCAGACTGTTGGGGGGACAAAGCATCCTCCACTGCGGACCTAGTAGGGTCCAACAATAGGGTGGTGTCATTAATTATAAAGTGCCTCAGTGGCAGGTATCTAAAGAATTCCACATTTTGAATGCCAAAACATTGTTGAAGCTGCTGAAAGGAAAGAAGCGTCCGGCCTCTAAACAGATCACCCAAGTTAACCAGCCCCAGATTAGACCAGACCACAAAACCCCGGTCCAGACATCCAGGCAAGAAATAAGGGCCATTCATAACAGGAGCCAGGGAGGATGTCAAATGGGCCCGACCCTCTAAAGCACGGACAGACCTCTAGGCCTTGACAGAGCATAGGGTAATAGGATTGTTGGAGAGTGTTTTGACTTCACTGATCTCTTTAACAAATGAATTAAACAGGGGACATTCTATGGCTATGTCAAAGAGTAGAGGACTAAGAGGATCGCCCTGCCTATTTCCACACGGGAGAGCAAAATTGCTGGAGTGCATCCTGTTAGTTATAACCGTTGCGACTGGGGAGTTATGGAGAACTTTCACCTAATTTACAAAGATTTCAGCCAATCCAAATTCCTCTAAGGCAAAAAAATTGATATGACCATTCAACGTGATCAAACGCTTTTTCTGCATCAAGAGAGAGAACAAGGAATGGCTCATCAGAATTTTGTGAAAGATGAATAACATTGAGAAGTCTCCTCATGTTATCAGAGGATTTAACAATGGAGGCCTTTAACAAAACTTGTTTGATCCTTATTAATTATATAGGGGAGTACCTTCTCGAGTGGCAGGGCTAATATCTGAGCCACTGAGCCTGGGCTGTCAGACACTGAATTATTAACAACAATAATATTATTATTAACATCTACATAATCATAACATCTTGTTTTCTGCATCGAAGCCCAGGGCAAACACAACATTGATATTCTCACCTTTATTCACAGCAGCCGCCGGATATTTCACCACATATAAACTCACCCATTTACTGGCGCCCTTAAACATGCAGAAATACACACAAAAAACACACAATCTGCCTCATCCAGGAGAATGAATGCTATCAGCCCTTTTCTTTTACCTTCTACCAAGAAGACAAAGTAAGGTCTCTGTGATTTTATTCTTTAGTTAAGATTGCATGTCAATCTTATTGTATTTGACATTGCTGTTCGTTTTTACCGTACTGTTTTTCCATTTAAGAACATTTTTTCTTATTTTTTTTAATATGTCATGTAAATATAATAAAAGGGATTCTTTTTTAAAAAAAATGTTTGTACAGATGTTGCTTTTCAGCCAAATTATTAAAACATTGCAATTTCTAAAATGCAACCAATGAGCAGTTTAATTTCAAAGATCTTTCTTTGTTTTTTTTAAATGTTTGATGTTGCTCATTTAAAAGCAGATCTTGAAAGCCAGACTTTTGTGGTTCAATATATTGGCTTCTCCTTTTCTCATTAGTGTCAACAGGTTAAGTGTAAATGTGTCTTTGTAAAGTATCTCTGTCTGCAGTGATCTGTCAGACTGTGAATGACTGAAATGAGATTTGCAATAAAGAGGAGACTCAGTAAAATATTTGTTAAGTTAAGTTCACAGATTGCAGTGTCACAAAACTCATCACCGAACAGGCTGCATCACCTATGAAAACACAGCATGAAACACAAATGTCTCCATTTGTTTAAATAAATTAACTCATCAGTTCTTCTTCACCAGTGAAGTAAATCAGCCACAAACAGACACTTTATCTTTCATCATATGTGGAGTGGTGCCTTCAGCACAAACAATTCACAGTAACACTACAGTGTGGTTTTTGTAGAGCAGACAGTTGATTATTGATAAAAGCCCAATATAGTGATTATTTTATATCTGCTATGAGCAAATGTTAAGGCCAGTCAGAGATTTGGATCCTAACATGTTAACTAAGTTAGCAATAGGATTCACATCCAAATGTTAACATTACTTGAGTACTATACAGATGTTTGTGTCAGCATGCAGATATTAACACTGCTGATCTCTGAGATGTGTGTTCTCTTCTTGCAGACACTTTAATTATTAGACTGTGATGCAGCTCTGTTCATGTGAACTCTTAGTAAATAAATAAATATGACCTACTGTATAGACCAGCTTTTCTTTAAAAAAAAAAAAACCCTCCTCAAACAATAAAACAAATCCATTAAAAGAGAAACTGCCACTACAAAAAGTGTCGACCCTAATATATAAAAAAAGAGTGAAATTTGAAGACAAAATAAATTTTTTATCCACTTATTTAGATATGAAAAAGACATCCCACGTTTCATATCATTAACAATATAGAGTAAACTTTTAGAATAATTATATTAAATATCACACAAAAACACGTTACATTGAATAAACACATTTTATTTAATGTGTTTAATAAATTTACAGACGTGTTTTGATGCCAGTTTCCCTGCAGTCTTTTAAACAAATTACCTGTGAAGAAGTCTTACATTCATTTCAACATGTCTACAATGTAAATATTAAATCATACAAGAGCACACACAGCATGCCAGCATTCAAATACTGTATGAACATGATAATAACTAAAATAATAATAAAAAATAGCCACATTGTGTAAAAGTTTTTATTGTTCAGTCTTCTCTGCTGTCATGTGAATTAGTTCTTTATTGGACTGCAGTGAAATTAAAGTTGAACATAAAAAGCTGCAGGATGTAATTTTTTTTTTTAAGTTAATAAAAATTTTGTGTGTGTGTTTTTTAATACACTGTGTTAATGTAATGTTATAACTTTTTCTTGACCTCAGCGTACAGTTCCCCTTGGCCATCAGCACGCTCTGTGTTTTTTGGCTCGTTGACTTTCACCTGTGCATACACTGTATCCTGCTGCTGTCCTCTGTCCTGCACTGAGTCAGAGGATGCTTCATTTCTCAGCACAGAGAAGCTGATCTCTCCATAATGGATGTTTTCTTCTTCTCCTTCTGATTTACTTGGTGGTTCTTCAACAACCGACTCTTCACTTCTTTGATTCTATAAAATAGAAACAAATAGAAAGGTTCATTTGAATCTAGTGAGCAGACTCTGGTGGAGGTACAAGAGTAAATAACTTTCTGAACACAGTTCAGTAAATTACAGAGAAGTTGAGTATTTTCTTACATGAGTCTGTTGTTGAGTTTGATGCTTTGACTTTAAGCACCTGAAAGATATAAGAGGCTGTTAAACTAACTATCCTCTGTTTTAGGTTAAATATATTTGTGAGTAAACAGATAATTTCATGTTCAGCTACCATGTCAGTGACAGAAATTGATCATGTTTTCTAATGTGATGTAATATTTACCAAAAAAAGATGATCAAGCAAAGTAACATAATCCCAAGGATTCCTCCAAGAAATGACCAGAGTGGGAATCCTGGTAGAAAACCAATATCAAGATGAAACAACACAAGAGTTAAACAGATCGTGAGGTTCTTCTTTTTCTTTTCCGTTATATTACCATGATGTTTAATTTTACACTTTGTACAGCACTATTTAGAAAAAACAAAACACTTCAAGAGATTTAATGAGTTACTCAATAAACAAAGAAGAAAAAGTTAGATAATAGCATAAAACAGTTCAGTGGCATGAGCCATTACCTTTAATAGCCACATGAATCTCTGCTGATGTCTGATTACCCAGATCATTAGTGGCCACACAGTAATAAACTCCTCCATCTGTTACATTGAAGCTGTAAATCTCTCCTTCAGATACTTTCACAGCTCCATCTCTGCTCTTCTTGAACCAGGTGAAGCTGCTGACTGGTTTGGCTCTGCTGGAGCAGGTCAGCTTCACCCAGCTGCCTGCTGACACCAAACCTGATGGACTGATGGATGCTGAGGTGTTTTTAGGAGCATCTGGAGAAAAAATAAGAAAGTCATATCCCATAAATCATGTTGTCCTATAGGATTCAGTTCAACAACAAACTCTGATCGTCTTACATGAAACACTGAGAGTCTCTTCTGTCTCTGCTGTCTTGGTGTCTTTTCCTTGGTTCACAGGATATCTGGCAGAGCAGCTGATCTTCTTTCCATCATGTGTGTCTGACAGAGTGATGTTCTGCTGGATTTTAGTTGTAAAGCTTCCATCTGTGTTTTTCTCTGTTTTGTTGTGAGAGTCTTGTTGGAGATTCCAGGTGAGTTGAGGAGGGGAGTGTGGACAGGGAGTGAGAGCTGAGCAGGTTATAGTGACAGACTCCTTCTCCTTCAGATCACCTGGGATTGTAATATTGGGCCTCCAAGGAGAATCTGTGGTTTCACATCAAGCTCAATTTTTACACTGATAATACAGGAAACACAGTCAAGTAACAGATGAAGATCAGTGTAGTTGTGTTAAAGTCTTAATTTTACATGTTCATGCTGTTCAGTCAGGAAATTATTTTATTCTGAGTTTATTATTTCCTCCATGTAGGAGAAATACCTGAGCTTTGGAATCAGCACAGTAAGCAAACTTTGTTTTTGTTTTTTTTGCACTGAACTGGACAACACATTTTTAACTGCCAAATATAAAGTTAGTACATTTATGTCTTAGCTGTTAATATTCAAATCAGATTTTTTTTTTATTATCAACAATAAAATGAAAACTTTCTCACCTTTAATTGTTATTTTAAGAGGTTCACAAACAGCTGTTGCTCTGAACGGCCAGTTCATAATTCTGAAGTAGTATGTGTTTGAATAAGTTGTGGTTAAGTTGGAAAACAAAGTGGTGCAGTTTTTCTCCTTCAGGTTTCCTGTAATATTCATTGGATAGATGTTAACTGTCCCACTGCTGTTGAAGATCACGTTTTCTGGATGAGCATTAATCTTGTTATCATCTTTAATCCACACTCCAAAAACAGATCTTGTGCTGTCAAACTTTTCTGTTCCGGTTTCACTAAAGTTACATGGGATTTGTAAACAAGATCCACTCAGAGCTTCCATCTCTGTTGGTGCAGTGATGAACAGCTTTGAATTTTGAGGACAAGCAGCCAAAGTACCTGGAAAAAATCAAAACAAACTCATACACATGATGGGAAACAGAATTATGATACACTGAGTTTATTAGACGTGTGTTGCAGTTCAGTTTCAGTTTTATTTGTCATATGTAAGTTAGCACAGGGTCAACATTGCAATGAAATGTATTTGACGAGCAGAAGACAAGTCACAAGACAAATGGAATATTGCACATGAGATAAAGTGGCAGGAGTGAGCAGCAGCACAAACTGAGCAGTACAAACTTTTTGAGTGGCAGTTAGTACAGTATTGCACGGAGTGATGTTTTTTTCTCTAAAGTATCTCCATCTGCACTGATCTGTCAGACTGTAAATGCCTGAAATGAGACGACTCACTTGGAATAAAGAGGAGACTCAATAACATGATGCCTGTCATGATGTTCACAGACTGGACTGTCACAAAACTCATCACCTGTATAAAAAAAAACATAAGATCACATAAAGGTTTGATCAGATCAGGAACTTGCATTGTTTTATAGAGCAATACAAAATCTACATTTATTTTAAATCAGACAAACAAAAATAAAGCAGTTCTTTTTATTGTGATATAAAAATCTTGTAAGATGCAAAAAATGTTTTCTTACCTAATAATCAGACTGCTACAGAGGAGAAATGACAAAATAAAAGTCCGTGTGTGATTCCAGCAGAAACACAGCGAGTGAAACACTTCTCCGTTTAGATGTTGTAATGTCAAAGCAAACAGACCTGTGAAGCTTTTGTCTTTCTTTTTCAGTCAGTCTGCCTTTTATGTTCCCATTATGCACATGTTGTCAGTTTAGTAGCCACCACTTCCATCTGCCTGTTTATAGATTCACTTGACCCCCCACTCACACACTAACCTGTTCCTCATTCTCTCATTAATATTAGTATTTGTGTCTTAGCTTTTCTGTTCTTCTTTTTGTGTCTCTGTGTGTGTCTGTACTCACACAGGTTACAGCTTTGTGTTGATCAACTTCCTCGATGTGTTTAGATCTTTCTGCTTTCATTTAATGATTCCTTCTTCAGGTGATCCACTTGGCCAATAGATGTCTAAATGTTTTTATATTTATTGTTTGTAGTGTGTTTCCTTCAGCACCAAAATAATCGCATATTGAGAGAAGGTAATTATGGAGAGAAGAAAACAGTTGGAAAAACAAAATGCAATGAACAGAATATTACTGACAAAGTGACAGCAAAACTAAAGAAAGGTGCCAGAATAGACAGTCTATTGCAGTTTGTTGTGTATGGGGCATATTCAGACACATATTGAGTAAATGCAAATTATTTACATGGCAGTGCACTACAGGCATAAATCTAGACTCCTAGATAAAACATTATGGGTCATTCCCACAACCCACAGCTTTACTGTGTTCCAGAAAAGTATCCAATAGCGGTGACAACTGCTCCACAGTAGCAGGTGGGATTTTTCTTTTTTGAGGACGGCTCCTTTTACCTGTCACTACGGACGGTCTCTTTATGTTTCGATCAAGAGCCTTTTTTGGGCAGCTGAAGAGGAGAAATCCATCTTATGGCCAACCTCTGGCTGTATCTTGGTCATATTACCCAGCAAAACCCAGTATGCAGGTTCATCTGTAACAGTCCTCGTGCCACAGATCCGCACTGTTGCTTCTACAATAAACAGAAGATGGGTGCAGGTCTCCACGACTCCGGCCATACAGGTGCCTTCAACCTTCCCTGTGATGCTCACAATGACCCATGGCTGCAATGCTGGTTCATTCAGTCTTATAGAGTGCAGTACCTGAAACACACACAAAGTTCCTTTAAAGACAAGAACTATGAGCCAAGGCCGACATAAATGTGTTTAATCTACTTTATCATAAATGTAACAACGTGTTTATAAAGTTAGCACATACATGTAATTTTTCATTTTTTTATGTGTCCATCTAAAGAACGCTGCATGTTATAGTCTAACTCTTCCTGTTCTCTCTCAGAAACCTGCCTGCAGAAATTGAACCTAAAGTATGCAGTGCAAGGATGTAATCACTTTAGAGATGGAGAAAGCATAAAGTTTGACTTTAAGTGACAATTATGGACACCTAATATGATAATGAGATTCTGCAGGTCATTAAAACTAAAATAAAATGTACTTGTAGTGACACAGGACACAAACACGGAAGAAAGATGTATAATTAGAATTATTTATACTAAACATGAATAAATCATTGCAATTTCTTTAACCAGAAAGAATAACTAAATCCTTCAGGACAATATCACATCAATGCACTGAATTCATTATGTTATCCCTCTAACAGAGCCTCTACATGTTCTCACTGTAATTTCCCCCTCATGAATGAATTTATGCTGCACTAATTTGAATGTTCGGTGGAAAATCAAACGCATTTTACTCGCAGTACTCGAGCTGACTTACCTTTGTTTGAATGATGACGTACTCACAAATCTTGTACCCATGTGTGTGTATCCCTCCAGAGATTTGTAATTGCAAAACTGGTTCACCTTGTACTCGCTGACTCCACAGACAAGGTACGAAAATATGTCAGGCTACGTCAAAAGCGGTAGGTCTCCTTATTTCATACGGGTCCACATTTCCAATGCACGCTACTTTCTGCAAGTACCGTCTCTTTGCATTAAACTGCTTTTGCTTTTAAACATGTTTCTAGCAACCATCCTTCCAACATAGTGTGTTTGCTTTGATTCGTGGCCCAGGAAGATGGCGCCGCGCTCCCACAATGCATTGCGGGTTGACGTCAACTCCAAAGCCATATTCTGTGTGTGTGGGTGCATGTGTGTGTGCTTCCAGCCATACTATACATAGACCTTACAATGAACTTAAACTGTGTGTATGAGGTATGCAGAAAAGCAGAAGTAAATGTTTTGCTAAACTATAAAAGCAGGAATTTGTAATAGGTCATATCTCAAATGCACATTTAAAGGTGTGAAATCTTCACCTCAAGAAACAGGTTTCGTATCAAAAGCTATAATGGGATTATAACGTCGAGGCTGCTTCCTGTCATCTCATGGTACACAAGTGCACACAGAATCTTATCAGACCTAATAAGGAGATGATTCTTATCAGCATACAAATGATTATATGTTTCTAAGCACAAATGACAATATAAGAAAAATCAATTCCAACAAGCTGTTTAAAAAAAATATGATAACGCCTTATCGCCTCTTGGATGAACCTTTCAGAAAGCTAAACTGAAGACACCGGCTTCTCCCAGAACTAGCCAGAGTTTATGTTGGAAAAAGTCAAACACAAATCTATTTCTAAATCAGCAGTCTGGAATAATTTTACTCTATTTCATTTTTATTTTTGTTCCTCTTCACAGACTGAAGGAAGAACAGAAGCTGAACCTGAAGTTTCTCAGATCCAAAGAAGTGACATCACAAGAGTTTGTCACAAATGACACATTTCCACATGAATTTAACTAAAAAAACTAATGTCCAGCAACAAGAGATGAAAAGACTGTTTGAATGTTTGTTAAATAAAAGGAAGTCACAGGAAAAACACATCACATGACCCAACAGCGTCCTCATTATGCAAAGTTTCCCCAACAAAACCTGGAGGAACAAAGTAGCTGGTGAAGAGACACTAATGAGAACATCATCACAGCATCCAAACCAGAAAGCTTACAGTAGTTTATGTTCCCAAGATGGCAGAATTCCCAAGATGGCGCCGCGCACAGACGCAGTGGGTTACTGCAGCTATGTGCCTTTTTGTATGTCTAGTGTGCATAACGTACATTGTACGGGCATCTATCTACACAACTGGACGTTACAGTCGTCTGGAGATATTGGACATCAGTTTCCAAACAAAGATGACAATCACCAGCGACTTTCATCGCACACACAACATTCCGGACAGGATAGCGAGACCAGCGGGATCTCCGTGGATTGTTGTCGGATCGAACAGGTGACGCAGACGGCGAAGAGAGAGGAAGCAAAAGCGAGGCTGCAGAGCTGGACTACTGGCTAAGGAAGCAGCCACTCAGACCTTCGCTGCCGAGCCTCTACCTTACAAACGCCAGATCCATGGCACACAAGACGGACGATTTGGACGTACAGCTGGCTGGAAATCACTATGTTCGGGACTGCTGTGTGCTTATCATCACAGAGACCTGGCTACGTTCTCAAATCCCGGATGTCACGGTGCAGCTAGTAGGCCGCATGCTACACAGATGGGACAAGAACAGTGACTCCGGGAAGAACAGAGGAGGGGGGCTCTGCATCTAAATGCACAAAGGTTGGTGTAACAACAGCACTGTTGTGGACAGACACTGCTCTCCTGACCTGGAGTTCATGACGGTGAGGTGCAGACCCTTTTTTTTGCCCAGAGAGCTAAGTGCTGTAATAATCATGGCAGTTTATATAGCACCGGCCGCTAACGTAAACACAGCTCTCTCTCTGCTGCTAAATGCCATCACTTCTCACCAGCGTGCCCACCCTAACGGCGTCCAAATCATAGGAGGGGATTTTAATAAGGCAAATCTCAAGACTTTTTTACCAAAATTTTACCAGCACGTAAAATGCCCAACAAGAGGGGAAAAACACTCTGGATCATGTGTATTCCAACATCAAGCATGCTTACAGAGCTGTACCCCTCCCCCATCTGGGTCAGTCAGACCACCTCTCTCTTCTCCTTACCCCAGTATACACTCCCCTCAGCCGGCAAACAGAGCCCATAAAGAGGGCCATCACCAGCTGGCCTGAGGCCGCCCTCCCCCGATTGCAGGATTGCTTTGAACACACACAGTGGGATGCCTTCTACAATTAAGGTCTGGCAACATTCACAGATACAGTACTGTCTTACATCAAGTGCTGTATTGGGAACGTCACTGTGGAAAAGTGCATCCGGGTGTTCCCGAACTAGAAACCCTGGATGAGCCAGGTTCGTTTGCTTCTCTGGGCCCGTGATACAACCTTCAGGTCAGGTGACAGAGCATTGTACAGCACCGCTCAAGCCAACCTAAGGAGGGGCATCAGGACCGCCAAAGCAGAATACAAGAGGAGAATAGAGGAACATCTCAACGACACCAGACAGGCGTGCAAGACATGCAGACCATTACCAACTACAAAGGATGTTCTGTGACACCTGGGGGCTCAGATGCGGGGCTAGTGGAAGAGCTGAACAGCTATGTCAGAATGCTCTTCATTGATTTCAGCTCTGCCTTTAACACAATAATACCAGACATTTTGATCACCAAGTTAGCCAACCTAGGGCTCCCGCCATCCACCTGCTCTTGGATAAAGGACTTCCTGGTCAACAGACCCCAGCGGGTGAAACTGGGTCCTCACCGCTCTTCCCCTCGCACTCTCACCACCGGCTCTCCCCAGGGCTGTGTACTAAGCCCACTACTCTACTCCCTCTACACATATGACTGCAGTCCCGCCCACCCAGAGAACATCACTGTCAAATTTGCTGATGACACAACAGTGATGGGGCTGATCACAGGGGGAAATGAGGCGGCTTACAGAGATGAGGTCCTGCGACTGGGTGAATGGTGTGCATCAAACAACCTGGCACTTAACATCAACAAGACCAAGGAGCTCATCCTGGACTTAATGCGGAACAGAACTGCCCCTGCCCCCCTGCACATCAACAGAGAATGTGTAGAGCGAGTGAAGTCCTTCAAATTCCTTGGCGTCCACATCTCTGCAGACCTCTCCTGGGCAGCTAACACCACGGCCCTAGTCAAGAAAGCTCAGCAGCGGCTACACTTCCTAAAGGTGCTTAGGAAGGAGCAACTAAACACCCCTCTGCTGGTGAACCTTCTACAGATCCACCATCGAGAGCCTGCTGACCTATGCAGTGACAGTGTTGCACACCAGCTGCATGGAGGCAGACAAGAAGGGACTGCAGTGGGTGGTAAACACAGCACAAAAAATCATCAGCTGCCCCCTGCCCTCCTTGTCTGTCGTCTACAACTCCCATTGTCTTAGTAGGGCCAGAAACATTTTAAAGGACACTACCCACCTCGGCTACCATCTTTTCAACCTAATGCCCTCTGGCAGGTGCTATAGATCCATAAGGGCCAGAACAAACAGACTCAGAGATAGCTTCTTCCCCAAAGTGATCACCATGCTCAACTCAAATTTGTACAAAAGGAATCTGCTCTGAAATATCATGAATTCCCTGCCTGTCTGTCGTTGTGTCAGCACTGTACTGGCTATTTATATTCATAATAGTGTATAGTTATATTATTGTATAGTTTTATAATGTGCTATAAGCATGTGTGCACTTTTATAGAGCTGTTTCCAATTTTGCTATACCATGTATAATGACAATAAAGGCTTTCAATGTTGTTTGTTTTACAGTGTTTTTATATTGTCTCCTGGAGACATGAACTTAATAAACAGATTTACGAGTGACCTACATGCAGATGCAGCCAGTAGTTGAACGGTGGTGTGTAGCACGTCTGCCACTATGAAACCCCCACACATGCATGTGGCACACATGGTTTTTATGTTAACAATATTTTTGTTTACATACAGTGATGTTCGCTGTTCAGCAGTGCCCACCAGGTCTATCTGTCCTGTTTTCTTGACAGCCATGTGCACTACTGCATAGAAATAGGAGAGCCATAACTAGACTGGCAGCTGCACCAGCCAGCCTCCACAGCACGACCCCTGAACCCACTGCACCACCCCTTTCCTGCAGCTAATGATATTTATCATTTGCAGTGATCAATGTGACATTTTGTTTTGAACATTTGAGCACTGAAAGGGAACATTTCACCCACACAGATCTGCAATAGAAACATAACTAGCAGCACGGGTGTGAATAAAAACTATGACAGCGTTAAACCTACCCAGCCCCCACTTTTTAAACAGAAGGACTGAAAACACAACAACACTGATTATGATGTCGTCATCATTTAATGTGGAGCCGTAGTCTGTGTACACACACACACGCACACACACACACGCACACACACACACACACACACACACACACACACACACACACACACACACACACACACACACACACACACACAGCATGAACACCATAGTGTCAGAGCCATTAGTAAGACGGTGAGTGAAAGAAAACATCATTCTAGCATCTAAAACACCAGCGCTCATCAATGTTCATTAATAAGATGGCTCTTATGTATAATAATAATCTTTGATATAATAATAAATAATAATAAATTTAAAGGTAAATGTTTACATGGAGAGAAACCTCCTGAGAATCTATGATGAATGTTTGAATAGATGTATTTCAACAGAGACGTGTTATTTGCTTCTCCTTTCCTCATTAGTGTCAACAGGTTCAGTGTAAATGTGTCTTTGTAAAGTGTCTCTGTCTGCACTGATCTGTCAGACAGTGAATGACTGAAATGAGGCTTGCAAAAAAGAGGAGACTCAGTAACATATTTGTTATGAAGTTCACAGATTGGACTGTCACAAAACTCATTTTGTTATGAAAACAAAAAAAATGAAACAATTCCATGAATAAATTACTAGAAGAAACAATGCAAACCTGTTCTCCAATTGTGTAAACAAAGTATCTGTATTTGTATAATAATGTAACTGGAGTGTTGATGGTTATATCATTCTATTGATTAATCTGCTGATTCAACAAGAGCTGTATTATGTATATAATAACTTTATTTAGAACGACCAGTCAGACACAACAATGACACTGATCAACTTGTTACAATGCAATGTTATTTATGGGAAATTCGGTCCTGACATCCAAAGAAATGGCCTACATGCAGACATTGTCTTGTCTGCACTAACTTCATATATACTATCTTAAAACATGAACACAAAGAATGAATGAATACACAGAGTCACCAACCACATGATTAAGAAATGTTGTTGCAAAAGGCTTCATGTCTGTACGCACAGATCTGATAGAAACTGTGTCTGCAGCTTCCCGCTGATCTAATTTCTCAGTAAGGTTCTGTTTTTAACTCATCAGTTCTTCTTCACCAGTGAAGTAAATCAGCCACAAACAGACACTTTATCTTTCATCATATGTGGAGTGGTGCCTTCAGCACAAACAATTCACAGTAACACTACAGTGTGGTTTTTGTGCATCAGACAGCTGATTGTTTATAAAAGCTTCAGATAATGATTATTTTATATCTGCTATCAGCAGATTTTAAGTCCAGTCATAGATTTCCATCCTAAAATGTTAGTTAACTTAAACACATGTTAACATTACTTGAGTACTATACAGATGTTTGTGTCAGCATGCAGATGTTAACACTGCTGATCTCCAAGATGTGTGTCCTCTTCTTGCAGACACTTTAATTATTAGATTGTGATGCCGCTCTGTTCAAATGAACGCTTTCTGTCTCTGGTGTGTTGAAGCGTCCTGATCTAAACCAGCTGAAGAAAAAACAGAAAGAAATTAAAAAGAGAAGCAGTTGTTATTTTTTTCTTAGTGTTTAATGATAAACATCTATTTAATAGAATGAATGTAAAAGTGAAATTAAATCAGTTAGCCTGTAAATAGTTTTAAATGACTATCATAAAAGCAGCTGACTCACCACTCAAAGATGATCAGTGTGCTCAAAAGCAGTATGATTCCAACAGTCTTCACTAGCGTAATGAAGACAGTGTACAAAATACCTCCAACAGTCACACAAATCTCTGCTGATGTCTGATTACCCAGATCATTAGTGGCCACACAGTAATAAACTCCTCCATCTGTTACATTGAAGCTGTAAATCTCTCCTTCAGATACTTTCACAGCTCCATCTCTGCTCTTCTTGAACCAGGTGAAGCTGCTGACTGGAGGTTTGGCTCTGCTGGAGCAGGTCAGGTTCACCCAGCTGCCTGCTGACACCAAACCTGATGGACTGATGGATGCTGAGGTGTCTTTAGGAGCATCTGGATAAAGGTGTGTCACATATTATCATTATTCATTATAAATAGCTGACTTTCACTGAATCATCATGAGTTGACAGGATCCAACAACAAACTCTGATTGTCTTACATGAAACACTGAGAGTCTCTTCTGTCTCTGCTGTCTTGGTGTCGTTTCCTTGGTTCAAAGGATATCTGGCAGAGCAGCTGATCTTCTTTCCATCATGTGTGTCTGACAGAGTGATGTTCTGCTGGATTTTAGTTGTAAAGCTTCCATCTGTGTTTTCCTCTATTTTGTTGTGAGAGTCTTGTTGGAGATTCCAGGTGAGTTGAGGAGGGGAGTGTGGACAGGGAGTGAGAGCTGAGCAGGTTATAGTGACAGACTCCTTCTCCTTCAGATCACCTGGGATTGTAATATCGGGCCTCCAAGGAGAATCTGTGGTTTCACATCACAAACACATTTTGCACACTAATAATACAGGAAATACAGTAGAAAAAAATCATAATTTTTTTACTCTGTTAGAAAAGAAAAAATGGATCATTAATGTTGTTTGATGTTTTTTAAACGGTCAAACATCAAACAAGATGTAGTATTTGATTCTCTCTGTGATATCATTAGGGTAGTACAGACATTCTGGGGTAATAATAAATACAGAATAATCAGACTGAATTCTGTAATAATTGAACTTTTAGTTCTTTCTGTTGATTAACCCAAAGCTGCATCTGATTACTCATTTTAGTTTTCAGAAAACCTGGACAATGAAAAGAAACTTTCTCACCTTTAACTGTTATTTTAAGAGGATCACAAACAGCTGTTGCTCTGAACAGCCAGTTCATAATTCTGAAGTAGTATGTGTTTGTATAAGTTGTGGTTAAGTTGGAAAACAGAGTGGTGCAGTTTTTCTCCTTCAGGTTTCCTGTAATATTCATTGGATAGATGTTAACTGTCCCACTGCTGTTGAAAATCACATTTCCTGGATGTGCAAAAATATCAGAATTATTTTTAATCCACACTCCAAACACAGGTCTTGTGCTGTCAAACTTTACTGCTCCAGTGTCACTAAAGTTACATGGGATTTGTAAACAAGATCCACTCAGAGCTTCCATCTCTGTTGGTGCAGTGATGAACAGGTTTGAATCTTGAGGACAAGCAGCCAAAGTACCTGGAAAAAATCAAAACAAACTCATACACATGATGGGAAACAGAATTATGATACACTGAGTTTATTAGACGTGTGTTGCAGTTCAGTTTCAGTTTTATTTGTCATATGTAAGTTAGCACAGGGTCAACATTGCAATGAAATGTATTTGACGAGCAGAAGACAAGTCACAAGACAAATGGAATATTGCACATGAGATAAAGTGGCAGGAGTGAGCAGCAGCACAAACTGAGCAGTACAAACTTTTTGAGTGGCAGTTAGTACAGTATTGCACGGAGTGATGTTTTTTTCTCTAAAGTATCTCCATCTGCACTGATCTGTCAGACTGTAAATGACTGAAATGAGACGACTCACTTGGAATAAAGAGGAGACTCAGTAACATGATGCCTTTCATGATGTTCACAGACTGGACTGTCACAAAACTCATCACCTGTATAAAAAAAACATAAGATCACAATACGGTTTGATCAGATCAGGAACTTGCATTGTTTTATAGAGCAATACAAAATTTACATTTATTTTAAATCAGACAAACAAAAATAAAGCAGTTCTTTTTATTGTGATATAAAAATCTTGTAAGATGCAAAGAATGTTTTCTTACCTAATAATCAGACTGCTACAGAGGAGAAATGACAAAATAAAAGTCCGTGTGTGATGCCTGCAGAAACACAGCGAGTGAAACACTTCTCCGTTTAGATGTTGTAATGTCAAAGCAAACAGACCTGTGAAGCTTTTGTCTTTCTTTTTCAGTCAGTCTGCCTTTTATGTTCCCATTATGCACATGTTGTCAGTTTAGTAGCCACCACTTCCATCTGCCTGTTTATAGATTCACTTGACCCCCCACTCACACACTAACCTGTTCCTCATTCTCTCATTAATATTAGTATTTGTGTCTTAGCTTTTCTGTTCTTCTTTTTGTGTCTCTGTGTGTGTCTGTACTCACACAGGTTACAGCTTTGTGTTGATCAACTTCCTCGATGTGTTTAGATCTTTCTGCTTTCATTTAATGATTCCTTCTTCAGTTGATCCACTCGGCCAATAGATGTCTATATTTGTTTTTATGTTTCTATGTTTTTATATTTATTGTTTGTAGTGTGTTTCCTTCAGCACCAAAATAATCGCATATTGAGAGAAGGTAATTATGGAGAGAAGAAAACAGTTGGAAAAACAAAACGCAATGAACAGAATATTACTGACAAAGTGACAGCAAAACTAAAGAAAGGTGCCAGAATAGACAGTCTATTGCAGTTTATTGTGTATGGGGCTGCAAAGCTGCAGACCAGTCAGGCTGCCTATGTTGATGCCTGTCTGCTGATGAAAGAACAAGCACTGAGCACATGAGCAGAACTGGATTATGGAGTAATTAAAGAAGGTGGTTTTGCCTGATGGATCACATTTTCTTTTACATCATATCGATGGCTGGATGCATCACTTAGTTGGGGAACACCTGGTAGCAAGAATCTCTATGAAAATAAGGGAAGCTGGCAGAGACAGTGATGAACCAATGTTCTGCTGAGAAACCTTGGGTCCTACCAATCATGTGTATCTTACTGTGACATGTATCACCTCCATAAGCATTATTATAGACCATGTCCTCACTTTAATGGAGACTGTATTCCCTGATGGCTGTGGTCTCCTTCCGTAGGATAATGCGCCCTACACAAAGTAAAAATCATTTAGGAGTGGTTTCACAAGCACAACAATGAGACTGAGGTGTTGACTAGGCCTCCAGATTTTCCAGATCTTAATCCAATCAAGCAACTGTGGGATGTACTGAAGAACCAAGTCCTATCCATGAAGGCCCCACCTCACAATTTACACAAATTAAAGCATCTTGGTGCCGATACCTCAGCCCACCTTCAGCAGTTTTGTGGAGTCCATACCTCGATGAGTCAGGGCCGTTTGCTGCTGCAGGCTCGAGCAGCCCATCGCCGCTCCCGGCTGGAGAGTCTCCTCCGCAGCTCCCGGCTGGCGCGGTAGCGGCGGCTCCACCTCCAGCAGGCACAGCCCCTCTTGCCCCTCGTCCACCTCCGTCTTAAGCGTTTCTTTGACCACTCCCAGCTGGAACGGCCCTTCCCGGAGCGGCTTCTTTTCCTCTGGTTGGTGTGGACCCTCGCGCGTCTCCTCCACCGCTCCTGGAAGGAGCAGCCCTTCACCCAGCTGTTCCCCCTCCTCCGTCAGGTGCAGTGTTACGACTGTGATCGTAATCATGTGTGAATTTGAGTGTCCAGGTGCTCCTCCGGGATTGGTGCATCCAGGGTGGATGGCTCACACCGATTGGCTGAGGACTGGGAGGCAGCGGATAAGAAGAGACCGCCAGGGACTGCCAATTCATTCATCCTCGGCCCAACCCAACCGGCAGACCGTTCACTGTGACAAAATATTATGTTAATGTAAGAGCATGTAGGGGTGGACCGCCTTTTTGTTTGATCAGTTTTCTCCTGTTTTTGTTAGGCAGAGAGGAAAGTGATTGTCGTTTGGTTTAGTTCTTTTGAGTAGGTAAGTTGTGTTTATTCCTGAGATAGTTTACTTTTTGTTTGTTGTTTTGGCCTTGGGTTCACCCTGAAGTTATGATATGCTCCCTTCCTTTGTTTAATTGCACTTATTGTAAATAAATCACTGTCACAAAATATTAAGTGTGTGACGTGCTGCTTGGGGTTGGACGGGGATGGATCACCCTTTATGTTGTGGTCTGGCCGCGCCTAGACGGGCCATAACAGCAGACTCCCGCGCGCCTCGTCCCCCACCACCGGCTGCCGAGGTGCCTTCCGCAGCTCCTCCACCACTTCCCCACCGTCAGTACATTCTGGTGGGTGTGGTGTCGGCAGGGTCGCCAAGGCCTGGAGCAGCATTGCCATCTCCGCCATCTTCGCCATGTCTGCCATTCTTCTTAGGTGGCGCTCAGTCTCGTCCCGTAGTTCTTCCTGCTGACGGTGAGCCACCGCCGCCTGCTTCCGCTGCTTGGCCGCCAGCTTGGCCACCATTCTTGTCAGGTCCTCCCTCTGCTGGCCCAGTCCTGGATCTGCCGTGCCTCCCTTCCTGGGTTTTGGCACCACTCTAAAAGACCACGGCAGACCCAAAGAAGTCGTCTAGCCTGGATAGCGGCTGTAAGATGAGCTGATATCCAGTTTTCTTTCATCTCCAAATATCTGTTGGTGTGCTCCAGACATTCTCATTCCAGTAAGTTCTAAATATGTTCAAATCACTGGGCGATCGCGGCTCAAGAGTTGGGAGTTCGCCTTGTAATCGGAAGGTTGCCGGTTCGAGTCGGACAGTCGTGGTCGTTGTGTCCTTGGGCAAGACACTTCACCCGTTGCCTACTGGTGGTGGTCAGAGGGCCCGGTGGCGCCAGTGTCTGGCAGCCTCGCCTCTGTCAGTGTGCCCCAGGGTGGCTGTGGCTGCAATGTAGCTTGCCATCACCAGTGTGTGAATGGGTGGATGCCTGGATGTATAAAGCGCTTTGGGGTCCTTAGGGACTAGTAAAGCGCTATACAAATACAGGCCATTTAAATCACTCTTTATAGTCTATTAGTTTTATTTTATGCACTCTGAGGTCATAGCAAATTAGAACAAACATCCTAATGAGTGATTTTGCTGAGAACTACCTTCTATTTATAGAGTTGCAAATTATTTGGCATTATTGCAGCAAACCAGCCTATGAAATGGATGAAACGCATCATAAAATAAGATAAGATAAGACTTTATTGATCCCACAACGGGGAAATTTTTGCATCACCTCAGCTCAGGTACAGATATCAGAAGGAAATACAAAAATACAAATAAGTACAATCAATGAAAAAAAGTAAGATAATACACTATATACAATGGTAGCATACACAGTATGTGATTATGGATATAGTTGGAAATATGGAAGACAAACTATATAGCTTGATATAGCTATTGTACCACTACTATTCCTATTTATAGACATATACACACACACACATGTACACACTAAATATACATATGTATACATATACATACATATATACCTGCACATGTCCATACACATGGAAGGTCCATTATGCATGAAGTGGTGACCGTGGATGTTCACAGTGTCCAGTGACTTATGACATCGTGATTGAGGAGTTATAGAGTCTAACTGCTGTTGGGATGAATGATCTGCGAAAGCGCTCCTTCCTGCAGCGAGGGTGTTTCAGTCTCTGACTAAAGGAGCTGCTCAGCCCACTCACATACTCATGCAGTGGGTGATGTGGGTTGTTCATGATGGATGTCAGCTTTACTAATATCCTCCCCTCACCAACCACCTCCACAGACTCCAGGGGACATCCCAGCACGGAGCTAGACCTCCGCACCAGTTTGTCAGTCCTGCTCCTGTCCCTGTCCGTGCATCCACTCCCCCAGCAGGCCACTGCATAGAAAAGGGCAGATGCTACCACAGTGTCATAGAATGTCCTTAACAGAGTCCTGCAGACTCCGAAGGACCTCAGTCTCCTCAGCAAGTGGAGTCGACTCTGGCCCTTCTTATACAGGATGTCTGTATTTGTAGTCCAGTCCAGTTTATTGTTGAGGTGAACACCCAGGTACTTATAAGAGTCCACTATCTCAATGTCTTTCCCTTGGATGTTCACCGGTGTTGCAGGGGGTGACTTCCTCCTGAAGTCTATGATCATCTCCTTTGTCTTGCCGGCGTTGATTTGGAGTAAGTTGGTCTCACACCAGCCAACAAAGTCACTGATGACCCCCCTGTATTCCTGATCATTCCCGTCTGATACGCATCCAATGATGGCTGTATCATCTGAGAACTTCTGTATATGGCAAACGTCTGAATTGTAACAGAAGTTATAATGACTGGGTTCCAGCACTATATACAAGGGACCTGCTTCAAACATACCACCATGCCAATCAGATTACTTCTTCATTGTGAGGGTGAAGAGGTGACCCTTCTGGATAAGATGGTGAAGGTTTGCTGCGTTTGGTGAACAGTGTGGTAGTAAAACCAGGAAACTTGCTCTTGTTAAATAGTCTTAAGTCTTGTGCTGTATAAATAGCGGTATTTTTTCAGAAGATACAGTATATTAAGTAGTGTTAATAGTGGGTGGTTAATAGTGGGTGATATCATGTAAACGCTGTCATGATTTTGTGTAAACATTTTGTCATTTGTAAACTTTAAATGACATGGATTCTACACTGTAACTGATGTGATGTTCTATAAAGTGGTTTTAATAAAAAAAAAAGGGCAAAAATTAGTTTGTTTCTTTATTCAACTTTTGAACAGTGGTACTCAGTCAGTACATATTCAGTAAATGCTAATTATTTACATGGCCCCACAAGCTCATTTGCGGGTTGACGTCAACTCCAAAGCCATATTCTGTGTGTGTGGGTGCATGTGTGTGTGCTTCCAGCCATACTATACATAGACCTTACAATGAACTTAAACTGTGTGTATGAGGTATGCAGAAAAGCAGAAGTAAACGTTTTGCTAAACTATAAAAGCAGGAATTTGTAATAGGTCATATCTCAAATGCACATTTAAAGGTGTGAAATCTTCACCTCAAGAAACAGAAAGGTTTCGTATCAAAAGCTATAATGGGATTATAACGTCGAGGCTGCTTCCTGTCATCTCATGGTACACAAGTGCACACAGAATCTTATCAGACCTAAAAAAAAATCAATTCCAACAAGCTGTTTAAAAAAAATATGATAACGCCTTATCGCCTCTTGGATGAACCTTTCAGAAAGCTAAACTGAAGACACCGGCTTCTCCCAGAACTAGCCAGAGTTTATGTTGGAAAAAGTCAAACACAAATCTATTTCTAAATCAGCAGTCTGGAATAATTTTACTCTATTTCATTTTTATTTTTGTTCCTCTTCACAGACTGAAGGAAGAACAGAAGCTGAACCTGAAGTTTCTCAGATCCAAAGAAGTGACATCACAAGAGTTCGTCACAAATGACACATTTCCACATGAATTTAACTAAAAAAACTAATGTCCAGCAACAAGAGATGAAAAGACTGTTTGAATGTTTATTAAAAGGACGTCACAGGAAGAATCAGAATCGGAATACTTTATTAATCCCGAAGGAAATTATGGGTTACAGCAGGCAGCACACTAATGGCGCATGTGCACTTACAAAGGAACCTTCTGACCATTACACAGGCATCACATTGGCATCACAATGTCAGTGAGGTAGGCTGATAGTAAAAAAACAAAAAAACCAATGAAATACATAACATTAGGTGAGAGGAGGAGAAAATATTCCACTCAGACTCCTAATAGGAGAACAGTTTGAGAACAGAAAAAAAACACCCCAGCACAAAAAGCACTTTGTTGGGTCCTCAGCTTCCATCTCATCGACGCTCTTCTTCTTGTCGACGCTCTTCCTTACTCGCTTCTTCTCATGGTACCTGACACTCCTCTTGTGCCACATGGCTCACGCCATGTGTCAACTCCCCAATGAGACATGTACAAGAGTGTTGCACAGTCTCCTTAAAACAATCTCCAGGGTTTGTCCTTTGGAGCAGCTTCACTCCAACCTGTAACCCTGTGTATAAACATTAGTCAGTAATTAAATATTTAGCTTGTTTAACTCCCAGCTCCACCCGGAGCCTGTATCCTAGAAGTCTTTAAGTTAAAACAACTCACATTTGCAACCAACTGCAACTCATAAGTGTAATAAAGTATTCAGCATCACAGAGACAAGTATCATTGCAGGTTTATTCTAAACTCATTAAACCCCTACTTTTTTTTTTCCATAATTTGCTCCAAATCATTGAACATCTCATCGTCATTCCACATTATAATCAGTGACTTCCCTTAAGTTTGTCACTCACTATAAGCCCAATAGTGGTCAGATAATGAGCCCAGAGATGGGCAGTTACGCGTTACTTGTAACGCGTTACTGTAATCCGATTACTTTTTTCAAGTAACGAGTAAAGTAAGGGATTACTATTGCAAAAACGGTAATTACATTACCGTTACTTTCCCGTAGGAACGCTGCGTTACTGCGTTACTAAAACCGTGATTTTTTTGCGAGAATGTCTCATGACAGTGACGTAAGCAAGTGCGACGTTCGTGACAACAGCTGTCTGCAGATCAACAATGGATAATATATCGAGTGCGGAGAGAGTATGAGCGTGCAGCGTTTAAAGCGTGGAAGTACTGACCTTATTTTAAGTTTGATTCCATAAAAAGTGACAAAAACATTAGCATCCGTTGTGCGCAGTGTTGGGAAGGTTACTTTTAAAATGTATTCCATTACAGAATACAGAATACATGCCCCAAAATGTATTCTGTAACGTATTCCGTTACGTTACTCAATGACAGTAACGTATTCTGAATACTTTGGATTACTTAATATATTATCATGCTTTTTACAACAACGTGAATGTACTATTGCTGTGTGATTTATTACTATTACTGAAGGTCCGCGACTCCGAACTGTAGTAAAGGGACCTCTGACTAATACTGCGGGGTCCCTGTCGGCTCGTAGCCGAAAAATAGCTTTACTTTGTTGTGTGGGTCAACTTTGCTAGCAGAGACAGAGAGAGGCGTTGAAAGGCTGCTCCAACGGAACTTATTGTTTTCGGAGGAAAACACGAACACGGTGTACAGTCAAGTCTTAATAGCTTACTTTCAACTGGGCTCGTCAGGCTCTCTTCTTGGCTGAAGTGGTTATTATTATATTTACATGCTTCCAGCTCCCGTTTTTCCTCGATGACAACTCGTACCTTTCCACTCCCCTTTTTCTCCCTCCTCGCTCACAGACACATAACGTGTATGGCAGTCCATTCTCCCTGCAGCACGGACTACACTGCCCATGATGCTACATTCTTTAGAGCTATGCTTGTAGCATTCTGCCTGTTAGCTTAGCACAACAACAACAACAACGGAAAGGCGCTCTCTCTCACCCAGGAAACACACAGTCGCAGAGAGAGAGAGAGAGAGAGCGTCGCCCTGTAACCATGGCAACCGTAACGCTGCCGGCTGGAACAACAGAACATAGCTGTCAAACAAAACCCAAACAGTCCTGACCCTGCGACAAAATGAAACAGGAAAGTACCGCAGTGTAATCCATTTATTTCAACAAAGTAACTGTATTCTAAATACCACCTTTTTAAACGGTAACTGTAACGGAATACAGTTACTCATATTTTGTATTTTAAATACGTAATGGCGGTACATGTATTCTGTTACTCCCCAACACTGGTTGTGCGTGGGAAGAAAACTTCTTTTTACAGCGAAAAAACCCTTAAACTTCCAAGGAAGCACCGAGTGCGCAACGACGTAATGGGAAATTCACAGAGAAACTCGCGGATTCTTCCACTGACCGCCGCGGCACACCTGCACCAGGGCACACCTCCGCCTACCCTACTCCTGCTTTACAGGTGAAAATAGAGCAACAGGACCGCTAGTCTTTGATTTTATTTATTTTCTGCTGTGTTTTACTTGCATCTATTTGAAAGAGTGAGTGTAAACACAATATATATATATATATATATATATATATATATATATATATATATATATATATATATATGTGCTGGAATGTGCAGAAAATAGGTTTAAATATTAAAGAAATTTCTTCCAGTCAGAGAATGTTACATATAATTAATTTTTTGCTTGATGCATAAAGTTAAAAGATTAAAACTAATAAAACAAGTTTTAAAAAGAGACTTTTCCATTTGATTACATTTTGTATGATGGATTATATGGAAAAAGTAGAATTGGGCTGAAAGAGCTATTGCTTTATCACCTATTCAGGTTGTAAATCATGTTTTTAACAAGTAACTAAGTAACTAAGTAATTAATTACTTTTGAAAATAAGTAATCAGTAAAGTAACTGGATTACTTTTTGGGGGAAGTAATTACTGATTACTTTTTCAAGTAACTTGACCAACACTGAATGAGCCCCATGTAACTATTCTGTAACCACTGCACATCTGTTCAATTGTCACTTGTCTGTCTGTGCTGAATCCTCTACAAGCACTCTTAAAGGAAAACAAACATTAGCCAAACACACGGTTCATCCTGGTGGTCAGGCGTCGGTCATCCAGATTCCAGAGGTGCTGTAAAAGGTCATAATGTTAACACTCTGCTGTAAAAAGAAGCAACACTAGTTTCAAACACAGTATCACACTGTATTCACTTTCTCCCCTGTAACATTCACATTTTCGCCAACATTTTCTCAACAATACAGTGGGATTTCATCACCAACATATAGCCTGTAACCACAGTTTCCTTCACACAAAATCTCAGTAATCCTGTGTAGGGATGGGTACCGGTGTCCGGTGCCATGATGGCACCGGTTCTGACATAAACGGTAGTAACCAGACCGAAAAGCAGCGCACATTTCGGTGCTTTATTTCGGTGCTTTTTTTCCCTGAGCTGTGATACACTTTAGATTCTAGCCAATCATTTTACGTTTCCGAGAATAGTAGGCGGGTCCAGGTACGTACGTTCTTTTAGAGCAGAGCTACAGATTAAAAATGGCCAAGGCGAAGCGGTCAAATGTATGCCTGTACTTCACAGAAAAATATGCAAACTCAGCAGCCTGCAACAAGTGCTTTAAGCTGATACTGTGCAAAGGAGGTAACACCTCGAATCCGATGAAACACCTGGCGACGCATAGCGTTTTTTTTAAAAGCCGAGAAATGCGCCGTATTTGATAGCTTGCTGCGAGACCTCACTCCGTGCACATCTACTGCGGGTGGGTTGCCAGTTATCGGACCTGGAGCAACATCCCCCAAAAACCCGAAGAATAGAGTCCTGGCCCCTAGCCCTGCCAGTGTAGCAGAAATGATGACGGATGATGGCAGCAGCAGTCGTTCTTCTCTGCGTGAGTAGCTTAATGTTCGTGTGTAATTTACGTTGAGTAGGCTAACCACGTTATTACATTAATGCATGTAAGGTGAACTAGCAAACCTCATCATAGCTACATGCAGCTGTCTTCTTGTTTGATGGCAGATACTCCCTTCACCCTGGCCAAAAAGGCTAAAATGACCAAAGAAAAAGTGGAAAACAGTTAAACATGAGAGGTTTTTGGATAAAGTTTGTGTTTTTTCCATTGTTTAAGCACTGCTTCCAGCCAAGAGTGATACCATATATGCCCCATAGCTGCAGAAAAGGCTAACATTGTTATCTTTTTACAAAAAAAACAGCTGAACATGAGAGGTTTTTGGACAAAGTTGGTGTTCTCCATTCTTTAAGCACCAGTTTGAGCACCGGTTAAGCACCGGCACCGTTTCAAAAGTACCGGTTTGGCACCGGTATCGGATAAAACCTAAACGATACCCATCCCTAATCCTGTGGTAGAAAAACATTAAGTTGTGTCCTGCTGTAAATCACATGATCAAATCACATGATTAACCCTCTGTTGTAGAAAAGAAATGTAAATGTTATCGCTGCGCGGGTGTATACACTCTTTCTCACAGTGATCTCTGTGAGCAACACAAGGTAGTGAATAACACACCCACGGTAAATTCAAAAATTACAGTTAAAAAGGTTAAATTTGCAGAGTTCACATAGTCATGTAACCCAAGTTTCCTCCTGTGGTCTCCTTCTGCTCCTGCAACAGAGACACACACAGATACATCCACACCTTTGTCACGTGGATGGGGGTTAACTTCACATAGTGGTGTTAAGTCAGTCAGTCTTGTCAGCTTTAACCAGCTTTTACCAGTCAGTCAGTTCCCCATTTTTTTTATTTTCACTCATTCATTCATCCATTGATTCTTTCTTTTGCTTATAGTGGAAATTATCGTCGCATTTCGTTTCCACCCTCAGCAAAACGACGACAAAAGAAGAATTTTAGATCGGATAGCCTCGCTGAATCCTTTTGGACAGGGACTTGTTTCCTTAATTGTCCCAAATAAGTGACTTTCTCTTGAGCCTGTTTTAATTTTGGAGAAACTCACTTTGCAACTGTTCGCAACAACATGGTGTGTAGTTCTTCCTATTCAATGTTCAGATCTGCTTAGATGACAAAGAATATTAAACAAAACTTTCAGTGCACTGTGAAAGTAACAAAATAAAAAGAATAAAAGAAAGGAAAGGAAAGGCCTTCTTAAATCATGACACGTGTTCTTCATCTCAGGGGGATAAATCATACCAAACCCAATTGGCAGGCTCAACTTAGTAATAAAATACAAATCAACAGCCAGTTTAATCTCAAACATTCATCCAATCAGCCACACCACACACAACATACAGCATAACCCTGTTGTCTCATTACATAATAAGTTTCTTCTCATCTACAGGGAGTGCAGAATTATTAGGCAAGTTGTATTTTTGAGGAATAATTTTATTATTGAACAACAACCATGTTCACAATGAACCCAAAAAAACTCATTAATATCAAAGCTGAATGTTTTTGGAAGTAGTTTTTAGTTTGTTTTTAGTTTTAGCTATTTTAGGGGGATATCTGTGTGTGCAGGTGACTATTACTGTGCATAATTATTAGGCAACTTAACAAAAAACAAATATATACCCATTTCAATTATTTATTTTTACCAGTGAAACCAATATAACATCTCCACATTCACAAATATACATTTCTGACATTCAAAAACAAAACAAAAACAAATCAGTGACCAATATAGCCACCTTTCTTTGCAAGGACACTCAAAAGCCTGCCATCCATGGATTCTGTCAGTGTTTTGATCTGTTCACCATCAACATTGCGTGCAGCAGCAACCACAGCCTCCCAGACACTGTTCAGAGAGGTGTACTGTTTTCCCTCCTTGTAAATCTCACATTTGATGATGGACCACAGGTTCTCAATGGGGTTCAGATCAGGTGAACAAGGTGGCCATGTCATTAGTTTTTCTTCTTTTATACCCTTTCTTGCCAGCCACGCTGTGGAGTACGTGGATGCGTGTGATGGAGCATTGTCCTGCATGGAAATCATGTTTTTCTTGAAGGATGCAGACTTCTTCCTGTACCACTGCTTGAAGAAGGTGTCTTCCAGAAACTGGCAGTAGGACTGGGAGTTGAGCTTGACTCCATCCTCAACCCGAAAAGGCCCCACAAGCTCATCTTTGATGATACCAGCCCAAACCAGTACTCCACCTCCACCTTGCTGGCGTCTGAGTCGGACTGGAGCTCTCTGCCCTTTACCAATCCAGCCACGGGCCCATCCATCTGGCCCATCAAGACTCACTCTCATTTCATCAGTCCATAAAACCTTAGAAAAGCCAGTCTTGAGATATTTCTTGGCCCAGTCTTGACGTTTCAGCTTGTGTGTCTTGTTCAGTGGTGGTCGTCTTTCAGCCTTTCTTACCTTGGCCATGTCTCTGAGTATTGCACACCTTGTGCTTTTGGGCACTCCAGTGATGTTGCAGCTCTGAAATATGGCCAAACTGGTGGCAAGTGGCATCTTGGCAGCTGCACGCTTGACTTTTCTCAGTTCATGGGCAGTTATTTTGCGCCTTGGTTTTTCCACACGCTTCTTGCGACCTTGTTGACTATTTTGAATGAAACGCTTGATTGTTCGATGATCACGCTTCAGAAGCTTTGCAATTTTGAGACTGCTGCATCCCTCTGCAAAATATCTCACTATTTTTGACTTTTCTGAGCCTGTCAAGTCCTTCTTTTGACCCATTTTGCCAAAGGAAAGGAAGTTGCCTAATAATTATGCACACCTGATATAGGGTGTTGATGTCATTAGACCACACCCCTTCTCATTACAGGGATGCACATCACCTAATATGCTTAATTGGTAGTAGGCTTTCGAGCCTATACAGCTCGGAGTAAGACAACATGCATGAAGAGGATGATGTGGACAAAATACTCATTTGCCTAATAATTCTGCACTCCCTGTATGTGTACCCGATGGCGCGATATGGCAGCCTCGCTTCTGTCAGTCTGCCCCAGGGCAGCTGTGGCTTCAATCGTAGCTTGCCTCCACCAGTGTGTGAATGTGAGAGTGAATGAATAGTGGCATTGTAAAGCGCTTTGGGTGCCTTGAAAAGCGCTATATAAATCCAATCCATTATTATTATTATTATTATGTTAAAACTTCTTCACACATTAGAAGCTCAACAATCAGCTCACTCATTGAAAACCCCTCATCAGCATTCTGTTTTCTCCCAGGTTATGATGCAACCATCTGACCTAACCTCCAACTTGCAGTTGTCACACATTGAAATCAAATGTGTGATAAGCTGCAGGATTCAAACACAAGTGTAACTTATAAATACATGTTCATACTTTTATTCCACAATCAGAGAGAAAGAAACAGAGAGAGAGTGCAGGACAGACAGACAGGTGACAGTCTCAGGTGTACACACTGCTACAAAAAGGAGGATTTAGTGTTTGTGTTATTACGAGTGCTAAACAAGAAGAGTTCCCAGATGGTACAGTGGACACATGTGTGACTCCTGTGATTAAAGCATCTTTCTTTCAGCTTAACGAGTGAACCGTCAGCTCGTTCAAACACACGTTAAAGTCCATTTGGCTCGACACCACCGAACAGAGGCAGCAATATAACATAGCTAACATTAACAGTGCAGTGAATCCTGCTTGTGCCGTGATATTCAGGACTGCAAACCGAGCAGCATCACTGACTTTCAGCTTGTTGTGTTTGTGGATATATGACTGACTTTAATTATCCATAAAATCATCACATTCTCTATAAGATCAAGGTCAACTATTGAACGGCGTATATTTTGAAGTAAAGGCTTTAAAACCAAGTTAGTACAAACATCGCTAATGACACATAACTTTCTTCTCCAGCACTGATAATTGGCGTCTGTTTTGTGTCAGTGATGTAAAAGACATGACCATTCAAACAGCAGTCGCTTTTTAAAACATCAGATATGTATCGGATTCAATACCACATACGAAAGTGACCCAGATCGGATTTGTGCTGTTCAGACTGTCATACCGTGTTCGGATATGGGTCGCATAGGATCAAAAAAGTTGGATTTGATAAGCTTTTGCCTGCAGTGTGAACGTAGCCTATGATGGTGGTGATGATCGTGACCTCGCCCCCTCCCGTGACATCACACTCCAAAGCCCTATATGAGGTTAGTCATTAATATATTTCAACAACATGGGAATAGAGCAGCTGCAAGAGAATTCAAGATTAATAAATCAATTGGAGGAAGCAAGAAGAATGAATTGTGTAAAGTTTGATTTATCTGACTGATTTGTTTCACTTAGTGTGCCTTATAATCCAGTGCGCCTTATGGTCCGAAAACTACAATAAAGTTTAAACCAAAGCAGTGGAGTGGTTTGGTTTAAACTAGATTAAAACCAACAATGGTCTTAAAAAATTATATATTTTAAAACAAAAGAATTAAACACACTAACCGAAATTGGATTTAGCTAAATTCTGGACCATGTTTCAAGATTGCAGTAGCTAGATGGCTGATTGGAGACCATAACAGCTAATAAGAATTTTTGCATCCAAGTCTGTAATTGGTTGGGTTAGTGGCACACTTATAACGTGTATAGAAAGAGTTAAGGGTGCAGGGTGCAGAGGTGTGGAGAGCAAGAGTGAAACTGAGAGCAGGTCCACAGATGTCTATTATGGTCTGTCAGCACACTGATCAGAGATCTGAGCATGAGCCAATGCCAACAACTGAGCAAGAGGGGCTGTTATTGTGTGTGTGAAATACATTTCTTGCTCAAATTAAACTATTCTTTGCTCAAAAATAATTTTCTCCTCAAGATGCAACATTAGACTTGCCAATTTTCTTAGATGTGCTCAGAATAGAGGCAAAAAATAACAGCACAGTTTATTTTTGTGTTTTTGTCTCCCTCTAGGGGTGAATTAGATTTCCTGTGAAACAGTTGGATCCACTTTCTTTCAAGTTCACTAAACTGTTGAGAGAGAACAGTATTGGGCTTGGTACTAAAGAAAAATAATGTATTACACATTACCAGTTACTTTTCCTAAAATTAATGCTTTATGTTACTTAATTACTCACTGGAGAAAGTTAATTGTTACACTACTTATTACATTACATCACTGTCACTCAAAAAACTGACACTGTCACATAATTAGCAGTTAACAATAAAAACTTAAAGATTACAGGCCCACACACCCACACAATGTGTGTCGCCCTAATGAAGACACACATACAATCTTTCTTTTAGTTTGTATGTATGAACACAAAGTCGACAGCAAAAATGAACATCAGCCCAAAGAGACTTCAAAGTGATCTCCACAGGGATGCTACTTTAGAAACTTGAACATGTAGAAACAAAGGCTGCTCATCACTTTGTTACCTGATGAAGTTCTGGGTCTGGCTGCTGGGCTGTGTTAGCATGTGTGTTTTTCTTTGTTAACACGTTTCTGTAATGTGATCTCCTTTTAGACATTCATATTTTCTTCGCCTCAGAGTTGCTCTGTGTTGAACTGTTTTCTGGCTTGTTGACTTTCACCTCTGCAAACACCAAATCCTGCTGTTGTCCTCTGTCCTGCACTGAGTCAGAGGATGCTTCATAGCCTAGCAAAAACACGTTTATATCTCCATAATGGATGTTTTTCTTCTTCTCCTTCTGATTTACTTGCTGGCTCTTCAACAACCAGCTCTTCACTTATTTGAATCTATAAAATGAAACAAATAGAAAGTTTCATTTAAATCTATTAAGCAGCTGGTGGAGGTACTACAGTAAATAACCTTCTGAACAGTTCAGTAAATTACAGGGAAGTTTAGTATTTCCTTAGAGTCTATTGTTGAGTTTGATGCTTTAATTTTAAGCACTTGTAAGACATAAGAGGCCGTTAAACACGACTTAACTATCCTGTGTTTGAGGTTAAATATATGTGTAAGTAAACAGATAATTTAACATGCAGGTAACATGTCAGTGACAGCAACTGATCATGTTTTCTACTGTGATGTAATATTTACCAAACAAAGATGATCAAGAAGAGTGACATCATCCCGAGGATTCCTCCAAGAAGTGACCACAATGGGAAGGAGCTACTATTCTGCTCTTCTGGTAAATAAACAAGATCAATATGAAACAAACAAGAGTTAAAGTAAACACTTGCCTTAAATATGATTCATTTTTTTAAAAAGACATAAATCTGTCACATAGAAATATTTTCTGAGCTTAGTTCATTACTTTTGGTACTTTTCGGAGTTCAAGTGGGTCTCAACATCCACAGCTGTAGTATTTAAGTCAGAGTTATAGATATACACAGTTATGTTTAATAAGTGAATAACACTCATCATCTTGTTACAGTCCAGTGTTCTGTTGGGTTCTGATGCAGGTATTGTAAGAGCCACTAATAGAAATAATGGCAGACCAAATGATTAAGCAATCTTCTTGCATAAACTTGTGTGCCTGCAGTCACTTTGCACAGACTGTGCCTTCAGCTTCCTGTTGACAAACTTCCTCAATGTGTTTGAATGTTTCTGCTTTAATTTAATGAGTCATTTATCAGTTGAACCACATGGCCAAAAGCATCCATTTAAATGTATTTTCTTTCTTCACCAGCACCAAAATCATAATCACATATTGTGAGAAACATCTCAGTTACACCACAGTAAGTACAGTTTGGCTGTGATGCAGCAAAAGCAGGTGGCTGATTCTTCACAGCTGAATTTATTAGTTACAGATAGCAATTATTTTAAGCCTGCTATAAGTAAATGTCACATATTCTTCTGTTTCTTTGTTAGCTAACTTAAGAAGTAAATATTATGAATGTTTTATGTCTATGCTTTGTGTTAACATAAGTGGGAATCATACATGTGAGCATATTTTGCAGCTTTAAATACTCAGCTTCACAGAGCTGCTTACATAGCAGCAGACTCTAGTTTTACTGTATAAAAGAACTTGTTTCCTTTGTTATAAGAACTCAATGATCTATCTACAAAGAAAATTCAATAATCAATTCTTTAAAAAAAACTAGCATGATGTTTTTGCTGTGTGCTCTGTACCTAAGATCATTATTTAATTAAATGCATTTATTCATTTTAATCTTTTTTTCCTTTTGACTGCTCTATAAAAGTTATTGTGTGTCATTATGTAGCCACACCCAGGCCTGATTACTGCCACACCTGTTCTCAATGAAAAAATCACTTAAATAGGACCTGCCTGACAAAGTGAAGTAGACCAAAAGAGCCACAGATCATGCCGCCATCCAAGAAAATTCAGGAAATGATAAGAAACAAAGTAATTGAGATCTTTGAATCTGGAAAATAAAGTTTGGTATAAAGACATTTCTAAAGCTGTGGGAATCCAGCGAATCACAGTGAGCCATTATCCACAAATGGTGAAAACATGGAGAAGTGATGAATGTGAAGCTGATTAATATTACCCCAAGAGCGCAGCAATGACTCATCCAAGAGGTCACAAAAAACCCAGAAAAACATCCAAAGAACTGCAGGCCTCACTTGCGTTTATTAAGGGCAGAGTTCATGACTCCACTATAAGAAGGAGACTGGGCAAAGATGGCCTATATGGCAGAGCTCCAGGATAAAAACCACTGCTGAGCTAAAAGAACATGAAGGCTCATCTCTGTTTTGCCAGAAAACATAATTTTGATGCTCAACACTTTTGGGAAAAAACTCTGTGGACCAACAAGACTTTTGCACATCTGAGTTTGGGTTTTCTTAGGAATAAGCAAAAGCATCAGGTCTAGACATACAGATCCAGCAGTTCAAACTGATAAAATGAGTTTTGGACAAGTTGTAGGTGAGCAATAGAGAAGAAAAGAAAAGAAAGAGAAGGTTGATGCAAGGGGTTCTGCTGTTGAAACTGGGTCTAACAACATGGCTTCTATGTGCCATCTACCTCCCGATGTCACTAAAGCAGTCAAGGAGAGGCTGGACGGAGTATATACCAGAGTACTTTAGTGCAAAATAAACTTGACTGTTGTCTGCCAAACAATGAAAGGAAATATGTTTTGAGAAAATAGTGTCAAGTGGCAGCAGGTGAAAGGAGAAAAGGAGAGGTCCAAGAATTAAGCCTTGTGGTCCCCACTGGAGGGGGGGGGGGGGGGGGGGGGGGGGCAGAGGTGGAGATAAAACCTTCATTGCTGACACAGAGATGAGGATCTCATGGTCCAATGTGTCAGAGCACACAGTTCCCAAAATCAGTTGCTGAAAGAATATCATTAAATTCCCTTAATAGTGTTGTGGTAAACACAGTGTTGTGGTGAGTTTTATACGCAGACTGTAACACTTTCAGGATTGCATGTTCATCTAAGAAGGATTTAGATTTTGGTTTAGGCATTTTTTCCAGGAGCTAAACAAAAAAGGTTGCTTTGACACAGGGCTAAAGTTTGACAAAGCAGAAGAATCAGGCTGGAGTTTTTCAGCATGTGTTGCACAACAGCATGTATAAAATGTTTGGCACTACTGAAAAATTCAGGGTCCTTCAAAGTAAACCAAATCACTGTAACACCATTTTTAAAATATAAGACGTTTTATAACAAAGTCATGTCAAGTCAATTTATTTATAAGAACAATATTGAAAAACCAGTAAAACCATAAGACAAGAAATAGAGAGAGTAGAGAGCTGTTGTTGTGGTGTGAAGTACTTGCGGCTGGTAGCTTGTGAGCTGCAGCCGCGGTAAATAAAATGGCTCAAAACCTCGACCCGTGGACTCGCCGTGTCTCATTCACACCACATTCTTGAAGTCAGTAGATGATAGAACTGATTCACCCAAAGTTGTCCAGAGTTCATAAGAATCTGACCCAAAATAACTCATTTAAATACCATTTATTTAACACCATCAATCTGAAATATGACTATAATTTATTTCAGTTTCGTGGGTTCTCCTCAAAGGATGAAGAAAGAAGTGAAGCAGAGCCTGAAAACGGCACTCAAATCCAAAAAGTGACATCACAGTAGATCTTAACAACAGACACATTATTGGTTAAATTTCACTCGACACCAAAAGACAAAACTTTAAATCACCATTTGAATTTTAGTGTTCCATCACTCCACACTAACATGAAAAAACAAGAACACATTTCACTGAGCTCATCATCAGACAAAGCATCCACAACAATACTTGGAGGAACAAACAGGCACTAATAAGAGCCTTATTAGAACATCCAAATCAGAAAGTTTACAGTAGTTTATGCTGTGTCTCGCAGTGGTTTTTATATTATGCCATACAGATTTAGGGATATGCTGGTTAGACATGCAGCTCATACATTTAAAGATAAGATACAAATGTAGTCTGATTTACAGAGAAGTAATGGCATTTGCTCTTCAATGTGATCAATGTAACTGTGCAGCAGAAACTGAACTGCTGGGTCAATATTGACTTGTTTTAACATTTGTGGTGTGCTCACTTTATGTGCTGTCTGGATCATATCACTTGGAGGAGTATTTGTAGGGTTCAGTGCTTTGTGGTCTGGGCAGTGGTATATGCTCATAAATAAGGGCTGAACATCAGACTAAAACAAAATCTGCAAATATTTGAAGTTTACACTCTCTAATTCTTAAGAGTTTTTTGTAAATCAAGTTATATTTTCATGTGGAGTTTTCCTTCCTTTTAGATGTTGCAGCCAGAGATTAGGGAGACACTGTATGAATTGCAATATTGTTTTGTAAGCTTTACAACAGAGCTTGAAGCAATATGTGTTGGATTAAAATCCACCAGAAACTTTCTCTGTTCCATGAAACGTTGGGCGTAGTCAAACAATCATATTTGATTAGAGGGAGATTCGTAATGAAGTGAGGTGATCTGGAAGTATCTGACTGGCCACTTTAACGAGAGCTGGTCAGATTATCACTTCACAGGTGAACTCTCAACATCATGTTGGTGATGTTTCTGATCCAGTGATGTTTCCAGAAATCTTAGAAAAACTTTATTCCACTAGTGAGACAGATATGCAAGCATCTAAATGAAGTTTAAAGGGAAAGCAGAAACCCCCCAAAATATGCAGGAAGTGGTTTGCTGGGTTAACTTCATTGATTTCTGTGTTTCTTTGTTAATGGACTTTGGTAATGTAATGTCTTAACACAGCTGTTCTCACTTATTCGGACCTCAGCGTAGAGTTCCTCTTGGCCATGAGCTCTCTGTGTTAAGCTGTTTTCTGGCTTGTTGACTTTCACCTGTGCGTACACCGTATCCTGCTGCTGTCCTCTGTCCTGCACTGAGACAAAGGATGCTTCATATCCAGGCTCAGAGAAGTTGATCTCTCCATAATGGATGTTTTCTTCCTCTTTTTCTGTTTTACTTGTCGGCTCTTCAACAACCAGCTCTTCACTTCTTTGACTCTATGAAATAAACCAGGAGGGTTTGTGGCTGAATTTCAAACCATTCTTATTGCTATTTTCAGACAATTTAAAGTGAACATATTGCCCTGATGAAATTAGTAATCATCTGAACAAACTAAAACTTCGTATTTTCCTACCTGAGTCTCTTGCTGAGTTTGGTACTTTAACAACCTGAGAGCTCTGCTGTAAAAGGTAGACACATCAACTATAGTCACTTGTTTGTTAAATATTTTTGTGAGTAAAGTTAAGCCTGAAAGGAAAAGGACATTTTTAATATGTAGCTAAAATATCCGTGACAGTAGCTGAACATGATTTCTGTTTTGATGTGAGATACTTACAAAGCAAAGATAATTAAACAGATCAGTAAGACCAACCCAAGGATGCCTCCAAGAAGTGGACTCAGTGGTAAAGAACCATTATTCTGATGTCCTGATAGAAAAATATGAAAAAAATAATGTTCCCAAAAAAAGATGTTATTTAATTTGCCATATGGTGTAGTTTAACTTTACCTGCAACAGTCACGTTAATCTCTGCTGATGTCTGATTACCCAGATCATTAGTGGCCACACAGTAATAAACTCCTCCATCTGTTACACTGAAGCTGTAAATCTCTCCTTCAGATACTTTCACAGCTCCATCTCTGCTCTTCTTGAACCAGGTGAAGTTGCTGACTGGAGGTTTGGCTCTGCTGGAGCAGGTCAGCTTCACCCAGCTGCCTGCTGACACCAAACCTGATGGATTGATGGATGCTGAGGTGTTTTTCGGAGCATCTGGAGGAAAAGATAAAGTCCCATAAATGATGATATGTTGACAAAGTCCAACAACAAACTCTGATTGTCTTACATGAAACACTGAGAGTCTCTTCTGTCTCTGCTGTCTTGTTTCCTTGGTTCACAGGATATCTGGCAGAGCAGCTGATCTTCTTTCCATCATGTGTGTCTGACAGAGTGATGTTCTGCTGGATTTTAGTTGTAAAGTTTCCATCTGTGTTTTCCTCTGTTTTGTTTTGTTGGAGATTCCAGGTGAGTTGAGGAGGGGAGTGTGGACAGGGAGTGAGAGCTGAGCAGGTTATAGTGACAGACTCCTTCTCCTTCAGATCACCTGGGATTGTAATATTGGGCCTCCAAGGAGAATCTGTGGTTTCACATCACAAACGTATTTGTAAATCGATAATAGAGAAATACAGCAAATACAGACAGAGCTCAGTGTAGGTGTTTGAAAGTCCCCATACATGTTTCTACTGTACAATCGAGAACAAATGTAAAATGTATTCAGGTTATATTATTTGCAGAAAGTAGCAGACATGTTCTAGCTCTGGATTAGTGTTGTGATAATACAGGAAATACAGTCAAGACACAGAGAGTAATGTGGGACTTTTCCTGCATTCAGGGAATATATTTTATTAATTTTTTTTTTTACAATATGTTTATGTCATCTATCCTCTAAATATTGTTAATTACTTATTTACTTTTTTGCACAGTTTCATGTCTTTTAGGGTTTATTTTTCTCTTTCTGTTTCTTGCAGTTTTGATGGAGTCTTGGTATTTGCATAATACAGACTATAGTCCATATGTCTATGTATGTTAACATTGTGCAGTCAGGTTGTGTTTCGTATGTGTTTATAAACTTTACTAAACAACATTTATGCTGAAATGAAAACCTTTTTTATTTTTGACTAAATCCTTTTATTGTTCACAATAAAGAACACAAAGAATCATCTAAATACAAAACAATTACAGAAACATATTTTTGTTATATTGGACTTTGTTGTGTTGGATTTGTTTTTTGTTGTTTAAAACAAGGCTGCATTTAACTTTATATTTTTGTTTCAATAAAAATTGCATCGACTGATGAAAAGAAATGTATCTTACCTTTAATTTTTATTTTAAGAGGTTCACAAACAGCTGTTGCTCTGAACGGCCAGTTCATAATTCTGAAGTAGTATGTGTTTGTATAAGTTGTGGTTAAGTTGGAAAACAAAGTGGTGCAGTTTTTCTCCTTCAGGTTTCCTGTAATATTCATTGGATACATGTTAACTGTCCTACTGCTGTTGAAGATCTCATTGCTTGGAAATGTATTAACATTGGAGTGATTTTTAATCCACACTCCAAAGACAGCTCTTCCGATGTCAAACTTTACTGGTCCAGCAGCACTAAAGCTACATGGGATTTGTAAACATGATCCACTCAGAGCTTCCATCTCTGTTGGTGCAGTGATGAAGAGGTCTGAATACTCAGGACAAGCAGTCGAAGGCTCTGGAAAAAACAAACAAACAGAGTATATCATTAAAATGTTGAAATCTCTCAATTTTTTTCTGTCCTCTCAACATCTTCAATATAAAGTTAACTGAATGTAAATGACTGAAATGAGTCGACTCACTTGGAATAAAGAGGAGACTCAGTAACATGATGCCTGTCATGATGTTCACAGACTGGACTGTCACAAAACTCATCACCTGGAAAAATATGAAAAAATACATGAATCCAGTGATGAATAAGGAACATGTAAATTCTTTTAAAAAGTAATTTGTTATTAAAAATAGAAACACAATATCACAGTCTGATATAAACAAACAAAACTGCAAATGTGTTTTCTTACCAAATGATCAGACTGCTTCAGCAGAGAGACGACAAAATAAAAGTCAACGTGTGATTTCAGCAGAAGCAAAGTGAGTGAAACACTTCTCTGTTTGGATGTTGTAATGTCAAAGCAAACAGACGTCTGATGTTCCCATCATGCACTCCAGTTTTTCAGATGCTGTACTCCTCATCTGTCTGCCCTTAGATGTTCTGATTTTAACTGTGTTTGTGATTAATTTATAGTTTACCTGAGTTTATCAATATCTCATGTAGACACAGGATTAAAACCATAGATGCGTGAAGTAAATAACACTGATCACTGATCTCACAGTGCTATGTGCTGCTGGGTCCTTGCATCCATGTGTGTGTTACTTTGACATAAATCAATTTTAGATGCTTAAGAGAAAACAATCTTAAAGCAAACATCACACAAAAAGAAGTAATAAAGAGGCCAAATGAAGAAATTGTGTTGCAGAAAGCTGTGTGTCTACAGCTTTGTACACACACAGGTTGTAGAAACCTGTTGACCAATTTCCTCAGTGTAGAAAATATTTCTTCCTTTGCTTTGTGCTTCAGTCGAGACATTCAACCAAATGCAGATATTGGAATTTATTTAACTTTTTTATTTATTTCACGAGTGGCTCTTTCAGTGCCACAATTAGACACTAAACATGAGAAACTACACGCTAACAGTAAGTGCACAACACACAGACAGAAAGTATGAAGTTTAACGTCCATATGTTAACACTGAAAGGCTCAAAGGGCCCACTGGAACCCTAAGTTATTTTTCCTTGACCTTGTGTGTGTATTTTCTTCCTTCCCACTCCTCATAAGTGTTCTGGTACCCCAACATCTGACACAGACACTCATATTTTTGAGTTAGGTAGTCTTGTGTAGCATTGATTGTTTAAGCTGGGGACTGTTACTGGAAGCTTGCCCCGATTGGGAAGCTGCTGGCTAACACAAGCCAGGGCACTCTGATCATGAAGTATCCCCACCAGGATTATTTGTCTGTAACACTGTGGCTCCTCTGATGTATCACACTTTAGGCCATTACTATTTTACTTTCCTATGTGCACCATAGTTTAATCATGAAAGCATTGTACATCCTCAGAGGGTAATTCTACAAGCACTAATAATAACATTAACCTCCTAAGACCCGAACTCTTCCACAGCATGCATTTTTAATTTCTCTTTGATATTTGGGCATATTGGGACCCGATGAATGTAAAAACAAAGAATTACCTGATTTTTGTTTCTAAGAAAAATGAGAGCAACATATGAGGATATTAGTTTAAAATTTCGATAGAACAGTAGCAGTATAATGTCCTCGTAAGTGGATATCAGGCTCTTCAATGCAGCACTGAACTCAATACATCCCGTAATAATATTTAGGAAGGCAACCCGCTACTGCAGTCCAAATTTGGAAGTTGGCTTATGTTTGATAATCAAAGTAGGAAATACTAATGAAAATCTTTCAGCTTTGAGATGAGATCATAGAAGATCGTTCATTCTAGTAAATGTCCCTGGTCATGTGTGTGGAGCAGCAACATGTGATATCTATCTCTCCTCTCTTCAACTGCTGTACAAGCACTTCTTTTTCTACGGCACAGACGAGTGTGCTGCTGGTTGTTTTGAGAACTGTTCATCGAAAGTGTTTGAGCACTGACTCAAGAAACAAGCTGCGAGGTTTGTTTTCTTTTTCTTTCATGTTTAGATTATTTGTCTAAATGCATGGCTAAAGACAAAGGGTTCAGCTGCTAAGCAGTCACATAGATGTGGTTAGTACCTGACAGTTAGATTTGATAGGCTAAACTGTTGCAGGAGGAATCTCGGTTGAGAGTGATACTGAGGTTGGGCTTAATTTATTTCTTCTTCTGCTCATGATATTATTTTCTGACAAACTCAACCTGCTTTGTTTCACCATCATTTTTAACTTCATCTATATTAAAAGCAGCAAGCAAAACATACATTTCTGCCCTCATTACAAAGCACAGCTGTTTACTGAGTGAACACCAAATATCACTCAAAATATTTCCACTCAAAGGTTACTTGACAATTAGAACCAGAAGACAAATTGCTGTTTGACTATTTGGTGTTTCCTTAACACATTTAAACAAAAGACAAGAGACATTAATACATTTATTCAAAATTAAATTAAATTCTAGCTGACAAACTAATTTTCAGTTATGACCAATAATATTGGAAGAAATCCTCTGCTGTTAAATATTCCTTGAATGAAATCAAGAAATTATTATTTTAATTAGAATGTACTAAAAGTGTTCAAATGAAAAAAACCTTTCTGCAGTAAATAAACTGCTATTTTAAGGCACATTGTCCTTACTGGATGTGTTATGGTGTGACTCTGCTCTTCTATCAGTTTTCTGTCTCTAGTTTGTTGGAGTGTTTTGATGAACCATCTGACAGAAATGGGAAAAAAACTTCCTTTTTGACTTATTGCAGACAAGTTAATCTGTGGATTTGTCCTTTGTTCGCAATTCAAAGACATGCTCACAAGCATTGAGACTACTAATGTCTTGAGTATATGAAGGACACCAAATAATATCTCATAATAATATGTTCACCTGTAATGCAACAAAGGTCAAAGAAGTTTGAGCCTAAAACTTCCTAAAACATAAACATTTAGACAAAACACTGTCTCCATTACCTTGCAAGGCATACTACCAAGAAAAGAGGTAAATCATGAAAAGATTGAACTCAGTAAAATAATTATTACTAACTTTACCTTTAACAGTCACATCAATCTCTACTGATGACCCTCATTAGTGGTCACACAATAATGTTACATTGAAGCTGTAAATCTCTCCTTCAGATACTTTCACAGCTCCATCTTCTTGAACCAGGTGAAGTTGCTCACACCAAACCAAATTTCAGCCATCATCTCTGACATATTAACATATAACATAATGTAGTCTATAATCACTTTGTATGATTGAGATCAGGACTCTGGGTGAGCTATTTATGTTGAGTGCAGTGATGCTGGAACAGGAAGACATGTTCTAGTAGAAGGACGTCCTGAAGTAGACTCAGGAAACACAGATTCACATAATGAGAAAAGGCTTCTTACAGACAACTGTACAAGAGTTCAGTAGAGACACATATTACTTGTAGAAACACACAACAAAGAATCAGCTCTTCTGCGCCACTCTGTGATGATTCAACAGCACATGAATAAATATTAATAATTCAAATTTAAGTCATTTCCCCTTCCCATTAGCCTCAGGGTAACCTTCATTTCCTCTGCTCTGTATTCCTCATTCTCTGTCACATACTCTTGCTCACTGTCTGCTACACAGACACACGCTCTACAAAAAATGAAGTGGTTTAGTTGTGCTGCCACTGCTGGGGTGCAGTAACTCCACCACCCCACTAGGGGGAGGAAGCGGGTTTGTGTACTCAAGTTTCTCTAGTAAATATAGGAAAAGTTCATGGAGTCTGGCCAAGTTGATACCAGCTCACAAAATATTAGCTCTGAAGTTGGCTGTACTGGAGCATGAGAAATATATGCTTGTAAGTACGATTATATTCTGTGTTCATGTTAAGCTTGTGATGTAAAATGGGTTGTTGACTCTCATATTTGAAGCCGGCATGTTAGCTGCACTGCCGATGCTAATTGTGTTAGCATGTCAATAGGAAATTCCATTATGTGTTAGCATCAAGCTAGCGGGATTTTGAGTTAACATGTTTTCATTTATTTTTTCTTGGTTATACCAGCTATAGTTCAAGTTGCTAAGTCTTCAGTCTGTACTTTGTAATGTGAGAAATATATTATGTTCCAGATGTATGTTTTAATATGCTTTTCTTATGTTTGTAGTTTTACAGTGCCTTCATTAGGGAGACAAATAAACCCTGCAATGAGAACTGGAAGCCTTTGCCTCTCCTTTTGAAGAACTGTTTATCTATCTGCCAAACTGGGCATCAACGTACAGGGAGGGCAGAATAGTAAAAAAGCATCATTCTCATCAACCAGATAGTTCTCTAAAAGAAAGGATGGATGAGACGCTGGAAACAAGGTCAAAAGTGTCCAGTTCTTTACGTTCCAGCCAGCTTACATCATCATCTACTGCTGCCGCCAGAGCACGAGCAAAAGCAGAAGCTGCCCGTGCTCAGCTCTCCTTTGCTAAGCAGGAAGCCAGCATCCTAAAACAACAGGCCGAGCAGCTTAAAAAGAAAGCAGATCTGGATGCAGAGCTACACGTACTCAAATCGCAGAAGGCAGCTGCAGCAGCCCTAGCTGAGGCTCAAGCTTGGGAAGCATCTGCGCAAGAGAGTGAGTACCCACAACAGCCCCAGCTGGACGGCATGCAGCAAATCAGCCCATTAGAACGAGTCCAAGAGTATGTGCAGCAACAGTCAGAACTCGGCGACGATCTGCAGACTCCACAAGTTAATCATCCAGAACTCCTATCTTCTCTGGTGCCACAGCCAGCCACGGCCATCGATGCAACACCAAAAGCTCACAAGGAACCAAGTATCCATCAGCCCAGTAGGAGCAACAACCAAGAATTCACACCTTTGCCAGTCTTCCGTGCTTTGAGCCCAAAGAGAGAATCTTGCAACTGGAGCTATGGAGGCGAGCCAGCAAACTATGATCGATTACACCATCCTCAGTCTAAGGTATGGACACCCACACCTGTAAGGAGTAGTCATGCTGACACTTCTGATCTAACAAGATACCTGATACGGAAAGAGATGATCAGCTCAGGCCTGCTGAGGTTTGATGATCGACCAGAAAATTACTGGGCTTGGAAGGCTTCCTTTCTAAGTTCAATTCAAGATCTGGGTGTAACACCTCAAGAAGAGCTAGACCTGCTATCCAAATGGCTCGGGCCACAATCAGCAGCACAAGCCAAGTGAGTCAGGGCTGCGTACATAAACAATCCCACTGCAGGTCTTCAGATGGTGTGGCAGAGACTCGAAGAGTGTTTTGGCGCACCAGAAGTCATTGAACATGCACTTTTAAAGAAAATCCAAGATTTACCGAAGCTGACGAACAGAGACAACCAGCGTTTGAGAGAGTTGGGGGATCTTCTGCTAGAACTTCATGCTGCAAAGACAAGCGTTCATCTCCCAGGCCTTTCACACCTCGATACAGCCCACGGGGTGAATCCGATTCTGGAAAAACTCCCATACAACCTTCAGGAGAAGTGGGTTGCAGCTGCCTCGAGGTTCAAGAGAGAGAATGCAGTGTCTTATCCTCCATTTTCCTTTTTTTGTGAAACTTGTGAACGAAGAAGCTAAAATTCGTAATGACCCGAGTTTTTCGTGTGTAACCGGTGCCAACGCCAACAATCCTAGAATCGAGACAATGACACAACAGAAGTATCGTTCACATGTCTCTGCTAAGAGGACGGAGATAGCAAGTAATCTGGCAGCCAGCCCAAACGTTCCTACAGGCAAGAACAACTTGGACCCTGATAAACAGTGTCCACTACACTGCAAGCCTCACCCTCTCAGAAAATGCCGTCTTTTCAAAAGTAAGACCCTGGAAGAAAGAAAGGCATACTTAAAGGACAACAACATTTGTTTCAAGTGTTGTTCTTCTGTGCAGCACATGGCCAAAGATTGTCCTAAATCAGTGCGGTGCACAGATTGTGGTAGTGAAAGACATATCACCGCACTACACCCCAATCCTCGTCCTCAAAGAGCAGAGAGCCTGGTGGCTAGTGAAGGGTATGGCGGGGAGGAAAGAGAAGGAGAAGCAAGTGTGGCTGACGTGACATCAAAATGCACAGAAGTATGCGGAGACTCAGTTGGTTCAAGGTCATGCTCTAAGATATGTTTGGTCAGAGTGTATCCTGCTGGGCAACCAGAGAAAGCTGTCAAGATGTATGCTGTTCTAGACGAACAAAGCAATCGCTCCTTGGCTAAAACATACTTTTTTAACATCTTCAACATTGAAGGACAGCTTGAGCCGTATACACTGAAAACATGCTCAGGTGTTGTGGAGATAGCAGGGAGACGAGCCCGTGACTTCATTTTGGAGTCCCTTGATGGCACCACTCAGCTTCCCCTGCCTACTCTCATTGAGTGCGATATGATACCTGATGATAGGACGGAAATCCCATCCCCAGAAGTCACTCATTTCTACCCACATCTGAAGGCAATCAAGGGAAAAATCCCAGAAATTGATCCAGAAGCTGACATCCTCCTTCTCCTTGGCAGAGACATTCTGCGTGTGCACAAAGTCAGAGAACAGCATAATGGTCTCCATAATGAACCATATGCTCAACGACTCGACCTTGGTTGGGTGATCGTAGGGGAAGTGTATCTGGGAGAAGTGCATAAGACATCCAACATCTGTGTATACAAGACCAACATTCTACCAAATGGACGAGCTTCACTCTTGAGTGCATGTCCAAACAATATGCAAGTCAAAGAAAAGCTTGGTTGTCACACCTCGAACCTAAGTCTTCAAAGCTCTGCACAACACTTGAAAAGTAAGGAAAGTGAGTTTGCCAGTCAGGTGTTTCAAAGGACACAACATGATGACGTCCCGGCAATGTCAATCGATGACGAGAGTTTCTTGAAGACATTAGATGAACAAGTCTATAAAGACAGTTACAATACTTGGGTTTCCCCATTACCTTTTCGGTCACCACGAAACCACCTTCCCAATAACAGACCTCAAGCTCTAAAGCGTCTTGCATCTCTTCGGAGAACTCTGGAGAAAAAACCACAAATGAGGAAACACTTCATCGATTTCATGCAAAGAATGTTTGTTGAAAAGCAAGCAGAGCCGGCCCCTCCATTAAAAGAAGGTGAGGAAAGGTGGTATCTACCAATATTTGGGGTTTACCACCCACAAAAACCTGACCAGATAAGGGTAGTGTTCGATTCAAGTGCCAAACATGAAGGGGTTTCCCTCAATGATGTGCTCCTGAGTGGACCCGACTTGAACAACACTCTCCTTGGGGTTCTGATCCGCTTCCGCAGAGAACCTATAGCAGTTACAGCGGATGTGCAGCAGATGTTCTACTGCTTCAAGGTGTGCGAGGAACATCGCAACTTTCTGAGGTTCTTATGGTATGAAAACAATGATCTCCAGAAAGCAGTGAAAGAGTTTCGAATGACAGTACATGTATTTGGCAAACAGTCCATCACCAGCAGTTGCCATTTACTGCCTCAGACGAGCTGCTAAGCAAGCAGAAGACTCCACTACCAGTGCAAGGGAGTTCATCACACGCAATTTTTATGTGGATGATGGACTTGCATCCTTTCCTAATGAAGCAGAAGCCACTGGTGTCCTGCACACTGCCCAAGCGATGCTAGCTAAATCAAACATTAAGCTACACAAGATTGCATCGAACAGCAGCAGTGTTATGCAAGCATTCCCACCAGAAGACTTGGCCAAGGATTTGAAAGATCTAGACTTGGGAGTGGAGTCACTACCTCTTCAGAGGAGTCTAGGTCTAATATGGAATCTGGAAACAGACAACTTCACCTTCTGTGTGTCGAAGGAGGAGAAAACCCTTGACAAAAAGAGGGATTTTGTCTGCAGTGAACAGTTTATTTGACCCTTTGGGATTTGTAGTGCCAGTCACAGTGGGAGGAAGACATTTAGTGAGAAACCTCTCCATTGAACAGTATGACTGGGACACACCATTGCCAGCTTCAAAACAAGAACACTGGAAACTCTGGAAAGACTCTATGAAAGACTTAGATCAGCTCCAGATCCCCAGACTATATGTTCCAGTGTCTTTGTCTACACAGACTCAGCACAGAGAGTTGTGCGTGTTTTCAGATGCATCAGTCATGGCTATAGCTGCTGTGGCTTACTTGAAAACAATTTCTGCAACAGGAGAGATCCACGTGGGATTTGTTATGGCAAAGGCAAAGCTGGCCCCACACCCAGCGCACACCGTGCCCCGTCTTGAGCTTTGTGCTGCGGTTTTGGCAACTGAAATGGCAGTCTTCATTCAAGATGAGATGGATATTGACATTCATTCTGTGACGTACTATACTGACAGCAAGATAGTACTGGGCTACATATATAACACCTCACGCAGGTTTTATGTCTATGTGTCAAACAGGATAGCACAGATCAGAAAGTCGTCTCGTCCAGATCAGTGGCATTACATCACCACTGAAGAAAACCCAGCAGACCATGGAACTCGGCCAACAACTGCTGCAGCTCTCAAAGGCACCAATTGGTTCACTGGACCATCATTTCTATTGGGCCCTTCAAAACGACTCCTTCCCCAGAGTGATGACTTTGAGCTGATACATCCGGAGGTGGATCCAGAAGTTCGCCCTGAAGTAACGACCTTCAGCTCAATGGTTAAAGAAAGCTCGCTTGGAGCTCAAAGGTTTCTTACATTTTCCACTTGGAGAGCTTTGACTCGTGCAGTCTCCACACTAATCAAAAAGGCAAGGAGTGTTGCAGATACACATGGTGGCAACACTGGGGATGAAGAAGAACAAGCAGTAAAAGTGATCATTAAAACTGCACAACAAGATGCCTTTGCAAGGGTGTTGCAGTGTCTAGCCAAAGGGGACCGAATCCCAAAACAAAGTCCACTGCGAAAGCTGACACCATTTCTGGACAAAGATGGGCTATTAAGAGTTGGCGGCCGTATGTCCTCAGCCGATATGTCTTTTGATGATAAACATCCTCTGGTCATTCCCAAGACGCACATTGCTACATTATTGGTCAGAAGATATCACGAACAGGCTGCGCACCAAGGACGCCATTTCACGGAGGGAGCTATTAGGTTGGCAGGACTTTGGCTGATTGGGGGAAAAAGGCTTGTATCTAGTGTGATACACAAATGTGTAACTTGCAAAAGGCTGAGAGGTAAAATGGAGGACCAGAAGATGTCAGACTTACCATCTGAAAGACTTTCACCAGATCCACCATTTACTCATGTAGGGTTGGATGTTTTTGGACCTTGGATGGTGACTGCCCGAAGAACAAGAGGAGGGCATGCGGAAAGTAAACGATGGGCAGTAATGTTCACTTGTTTGACTACCAGAGCTGTGCACATTGAGGTTATAGAGACTATGACCACTACAAGCTTCATCAATGGGCTCAGACGTTTCATTGCCATAAGAGGGCCGATCAAAACAATCAGATCAGACCGGGGAACAAATTTCACTGGAGCCTATAAAGAACTCAGACTTGACACATCAGATTCTGAGGTGAGGAATTACCTTAAAAGCAACAAGTGTACTTGGATATTCAATCCTCCCCACTCTTCCCACATGGGTGGGGTGTGGGAGAGGATGATTGGTATCGCTCGGCGAATCTTAGATGCTCTTCTTCTGAGGCTGAATCCATCGTACCTCACACATGAGACACTTGTCACCCTGATGGCAGAGGTTACCGCCATTATAAATTCAAGACCATTGGTCTCAGTGTCTTCTGACCCAGAAGCACCGGCAGTTCTCACCCCATCAATGTTGTTGACACAGAAACGAGATACGTTGACTGCTCCCTCTGGGAATTTTGATGTTAATGATCTGTCCAACAAACACTGGAAAAGGGTCCAAGCACTCGCTGATGCATTTTGGAAGAGGTGGAAAACGGAGTATCTGACCACGCTTCAAACACAGAGAAAGTGGACAACAGAGAAGCCAAACCTTCAAGTGGGAGATGTTGTACTGATGAAGGATTCGCAAGTAAAAAGGACTGAGTGGCCTGTTGGACTTGTGATTAAAGCCTTTCCTAGCCAAGATCATAGAGTACGTAAGGTGGAAGTGAAGGTAGTCAAGAATGGCACTCCTAAAGTGTATTTGCGGCCAGTGTCAGAGGTTGTTTTACTACTACATCCAGGGAATGGGTAGTGGTATAATTCATTATACCAGGCGGGGAGTGTGCTGCCACTGCTGGGGTGCAGTAGCTCCACCACCCCACTAGGGGGAGGAAGCGGGTTTGTGTACTCAAGTTTCTCTAGTAAATATAGGAAAAGTTCATGGAGTCTGGCCAAGTTGATACCAGCTCACAAAATATTAGCTCTGAAGTTGGCTGTACTGGAGCATGAGAAATATATGCTTGTAAGTACGATTATATTCTGTGTTCATGTTAAGCATGTGATGTAAAATGGGTTGTTGACTCTCATATTTGAAGCCGGCATGTTAGCTGCACTGCCGATGCTAATTGTGTTAGCATGTCTATAGCTGGGTTTCATTTGACGTAGACGTGACGTCGACGTAAAGCGCGAAATTTGACTGGAGGGCGGAAGTGAAAAAGATCAGCGCAAAATCACAGACAGACAGTACGCAAAATGCCTTTGTCCTGTTGTGTTTACGGATGCTCCAGTAGGTCGACCCGAGAAACTGATAAACGGTATTTTAGGGTACCAAAAATAGCCCAACGAAGAGGAGAAAAATGGAAAATTCTAACCGAAAAACGTAGGAAAAAATGGATTTTAAATTTACGTTTACAGTCGGGAGGAGCAGAGTCTGCCAATGCCCGTGTCTGCAGCGACCACTTCGTCAGAGGTAATGTTATGTTTGCAAACGAACTTATTAGCATTATGTTGTCGTTAAATTCTCGTTTACTTAGTGCTTTTAAGTTAGTAGTCTAATATTGACTTGATTGGGACTATAGGCTGCCCAAGTGCTTTGCAATCACTTCTCCATCCTCCTTTGCAATTACCCAAGTCTTCAGAGGTGTCTCGTTAGACCTCTGAGAATGGTTTACCTTGAAACAAACAACTGTCACTCTAACGAAGTCCTAAGGATTTGGCATGTTTGTTGGCGTTAAAGCCGCTAACGCTAACTGTTAGCGTGTTTAAGATAAAGCAATATAAGAACAAACACTCACCCTTGCAAACACCAAACTGTATCCATCACGGAGACGTTTTGTTCCAAGGTTGTGGACCCACCCGCTGACAAAAAAATTGTACGCCTCCAGACTCTTGAAAGCTTTCATTTGCTGCCTAGTGTAGTAAGAAGTCTGGAGGACCAAGTAGTTGGTGATATCCACAGCGTCGATAGTAGGCAAATCCTTTACTTCTGTGGTGTATTCGGACATTTTCAAAGAATACGGATCACGTCCGATATATTTTTTAACTATCTGTTTATATCTCTCCCGAGAAACGGGGTCTAAAGTTGCACAATAGCTGCTCTCCTGACTCTCCACAGTGTCCTCCATGTTTACTTCCGCCCTCCACTCAAAAATCGCGCTGCCTCCGCACGTCATCAGAACCACGTGACTGCAACCCAAGTATAGGAAATTCCATTATGTGTTAGCATCAAGCTAGCGGGATTTTGAGTTAACATGTTTTCATTTATTTTTTCTTGGTTATACCAGCTATAGTTCAAGTTGCTAAGTCTTCAGTCTGTACTTTGTAATGTGAGAAATATATTATGTTCCAGATGTATGTTTTAATATGCTTTTCTTATGTTTGTAGTTTTACAGTGCCTTCATTAGGGAGACAAATAAACCCTGCAATGAGAACTGGAAGCCTTTGCCTCTCCTTTTGAAGAACTGTTTATCTATCTGCCAAACTGGGCATCAACGTACAGGGAGGGCAGAATATTAGTAATACATGAAGATGTTAATGAGAGTGTATCACTGTGGTATTTTAAAAATGCTATTTCATCAGCCTGAAACACACTGGCTTCCTCAAAATGCTTTCCTTACTGCTTGACAGCCACTGGTAAAACATACAATTAATCTAAGGCTTAACATTAGTAGTGCTTTTACTTACCTTAGTCCCCTTCCAGTAAAATATGTTGGTGGTAGTCCGATGGTATCAGAACTCTGCCGTCTACTAAAAAATGCTGAATGACAATGTTCAGCCATTTGTTTGAGAGCTCAAGCTAAAGTGCACTTAGGTTCAGCAGCAGGAACAGGATCCAAAACACATCAGTACGTCCACCTCCGAATGGCTTAAGTAAAACAAAATGCTGACTTCGGATCAGCCTAGTCAAAGTCTTAACCTGTACCTGAATCAGATGCTGTGGCATGACTTCAAAAACAGTTCATATTGAAAATCCTCCAATGTTGCTGAATTACAGCAATTCTCCAAAGATGTGTGGGCCAAAATTCCTCAACAGAGGTGTAAAAAGCTCATTGCCAGTCATCGCAAATGCCTGATTGCAGTTGTTGCTGCTAAGAGTGCCCCGACCAGTTATTAAGTTTAGGGGGCAATCACCTATTCACACACAGCCATGTAGGTTTGCATTTTTTTCCCCTTAATCATAAACATCTACATTTAGTATGGAAGAGGGTTAGGGTCCCTGGAAGAAAAAACAAGAAAAAGTGGGCATGTCTTTTTTTTCCAGAATTCTGGAAAAAAAAAAGAAAGAAAGATCTGAAACATGTAAGTGTGACAAAAATACAAAAAAAAAACAAAAAAAAAAACCCAAACAGGAATTCAGGAAGTAACACGTTTTCACACCATAGAGAGTCTAATGGTGTCATCTTTGGTGACATCTGGTGGTCAAAAGTATGAAGAGCAGCTTAATCCTAAAAACTTGAACTGGACTGCTTCATGATGATGACCTGCTCTGCAGAGCTGAGCTAAAGATTTTGTTTAACATCACGTGACAGTTGTAATAGCAGGCTAAAACTTTGGTGCTTTGAACATTATGTCTATTTGAATAATAAAGAATTTCATTATAGGTTGGGAGCAAGCTTGTGGTGTGAGGTCCATGCCTCTATGTGCTCATGTAAATAACCAGTGGACCATTTATATAAAATATACAATAACTTATATGTATAGTTTATTTCTTATGTATATTTTTGACCTGGGGTTGCTTGTGAACTAGTTTTTATTTATTTGTCTATCCATGAAGCCAGGCATCTAACCAGACGCTCACTCTGGATTTCATGACCTTAGCCTCCAGTAATACAGCGAGGAATCTTGGAGGCGTTTTTGACCAGATGTGTTTTTATTCATCTTTTAATGCCTAAAAATGAATACTTAAAATACATTAAAAAAAATTAAAAATACTTTAAAAAAAATCCATTTAATTCTGATTGGGAACATTTCCTGCAAAATGGAAACAAAATGGCATTGTTGGCTGGCTGCCACGAGATGGCGCCATCAACACTAAAGTTAGATGTTCAACGTGCCCATAGAGCTGAGAAATACTACAGTCAGAAAGTTGGAGTTGACCTGTCAGAGAAGGTGAAGACTGAGCTGAAGACACTGTAGGAGAGAGTTTAAAAGCCTCTTGACAGGAAGCCCATGATCACCAAGCTCACCAAGAATTATAAAATGTTAATAAATAAATCAAGAAACAAATTTATGAATGAATATGGAGATAAATTCTTCTTAAAAGGTTGATAAATGCATACAATATATTATAATACATAACCCATAAGCCTAAACTGAGATATACAAATGTTTGTGAGTAATTTTACAAATGCATGTTTGAAGCCACACACAAATTCAAATTGATTCAATCACACATAAAATTATTTTACAAATGCATTTATATGTACAAAGCTGAACTTCCTACTGTATCTTTACAATTTCTTTGTTTCATATCAGACATAATGTAGAGCAAAATAATTTGCGTCACAAATAATCTGAAAATCTGACACTTTTATCAATTAAGATAAAATATTTATATTTAAATAAATAATTTATAAACTGAAAATGTTTGCAGATGTGTTTTTGTGCTAGCTTCCCTATATGGGACATTAATTTTAACAAGCCTGCTAAATAAATAACAAATCAAACAAGAGCATGTCAATGTGTAAATACTGCATTAATTTGGCAACAAGTAAAATAATAGTAATGAAAAGATCGCTTTGCTCAGGTTGAGGTGTGGGTCATCAACCAATTGGAAGGACAGTGGATTGATTGCTTTTCTCCACATGATAAAGTATCCTGACCAAGATGCTCAACTCCAAGTTGTTCCTTGTTCTTCCATCAGAGCCTGAATATATGTAACTGTGTGCATAGAGAAAATGCTATATATGTACACTATATTGCCAAAATTATTCACTCACTCATCCAGATTATTGAATTCAGGTGTTTCAATCACTTTCATGGTGATAGGTGTAAAAAATCAAGCACCTAGGCAAGCAGACTGTGTCTCCAAACATTTGTACAATGCAAAGTGCTGGCTGTAGTGGTGTAAAGCATGCTGCCACTGCACACCACAGCAGTGGAGATGTGTTCTCTGAAGAGACAATTCACGCTTCTATGTTTGGTAGTCTGATAGACAAATCTGGGTTTGGTGGTTGCAAGGAGAATCGTGGATTAAAGACATGGATGAGCGAGTTTTGTGTGGAAGAACTTGACTGGCCTGCACAGAGTCCTTATCGAACACCTTTAGGATGGATTCGAGTGGAGACTGCGAGCCAGGCCTTCTTATCCAACATCAGTGTCTGACCTCACAAATGTGTGTCTGGAAGAAGACACTCCTAAACCTGTGGAAAGCCTTCACTAAAGAGTTGAAACTATTATGTGACGTCTGTGGCAGCAACAGAAGTGTGTATCAACAATGGATAATATGGAGTGCGGGAGAGAGTACCACCGTGCAGGATTTAAAGCGTGGAAGTACTGACATAACTTTAAGTTTTAGTCTGTAAAAAGTGACAAAAACATTAGCATCCACTGTACACGTGTGGGAAGAAAACTTCTTTCTACAGAAAAAATTTAACTTAAATTCTGAGCAAGCACAAGGAATGTGAAATTCACAGAGAAACTCCCCACTGCAGCACTGGGTAAACCTCCACTGGCCCCACTCCTGCTAAACACGTGAAAACAGACTTAAGAGCGACAGGACTTAGTGCCACTCAATCTTTGATTTTATTTATTTTTTGCTGTGTTTTACTTGCGTCTACTAGAAAGAGCGCGTGTAGACACAAAACATTATTTTATTTTATATGCTAGAATGTCACGATTCGGCTGTGTGGCAGGCAGGAAGTGGACCCAAACGCAAGCTCACAGAGGCAGGAATGAACTCAAAACACAGCTTTATTGCTGGAGGGAAATGGCAAAACAAACTGATAAGAAACTACACTGGGAAGCAATACACTAGCACACAGGCACACAGCCATGAATCAGGGAGAATGCGACACTGAACAGAGGGAGACGCGGACATAAATACACAGAGGTTTAACGAGGGAGGTGGGAGCACACGGGGAACACAGCTGACACAGATAATCATAACGAGACAGGGCAGGAGCAACACAACATGACGCATACTGACGGGAGACTGTCAAAGTAAAACAGGAAGTACACAGAGGCGCAGACAGGAGGAGAGAGGGAGCACGGGGAGAGCACAGGCATAACGGGCTGGGGAAAACATGGAATAAAACACGAGGGGAAACGAGGGCTCACAGATACATAGAGGAGCACACAGGGGGTAAAAGTCACAAGGGGAAATCAAATAAGGAACAAAATACAAAAATACATGAAACTAAGAATGCTGGGCCAACATGGCCCAGGATCATGACATAGAATATGCAGAAAATGGGTTTAAATGTCTTCAAGTCAAAGACAGTTGCATATAATTAAATTTTTGCTTAATGCAATGTGCATAAGATTAAAAGATTAAAACTCATAAAACTATTTTTTATAAAAGGCTTTCCATTTGATTCAATTTTATATGATAGATTATGCATAAAAAACATAATTGGTCTGAAAGGTCTGTTGCTTTATTCAGGTTGAGTATATATTTTTTTAAAAGTAACCAAGTAACTAAATACTTTTGAAAATTAGTAATCAGTAAATTAATGGGATTACTTTTTGGAGAAGTAATCAGTAATTAGTTACTAATTACTTTTTTCAAGTAACTTGACCAACACTTTATATAAGTACCAGTCACTTTACCGTTCCCTGCTGAACTGCTGCAACTTCTATTTACGCATATTTAATATCATAAGAGATCAAAATCTGAAACCAGCTGTATGAAATTACTACAGGAGGGTGAACATAAAAAAAGCTTTTTTTTTACTTCACTGAATTGTTCGGCAGTGACTATGACACATTTTCATTTAAAGGCTCCACATTCATATTTCATTCTTTACAGTTTGTAAACGCATACTTCTCATTTTTTCTTCACCTCAGCGTAGAGTTCCTCTTGGCCATGAGCTCTCAGTGTTAAGCTGTTTTCTGGCTTGTTGACTTTCACCTGTGCGTACACCATATCGTGCTGCTGTCCTCTGTCCTGCACTGAGTCAGAGGATGCTTCAAATGCCAGCTTAGAGAAGCTGACCTCTCCATAATGGATGTTTTCTTCCTCTTTTTCTGTGTTATTTGCTGGCCCTTCAACAACCTGCTCTTCGTGAGGTTGAATCTATGAAATAAGCAAAGTAAAATCTGTGATTTAGACCTATAGAGTCCATTCTTAATCATGTTTTTAGACATTTGAAAGCATGTGACTAGGTGGCTGTTTACAATCATGTAAACAGCTACAGAGTTCAGTATTGTCTTACCCAAGTCTGTTGTTGAGTTTGACGCGTTGACTTTAACCACCTGGACGACATGAGAGGCAATAAAAATTTATCTGTTTATGTTGAATATATGTGTGAGTAGATTTCAGCTTGATGAAAAAAAAAACATTTTAAAGTGCAGCTAAAATATCACAGGTAAATATCATGTCTTCTAATGTGATGTCTGATACTTACCAAAGAAAGATTATCAAACAAATGAGTAAGATGATCCCAGAGATTCCTCCAAGAAGTAAGACCAGCGTGGAGTGATTGTTCTGCTTTCCTGGTACATGAAAAATAAACTGTGTGAGTCGAACAATATATAATAATGTGGAGTTAAAGATACCCTTGTTAAAGTTGTTTTGGTTACATTATCGTCAAGATTCAGTGTAACAATGTTATTAATAGATCAACAAGGAAAACCTAAAAGATAAATGGGAGAAAAGCATGGCATTAGTGGCTTCAGCCTTTATCTTTACCTCCAACAGTCACATGAATCTCTCCTGATGTCTGATTACCCAGATCATTAGTAGCCACACAGTAATAAACTCCTCCATCTGTTACATTGAAGCTGTAAATCTCTCCTTCAGATACTTTCACAGCTCCATCTCTGCTCTTATTGAACCAGGTGAAGCTGCTGACTGGAGGTTTGGCTCTGCTGGAGCAGGTCAGGTTCACCCAGCTGCCTGCTGACACCAAACCTGATGGACTGATGGATGCTGAGGTGTCTTTAGGAGCATCTGAAGAAAAAAGAATATCCCATAAATCAAACTCTGACTGTCACCACTCACACTGATCAGTGTGCTCACAAGCATTATGATTCCCACAGTCTTCACTATAGTGCAGACACCAACCAGATTTCTGTAATGCAAGAAATTAGAGCAAAGAAAACTTTTTGAAGTAACAGAAGAAATGTTTAATAGTAAATAAGACCATTTAAAACGAATCAAAGTGATGGAAATGTTTACTTTTAAGCAACAGTGTAAAGGATGTTGCAGTAAAAAACTTGTATCTTTAATGTTTAAAAGCTGAATTAATGCACTGTGAGAGATGAAGTATAATCTTGATTTTTATAAAATAAAATTCAGTATCTTATAAAGCAAATTTCTTTTTATCCTCGTTCATAAAGTATATCACAAAGAAAACTAGAAAAGAAGGAAAATGGAATTTAGAGCATTCAAGATGGCTGCTAGGTTGCAGACACACAGCTTGGCAGGTCCTCTGCTTTTTCCAAAAACAAAACACCTAAAAAACATCTAAAAACCCCTGGATAGCATTCAGAAGTTTTCTGATGACTCTGTGGTGGTTGGATGCATCAGCAGGGATGATGAGACAGAGTACCGGGCTGTGGTCGACTCCTTTGTCACGTGGTGTGAGCAGAATCATCTGCAGCTCAACGTGGCAAAGACCAAGGAACTGATCGTGGACTTCAGGAAGACCAGGAAACACTTGACCCCTGTTTCAATCTAGGGGGTCAGTGTTGACATTGTGGAGGACTATAAATACCTTGGAGTACACATTGACAATAAACTGGACTGGGCTAAAAACACCACAGCACTTTACAGGAAGGGCCAGAGTCGTCTCTATTTTTTGAGGCGACTGAGGTCCTTCAACATATGCCGGAAAATGCTGAGGATTTTCTATGAGTCTGTTGTGGCCAGTGCGATCCTCTATGCTGTTGCATGCTGGGGGAGCAGGCTGAGGGTAGCAGATGCCAACAGATTCAATAAACTAATCCATAAGGCCAGTAATGTTGTGGGGATGGAGTTGGACTCCCACAAGGTGGTGTCGGAGAGGCGGATGTTGTCCAAAATAAAGATAATGTTGGATAACACCTCCCACCCACTCCATGACATGCTGGTCAGTCACAGCAGCACGTTCAGTGAGAGACTGAGATTACCGAAAAGCACCACTGAACAACACAGGAAATCTTTCCTGCCTGTGGCTCCCTGTACAACGCATCCACTTAACACACTGGTTATTGCTACAACTACACATGTTTCTTTTCCAGCTATTTATTAATGAGTGACGTATGCATGTATGTATGTATATATATATATATATACATATATACATATATGTGTGTGTGTGTGTGTTGGTTTATAATGGAGCACTGTAACAAAAAAATAATTTCCCCCAGGGATCAATAAAGTATTCTGATTCTGATATTGACATCAACTTGTTTTTTTGTTTTTATACATTTTTATCTTCTGTGGAGTTCGACATGTAAAAGAAAGCAGGATAATTATACAATTCTCCCAGCCAAATGGAGTCAACATCTTTTCTTCACAAAAATCTTGAATTTTGATTTTGATTATGAATTTATACCAAGAAGTCAGCAACAAAAGTAGCAGAAGCATTAGCATCAGCTAACTGGGAGCATTTATTGTGTAGTGATGATCCACAATTCTGCAGCAGTCACTTCACTGACATTGTCAAGGATGTTATATCAACATATTCCATTAGAGGTCGACAAAAAATAAAGAAAACATCTAATCTGCCCTGATTAAACAAAGAGTGCAAGAATCTAATGAAAACAAGAGATCAATTACTAAAACAGTTCCTGAAAACAGGTCTAACTCTGGATAGACAGAGATTTACTTCAATGCGGAACAAAGTAACAAGAAGTTTGAGTACGAGCCAAAGCAAATTTTTGGTATTGGTAAAATTATCTGGCAACACCTAAATAAATTACTTGGCCATCATTCAAACAAAAGCAAAAATACAATTGAACTTTATGTAAATAACTCTATTGTTAGAGAGCCTCTATCTATTGCCATTAACTGAAACACTTTCTTTATTTCATCTGTTAAGGAGATCAGTCAGAGCTTTGACTCAGTCGTATGCTCTGATAATGTGAATGATGCTGGTCAAAATTTGTTCACCATTACTCATATTTCAGACACTGAAGTTATTAAACTAATTACAGGTTTTAAGACAATCTAAAGCACTTGATGTATATGGTATTAACACAAATTTCCTAAAGGAACATATGAATTTGCTTGTACGTCCAACAACTCATGTTTTGAATATGTCTTTCGAACACTCCATTGTTCCAACAGATTGGAAAATTGCTGCAGTTACACCAATTTTCAAAGCAGGTGTGAAGACTGACATGGCTCATTATCACCCCATAAGCATACTCCCGGTCATATCTAAAATAGCTGAGAAGTGGGTGGTTAAACTCCTCACTGCTCACCTAGAAAACACCCAACCCTCATTACATCCACTGCAGTTTGGCTTTCGGGCACATCACTCTACAGATACTGCAAATAGTGTCCAGCAGGTGGCAAAAGATCTTACAGCTGCTTTAGCATTAATGCATAGCTGGCTGGAGGACTCATGCCTAATGTTGAACACCTCAAAAACTGTCTGCATGTATTTTTCAAAACGCCCCTTAAACTTGAAGCAGTCAAACATATTCCCGCATGGAGTAGAGCTTGAATTAGCTCCAGAATTTAAATATCTTGGGGTCATTCTAGACCCAACATTATCCTTCAAGAGTCACATAAATAAAGTGTCCCAGGTACTTAAATTTAATAATCGAAATTTTAATCATATACGTAATAATTTAAATATGAATGTTGCAAAAACGTATTTTTACTCATTGATCATCTCTCATATGGACTATTGTTTGATGTCCTGGTCACTTGCTTGTCCAACAACACTTAAAACTATTGAAAAAAACTGACTTCCCACCACCATCATGTGTTAAAAAAACATAAATTACTGAACTTCAATAACTTAGTGAAACTTAAAAGAGTGTGTTTAAAAAGTCTTACACTGCCTTGCTCCACCACCACTAAAGCAGTTCATTAGGCATAAAGAAAGCTCAGACAGGACCACTCGAGCTACAACCTGAGGAGACTTGTTTATACCCCACAGACGGACATCATTTGGGCAGAACGTCCTTTCTGTCCAGGGTGGCCATCTGTGGAACAGTCTTCCTCAATCCATTAGAGAATGCTCGACATTCAACTTGTTTAAGGCAAAGGTTAAAAACTGGTTATGGACAAATCAGGTGTGTGATCATGTATAAGTTGTATATGTATATGTTTAATGTTTTATTTGGGAATAAAATGGTGTGTATGTGTGAGTTTGGTGATGGAGTTTTTATTATAAATGAATTATGAATTTATTTTATAAATTATTATGTCTATTTTTTATGTTTTATGGACAACAGATGGAAATTAGCCCTTGGCTATAATCTGGTATGTTTACATTCATGTATTTTTTTTTTTACATGTATGTTCATTAACATGCACTGTCCCAAATAAATAAATGAAATTAATTTTTTAAAAATAACTGGTGAGTAATTTTACCTCCAACAGTCATGTTAATCTCTGCTGATGTCTGATTACCCAGATCATTAGTGGCCACACAGTAATAAACTCCTCCATCTGTTACATTGAAGCTGTAAATCTCTCCTTCAGATACTTTCACAGCTCCATCTCTGCTCTTCTTGAACCAGGTGAAGCTGCTGACTGGTTTGGCTCTGCTGGAGCAGGTCAGCTTCACCCAGCTGCCTGCTGACACCAAACCTGATGGACTGATGGATGCTGAGGTGTTTTTAGGAGCATCTGGATAAAGGTGTGTCACATATTATCATTATTCATTATAAATAGCTGACTTTCATAATAATAATAATAATAATAAGTAAGACAATTTAAGGTCAATAAATATTTTCAAGTCTAACGCATGAACAACCACACATTATAGGATAAAGTACATAATTTGAACTTCATCAAGCTAAATGTACTTCCTTCTCAACTCACTTTTAACGAATACAACAAAAAATGATTATAAAAACAGCTTTTGAAACTTAGTGCTGAGTAATTTTACCTCCAACAGTCAAACGAATCTCTGATGTCTGATTACCCAGATCATTAGTGGCCACACAGTAATAAACTCCTCCATCTGTTACATTGAAGCTGTAAATCTCTCCTTCAGATACTTTCACAGCTCCATCTCTGCTCTTCTTGAACCAGGTGAAGCTGCTGACTGGTTTGGCTCTGCTGGAGCAGGTCAGGTTCACCCAGCTGCCTGCTGACACCAAACCTGATGGACTGATGGATGCTGAGGTGTCTTTAGGAGCATCTGGAGAAAAAAGAATATCCCATAAATCATGTTGTCATATGGGATTCAGTTCAGCAACAAACTCTGATTGTCTTACATGAAACATTGAGAGTCTCTTCTGTCTCTGCTGTCTTGTTTCCTTGGTTCACAGGATATCTGGCAGAGCAGCTGATCTTCTTTCCATCATGTGTGTCTGACAGAGTGATGTTCTGCTGGATTTTAGTTGTAGAGCTTCCATCTGTGTTTTCCTCTATTTTGTTGTGAGAGTCTTGTTGGAGATTCCAGGTGAGTTGAGGAGGGGAGTGTGGACAGGGAGTGAGAGCTGAGCAGGTTATAGTGACAGACTCCTTCTCCTTCAGATCACCTGGGATTGTAATATTGGGCCTCCAAGGAGAGTCTGTGGTTTCACATACATATTCATTATAAAATCACACTGACATTTGTACCACTGATTCAAATCTGCAAACTTGTTCTAAATTCATACTGTGATTTATAAATGTTATCAAGTCCTTAAAATAAAGGCAGAGCAGAATTTATAAAAAACAAGCAATCTTCTGAGTGTCATGCTGGGACAATCATTACTACTGTAACACAAAATTTGCTCAACTGATATTGATTATAATCAAACAATACATCAAAGTCCTGAATGAAGGTTTATTAATAGGCAAAACAAAATACTGGAAAAACAAAAACAAAACACTATTAATTCTGACTGTTATTTGAAGAGGATCACAATGAGCTGTTGCCTTGAATGTTTCTCTCTCTACTCTGAAGAAGTATGTGTCTGTGTATGTGGTGGTTAAATTAGAAAACAGAGTGGTGCAGTCTCTCTGACTCAGGTTCCCAGTAATACTCATTGGATAGATGTTAACTGCTGCACTACTGTTGAAGATCACATTGTTTGGATTACCGCCAAATTGGGATTGATTTTTAATCCACACTCCAATAATTTTTCTTGTGGTGATAAATTTCTGTTCTTCTTTGGGTCTAAACCTACATGGGATTTGCAAACAAGATCCACTCAGTGCTTCCAGCTTCTTTGATGCATTTATGAAGACTGCTGCTCCATCAGAACAATCAGCCAAAGCACCTGTAAATACAATTTAATTATTAATCAATTCACAAATTAATCTTAGTTGACTACATGTTTCTTTATGTCCAAACACAACTTTACAAACAATTTATTTAGTGAGTTAATATTTTTGTATGTGAATATTTTCTTGTAAAATTAAACATTTAGCTGATAATCCAGCGATAACAGGAACATTTCAGCCACCATCTGCTGTTTGGATGTAAGATGAAAATATTCATAATCAGAGTTTCAACACTTGTCTATTGTAATGCTTGAAAGTGCCAACATTTTGTTAATATTTTCCACTTAAAACATTTTAATTTAAAGTCAGCACAAACCGTAGCTCCATGTTTTCTTTGTTACTACATGAAGTTCATGATGTAAAATTACTCTAATAATGCCTTTAAAATAACTGAAATACTCACCTGAAACAAAGAGGACAATCAGTAACATGCTGACTGTCTCCATGTTCACACACAGACTACTCTACTGCCTGGATTAAAAAAAAAAGACAATTTCACGTATGAAGCTCTAACACTGTACTTTTTTTTTTTAGTGTTTTCGATTTGTACATCTCTTGTTTTCTTTTCTTGTAGTGCTATGTTGAAATAAAGAAAAATGTAACACAAAGCAGTAAAACTAAAACATCAGTAAATAAAATTACTTTACATGTACCTGTCAGTGTAGTAAAAGAAATATAAAAAGTTACTGAATAAAAGCAATAAAATGTTTCCTTACCAAACAAGCCCAAGTGTAGTCTTATCACTTTACAGTTTTAGAAGAATTACAGTGAACTGTGTTGCCCAACCAATGTTAGAAAGAAGGAAGTACAGAAAGAGAACATGCTGTTTAAGTGCATTAAAGTCACAAAGCTGTTGTAGGCGTCACCTGATGCCTCTGAGAAAAAGTCTTCAGTTCTGCTGCATACTGTGATAGAGGAAGGCAGACAGTACATTTAAAGACACAAATTACCTACACACCCTCAAAGACCTCTTTATTCACTTTAGTTTTTTTCAAGCTTGCAAACTTTTATAGAATATATTAATCAACATGAAATAATTATTGATTACCAGGAATTATATACACATGTATGTAGAAAACACAAATGATGCAGAAAGGATAAGTAAGATACCAATTTCCTGAAAAGTGATTTTTTTTTTTATTCACTTTCCTTGTTTCATTAAAAATGCATGTTTATGTTATTAAATACATTTCATATATTTATTTGGTGGGAATTTTTAGCTGAAATTTACTCTCATGAATCGACACAAAAGACTTTGTTGACCAACTTCCTCAAAATCCAGTCACAGTGAAGTCCCTCTGTCACAAGCACTTACATTTACATTTATCTTGTAGCAAATCTGCAGCGACTGCATCAGAACTAAAATAAATCACAAAGTGTGAGAAAGGGCACAGTAACAGTACAATTTGGTTGTTGAGCAGCAACACCAGGCATTTGTCTTTTGACACATGAGTTTAGTTGTGGACAAAAATAATTTTATATCTGAGCTCAATAAATGTTCAGCCATTTTTAATTAAGCCATGAATTCAAATATAGATGCTAAAATAATAATGAATATGACATAAGAAATATAAGCTATTAAACCCCACCATCTAATATAACGAAGTTTTTCTAGATACACTCAATGAGAAATCATTTCTAATTTAACTGGTCTAAATGCAAAATGATTATAAACCTGTAATTAGTTCATCTAGTAGACTTATTTAATAGAATCTAAAACAGAATTGGTTTGTTCCTCAAAATCAGATCTCAGTGAATGTAATGGTCAGTGTTGCCAACTTAGCGACTTTGTCGCTATATTTAGCGAGTTTTCAGACCCCTTACGCCTAAAGACGTGAACGCGCGTATCGCTTTTACTCTCAACAAGCAGCAGGTGCTGTAACGCAGTCAGTTCTTCTTTTACTCTTTTACTCTTATGCTGTTTTGTGGATCACAAGGTTTAAAACTACTTATAAACACACAAACACAAAGTAACTCCACCAGAGGGCCTATTTCGGGTCACTTTTGCCGGTCCAAGCTTGGGTAAAGGAGCAGGGTTGGAATTGTGACATTAACAAAAACAATAATTGCTAAAAGAAATTTAATTTGTAGTTCTAAATAAACCCTAAATGCATTTAGGACGTTTTTTACTCACTTTATGTCTCTTCCACGATGTTATTTCTCTCTCCAACAACATAGGTTACAATTAGATTAGCATAACCAATTATGCAAATTAGGCAATGACGTCATTTAGCGACTTCTAGCGACTTTTAGGACAGCCAATAGCGATTTTCCTTACTGAGGAATTGGCAACACTGGTAATGGTCTTTGTCTTAACCCTCTTAAGCCCCCAAGGGTTTTTCTGAGCTTCCTGCTCAAAAATGAAACACCCCAAATTAATTGATTATTTCTCTGCAATTATAATCCCTGTGTCTATAATCTTGGTATCAAAATAAAGCTAACACTTGTGAAATTCCATCAGAGGTAGGGATGGGTATTGATAAGATTTTCACGATTCCGATTCCATTTTCGATTCTGTTTAACGATTCGATTCTTTATCGATTCTCTTATCGATTCTCTTTAAAAAAGGAGAACACTAAAATCGATTAGCTTAGAACTTTGTTTTATATCTTCTCTTTGAACAAGATAGAAATTTAGGAGTAACATGGCCTTACAAACCCAACAGTGAGATCTTAAGAGATCCACAGCCTACGGCTCTTCAATGGGGTGTCACAGGGTCCCCAGGAAAAAAATTGTAAATGTAAAATAATAAAATAAATATTCTTCTGTAGCAATAACAAAGTATAACATAAATTGTTCTGTGGCAATTACACAAGAATATCCAGAAATGTCCCTGCCTACAATTAAACACATTCACTTACCGAAAATCGGGGGCATCTGCTGTGGCAAATGGGTGCAAGCCTTTTACCACAAACTTAGTCACTGCTCGGTGACATTCGTCTATCCTGGCCTGAAAGGAGACGCTACCGGTAAACTGCAGCGAGAGCTGCCAGCATCTGAGCCAGCCAGACTCTGTCTGTCTCGTCATGGTCACCTAAATGCACAGTAATGGCAGGTTTGTAATAAGGCAGATCGCGCTAACATAATATGCACTGTTAGTTGATTATTTACCTGCCGCATTAACGGGGAGAGGACGTGCAAACGTTACCGCTGCTGCTGGGTTGAGATTCACGAGTCCGGAGCGGAATTAAAAACACGACATTCATTTAAGGTCATCGCGTGTTTTGTGAGCAAATGCTTTTGCATATTCGTAGTGTTTCCTCCCTTAAATGAAACATCAACTTTGCAAGTATTGCAAGTTGCCCTGTTGTCATCCGTTCTCGTAAAGTATAACCAAACTTTTGAGCGTTTGAGCCGCTTACGCGCCGTGTTTCCTGCCAGGTAAATGACGCTCCGCAACGTGATGACGTCATTCGGGGCGACTGGAATCGATAAGGGAATCGTTTGCAAAAATGGCAAACGATTCCAAGGAGTTGAAACAGTGGGAACCGGTTCTCAACAAGAACCGGTTTTCGATACCCATCCCTAATCAGAGGTGTAAATATTGCAGAAGATGTTAGTGTGTCAAAGTTACTAACACTGGAACACAGAAAAAGTAAGTCAATTTTTTCCTCACCCAATTTGTTTATTTATTTATTTTAGCATATAACCCTTTTAAAAATATTCTTCACTTTACATTACATAGTCCAGAAATTCAGTAACTAACATATAAACATCATCTGTTCAAAGATTTATGTTTCTGAAGTGAAACAGTGAAAAATGACAGCACTGTCTATCCGATTATTAAGTGATGCCGTGAAGAATCCTACTTCTGGGCTAAAGTAGTCTGCATTTAATATGGCTTTTGTGTTGTTAACATGTTTAATGCTTTGTATTTTCTTCTATTTAATCTCAAAAAGCTCCTAAAAAAAGTCAGTGATCACCGTTGACCTCCCTCGGCTTTTATTACCGCTAATCATTTATTTAAGCTCAGTTTTTAAAACCTTATGATGTAACTACAGCACAGCCCATGCAGCAGTATATGAATGACTAACCTCGTATTGTGGATGGATTATCTCAGTTGTTCTCCTGGCTGAAGTTTGGTCCTTTTACAGCATCCTGCCATGCGATTACATTTGTTCCTGACCACTGAGAACCTTAACGTTAACTTTTATCGAGTAGAAAAAAAGTTAGCTTGTTTATGTTATGCTAACATAGCTGTGTCGCTAGCGGTCACGTAGCACATCATTATATACCAGCTAGCCAAACTTCAGTAACCCTACAAACGTCACTGCTGTTTTGTTTTCTGTCTTCATTTATGTTGGAAGTGATAAGAAAGCTGTACGTTTTAATTTGTTTCCAAAACCCCGCAGTCAGGACATGCTATATTGTATTTAGATGGAAGCTAGCGAGCTAACTTCCTGCTAACTTCTAACTCCGTTAAATGTCATAAATTCCATTTTCATGGATGCCTGGATGTTAAACTCAGTTGTTACACCTGGTAGAGCAGAACGCTGATAATTTTATTAAAGATGAAAGACTTAAGACAGTGTTTTAACTCTCAGTAATGCCATAGTGATCATTTGATATATGGACCTGCAGCAGAGTTTAGGCCCAGACACAGCTAGTGACGTCAGACTGAACAATCGGATACATAAATACCCAGACTTTGTACAAAAATGTCCAATTTCGGCACACAATCGACAACATGTCAGTTGAATTTTTCAGGTATTAAAGAGCAGAAATGATTTAAGTTTATTATCAGGATCTTGGAGCTACAAGCTCCCCACCTGATCCAAGCCAACTTCAAAAAAACAGCCCCCCCTCCAACTTTTACTCAGTGACAACAGTTACACAAACACCCCATTGTAAAACAAATATGGTGCGTCGTAAAAGCTAAGCCACTGTGTGTGTGTGCATGCATGTGCGAGCATGTGAGTGCATGCATGTGTGCATGTGTGTCTATGTGGGTGACTTCCTGGTTACAACCATTTTAACAACATCTTTAGTCATAAAAGGGTCATCTGCCCTCACCCAATATATGGCTTAACCCATTTAACGGTCCACCATATACAAGCACAGGTGAGCCCATAAATGGCAGGAAGTAAACATTCCTTACTAAATAAGGAAACCAGAATATTTCATGCAATGTTCCTGCAGTTAGACAATAGCTTCCCCCAACATCCTACATGTAGGGATTAACCGAAAAATATCTAATAGTGCAGTTCAAGACAAGGTTTACAAATTGTAAACACAACAATCACAACTTTTAACGAAATCACTCCAACAACTACACATTCACTTGGCAATGGGCCTTTTGTGCCATGCACATAGAGCAATTAACTGGCCTCTGGCCCTTTAAACTCTGAGGGGCTATAACTTTGGTTTCTTTTGGCCAATTTGCATGATTGACACCTCCTTTTAATCATTTGAGCCAATAGGATGACAGTAATAATGCCAGGTTCACGTCACTTCAACCAATTAGAAGTTGCAAGGCCAAACCCCACGGGGGCCCAAATTTACTGCATATGGCATCTATCCAGTCACGTGTCTGTAGCTGGGTCTAAAATGGAGGTTGTTGACGGAAGTGGCTCTGATGCAGCTAGTTAGCCATGATAGGTGGTGATAATCATAAGGCTATCGGCAACCGGCGAAAATGACGGAGGAAATCGAGATGGTAAGCCAATTTCTGTCTTAGCACATTTGTGGTTGTCTTTTGCAGCTCCTTCAGTGAATTATGATCAGAGCGTGGCAAAAATTGGTGTGAGGAATCCGTGATAGCTAACTAGGCTTTCTTTAGCCAGTTACATTAAGTCTGGAGAATTTCTGGTTTGGTTTTGTTTGTTTAGTGGACTTTTGTGCATTTACGTAACTGCTCTTTTATATGGTTTATATGAGATTTTAGCTGAGGTTCTGTCACGGCTGCACAGCAGTCGTGTGGTGAATTGAGAAAAGGATCCAAGATGCAGGCACTGACTGGGGTGCGAGTGAATGTTTATTTGCAGAGGTGATAAGGTGACAAAAACAGGAGGAGCAGAGCGGGGAGTAAACCAACCTAAACTGGGGAAAACTAAAGAACTCAACTTAAACCAAACACGCACAGGAGGAGGAACAAAATACACAATGAAAGATGGCGGAGAGACGCAGACTGAACACCGGGTTACACAGAATGATGCAGACGGACATGGAGTTAAACAGACGACGCGACAGAGAGCACAGGAAAACACAGGGCTTAAATACACGGGGAGTAATCAGGGAATGGGCCACAGGAGGGAGACACAGCTGGGAGCAATTAGGCTAACGAGACAGGGGAGAGGTAAAACTGAACACACTGACATGAGACATGAACTTTCAGAATAAAACAGGAAACTAACAGACACTGAGAACCAGACAGGACACTGAACTTGACAGGCAGACTCATGAGCAGACACAATAACACCATGGACAGACAGAGGGAACACAGAGAAGTGGGAGCAGGCAGGCAAAGAACAGAAACCTAACAAATGGCAAAATCACAACAGAATACACACTCGGAATGAACAAAAGCATAAGGCAACACAAAACACTGAGTCCTCAGACTCAGGACCATGACAGTACCCCCCCCCCCCCCTCAAGGGCTGGCTCCAGACAGCCCGACAGAAACACAAAAACTGCCCAAAAAACCCCCCCCAAAAAACCAAAAAACAGAAAACGACCCGACCATGGCGGGCGGTGGGGGTCCAGGACGGAGGGACATAGTCCAAAAAGGCCCAGACGGACAAGTTCAGGGGGCCGACCCGGAAGCCGACAGCGCCGGAGGCCAAAACAGTTCAGTTCCGGGGGCCGACTGTGTGAAAGGCAGCGGCAGTGGGGCAGGTCCGGAGGCCGGCCACGCAGTAGGCAGTGGCGTGGAAACAGTTCTGGGGGCCGACCGTGCGGACGGCAACAGCGGCGTGGAAACAGTTCTGGGGGCCGACCGTGCGGACAGCAACAGCGGCATGAAAGCAGTTCTGGGGGCCGACCGTGCGGACGGCAACAGCGGCATGAAAGCAGTTCTGGGGGCCGACCGTGCTCACGACAGCGGTGGCGACAATGCATGTCCGGAGGCCGGCCACGGTGGCGAAGATGCCCAACATGCGGCCTGGCAGATGACTGACGATGTTGAGGCGGCAGCTGGGGACCAGAAGGCTGCGTGGCCCCCGCAGTACCAGGTGAGAAGGAGGCTGGACCAGACGAGGCAGAAGCAGAGGCTGGACCAGGCGAGGCAGTAGCTGGACCAGGCGAGGCTGAACCAGAGGCTGGGCCAGGCGAAGCCGAAGCAGAGGCCGAACCAGGCGAAGCGGGTGAAGCTAAAGCAGATGCTGGACCGGGCGACGCTGAGGAGGCTGCAGCTGGACCAGGCGAAGCTGATGAGGATGCTGAAGCTGGACCAGACGAGGCTGAATCGGAGGCTGGACCAGGCGACGTTGATGCGGATGCGGAGGCTGGACCAGGCGGAGGCGAAGCTGAAGCTGGACCAGGCGACGGCGTGGGTGAAGCTGAAGCTGGACCAGGCGAAGCTGAGGCAGAGGCTGGACCAGGCGAAGCTGATGAAGCTGATGAGGAGGCTGCTGCGGGCGAGGATGATGAGTCTTGGGGCTGGACGGGCTCCCCGGGCCCTCCAGCTGACGAGGCAGGAAGCTGGCTAGGTTCTCCTGAACCTCCAGCTGACGAATCTTGAGGCTGGACGGGCTCCTCGGGCCCTCCAGCTGACGAGTCTTGGGGCTGGACGGGCTCCTCGGGCCCTCCAGCTGACGAGGCAGGAAGCTGGCTAGGTTCTCCTGAACCTCCAGCTGACGAGTCTTGAGGCTGGACGGGCTCCTCGGGCCCTCCAGCGAAGACAGTCTCAGAACCAGTGGGCACCGGAGCCCCTGGCACACACAGGACAGAACCAGCAGGTGCGGGGACCTCTGGCAGAGACAGAGCAGAACCAGCAGGTGCGGGGACCTCTGGCAGAGACAGAGCAGAACCAGCAGGTGCGGAGACCTCTGGCAGAGACAGAGCAGAACCAGCAGGTGCGGGGACCTCTGGCAGAGACAGAGCAGAACCAGCAGGTGCGGAGACCTCTGGCAGAGACAGAACAGAACCAGCAGGTGCGGAGACCTCTGGCAGAGACAGAGCAGAACCAGCAGGTGCGGAGACCTCTGGCAGAGACACCGGTAACTGAAACTGCGCAGGGCACTGGCTTTGCCCAGGCAGCGCTGGCACGGTGCAGTTCTTAGCTGGCGTCTTGGCTTCCAGGGGTCCAGAGTCGGCTGAAGGCAGAAACTCAGCCTCTGAGGAGGCCCTGGGGTGAGTAACAGTCTCTAAATTAGCCGGTTTCTGAGAAACTAGAGTGGTTTTAATGGGTTTGTCTCTCCGCTTAAAATGGGTGCTAGGAACGGGTTTCAAAATGGGTGGCACAGACACAGCCTCCAGTATGGAGGGAGCGGGTGACCGGGCTAATGGAATAGATGCAGGCTGGGCTAATGAACTGGCTAAAGGCTGATGTACTGGTTGAAGTGAGACTGGAGGTGGTGGAGTGGATGAAACACAGTCAGTTACTGTTATGGATGTTTTGAGAATGCCAACTTGTGAGAGGTCAGTAACCACGAAGGTAGGTAAACGCCGTGTACTGTCTCTACTCTCACTATGAACAGCCCCAGAAAACACAGTCTCAGAAGCACCAGCGTCCTTAAAACTCACCACAGATGGTCGCACAGGAGTCCCTGAATCCGGCTGTGGGGTGAAGCGCCGGTGGCGCGAACGTTGCTTCCCCACCGCTGACGGCTCCGACGGGCAGGGCAAAACCTCAGGCGGGTCGGGCCGTGAAACCTCCGGTGGGTGAAGCTGAGACGGCTGCTTTGGGACGGTCGTAGTCCACTGTTGCTGGGCAGAACCCGCCACTTCCCGAGCTTGCACCGCCTCCCGGGCTTTATGCAGCTCAGAGATTAAATCCGTAAATCCCCTGACCTGGTGGAGATAGGGATTTCCATCCAGAATAGCCTCAATGGCATTTATCCCCACAACCTTCGCTCGTGCGTTGGAGGTATGGGTTACCCAGTCCACCAGGCGTAGGGCGCGTGTGAGGTCGCTCTCCCCGGTCGAGGCCGCTGGATCCATCTTGTGGTCGCGTCGTACTGTCACGGCTGCACAGCAGTCGTGTGGTGAATTGAGAAAAGGAGCCAAGATGCAGGCACTGACTGGGGTGCAAGTGAATGTTTATTTGCAGAGGTGATAAGGTGACAAAAACAGGAGGAGCAGAGCGGGGAGTAAACCAACCTAAACTGGGGAAAACTAAAGAACTCAACTTAAACCAAACACGAACAGGAGGAGGAACAAAATACACAATGAAAGATGGCGGAGAGACGCAGACTGAACACCGGGTTACACAGAATGATGCAGACGGACATGGCGTTAAACAGACGACACGACAGAGAGCACAGGAAAACACAGGGCTTAAATACACGGGGAGTAATCAGGGAATGGGCCACAGGAGGGAGACACAGCTGGGAGCAATTAGGCTAACGAGACAGGGGAGAGGTAAAACTGAACACACTGACATGAGACATGAACTTTCAGAATAAAACAGGAAACTAACAGACACTGAGAACCAGACAGGATACTGAACTTGACAGGCAGACTCATGAGTAGGGATGGGTACCGGTATCCGTGTACCGGTATGCCATGATGGCACCGGTTCTGACATAAACGGTAGTAACCAGACCGAAAAGCAGCGCACATTTCGGTGCTTTATCTCGGTGCTTTTTTTTTCCTGAGCTGTGATACACTTTAGATTCTAGCCAATCATTTTACGTTTCCGAGGATAGTAGGCGGGGCCAGGTACGTACGTTCTTTTAGAGCAGAGCTACAGATTAAAAATGACCAAGGCGAAGCGGTCAAAAGTCTGGCTGTACTTCACAGCAAAATATGCAAACTCAGCAGCCTGCAACAAGTGCTTTAAGGTGATACTGTGATACTGTCAAAGGAGGTAACACCTCGAATCCGATGAAACACCTGGCGAGGCATAGCGTTTTTTTTTTAAAGCCGAGAAATGCGCCGTATTTGATAGCTTGCTGCGAGACCTCACACCGAGCACATCTACTGCGGGTGTGGTGCCTGTTATCGGACCCGGAGTTAGCAACATTCCCCCAAAAACACGAAGAGGAGAGTCCTGGCCCCTAGCCCTGCCAGTGTAGCAGAAATGATGACAGATGATGATGGCAGCAGCAGCCGTTCTTCTCTGCGTGAGTAGCTTAATGTTGTTCGTGTGTAATTTACGTTGAGTAGGCTAACCACGTTATTAAATTAATGCATGTAAGGTGAACTAGCAAACATCATCATAGCTACATGCGGCTGTCTTCTTGTTTGATGGCAGATACTCCCTTCACCCTGGCCAAAAAGGCTAAAATGACCAAAGAAAAAGTGGAAAACAGCTAAACATGAGAGGTTTTTGGACAAAGTTTGTGTTTTTTCATTGTTTAAGCACTGCTTCCAGCCAAGAGTGATACCACAAATCCCCTGTAGCTGCAGAAAAGGCTAACATTGTTATCTTTTTACAAAAAAACAGCTGAACATGAGAGGTTTTTGGACCAATTTTGTGTTCTCCATTCTTTAAGCACCGGTTTGAGCACCGTTTAAGCACCGGCACCGTTTCAAAAGTACCGGTTTGGCACCGGTATCGGATAAAACCTAAACGATACCCATCCCTACTCATGAGCAGACACAATAACACCATGGACAGACAGAGGGAACACAGAGAAGTGGGAGCAGGCAGGCAAAGAACAGAAACCTAACAAATGGCAAAATCACAACAGAATACACACTTGGAATGAACAAAAGCATAAGGAAACACAAAACACTGAGTCCTCAGACTCAGGACCATGACAGGTTCAGAGGTTTCTGTGGATACCATAAATGTCAGGACTGTTTCTGACCCCATGTTATAACTGATTAAACATGATCTTCTCCCTTTTGCCCCCCGTACCAGGGGCGTGGGGCTCGTCCTGCCCACTTAAGATCAAAGAGGGCTATATGTGACCTGCAATGTAAAATGAGTTTGACATCATTCATGTAGAGACCTTCGTGGAATGGGTTTCCATGCTTGAGCAGCTTCATCATTACATCACCAAGCACAATGCAAAGCATGGACTACAGTGGCATAAAGCAAACCACCACTGGACTCAATGCAATGGAGACGTGTTCACTGGAGTTATGACCTTTGACATATACCAGGATTTACTCATTAAGTCCATACTGGTCAGTGCTGTTTCCCTTGTATTGTAGCCTGTTGTTATCCAACTTTGATAGTTGCTTCCTGTTGCTGATGGCAGATCACTGAGCTAACAGGTGCTTTATAGTCATATAATTGAGAAGAAGACCAGCTTCCAGCTTCTTACAAGACATAATGTGGATTGCACAACACTGGTCACTATATTCTTCATTTCCAGTTAATACTTGTACAGCTGCTGTTATTGTGTGTGTGTATATATATATATATATATTTATTTATATTTCTTCATACATTCTTATATAGTTCTATACTGTGTATTGTGTATTTTGTTGTACAGTTATTTTATTTTCAACTTTAATTTATATATTTTATCTTATTCTTTCCCAGTTAAATTTACCCTTCATTCTAATTTGTGTTGTACAGTTATTTCATTTTTTATATTTTATATTCTTATATTTTATTCCTTCCTAGTTAAATTTACACTTTTTAATTTTTCATATTTATTTCCTATCTTATTCATAGCCCTTTCCTTTTTTTTTTTCTTTAGGTCACGAGCAGTTGTCTAAGCATTTCACTGCATATCGTACTGTGTATGACTGTGTACGTGACAAATAAAATTTGAATTTAATTCCACCTTGTCTCACATGCATTACATGTCACGTTTTGCTACTATAGTACAGATACAGCAACTTAAAATGGACAGCAGATCTGTGATGGGCTCCCAGCTGGGCCTTAACCAATCCTTGGCTGGTCTTTGGACTTGCTAGTATAGTATAGTAACATCAAAAATGTGTTGTGACACTCACAGTGCAGCTCTCGTGCAACTTACCGTATTTCTCGGACTACAAAGCGCACCTGAATATTAGCCGCACAAGCTAAAATCAGGGGAAAATCCTATTTTGTACATACAGTAGCTGCACCTGACTAAAAGCCGCAGGTGTTTCAATGTTGACTTATCATATGTAAGAGAATATGCACAAAGGGAATTGTCAGGAAAGAGATGGCTGTTTGGAGACACATCACTTCTATTAATATTTTGAAAAACAAGTTATGGGCACATATTTGCATAACTTTTTAGGTATATGTACAAGTAGCGGTAATTACAAGTACGAAACATGTACTGTGCTTCATAAATGAGTAACAAATGTAGTACATAACAATAACCTACAGCACACCAGAAAAATAGATTCGGACTACCTTTTTGGCTCAGGTGCAGTGACACGGCTTTAATAAGAAGAAAAGTCAGTCATTCACCACCATCTTCCTGCGCACTAAAACCACCAAAGTCCTCTTCTCCAGTGTCGGATATGAACAGGCTCAGGGTGGCTACGTCATCCACTCTCCGCTTCTTTCCTTCGTTGTCACTTTCAAAACCAAACAAATCCTCGTTGTCAGTGTTGGAGTCGAACACCCTCAGAAGGGCCGTGGCGGTGTCCTCCTCTCCATCATGCAGCAGCCCAGGCCTACGAAATCCGTTGGTGATCATGGATGTTTTCACACTTTTCCACGCTGTCAGATTCCACCGGTGGAGTTGAGCATAACTTGCTTTTCGCAAGTTTATCGCCGCTCATCATCCACGCCTCCTGCTGAACGCGTAGTGCTACTTTCAAGTTTGTTTTTCGTGCTACTTGTACGGCACTATGTTGCCTGGCGGATGGACACGTGACCAACATACCACTCTTGAACCCCGATACTGTGTGTCTGATCACATGCCCTTCCGCCAGGCAACGTAGTGCCGTACAACAGAGGAAAAAATAAAACAAATCGTCTTACGATATCACAAAAATCATGGACAATCCATAGAAAAGCCGCACCTGACTAAAAGCCGCAGGGTTCAAAGCTTGTGCAAAAAGTAGCGGCTTATAGCCCGACAATTACAGTACTTAAATTTTCAACCTCACTGATCAGCCAGGAAGCCAAGGACCCTCGCATGCACTAGTTTATGACAAAAGAAGTACGCCAGATCTTTCAAGTTGTGCAAGAACAGGAGAAGACCTGAATCTAATTTATACTCAAAGTGTTAAATTGGGGGGGGGGGGGGGGGGGTTGCCATCTTGGAGTTAATATGATCTAGGTAATTGGTGTGATCGACCCAGAATAACAGTTTATTCGAGTTCTAATTGTGTAATTACTTTGTTTATTACAACATTTGTAATGTTATTCAACACAACATTGAAATTCTACTATTTTTAGTCATGCTCAAAAAAAAAAGGATCATCAGTGTATATAACCACCTCAGCCGGCAAATCATTAAAAAAAACAATTCACCTTTGGAACGCCACAAGATTTTTCCATACTGTCAGAAAAGCTGCTATTTAGAAATGCTCACCATCACCCAGAAAGACAGTTGTTCATCTGAGATACAACAACACCTAGGTTCAATTATTATTATTAATTGATTTTATTTGAAAAGGAAAAATGCACAATATTAACACAAGTGTTGTGATTCAATGTTTTGTACCAGAGTTAGCTTAAGATTATTTGCATCTGTAGGGCCTGGCAGATTACATGCAGAAGATCATAAAAGTATTACAAAAAAGTAAAACACAACACACGTGACAAATCCACACAACCATAAACACACACACACACACACACACACACACAAAACACATCATTATAGACATTTCATTTTGTTATTAAAACACTGTTGTCAGTGACCTTGAACACAGTAGCATCTAAAAGCACAACCCTGTCTAGTTTCCTATCATCTATATTTATTAACCAGTGATCCCTTATATGTGCTGAGGCAGTTCTAGTATGAACTGGTCTAAAAGCATGCTTTCCTAATATGAATAATCTGAGTGAGACAAGCAACCAGTTAAGCTCTGGTGGTATACATTTTGAGCCAGTATGGCCATTATTTTTTTTAATAATTTGACTAAAAATATTTGAACACCACACTATAAAGAAATCTACAAACATCCTAAATTCTTGTTAACCAACTCTTAAGCGTTAAAAAATAGTTTCATATTGTATTTTAAACTGGAGTTTCCCCTCCTCTTGCAACTTGCATAGACTTTAGTTGTTCAGTTGTTAAGTAAGTGTTCATTTGGCAAATTCCTATCTCTGATTTGTTGGAGCGTCTTGATCTGAAGCAGCTGAAATAAAAACAAACAAACAATAAAAAAAGCTTTAGTTTCTGTTTGGTTTGGCAGTGATGAACGATAAAGATCCATGAAATGTAGCCCACACACACTAAAAATGAGAATATCACAGAAAGATTTGTCTCACCACTCAAAGATGGCCAGTGTGATCACAAGCACTGTGATTCCTGCAGTCTGCAGTAGAGCAAAGAGACCAATACCACCTGAATGTTCAAACAAAAGATTTTAAAGTTTGCCTTCCTGAAGAAAAGTCGAACAATCAGCAATCACAAAGATTCTTTAAGAGTGTCATAGACAAGACAACAGTAATTCATAAACAGGAATGCCAAATGCCTCTTTGCATTCAGTTGAATGAATACTGGTTAACATTACCTTCAGTATTCACACAAATTTCTGCTGATGTCTGATTACCCAGATCATTAGTGGCCACACAGTAATAAACTCCTCCATCTGTTACATCGAAGCTGTAAATCTCTCCTTCAGATACTTTTACAGCTCCATCTCTGCTCTTCTTGAACCAGGTGAAGCTGCGGACTGGAGGTTTGGCTTTACTATAACAAGCTAGGTTCACCTGACTGCCTGCTGGCACTGAACCTGATGGGTTGATAAATGCTGTGGTTTCTTTGGGGAGCACTGGAAAAAAAGGGGGGAAATAGCTCTAATACGGATTCCTATTATCCATTATAAACATTTAATATTCCATTAATCATAGTTTACTCACAGGATCCATAAAAACACTATGATTGTCTTACATGAAACACTGAGAGTCTCTTCTGTCTCTGCTGTCTTGGTGTCTTTTCCTTGGTTCACAGGATATCTGGCAGAGCAGGTGATCTTTCCATCATGTGTGTCTGACAGAGTGATGTTCTGCTGGATTTTAGTTGTAAAGCTTCCATCTGTGTTTTCCTCTATTTTGTTGTGAGAGTCTTGTTGGAGATTCCAGGTGAGTTGAGGAGGGGAGTGTGGACAGGGAGTGAGAGCTGAGCAGGTTATAGTGACAGACTCCTTCTCCTTCAGATCACCTGGGATTGTAATATTGGGCCTCCAAGGAGAATCTGTGGTTTGAAATGATATATCTATATAAACAACACAGATCATCAAGTCACGAAGAGGTAATTTAGCTCTGGTAAGACATGTGAACACTGAAGTCTGTGGGTATGAATATAACAGCAGCAGAAAAATCACAAACCTTTTTCCAAAAAAACAGAAATGCTCTAGAGAATGCAAAGGAAAAACACCATGCAATGAATTGGAAGTAATCTTTACTTTAAATAGTTAAGGTTTTCTAGTTTCTTAATTTCTCTAATAATCATTAATGGTATAGGCACAGGAACACTTCTGAAAACCACTTTATTTTGCTAGCTCTATCTTTTTCACCTATCTCTATCTCCTGTTCTCCATAGGCATCCTCTCAGTCTCCATGATTGTAATAAACAATCAGTTTAAAAATTCAGCTGTCTTTTCTCCTAGACATCTCCATACCTGCACAGGTATCTGAACCGGCCACATTTCCACTCTTCATAAGTGCCCTACCAGTACAGACTACAATTGTGCTACACTCTAACCTGTTCACATGCTTAACTTTCTTTGGAGAAACATAGGTTGCACTAAATGGTCTTTTCAGCATGAAAATGTCAAACCACAGTGTCTAAACAGTGCAATAACAGAATGTCTCTGTAGCAAAAAAGTGCTTAACTGCTACAGTTTAAGCCTGTGTTGTTCTGAAACAAACCAAAAAAAAAACAAAAAAACCCAAGAATATTACTTTAAAGTAACTTTGTTTTCCTTTCGTCACACTAATTAAAAAAAGGATGTAAATGTTTTGCAGATCATTTCATTCTAATTTTATTTACAGCTTTTGATGGAATTATGGAAATATAAATATATGTATATTCAGCTGTCAGTCTGGATACTCATTATGATAGTATTGTTAATTTTGGTCTCCACAGACATATATGCCAGTTCATGAAGAGCAATTATTAAAATATTGAACTATAAACTAATTTAAAAAAATCTTTACCTCTGACTGTTATTTGAAGAGGATCACAATGAGCTGTCGCCTTGAATGGTTCACTCTCTACTCTGAAGAAGTATGTGTCTGTGTATGTGGTGGTTAAATTAGTAAACAGAGTGGTGCAGTCTCTCTGACTCAGGTTCCCAGTAATACTCATTGGATAGATGTTAACTGCTCCGTTACTGTTGTAGATCACATTGTTTGGATAAATGACAATTCTGGAATCTTTTTTTATCCACACTCCAACGATTTTTCTTGTGCTCTTAAACTTCTGTTCTTCTTTGAGTCTGAAGCTACATGGGATTTTCAAACAAGATCCACTCAGTGCTTCCAGCTTCTTTGGTGCAGTTATGAAGAGGTCTGCTTCATCAGGGCAGTCAGCCAAAGCATCTGTAAATACAGCATTATAGACATTTTTCCCCTCCGTTTAACAGTGTGTGCTGATATTTTTCAATCAGGGAATGAGCAGATGGCTCCATCTATAATGGTCTTTTGGCATAATTCTAAATTAGAGTAGAGTATAAATTACCCCTATAATATCTTTGAATAACTGAATAAACAGCTCACCTGGAACAAAGAGGACAATCAGTATCATGCCAACTTTCACCATGTTCATAGACGGAATCTTGTTCCTTGGGTTGGCAGAAAACTTGTTAATTTAATAATATAACTACACAAAAACTATAAATAAAAATGAAACTATAATAACTCGTGTTTTCGTGACTACAAGTAAAGCACTAGTAAACACAATAATGTCTCTGTCAGTACGGTAAAAGAAAAACAACAGAATAAGTTTCAGTATCACAAAACTAAGAAATAAAAGCACAAAATATTTTCTTACCTAACGAGTTCATGTCAGGTCTTTTTTTAGCAGAATTCTAATAACCCAACTGAACTACTTTTTGTCATGTCAGAAATGAGGAAGTATAAAGATACTCACTGATAACAAGTGTGAAACAGTCAGTGTTATGCTTCCTGCTTAACATGCAAAAGAGGAAGTTAGAGTCCAAGATGACTTGTCCACCCTGCAAGACATCTTAGACTCCTTAAATGCCCTTAAGTTAAACCTGGTGCAGCGGGAATTATAATTACAGCAGACCCGCTGGAGCGGCATTTGAAGATGCTGCAGCATAAAACCAAGGTGCAGAGAGCCCTGTTATAGGTTGTGACTGAATTAAAATGTATGTTGCTATCTTCTTTCGGAGCTGCCAGCAACACGCCTCCCCGCTGCTGCCTGCCCTCTTCCCTCGTCTTCTGCCTCACGAGCACCCTGTGCCTGCTGCAGACAAGTTTTCTGAAGAGCTGGACAAGAGCGGAGGATTTCTGACACAATGTGCTCTCATTTTCAGGCAGAGGCTCCGAGGAGCCTTTTTGAACAGCCTGAAATGTGAGTTGGCAATACAGGGAGTGCAGAATTATTAGGCAAGTTGTATTTTTGAGGAATAATTTTATTATTGAACAACAACCATGTTCTCAATGAACCCAAAAAACTCATTAATATCAAAGCTGAATATTTTTGGAAGTAGTTTGTAGTTTGTTTTTAGTTTTAGCTATTTTAGGGGGATATCTGTGTGTGCAGGTGACTATTACTGTGCATAATTATTAGGCAACTTAACAAAAAACAAATATATACCCATTTCAATTATTTATTTTTACCAGTGAAACCAATATAACATCTCCACATTCACAAATATACATTTCTGACATTCAAAAACAAAACAAAAACAAATCAGCGACCAATATAGTCACCTTTCTTTGCAAGGACACTCAAAAGCCTACCATCCATGGATTCTGTCAGTGTTTTGATCTGTTCACCATCAACATTGCGTGCAGCAGCAACCACAGCCTCCCAGACACTGTTCAGAGAGGTGTACTGTTTTCCCTCCTTGTAAATCTCACATTTGATGATGGACCACAGGTTCTCAATGGGGTTCAGATCAGGTGAACAAGGTGGCCATGTCATTAGTTTTTCTTCTTTTATACCCTTTCTTGCCAGCCACGCTGTGGAGTACGTGGATGCGTGTGATGGAGCATTGTCCTGCATGAAAATCATGTTTTTCTTGAAGGATGCAGACTTCTTCCTGTACCACTGCTTGAAGAAGGTGTCTTCCAGAAACTGGCAGTAGGACTGGGAGTTGAGCTTGACTCCATCCTCAACCCGAAAAGGCCCCACAAGCTCATCTTTGATGATACCAGCCCAAACCAGTACTCCACCTCCACCTTGCTGGCGTCTGAGTCGGACTGGAGCTCTCTGGCCTTTACCAATCCAGCCACGGGCCCATCCATCTGGCCCATCAAGACTCACTCTCATTTCATCAGTCTATAAAACCTTAGAAAAATCAGTCTTGAGATATTTCTTGGCCCAGTCTTGACGTTTCAGCTTGTGTGTCTTGTTCAGTGGTGGTCGTCTTTCAGACTTTCTTACCTTGGCCATGTCTCTGAGTATTGCACACCTTGTGCTTTTGGGCACTCCAGTGATGTTGCAGCTCTGAAATATGGCCAAACTGGTGGCAAGTGGCATCTTGGCAGCTGCACGCTTGACTTTTCTCAGTTCATGGGCAGTTATTTTGCGCCTTGGTTTTTCCACACGCTTCTTGCGACCCTGTTGACTATTTTGAATGAAACGCTTGATTGTTCGATGATCACGCTTCAGAAGCTTTGCAATTTTGATACTGCTGCATCCCTCTGCAAGATATCTCACTATTTTTGACTTTTCTGAGCCTGTCAAGTCCTTCTTTTGACCCATTTTGCCAAAGGAAAGGACATAGCCTAATAATTATGCACACCTGATAAAGGGTGTTGATGTCATTAGACCACACCCCTTCTCATTACAGAGATGCACATCACCTAATATGCTTAATTGGTAGTAGGCTTTCGAGCCTATACAGCTTGGAGTAAGACAACATGCATGAAGAGGATGATGTGGACAAAATACTCATTTGCCTAATAATTCTGCACTCCCTGTAGTTGGCAACAGGACAGCGCCCTACCTCCCACTGCGAGACCATAGTGCTGACGTGCTACAGAAAAGCAGCGGGGTAATTCTCGCGACTTATCTTAATGCAATAAACCGAGCCACTGTAAAAAAAACAGTGACCGTCGCTGCCCCTCTCTGCCTAGCACCTCCAAGCTGAGAGACTGACAGGACGGCTGCTGGGTTTTCCTTGCCCCGCCCCTGGCCAGGGTTGTTTTAATTCCTTTTGCATTTTTAACTGTTTTTGTATAATAAATTACATTTTAGTGATACAGTTTTTATATCCTTCTATTCCCTTGGCTTTTTTGACAGTTTCCCTCCTTAGAATAACACCTGTTAATCCACCATTACAACTGCATATACCTTTGTATACTGAAAGATGAAGGACAGGAGGACAAAGATGGATTCAGATTGTTGGGCTCAGAGTTTCTGTGGAATGATTTGGTGTGTGTTGTAAAGAAGTGGCCTTAGGGCTGGGCCATATTATACCGTTCACAGTAATACCGGTATAATGTTAGGCAACGATAGGAAAATGAAATATCGCGATAGAATATGAGTAAAACGCGAATGCGCAGTGCCTTTGTTTTCATACGCACATGGCCGATTGTTGAGTGAAACAGATGAACCAGAATTGGTTTGTAAAAATGGTGCAGCTTCAGTGATGTGGAACTGGTTTGGTTTTTGTCCGTCAGATACACGACAAAGCACATTTTTTTGCAGAACATGCAAGCGGCCGTCGTTATTGTCGTATTTGTCGGACTAAGATGCTCTTAAATCTGGGAGTAATCTGGGTCCTAAACTCCGTATGCTTCAGGTCAAACGAACACTGCAGCATCACCGAGAGTTAAAAACTGTCTAAATTCTTTCATCTTTAATAAAACGATCAGCATTGCTGCTTTACCAGGTGTAACTATGAAGTTTAACTTCCAGGCATCCATGAAAACAAAATTTATTACATTTAACGGAGTTAGAAGTTAGCAGGAAGCTAGAGGAAGTTAGCTCGCTAGTTTCGCTAGTTACCTAAGCATGATATTGCATGTTCTGACTGAGAGATTTCTGAAAGAATTCAAACGTACAGCTCTGCTATCACTTCCAACGTAAATGAAGACAGGAAACTAAACAGCAGTGACGTTTGTAGGGTTACTGAAGTTGGGCTAGGTGGTATATAATGATGTGCTACGTGATCGCTAGCGACACAGCTATGTTAGCATAACATAAACAGTGAAGCTGGAGGACGAACACTAACACTTTTCCACTTATAAAAGTTAACGTTAAGGTTCCTGATAGTTAGAGACAAATGCAATCGCATGGCAGGATGCTGTAAACGGACCAAACTTCAGTCAGGAGAACAACTGAGATAATCCATCCACAATACGAGGTTAGTCATTAATATACTGCAACAACATGGGAATAGAGCAGCTGCCAGAGAATTCAACATTAATGAATCAATGGTACAGAAGTGGAGGAAGCAAGAAGAATGAGTTTAATAAAGTTTGATTTATCTGACTGCTTTGTTTCACTTAATGTGCCTTATAATCCCGTGCACCTGATGGTCCAAAAAATACGCACTGCACACTGCAGTTTAATGTTGCAAAGCACCTCTTTTTAACTTCAGTGGATATTATGCATGGTTATGCTCAGGATATGCCAGCCCATTTCTACTGGAAATGCCTTTTGGTTAAACTTTCAGCAAGGAATTTGCATTTGCACTGTTACATTTTTATAAAGCTTTAATGTACATAAAAAACAGCTTATTGTTTAAGTGAAAATAAATGGAAGGTTGTCTTTTTGCGCTAGTAATGTTGTGGAGTTGTATTTTGTCTCGCATCAATTATATCGTCAGTTATATCGTTATCGCGAATTTTCAAATACAGGGAGTGCAGAATTATTAGGCAAATGAGTATTTTGTCCACATCATCCTCTTCATGCATGTTGTCTTACTCCAAGCTGTATAGGCTCGAAAGCCTACTACCAATTAAGCATATTAGGTGATGTGCATCTCTGTAATGAGAAGGGGTGTGGTCTAATGACATCAACACCCTATATCAGGTGTGCATAATTATTAGGCAACGTCCTTTCCTTTGGCAAAATGGGTCAAAAGAAGGACTTGACAGGCTCAGAAAAGTCAAAAATAGTGAGATATCTTGCAGAGGGATGCAGCAGTCTCAAAATTGCAAAGCTTCTGAAGCGTGATCATCGAACAATCAAGCGTTTCATTCAAAATAGTCAACAGGGTCGCAAGAAGCGTGTGGAAAAACCAAGGTGCAAAATAACTGCCCATGAACTGAGAAAAGTCAAGCGTGCAGCTGCCAAGATGCCACTTGCCACCAGTTTGGCCATATTTCAGAGCTGCAACATCACTGGAGTGCCCAAAAGCACAAGGTGTGTGTCAATGGAAAATTGTATTTAGTAGTCAGTATAATCTTTTAGTGATATAAGTTTGCTTATGGTAGGATGCTGTTTGTAGTTATTTGGTAGTAACAGGATGTGTGATTTTTAGCAGGCTTGGTTCACCCCCACATCCTGGGAGCATGGGAGAGGTCGTACCTTGTTTTATTGTTTTAACGTAGCTATGTCTGTTTTAGTCTAAGTGCTTTAACTGCTGGACTTCCTCACCGTGCCATCTAGGGTGGGGGAGACTACCCTCTTTATGACCAAGGATGTACCTTTTGTGCTTTCATGTTATATGACCCTTTGATCAGCAGGACACACACACACACACACACACACACACACACACACACACACACACACACACACACACCACTGAAGTATAAATAAAGACCAGGGCAAAGCTCAGCGCGAGTCTCTCAGTCTGGAGGCTGCCCTTGCTAGCAAGAAGTTCTGTGTGTTTCTCTTCTCTGAGTCTTTACTGAAGAAGTGTTTTAGAATATTTTCCCTAACAGTGTGCAATACTCAGAGACATGGCCAAGGTAAGAAAGGCTGAAAGACGACCACCACTGAACAAGACACACAAGCTGAAACGTCAAGACTGGGCCAAGAAATATCTCAAGACTGGTTTTTCTAAGGTTTTATAGACTGATGAAATGAGAGTGAGTCTTGATGGGCCAGATGGATGGGCCCGTGGCTGGATTGGTAAAGGCCAGAGAGCTCCAGTCCGACTCAGACGCCAGCAAGGTGGAGGTGGAGTACTGGTTTGGGCTGGTATCATCAAAGATGAGCTTGTGGGGCCTTTTCGGGTTGAGGATGGAGTCAAGCTCAACTCCCAGTCCTACTGCCAGTTTCTGGAAGACACCTTCTTCAAGCAGTGGTACAGGAAGAAGTCTGCATCCTTCAAGAAAAACATGATTTTCATGCAGGACAATGCTCCATCACACGCGTCCAAGTACTCCACAGCGTGGCTGGCAAGAAAGGGTATAAAAGAAGAAAAACTAATGACATGGCCACCTTGTTCACCTGATCTGAACCCCATTGAGAACCTGTGGTCCATCATCAAATGTGAGATTTACAAGGAGGGAAAACAGTACACCTCTCTGAACAGTGTCTGGGAGGCTGTGGTTGCTGCTGCACGCAATGTTGATGGTGAACAGATCAAAACACTGACAGAATCCATGGATGGCAGGCTTTTGAGTGTCCTTGCAAAGAAAGGTGGCTATATTGGTCGCTGATTTGTTTTTGTTTTGTTTTTGAATGTCAGAAATGTATATTTGTGAATGTGGAGATGTTATATTGGTTTCACTGGTAAAAAATAAATAATTGAAATGGGTATATATTTGTTTTTTGTTAAGTTGCCTAATAATTATGCACAGTAATAGTCACCTGCACACACAGATATCCCCCTAAAATAGCTAAAACTAAAAACAAACTACAAACTACTTCCAAAAATATTCAGCTTTGATATTAATGAGTTTTTTGGGTTCATTGAGAACATGGTTGTTGTTCAATAATAAAATTATTCCTCAAAAATACAACTTGCCTAATAATTCTGCACTCCCTGTATTGCCAACTCACATTTCAGGCTGTTCAAAAAGGCTCCTCGGAGCCTCTGCCTGAAAATGAGAGCACATTGTGTCAGAAATCCTCCGCTCTTGTCCAGCTCTTCAGAAAACTTGTCTGCAGCAGGCACAGGGTGCTCGTGAGGCAGAAGACGAGGGAAGAGGGCAGGCAGCAGCGGGGAGGCGTGTTGCTGGCAGCTCCGAAAGAAGATAGCAACATACATTTTAATTCAGTCACAACCTATAACAGGGCTCTCTGCACCTTGGTTTTATGCTGCAGCATCTTCAAATGCCGCTCCAGCGGGTCTGCTGTAATTATAATTCCCGCTGCACCAGGTTTAACTTAAGGGCATTTAAGGAGTCTAAGATGTCTTGCAGGGTGGACAAGTCATCTTGGACTCTGACTTCCTCTTTTGCATGTTAAGCAGGAAGCATAACACTGACTGTTTCACACTTGTTATCAGTGAGTATCTTTATACTTCCTCATTTCTGACATGACAAAAAGTAGTTCAGTTGGGTTATTAGAATTCTGCTAAAAAAAGACCTGACATGAACTCGTTAGGTAAGAAAATATTTTGTGCTTTTATTTCTTAGTTTTGTGATACTGAAACTTATTCTGTTGTTTTTCCTTTACCGTACTGACAGAGACATTATTGTGTTTACTAGTGCTTTACTTGTAGTCACGAAAACACGAGTTATTATAGTTTCATTTTTATTTATAGTTTTTGTGTAGTTATATTATTAAATTAACAAGTTTTCTACCGCCTGACTACCGAGGACAGTGACGTCATCAGCGAGAGACCGGTGACCAGCATTGCGGAGCATGACGTCCGAGCGGCACTGAGGAGAGTGAACACAAGGAAAGCGGCGGGGCCAGACGGCATCACCGGCCGTCTGCTGCACTGCTGTGCTGTCCAGCTAGCAGGTGTGTTCACTTACATCTTCAACGAGTCCCTGGCGAAGTCTGTGGTCCCCACATGCTTCAAAAGATCCACCATCATCCCTGTGCCCAAGAACAGCAAACCCTCATCCCTGAACGATTACCGGCCAGTTGCACTGACCTCGGTAGTAATGAAGGTGTTTGAGAGGCTGCTGAAGAACATCATCTCCTCCGCCATCCCAGACACCACAGATCCGCTGCAGTTCGCCTACAGATCCAACAGATCCACAGAGGATGCCATCGCCCACGTCCTACACACCACTCTCAGCCACGTTGACAAGAAACAGGGTAACTATGTGCGAATGCTGTTTGTTGATTACAGTTCAGCGTTTAACACAATAGTGCCCTGCAGACTGTTCACAAAGCTGAGGGATCTGGGACTTAACAGCCGTCTGTGTGCATGGGTGTTGGACTTCCTCACTGGCAGAACTCAGGTGGTGAGGGTGGGCAGGTGCTTCTCCAACAGCATCACCATCAACACAGGAGCACCTCAGGGATGTGTCCTCTCGCCACTGCTCTACTCCCTCTACACTTCAGACTGTGTGGCCACCCATGGCTCCAACACCATTGTGAAGTTTGCTGACGACACAGTGGTGTTGGGTGCCATCTCCAACAACGATGAGGCGGCCTACATGGATGAAGTGAAGAATCTGGCATCGTGGTGCCAGGACAACCACCTCCAGCTGAACGTCAGCAAGACCAAGGAGCTGGTGGTGGACTTCAGAAGGGGTCAGCACAGAGACTACAAGCCCATTATCATTAATGGAGCTCCAGTGGAGAGGGTGCAGTCCTTCAAGTATCTTGGTGTCCACATCTCCTCAGACCTGACATGGGCTGCCCACATTCAGGTCCAGACCAAAAAGGCTAGGCAGCGCCTGTATCACCTACGACAACTGAGGAAGTTCAGGGTCTCTCCAAAGATCCTCAGGATTTTCTATACAGGCGCTGTGGAGAGCATCCTCACACAGAACATGACATCGTGGTTCGGGAACAGCTGTGTGAAGGACCAAAAAGCTCTCCAGAGAGTGATCCGTACAGCAGAACGCTGCTGCAGGATTGCTCTCCCCCCGCTTCAGGACACCTACACCAGGAGATGCCGGACTAGAGCAGCGCAGATACTGAAGGACCCGTCCCATCCTGGCAACAAACTGTTCCAACTTCTGCAATCTGGTAGAAGGTTCCGCATGTTCCGGGCAAGGACAGAGAGACTCAAGAGGAGCTTCTATCCCCAAGCCATCCGTGCCCTAAACACACACACCCGCCCTCTCACATCATCTATAATTGACTGAGTCAGGACTCTTCCAGACACTAAACCAAGGCACAATGTACATTTCAATTCCTTTAATTTTAAATATGTTTATATTGTCTATCCTGTAAAATAGTCAGATATCTATTCATATTAATGTACAGAATTCACCTGCTTGCTGCTACTACTGCACATTCACCCAGTGTATATACTATATGTGTATATATATATATATATATATATATATATATATATAATGTTCTTCCTCTACACCCCCCCCCCAATTTTTGCACATGTCGAGAAGCGTGTCAGGCTACATTTCACTGTGTGTTATACTTGTATAACTATGCATGTGACAAATAATAAAGAACCTTGAACCTTGAAGAACCTTGAACCTTGAACCCAGGGAACAAGATTCCGTCTATGAACATGGTGAAAGTTGGCATGATACTGATTGTCCTCTTTGTTCCAGGTGAGCTGTTTATTCAGTTATTCAAAGATATTATAGGGGTAATTTATACTCTACTCTAATTTAGAATTATGCCAAAAGACCATTATAGATGGAGCCATCTGCTCATTCCCTGATTGAAAAATATCAGCACACACTGTTAAACGGAGGGGAAAAATGTCTATAATGCTGTATTTACAGATGCTTTGGCTGACTGCCCTGATGAAGCAGACCTCTTCATAACTGCACCAAAGAAGCACTGAGTGGATCTTGTTTGAAAATCCCATGTAGCTTCAGACTCAAAGAAGAACAGAAGTTTAAGAGCACAAGAAAAATCATTGGAGTGTGGATAAAAAAGGATTCCAGAATTGTCATTTATCCAAACAATGTGATCTACAACAGTAACGGAGCAGTTAACATCTATCCAATGAGTATTACTGGGAACCTGAGTCAGAGAGACTGCACCACTCTGTTTACTAATTTAACCACCACATACACAGACACATACTTCTTCAGAGTAGAGAGTGAACCATTCAAGGCGACAGCTCATTGTGATCCTCTTCAAATAACAGTCAGAGGTAAAGATTTTTTTAAATTAGTTTATAGTTTAATATTTTAATAATTGCTCTTCATGAACTGGCATATATGTCTGTGGAGACCAAAATTAACAATACTATCATAATGAGTATCCAGACTGACAGCTGAATATACATATATTTATATTTCCATAATTCCATCAAAAGCTGTAAATAAAATTAGAATGAAATGATCTGCAAAACATTTACATCCTTTTTTTTAATTAGTGTGACGAAAGGAAAACAAAGTTACTTTAAAGTAATATTCTTGGGTTTTTTTGTTTTTTTTTTTGGTTTGTTTCAGAACAACACAGGCTTAAACTGTAGCAGTTAAGCACTTTTTTGCTACAGAGACATTCTGTTATTGCACTGTTTAGACACTGTGGTTTGACATTTTCATGCTGAAAAGACCATTTAGTGCAACCTATGTTTCTCCAAAGAAAGTTAAGCATGTGAACAGGTTAGAGTGTAGCACAATTGTAGTCTGTACTGGTAGGGCACTTATGAAGAGTGGAAATGTGGCCGGTTCAGATACCTGTGCAGGTATGGAGATGTCTAGGAGAAAAGACAGCTGAATTTTTAAACTGATTGTTTATTACAATCATGGAGACTGAGAGGATGCCTATGGAGAACAGGAGATAGAGATAGGTGAAAAAGATAGAGCTAGCAAAATAAAGTGGTTTTCAGAAGTGTTCCTGTGCCTATACCATTAATGATTATTAGAGAAATTAAGAAACTAGAAAACCTTAAGTATTTAAAGTAAAGATTACTTCCAATTCATTGCATGATGTTTTTCCTTTGCATTCTCTAGAGCATTTCTGTTTTTTTGGAAAAAGGTTTGTGATTTTTCTGCTGCTATTATATTCATACCCACAGACTTCAGTGTTCACATGTCTTACCAGAGCTAAATTACCTCTTCGTGACTTCATCAAAGATGAGCTTGTGGGGCCTTTTCGGGTTGAGGATGGAGTGAAGCTCAACTCCCAGTCCTACTGCCAGTTTCTGGAAGACACCTTCTTCAAGCAGTGGTACAGGAAGAAGTCTGCATCCTTCAAGAAAAACATGATTTCCATGCAGGACAATGCTCCATCACACGCATCCACGTACTCCACAGCGTGGCTGGCAAGAAAGGGTATAAAAGAAGAAAAACTAATGACATGGCCTCCTTGTTCACCTGATCTGAACCCCATTGAGAACCTGTGGTCCATCATCAAATGTGAGATTTACAAGGAGGGAAAACAGTACACCTCTCTGAACAGTGTCTGGGAGGCTGTGGTTGCTGCTGCACGCAATGTTGATGGTGAACAGATCAAAACACTGACAGAATCCATGGATGGCAGGCTTTTGAGTGTCCTTGCAAAGAAAGGTGGCTATATTGGTCGCCGATTTGTTTTTGTTTTGTTTTTGAATGTCAGAAATGTATATTTGTGAATGTGGAGATGTTATATTGGTTTCACTGGTAAAAATAAATAATTGAAATGGGTATATATTTGTTTTTTGTTAAGTTGCCTAATAATTATGCACAGTAATAGTCACCTGCACACACAGATATCCCCCTAAAATAGCTAAAACTAAAAACAAACTACAAACTACTTCCAAAAACATTCAGCTTTGATATTAATGAGTTTTTTGGGTTCATTGAGAACATGGTTGTTGTTCAATAATAAAATTATTCCTCAAAAATACAACTTGCCTAATAATTCTGCACTCCCTGTAATTCCCCACGGTCCTCTGGCCTCCAGCTATTCCAGCAGCAGCACAGCTCCCTCTGCCTTTCGCTCGCTGGCTGTCGCATGCCCTCGCCACATACTGCACAGTAGTGATGTGTCAGTCACGAACAAAATGGCTCTTAGAGCCGGCTCCTTATCGCAAGCCGTGGGTTTTTGTTTTTTTTCTTCCCTTTATCTCACCCTCTCTCACACTTTTTTCTGCTTCACTCCGCATGTGAGCTTTGTGCTTTGCGCTGGGCAGAGGGGGGAGGGGTGGTAGTCACACTGGCAGTAGCACAGGAACAGAGCGGGGGAGAGAGAGCCAGGGACAACAACGTCACATTAGAAAGGTATAGTAATCATCCACAACTATTTTCAGTTGCAGATGATAAAGGATTCAGAAAGTTTATTCATGCAGCTCCATATGACAGAGAATATGCATCTTCTTTTTGTTTTCATATTTTAATTTATATTTAATTGTGCTGCGGTTTGCAGTGTTTTGTGTTGTTTCACTTTAAATTGGTTTAAAAGGAAAAAGCTGAACATTTAAATAGTTAAAAGTTGAACTGTGACTAGTTGGTTTTTGTATTATATGAATATTTATTACATTTTATGTGGAGTGAATAAATAAAAGAATATTTACGGTGGCCCCTAGAGACAAAGCACGTAAAAACTCCAAAACGCGTACAAACTCTGAAGCACGTACAAAACACAACAGAAGTGCTCCAGAATGCTAGGCGCAGTGTTGAGCTTTTGTTACCTAGTGGCTACACAAGCCAGCAAGTACCAATGACAAATGAACATTTTTTTTATTATTATTTGAATATATATGAGTGCTTGTGTATAAATACACATATGCTTTCAATTGTGTAATTTAAGTGATCTAGGTAGCTCTGTTTTGGAAGTTCAGTTAACTCTGGGAATGTGCTTTGGAGTTTGTAAGTGTTTTGTCTCTAGGGGCCACCGCATATATTTATATATAAACATATAAAAATAAAACCACTTTTTTTTTACATTAGTAATTCCTTTTGTTCATAATTTTATATTATTGTTAATAATAAATTAATTAAAGCAACAAAACAACATGAAGAGCCGGTTCGGAGCCGAAAGAGCCGGCTCTTTTTAGTGAGCCGAGCCGAAAGAGCCGGTTCTCTAAAAAGAGCCGGAAATCCCATCACTACCGTCTCGCCTGTGTGATTAGCATCCGCTGTGTTTCCCGGGGTTTCCTCTTTGCCCTGTTCCCTTCTCTTATTTAGTGTCTGTCTCTTTCTCTGCTCGTCGTTGCGTTCTTTTTGTTATAAAATTTCAGCACTCATCTAGATGACTTCCTCAGTCTCAGCTTTGCATATTGACGGTATGGAATCAACAATGCCAATGAAACTGACCACATCCCACTGTTGGTAGTGCTGTTTGTGATCTGAGACTGACAAAGTCACTTGGATAAATGATGAAACTTTCTCCCATTGAAAACACAACCATACCTGGATGACTAAGCATGCTTTGAGTTATTATATGTTATAATTGTATTTATTATATGCACACACATTCTTTAAAACCTTCTTCTCATTGATTTTATTTTATTTATTTTTTTATTGAGGATGAAGACTATGAGCCCCGACGGCCCTCATCCTCTACATGGCGACATGCAGCAGCTCTCACACCCAAGCAGGCCAAAAAGGTGAAAACTGGAAAGGCTAAACCAAAGTTCAAGGAAAATGGGTCTCCTGGGGTGGAAGAACTGTGGAAAGACAGGGATGAGGAGGACAGAAATCCCAACCCCTTCAGGTTTAAGCCAGCAAGGGACCCAGGCCCTACATTTAACACCACAACAGCATGGTCTCCTCTGTCGCTGTTCCAGCTATTCTTTTGTGAGAACGTTGTCAGAACAATTATTGAGAACACAAATGCCAATGCTGCAAAGAAAAGGAGGGCTGGCAGCAGGTTTCCATGGACTGCTCTCACGGTGAAGCAATTTTACATCTTCTTGGCAATTCTTCTTTACACAGGCCTTGTAAGTGTACACTACAGAGCTGACTATTGGAGAAAAAAATGGCCTTATAACTTGGCCTTATAACTTTCACTTCCCTCGTGACACTATGTCAAGAAACCATTTTGAAGCCATCTTGTGGTCATTGCACCTTAGCAGCCCAAAAGATGACGAGGACAATTAAAATAAAAGAAACACCCCAGAGTACGACCGGCTTTCCAAAATAAAGCCACTCTACAACCAGATTGTGACTGCCTGCAAAGCCCTTTTCCAGCCATATAAAAACATTTGCATCGATGAGCGAATGGTGGCATATAAGGGTAGGATATCAATGAAACAGTTTATGAAGGACAAACCCACAAAGTGGGGATATAAACTGTTTGTCTTGGCTGATTCAGACACTGGCTACACCAGTAAGAGTGAGGTCAGCACAACATATGGGCTTAGCTACTCAGCTGTTATGGATCTTTTACATCTGTCATTGCTTGGGCAGGGCTATATTTTGTATGTGGACAATTTTTACACAAGCCCTACACTCTTCAGTGACCTATATAAAGAAAAAAATGGCTGTTTTGGCACTATTAGAAAAAAACAGACAGGCTTTCCGCGCACACGCAAAAATTACTTTCCTAAGAAGGCTGAGAGGGGAGATGTGCGCTGGATAAGGAAAGGCGAACTGGTGTTTGTGAAGTGGACTGACACTCGAGAGGTCACAATGTGCTCCACAGTGCACAAGGCCTTCAGCGGGAAGACTGTGAAGCAAAAAGTGAAGGAGGCTGCAGGTTGGACAACAAAGGCTGTACCTGTTCCAGATTGTGTTGTAGACTACAACAAGAACATGGGTGGTGTTGATTTGTCCGATGCTCTGATTGGTTATTACACTGTCCTCCATATAACTATGAAATGGTATAAAACTTTGTTTTATCATTTCTTAGACATTGCTGTTGTTAATAGTTTTCTTTTGCATATGGAGTTATGCAAGAGGCAAGGTAAGGAGCCAATGACACAAAAAATGTTTCGGGAGCAGCTTGCCAAGGAGATGCTGGACTTTGCTCCTGCCTCAGCATTACCACCACCAACACCATTGTCTAACCTCACCTGCATGCCATGTTATTTTGGCAGCAATGCAACAGATCTGAGGAGATATTGCTGGAGGTGCCAGGATGCTGGCATCCTGAGGGTGAAAACCCCAATTTATTGTAGGGCTTACGACGTCCCTCTGTGCCTCACATCAAAAAACAACTGCTTTAAAGACTGAGAGTCTCTTCTGTTTCTGCTGTCTTGCTGACTTTTCCTTGGTTCACAGAATATCTGATAGAGCAGCTGATATTCTTTCTGTCATGGTCTGGGTGAGTGCCAGTGTTTATCTCTTGAGCCGGCAGTTCAACCTCTCGGAGGAGCCACTGTGTTCCTGCTCATTGCTCTCACCTGTGGGTAATTAAGCTGTGGACTGTAAAGGCCACCACACTCAACCACTCTTTGCCAGATTCTCAGCTAACTACAGTTAGTGCAGGCCACCACTGTGTTTTGTACACTTTAATAGCAAATTACCTTGTCTCACCTTTTATCGCTCTTTCATGACTACTCACCAGATTACCAGACGCAAATCTCCACCATACTACAGTGGAGAGCTCTACCTGGATAGTAGGTAAAAGGGTCTGCACACTGACAATTACCCTACAGTACACCTATTTGGGTTATGACAAACTTTGAAGGAGAATTCAGGCTGGACAATTCAAAACTTCAGGACAGAACACTTTAATTTGTTTTATTCATTCAAAAGATTGTTTAAAAAACCCATAGAAGTCACCTTTTTATTGTTGTATTTATTAAGAGATATGTATTACTTACAAGAAAGCCACCACACAAATAGGATTTGTAGAATATGATGGTGGACATTTAAGAGATTATACAGTGTTTAAAATGTGTTCACCTTTAATAGTTGCATAGTCTGTTTAACACTCATCGAGAGCATTTTTCTGCAGAATAATTACAACTTACTAATTATATTACGTTGTGGAGGTAAACACAGACGACACGAGAGCTCTCGATAAACACTGCTCGTTTATTACTCCTCCAGTGGTCCACCACAACATTTTATTTTTTTTTAAATGCAACTTGCTGTCACAAGATAGTGACATCAAAACTAAAGACAGATATTCAACATGCTCATGGAGCTGACATCCCACTTCATTCAGAAAGTTGGAGCAAGTGAAGGAGAGAGTTAAAAATCACATTGAGTTCTTTTCTCCACCAGAATACTAGCATTGATGTTTGACGGGAATGCATTCTAAAAGCTGTCTGTGTCTACTTAAATGAAAAGCCAGATGACCTATTAAAGAAATTCTTGGTAAGTTGGAAAAGGAACTGTTGGCAGTCACAACGACATATTTTCATGTAAATGCTCCACATTTATATTTTATTCTTCATAGACTGTAAACAGATACTTCTCATTTTTTCTTCACCTCAGCGTAGAGTTCCTCTTGGCCATTAACTCTCTGTGTTAAGCTGTTTTCTGGCTTGTTGACTATCACCTGTGCGTACACCGTACCCTGCTGCTGCCCTCTGTCCTGCATTGAGTCAGAGGATGCTTCATATCCCAGCTTAGAGAAGCTGACCTCTCCATAATGGATGTTTTCTTCCTCTTTTTCTGTGTTATTTGCTGGCCCTTCAACAACCTGCTCTTCATGAGGTTGAATCTATTAAAAAAACACATAAGAAAATCTGTGATGTAGACCTGTTGAGTCCATTCTTAATCATGTTTTTAGAAATTTGAAAGCATGTGACTGTGGCTGTTATAGAAATACAGAAGTAAATATTCATGGAAACAGGCAGGTAAAGTGATTGAACAAATTTAGTATCTTCTTACCTGAGTGTGTTGTATAGTTTGACGCATTGACTTTAAGCACCTGGACAACATAAGAGGCAATAAAATAAAATATTTTTATACTAAATATATGTGTGAGTAAATCTAAGCTTGGTGGGGGAAAAAAACACATTTTATTGTGCAGCTAAAATATGAGTGACAAAATATCATGTTTCCTACTGTCATGTGTGATACTTGCCAAAGAAATATTGTCAAGCAAATTAGTAAGATGGTCCCAGTGATTCCTCCAAGAACTAGTCCCAGTGTGAAGTGATCATTCTGCTCTCCTGGTACAAGATAAATATGAAACACCATGTGAGTCAAACATTGTATAATAATCTAGACACAGAAAGACAGCCATTGCTAAAGTTTTTTCACATCCTCTTTAAATTTCAGTGTAGCAATGTAACTGAAAAATAAGTAAAAGCATCCAGTCAAGAAGAAAAGGGCGCCAAGGTCTGTGGCTATAGACTGTGTTGCTTTTGATGAGAACCCAAATATAGACAAAACGAGGTGTGGAAACAAACATAAATTTAACCAAGGGTGAGACGTTTATTTAGGCTTAACACAAGAACACAAACTAAAGAGAAAATTAGAACACAAAAGTAACCTAAACTGGAAAACTACAAGGAACCTAGAAAACTATGAAACCTGGAGAGACAAGGAAAGACAAGAATGAGTGACAACTTACAACATAAAAACAAAAGAGGGTGATGAGGGAAAAGGAAACAAACAGGGAACACAGCCGGGGTGATGAAACATAATGACAAGACAGTCCTGTTTTACTTTGACACGACCCTGTCAAAGTAAAACAGGAAACACTAAGGTGCAGACTAAAAACACGTGGCTAGACACTGGTAGTGATGTGCGATACCACTGATTTCCTTTCTGATCCGATACCAAGTAATATTCAGGGTGGTATCGACGATACTGATCCGATACCGATACTTTGTACAAAAATGTATTTTATTTATTGGATCTCAAGTTATAGCGTCATAATGATTACAGGACATCAGATTTCTTGTTCTTATCACTTAATAATGCAGGGTTCATCATATAGAAATAAAAAAACTGAAGTTGTGCCTATTTGAACACCTTGCCTGGCTGCAGCACTAAAGGACTCCGTGAGAGACGTCACCTGTCCCTCTCCTCCTCTTCAGTTTGCCTCAACATACGCTCGTCATATTCTGTGATATGATTTACTTTGAGGTGTTTGATGAGGTTAGTGATGTTGCCACAACCATACATGCTAACCCTCCCGATTTTTCCGGGAGAATCCTGAATTTCAGTGCCCCTCCCGAAAATCTCCCGGAGCCACCATTCTCCTGAATTTCTCCCGATTTTCCACCCGGACAACAAAATTGAAAAACCATATCGCAGAATTCATAGCGCGGCCCAGCCAATTCCAGTTAGTTTTAATATTACTCTTATTTCTCTTTCTGGGTCGAAAAAAAACTTTTAACATATTTTCAGGTGAGAATGTAGCTGTGTAAACTTCAAATATCTGAGCCGATCGACACATCGTCTTCAAACCCCCGCGGTCTTTCACTACTCGGATTAAACATGATAGATAAGTCACTTTGATAACTTAAAAATGTTATTGTTTGGCTTTTTCAGTGTTTTATTTGTTCGCGAGTAAATTGGTTTGGCTGAGAATAAAGTTATTAGATTAGATTAAATTTAACTTTATTAATCCCTCAGGAGGGTTCCTCCGGGGTTTTCACACAGCTGAATAAACGTCAAACAGAAAACTGATTTAATAGAAGTGTGAGACGGTCGAGAGTTTAAGTCAGCGCCCGGTTATATTTTAGATAGCAAGGAGCAGACAGCAGTTTCACTCCACCGAGGGAGCTCACGTCATACTACCCGGCTTTCTTTAGACCACGAAGGCCGGGTCCTCAAGTGGAAGCAGCCTCTGAATTTGGACATCCCTGCTGTTTCCGGGCCGGCCAATAATAATGGTGATATTTAACGTATTTTATCCGATAAATAAACACTGTAAAATGTATTTATCACCCCCCCCCCCCCAGCAGCCTTTTTGAATGTCTCTCTAATTCTGAGGTCTCAAGGTTGGCACGTATGGCCACAACATCTCACTATTTGCCACATGTATCGCAAACCACATCTCGGCTGTTTGTGGATGTAAAATATGTCCACAAATTACTCCAATTACGCTCAGCCATTGTTGTGAGTGCGCACGCCAGAGGCTGCCAGACATTTATACGGCCGTATTTCGCACATGACTATGAAAGGCGGAAGAGGAAGTAGTTCCTTTGAATGTAGACAATCCGAATGATATAGTTTCTTTCCACTGTGTTCCTGTTAATGATAAACTACAAATTTACCCTAAACTACTAAAATATCGATGTTTTAATGTGAGAATCGATTCTAGAACATAAATGATTGGTATCGGAGGAATCGATATTTCAGGATCGATCCGCACATCACTAGACACCGGGCCAGAAGGAAGGAACACACAGGGGAACGAGACAGACTGGGAAAAGAGGGAAACATGGAAACAATTAAGAAAGACAAGACACAAGGAGTGTGTGTGTGTGAGAGAGAGAGGAAGGGAGTGAGTGACACTGAGGGAGAGAGAGACAAGATGGGCTGGGGAGAAGAAATATGATGCAGGAGACAGGGGCAAAGGGGAACACCTACATGAGAGAGAAACATACATGAACGGGAAGACAAATTTTCACAGGATGCAGGGATGATGGAAACGCAAAAGGAGCCTAACACAAGAAAGCATAACACAGGCAAACACGAAAATTTCAGACACAGAGTCAACTAAACTTTAGGCTGAGTGTAACACTAAACGTAACCTGTCTTAAAAATGCAAAGGCACAAAACCCCAATAACCTCAAAGCTAAAAAATAGAAAACTAAAACATGACAACACAAAGAAATCACAAAACACAATAAAATCAAAATGCTGGGACAAATGACTCAGAGCCATGACAAAAGAGGAGAAAAGCAAGTCATCGGTTCTTAACAGCTCTGTTAAGAAAAAAAATAAAACAAAATAAGGGAAAACAAAAATAAATAAACAAAGAGAAGAAATAATAATAATAATAATAATAATAATAATAATAATAATAAGTAAGACAATTTAAGGTCAATAAATATTTTCAAGTCTAACGCATGAACAACCACACATTATAGGATAAAGTACATAATTTGAACTTCATCAAGCTAAATGTACTTCCTTCTCAACTCACTTTTAACGAATACGACAAAAAATGATTATAAAAACAGCTTTTGAAACTTAGTGCTGAGTAATTTTACCTCCAACAGTCAAACGAATCTCTGATGTCTGATTACCCAGATCATTAGTGGCCACACAGTAATAAACTCCTCCATCTGTTACATTGAAGCTGTAAATCTCTCCTTCAGATACTTTCACAGCTCCATCTCTGCTCTTCTTGAACCAGGTGAAGCTGCTGACTGGAGGTTTGGCTCTGCTGGAGCAGGTCAGGTTCACCCAGCTGCCTGCTGACACCAAAGCTGATGGACTGATGGATGCTGAGGTGTCTTTAGGAGAATCTGGAGAAACAAAAATGGAAAGAATTATCCCATAAATCATGTTGGTCTCCTGAAACTTTTACACATGTCCCTGCTGCAAGACACCTGAATAAAATTAGTAGGTCATTAGCAAGACTTGACTGAATGCTGAGGTGGCAATCCCAACCCGACTCAAGTAAATGTAAGTAAATGTCAGTGCTTGGAAAAATGTACTTCTAAAAGTAATTTTATTGCACCATGTTCATTCACTCATGTGCTGCTGTAACATGAAACAAATGGCTGAATCGCCACCTCAGCATGCAGTCAAGTTCCACATAGTCTTGCAAATGACCTACTAATTTGATTCAGGTGTAATGCATCAGGGATACGTGGAAAGGTTTCAGGACACCAGCCCTCCGGGACTGCAGTTTGACACGTGTGTCTTGAAGGCTTCAGTTCAACAACAAACTCTGATTGTCTTACATGAAACACTGAGAGTCTCTTCTGTTTCTGCTGTCTTGGTGTCTTTTCCTTGGTTCACAGGATATCTGGCAGAGCAGCTGATCTTCTTTCCATCATGTGTGTCTGACAGAGTGATGTTCTGCTGGATTTTAGTTGTAAAGCTTCCATCTGTGTTTTCCTCTATTTTGTTGTGAGAGTCTTGTTGGAGATTCCAGGTGAGTTGAGGAGGGGAGTGTGGACAGGGAGTGAGAGCTGAGCAGGTTATAGTGACAGACTCCTTCTCCTTCAGATCACCTGAGATGGTGATATTTGGCCTCCAAGGAGAATCTGTGGTTTCACATAAAATCACACTGCTCTTTGCACCACTGATTAAAATCTGCAAGCCTAATGCTTTCAAAACCTGTTCTAAATTCATACTTTGTTTTATAAATGTAATCAAGTCTTGAACATAAAAGTGGAGCAGACGTTATAATAAGAAACAATTTTCTGAGTGTCATGCTGGGACAATCATTACAACTTTAATACAAGATTTGCTCAAGTGATATTGATTATATTCAAAAAAATAGATCAAAGACTAGATAGTCAGTACTAAATGTTAGTTTAATGTTAATGTAATACATAAACAAAAAATAAACAAACAAACATACTATTACCTCTGACTGTTATTTGAAGAGGATCACAAGCTGCTGTTGCCTTGAATGGTTCACTCTCTACTCTGAAGAAGTATGTGTCTGTGTAGTTTGTGGTTAAATTAGAAAACAGAGTGGTGCAGTCTCTCTGACTCAGGTTCCCAGTAATACTTATTGGATAGATGCTAACTGCTCCACTACTGTTGAAGATCACATTGTTTGCCTCGTTGGCAAATTCGGGATTATTTTTAATCCACACTCCAAAAATTTCACTTTTGTTGTTAAATTTCTGTTCTTCTTTGAGTCTGAAGCTACATGGGATTTGCAAACAAGATCCACTCAGTGCTTCCAGCTGCTTTGATGCAGTTATGAAAAGGTCTGCTTTATAGGAATAATCAGCCAAAGCACCTGTAAATACAATTTAATGATTAATCCATTCACACATCAGTTTTAAACAAAATAACTACATGTTTTTCTACTCCCAAACAAAACTCTCATCTCTCATTAAATATTTGCTACACTTTAGTTAGCGTGAAAAAAAATATTTGCATATTTCCATTTTAAATTAAACATTTAGCTGATATTCCAGAGATGGTAGGAACATTTCCACCACCATCTGCTGTTTGGATGTAAGATGGAAATCTTCATAATCAGAGTTTCAAAAACTGTCTATTGTAATGCTTGAAAGTGCCACCAAAGTTTTTTGTTCCTTAGGTGTTAACATTTTGTACAAAAACATTTTAATTTAAAGTCAGTACAAAAAGTAGGTCTATGTTCACTCTGTTAGTAAATGAAGTTTACGTTGTAAAATAACTCCAATAATGACTTTGAAATACTGAAATACTCACCTGAAACAAACAGGACAATCAGTAACATGCTGACTGTCTCCATGTTCACACACAGACTACTCTACTGCCTGGATTAAAAAAAGACAATTTCATGTATGGAGTTCTAACACTGTACTTAATATTTTTAAAGCTGTTTTATCATAAAAATGTTCCTTCTTCATTCATACAGTTCTTGTTTTTATTTTCTTGTAGGACTTTGGTTTAAAACATGGTGAAATATAAAAAATGTAACACAAAGCAGTTCATATAAAACTTGAACATCAGTAAATAAGATAACTTTATATGTGCCTGTCAGTGCAATGAAAGAAAAGTAAAAAGTTATTGAATAAAAGCAATAAAATGTTTCCTTACCAAACAATCCCAAGTGTAGAATTATTGTTTTGCAGTTTTAGAAGAATTACAGTGGACCGTGTCGCCCAGCCGATGTTGGAAAGAAGGAAGTACAGAAAGAGAACTTGTTTAAGAAAGTGCAATAAAGTCAGTTTATCACAAAGCTGCTGGAGGCGTCACTCGATGCCTCTGAGAAAAACTCTTCAGTTCTGCTGATATCCTGTGATAGATAAGACTTCCTTAAAATACAGTCACAGTGAAATCACTTTTCTACAAGTACTTACATTTACATGTATCTTTTAGCACATCTGCAGTGACTGCATCAGCACTAAAATTAATCACAAAGTGTGGGAAAGAGCACAGTAACACTACAATTTGGTTGTTGAGCAGCAACACCAGGCATTTGATTTCTGGCACATGAGTTTAGTTGTGGAAAAATCCTATTTTATATCTGAGCTCAATAAATGTTTAGCCATTTTTAATTTATCCATGTTGTAATGAGGCCACAAATGTAAATTTGGATTTGGGAAATATTAATTATTATGATACATGAGAAATATAAACTATTAAATCCCCCCATCTAATGAACTAACATGTATCTATAGATATAGATAAATGACAAATACTTTCTAATTTTACTGGTCAAAATGCAAAACCCTAATCAGTCCATCTAGTAGATTATTTAATAAAACATTACGGTACAAATATTACAAATTGTTCATCTGAATTAGTTTATTCCCAAAATCAGATCTCAGTGAATACACGTACTGGCTTGCTGTCGTAATGATCGTTTAAGTGGTCCAGTCTACTTAAGATCAAAGTGGGCCATATGTGGCCTGTGAGGTAAAATGAATTTGACACACCTGATGTAGAGTTCTTCATGGAATTGGTTTCCATGTTCAAGGAGCTTCATGGGTTCATCACCAAGCACAATGCAAAGCATAGACTACAGTGGCATAAAGCACACCAGCACTGGACTCAGTGCAATGGAGACGTGTTCACTGGAGTGATGACCTTTGACGTTTACCAGGATTTGCTCATTCAGTGCTGTTCTGCTTGTCTTGTGGCCTGTTGATATCCAGCTTTAATAGTAGTTGTTAATGGAAGATCGCTGAGCTAACAGGTGCTTTACAGTCAGGGTGGAAACTGGTCTTCTGCTCAATCATACGTCTCACATGTGTTACACGTCACGCATGTCATTGGTTCTGCTATTATAGTACAGATACAGTGACTTAAAATGGACAGCAGATCTGTGATGGGCCCTTAGCTGGACCTTGGCTGGTCTTTGAACTTAATAACATCTCTTCTAGTGACATCAAAGAACAACTCAGTCTGAAACCAAGAACATGTATTCTTCAGTGTGATCTATGTGTACAGTACAGTTTCAATTCACACGTATCCATAAAAGACCCAAAGTTCTTCACAAAGAAAAAACAAAAACAGGTTATTGGAGTATTTTATAGATTTTGTGACAATTAAAGCCTAAAATACTCTTTTCATAAACACTACAAAGAACACTTGTGACACTCACAGTGCAGCTCTGGTGAAGCCTACTTCTTACTTATCCAATTTGATTGATCGGCCAGGAAGCCAAGAACCCACACATGCACTGGTTTATGACTAAAGAATTACGGCAGATCTTTCAAAAATTGCACGAACAATGGAAGACCTGCATCTAATTTATTATGAAATTGTAGCTCTACACATAGCCATTTGACAAAGAAATACTTTGGTTCCTCTATTGCGTAGTGTTTTCTTGAGATTGCAGAATAAAATGAAACAGAATTACAATACAATATATGAACTAGATGCTCCCAATGTCAGAAAAAAATAGTAATGAAACACCCAAAGACTAAAACAATGTAAAAGTAGAGTCAGTCTTGTCCTTCCTGATTATGTTCAACAAAAGAGGAAGTCACTGTGACAGTCTAAATCTTCACCCTTAAATATTTGTTTTTTCTGTCACTCACTCAAAGCTTGTAAGTTTAACCTTTTAATCGAGTGAAAAAATTTCAGCACAACTAAACAGCAGGTACAGACAGAGTACACGCTGTTTAGGAAAGTGCAGTTTTCTTGCATGCAAAGTAAAATATGTTCTTATAAGAACATAAGAACAAGAAATTCAGTGGCTCTGTGACAGATTCACAGCCTCTGTCTCACGCTATCTCCCCCTATTCTAGCTTTGATAGGCTGCACTGCCCAGCTGGCTGCATTTATAAAATCAAACTTCCAGTGTTAAAGCTGAAGAGAAAAATTTCAATCTTTGTGTGTACATCAGCTTCAGTACTAACCAGTATCACAGCAAAGCATTTACTGTGGTATTATGTGGTTGGTTTGATCTACCATATCTATGTTTTCCATCCTGCAGTGTTTTGCTTAATGATATGCTTTTAGCTTCTAGTCAGTATTAAGTCATTACAATTTTATTTATACAGCGTCAAATCACAAAAAACAGTCGCCTCAAGATACTTTACATTGTAAGGTAGATCCTAAATTAATACATACAGAGAAAAACCAAAATAATAATTTAACCCCCTATGAGCAAACACATTTGAGAGAGTCTGATACATTTATTAACAAAGTGCTCAGTTTTTACATACTGAAATTATATTTCAAACAGCACCAGGCCATAAAAGGGTTAATCATCAGTAAATGTCTAAGCTGTAACTTAAGATCAGCAAACAATATGTGTTTCATTGCAATGTAAATGATCACACCAAAGCTTTGAAGGAACTACATTCAATTCACATGTACATACTCTGCAAACAAATTAGGCATCAGTACTCGAGTAAAATTAGAAATGTATATCACATGAAGCAGATTTTGAAGGAAGTGATGAAAATAGAAGTTACTCTGCTCTTACAAGATAAGCACCCAGATGTTTTGATGTGATAGCCCTACATGGCTGAGCTGAAGGACAACAGGAAAGAGTCACTGCTGATCACAAAGAATGTCCATTAAAAAAATTTCCACTCACAATATGAATATCAATATTACAAAAATCAGTGTAGCCAGTGTATTTAAACCCTCAGTTTCCACCAGTTCCTTGTCATGTCATTGTAGATATTATGTTTGCGTTCCCACCTGTTTTCAGTTGTTCAGCCAGCCATTCAGTCTTTCAGTCAGTCAGTCCTGTCGTTCCTGCTCTGTTCTTTCACTCGCTCCAGTAAAACATCATCATTCTACACCGTGAGTCCAGTGTTTGGGTCATCTCTTCCTCGCCTCCACACACAACCTCTGACACAGTCATAAATCTTAAAAGGCTCTACCTACAACCAGATCAAAGTTTTCCATGCTGTTGGTTTAAATCTCAACACATCCGTGCATAAACTGTGTGACCACATTGAAATGTCCAAAGACAAAAAAGCACCATCACCACCCTCAATCAGTAAATAAACTGTTATTATAGTAAGTTATATTTATAAAACCCACAGATCCTTTACCCAGCAAACTGGCACCACACCCAGCTTCCATAAATCATTGCTCTGCTAGTCAAAAGGCAGATACACCACTCCTTTACAACACACACCAAATCATTCCACAAAAATTCCATCTTTGTCCTCCTGTCCTTCATCTTTCAGTGTACCAAGGTATATGCAGCAACCAATTACTTTACGTGTGTCTGCAACCAAACCTCCTCGTTTTCACTCCCAGCACTGGAGAGTCTTGCGTCAGTTGTTCTCAATAGGTCACATGATAGGGTGAGGCAGGGTCTCGTTGACTGTTATAAGTAATTACCTAGCAGTGTCCAACATTTGAAACATGGAGAGCTTGAAGACAAAATAAATTTCTTACCCACTTATTTAGATAATTCAATTCAATTTTATTTATATAGCGCCAAATCACAACATAAGTCGCCTCAAGGCGCTTCATAGATACAGAGAAAAACCCAACAATCACATGACCCTCTATGAGCAAGCACTTTGGCAACAGTGGGAAGGAAAAACTCCCTTTTAACAGGAAGAAACCTCCGGCAGAACCAGGCTCAGGGAGGGGTGGCCATCTGCTGCGACCGGTTGGGGTGAGAGAAGGAAGACAGGCTAAAAGACATGCTGTGGAAGAGAGACAGAGGTTAATAACAGATTTGATTCAATGCAGAGAGATCTGTTAATACATAGTGAGTGAGAAAGGTGACTGGAAAGGAAAAACTCAATGTATCATGGGAATCCCCCGGCAGCCTATGTCTATTGCAGCATAATTAAGGGAGGATTCAGGGTCACCTGGTCCAGCCCTAACTATATGCTTTAGCAAAAAGGAAAGTTTTAAGCCTAATCTTAAAAGTAGATATAGTTTCTGTCTCCCGAATCCAAACTGGAAGCTGGTTCCACAGAAGAGGGGCCTGAAAACTGAAGGCTCTCCCTCCCATTCTACTTTTAAATACTCTCGGAACAACAAGTAGGCCTGCAGAGCGAGAGCGAAGCGCTCTAATAGGGTGATATGGTACTACAAGGTCATTAAGATAAGATGGGGCCTGATTATTTAAGACCTTGTATGTGAGGAGCAGGATTTTGAATTCAATTCTGGATTTAACAGGAAGCCAATGAAGGGAAGCCAAAACAGGAGAAATATGCTCTCTCTTTCTAGTCCCTGTCAGGACTCTTGCTGCAGCATTTTGGATTAGCTGAAGGCTTTTCAGCGAGTTTTTTGGACATCCTGATAATAATGAATTACAGTAGTCCAGCCTGGAAGTAATAAATGCATGAACTAGTTTTTCAGCGTCACTCTGAGACAGGATATTTCTAATTTTAGAGATGTTGCGCAAATGGAAGAACGCAGTCTTACATATTTGTTTAATATGTGCATTGAAGGACATGTCCTGGTCAAAAATGACTCCAAGGTTCCTCACAGCATTACTGGAGGCCAAGGTAATGCCATCCAGAGTAAGAATCTGGTTAGATACCATATTTCTAGGCTTTTCAGGGCCGAGTACAATAACCTCAGTTTTATCTGAATTAAGAAGCAGAAAGTTAGCGGCCATCCAGGTCTTTATGTCTTTAAGACATTCCTGCAGTTTAACTAATTGGTGTGTGTTATCTGGCTTCATGGACAGATAGAGCTGGGTGTCATCTGAATAGCAGTGAAAATGTATGCTATGTCTTCTAATGATGCTGCCTAAGGGAAGCATGTATAATGTAAACAGAATTGGTCCTAGCACTGAACCCTGTGGAACTCCATAATTAACCTCAGTGTGTGAAGAGGACTCTCCATTTACATGCACAAACTGGAGTCTATTAGATAGATATGATACAAACCACTGCAGTGCAGTACCTGTAATACCTACAGCATGTTCTAATCGCTCTAATAGGATATTATGGTCGACAGTATCGAATGCTGCACTAAGGTCTAGCAGGACAAGCACAGAGATGAGTCCACTGTCAGAGGCCATAAGAAGATCATTTGTAACCTTCACTAAAGCTGTTTCTGTGCTGTGATGAGCTCTGAAACCTGACTGAAACTCTTCAAATAAACCATTCCTCTGCAGATGATCTGTTAGCTGTTTGACAACTACTCTTTCAAGGATTTTTGATATGAAAGGAAGGTTGGAGATGGGCCTATAATTAGCTAAGACTGCTGGGTCTAGAGATGGCTTTTTGAGTAAAGGTTTAACTACAGCCAGCTTGAAGGCCTGTGGTACATAGCCGATCATTAGAGATAGGTTGATCATATTTAAGATCGAAGAATTAATTAATGGCAGGACTTCTTTGAGCAGTTTTGTAGGAATGGGGTCTAAAAGACACGTTGATGGCTTGGAGGAAGTAATTATTGAAGTTAACTCAGAAAGATCAATTAGAGAAAAAGAGTCTAACTTAACATCAATGGTACTAAGAGTAGCTGTAGATAATATTACATCTGTGGGATGATTACTGGTAATTTTTTCTCTAATGATAAAAATTTTATTTGTGAAGAAGTTCATGAAGTCATTACTAGTTAACGTTAAAGGGATGGTTGGCTCAATAGAGCTCTGACTTTTTGTCAGCCTGGCTACAGTGCTGAAGAGAAACCTGGGGTTGTTCTTATTTACTTCAATCAGTGATGAATAGTAAGATGTTCTGGCTTTGCGGAGGGCTTTCTTATAAAGCAGCAAACTATTTCTCCAGGCTAAATGATGATCCTCTAGATTTGTGACTCGCCATTTCCTCTCCAGATTACGAGTCATCTGCTTTAGGGTACGTGTTTGAGAATTATACCACGGAGTCAGGTACTTCTGATTAGAGACCTTAGTTTTCACAGGAGCTACAGTATCCAGAGTCGTACGTAGTGAGGAGGTGAAATTATTAACAAGATAATCGACCTCTGTTGGGGTAGCGTTCAGATAGCTGCTCTGCTCTATGTTGGTACAGGGCATTGAAGATGATAACAGTGGGTGGATTATATTCTTAAACTTAGTTACAGCGCTTTCAGAAAGACATCTACTTTGATAAGATAAGAGATAAGAAAAAGACATCCAGCACTTCACATCACAAAATACGGAATAAGCCTTCAGCACAAATTATATTAAATATCACACAAAAACACTTTAAATTAAGTAAACATATTTTATTGAACACAAGTTTACATGTTTTGATGCCAGCTTGCCTGCAGCCATTTAAACAAATTACCTGTGACAAACTTTTTCATTTCAACATGTCTAAAATGTAAATAATAAATCATTCAAGAGCACACACAACATGCAAATATTGTATGAGCACGATGATAGCTAAAATAATTTTGTATGTGGAGGTTTCTAGTCATCTGCAGAAATGTCTCAACTGTCATGTAAAGTAGTTCCTTATTGGAGTGCTGCAACAGTATTTACTATTTACACGTATTTAAGAAAAATCTAAACAAAAAAGTCAACTGAAAACAGCCGTGTGAGATTAAAGCTGAACATAAAAAGCTGCAGGATTTTGTTTAAGTAACTACTTAAGAACAACACTAAACCGGAAAAATGACATTTGTATGTGCAGGTTATGTGTGTATGTTTCTTTAATACACTGTGTTAATGTAATGTTACTTTTTTCTTCACCTGAGTGTAGAGTTCCTCTTGGCTGTGAGCGCACTCTGTGTTTTCGTGCTTTTTGACTTTCACCTGTGTGTACACCGTATCCTGCTGCTGTCCTCTGTACTGCACTGAGTCAGTGGATGCTTCATATCTCAGCACAGAGAAGTTGAACTCTCCATAATGGATGTTTTCTTCTTCTCCTTCTGATTTACTTGCTGGCTCTTCACTCACTTTTCTGAGGTTCCTGCTTGAAAATCAAATAGCCAAAATGAATAGAGTATCTTTCTGCTATTACAAACTCTATGTAAACAATCTTGGTATCAAAATATAGCTAAACCTTGTAAACCTTGTTCATTAGCTGTTTAAGTATCAGAGTCAGAGACACTTTATTTATCCCCAAGGGGCAGTTAAGATAGATGATACCTTGCCGACCGTACATACAATACACAAACATCACACTGGCAAGACAGGTCAGGCTAGGTAGCACTGGCCACATGAGCAGCGACCCGGAACCAAAACAATGGAAAATGCACAACATGAGGAAAGACGAGGAGAAAAAAAGAACTCTGCCCAGACTGAGCTCCAACGGGGAGATCAGTTTGAGAACAGAAAAAAAGCCCACCTCAGCACATAGCACATGAATCATCACATCTCACAACATAGAAGACATAAGCTTCGAAGGCATTTGGAGGGGGTGGGGGGGTGAGTGTAGGTCTGTGTCAGAGTACATGCATATGTGTGCGTGTGTGTGTCTGTTCCGTGTTCAGCCGAGAGAAAGTGTCCCTTCACTCGGTTGGGAAAAAGTCAACAATCTTCGGTCGACGCAGGTAGCCTTGAAGGAGGAGGGAGAGAGTCACAACATAGTCTTGTTACCTAAGGAGGAATTTTGTTATTCCCGTCAGTTTTTGCCTTGAGCATCCAGCTGGCGCCAGGGGGGCCGCATGAGATGGAGATGGTAGTTGTTTTGGTTAGTGCGAAGAAACTGCTTCCAATTTTACAGTTGGTCTAATGTCTGTCACTGGTCACCAGGTCTCTCAAATACTGTTGTTCTTCTCCAAGATCTTATCCATATTGCAAAGCCGTGAACTTCTTGAAGATCTTCCCATATGGTGTTCAATAAACACAGTCTGAGTACTCACAGCTTGCACATCGTCAATCATTTCGGCCAGCCTAATGCGGGTTTTGAATAGCTGCAACCGCTTTCTTTGTTCTTCGATAAGCCAGGTCCAAGCCAGCTCTGATCAGCCAGAACTCTGTTATCATCGTTCCGAATGGTAGATGTCATTCAGTGTCCTCCATCGCGGGTGTCGCCAGGCACACGACACAATCGGGTATCCGGCAGCAAACGTCTCTGAAGGAAAATCGGGTTCTCCTGAGCCCAGGCTTTTTGTTTAGAGTAGAGTGCCAATATCCGTTGAGGAACCAGTTGATCAGATCCACAATTCTTTGGGTTTTAGAGAACAAGACTGAGAGACTCTGAGGGTTAGAGTTAGACGAGATTAGACAAGGACATAGAAGCCAAGCAGGAAAGATAAGGGAGGGAGAGGGTGAGAGATCCACCAAGAGCCAAAGTAGGAAAAATAAATTGTATAAATATCTTCTATATACAGTGGGGCAAAAAAGTATTTAGTCAGCCACCGATTGTGCAAGTTCCCCCACCTAAAATGATGACAGAGGTCAGTAATTTGCACCAGAGGTACACTTCAACTGTGAGAGACAGAATGTGAAAAAAAAATCCATGAATCCACATGGTAGGATTTGTAAAGAATTTATTCGTAAATCAGGGTGGAAAATAAGTATTTGGTCAATAACAAAAATACAACTCAATACTTTGTAACATAACCTTTGTTGGCAATAACAGAGGTCAAACGTTTACTATAGGTCTTTACCAGGTTTGCACACACAGTAGCTGGTATTTTGGCCCATTCCTCCATGCAGATCTTCTCGAGAGCAGTGATGTTTTGGGGCTGTCGCCGAGCAACACGGACTTTCAACTCCCGCCACAGATTTTCTATGGGGTTGAGGTCTGGAGACTGGCTAGGCCACTCCAGGACTTTCAAATGCTTCTTACGGAGCCACTCCTTTGTTGCCCGGGCGGTGTGTTTTGGATCATTGTCATGTTGGAAGACCCAGCCTCGTTTCATCTTCAAAGTTCTCACTGATGGAAGGAGGTTTTGGCTCAAAATCTCACGATACATGGCCCCATTCATTCTGTCCTTAACACGGATCAGTCGTCCTGTCCCCTTGGCAGAAAAACAGCCCCATAGCATGATGTTTCCACCCCCATGCTTCACAGTAGGTATGGTGTTCTTGGGATGCAACTCAGTATTCTTCTTCCTCCAAACACAACGAGTTGAGTTTATACCAAAAAGTTCTACTTTGGTTTCATCTGACCACATGACATTCTCCCAATCCTCTGCTGTATCATCCATGTGCTCTCTGGCAAACTTCAGACGGGCCTGGACATGCACTGGCTTCAGCAGCGGAACACGTCTGGCACTGCGGGATTTGATTCCCTGCCGTTGTAGTGTGTTACTGATGGTGACCTTTGTTACTTTGGTCCCAGCTCTCTGCAGGTCATTCACCAGGTCCCCCCGTGTGGTTCTGGGATCTTTGCTCACCGTTCTCATGATCATTTTGACCCCACGGGATGAGATCTTGCGTGGAGCCCCAGATCGAGGGAGATTATCAGTGGTCTTGTATGTCTTCCATTTTCTGATGATTGCTCCCACAGTTGATTTTTTCACACCAAGCTGCTTGCCTATTGTAGATTCACTCTTCCCAGTCTGGTGCAGGTCTACAATACTTTTCCTGGTGTCCTTCGAAAGCTCTTTGGTCTTGGCCATGGCGGAGTTTGGAGTCTGACTGTTTGAGGCTGTGGACAGGTGTCTTTTATACAGATGATGGGTTCAAACAGGTGCCATTCATACAGGTAACGAGTGGGGGACAGAAAAGCTTCTTACAGAAGACATTACAGGTCTGTGAGAGCCAGAGATTTTCCTTGTTTGAGATGACCAAATACTTATTTTCCACCCTAATTTACGAATAAATTCTTTACAAATCCTACCATGTGGATTCATGGATTTCTTTTTCACATTCTGTCTCTCACAGTTGAAGTGTACCTCTGTTGCAAATTACTGACCTTTGTCATCATTTTAAGTGGGGGAACTTGCACAATCGGTGGCTGACTAAATACTTTTTTGCCCCACTGTATCAGTAACATGCCGACTGTCACTACGGTCAAACACAGAAACTCGTTATGTGCATTTGCAAACAAAAAAGGAAGTACAGACAGAGAACCCGCTACTTAAGAAGGTGCAATCTTGCTTTAGTTGCAAAGCTGTTATAGGCCTGACGTGATGATACCAAATACAACACTGCAACAACAGTTTTGTCCTTTCTGCAAATATCCTGTAATAGACAACACTAGATAATTACTTATCACAGTCAAACAACATTTTTACTAAATTGAGTTAATTCCAAACATGCATAACACCTTACAGAATACATATAACTCTCAGTATGAATGTCACATTATATCTGTAGACATCAAATATGCAGGTATTGTTAAGCTATGAACAGTCACAGCATCACCACAGGAGCGATGTAGTGACACTCAGAGACGTTACAAAGGAATCCAGTGTTACTGCTCAGCCCAACACATTTGAGGTCATAAAATACAAAAAGGGATTTTATATTTTAGTTTCATGCATGCCAACAGTGGTAAATAAATAAACGACTGAAAAAAATAATAGATGTGTTTCATCTTTTTGCTAGCTGTGTTTAAAACACTGTATGAAAAAATATGTTTCATTGGGGAGCAACACACTGATCAAACAAAGCACGCAGCAAAGAAATTTCAGTGCACATAAACTGCTTTTGTGACTTTAATTTAATGCCTCCTTTTTAAAAGAGTTTATTTCTAAGTTGTGTGGAAGCACTGCTCTCACCAACTTGTATATAGATCATACATGAACAATCTGAACATGCAACATGATGAAGAGAACATCCACACATTTCTTCTGCACTTGTCTGTGTTAAGCTGTTTGCAGTCTTTGACCCGTGAGTACACAAAATCCTGTTGCTGTGTGTCACCGAGAAGTAACATCGTTTTTTGGAATTCCACAAACTGCATGCTTGGATAGACTTTGACAGACTGGCAGGTCTTATAGCCGACAGCTGTCCAAGTCTGACAGCAAAAATGTCAGACTCTTTATACAACTGCAAGATGAAGTGCCTGAAATGAACTCAGAAATGAAACTAGTATTTTTGGATTGCATTACACACCAGGAACCTTTGCCTCTACGAAGAGTGAAATAGAGATGTCTGTTACGTGTCTATAACAGGCGTTAAAGGTAGTGAAAGGTCAGAGTGAGGAGAGCACACTTCATTTACACAGAAAAACAATTATGTTCTTCCTATTTAAGAACAGCATGATTAAAAACAGTGCAGTGAGTGACCGCTGTGCCAAGCAGAACTGCATTGTATTTAAACACAGACATGTGAAAGGGCCAAAATCTTCCCATCTGTCACTGTCATGTTTAGAGAGTGACACGAGGAGCAGGTTTGAGGATTCAAACGTGAAACTGTAGCTACACACTTATGCTTAGACCAGAAAAAGTGTGATGGTAAAGCATTCACTTCTAAATTCACCCTGTACCACTGCTTCCTACAGTCACTATCCACTCCCATGTTTGAGGTGCAGTGCAAAAAATCAGATTGAATGTCCTCTGTTTGTGTATCGGTGTTCTTCCTCAGTAGATTGACTCAGATTATCCATTCAGATACATAGTGAACAAACAGATTGCTTTTAAACTCGGATTCTTATTTACTTTGTTTTCCATCTTCAGTTTACAGTAACAAGTTACTTTGAGTTTTCCACACATGACATCCTTTATCCATTTTCCTCTTTTTCTCTCTTTAGAAAAAAAATCATTATCTTCTAATTCTCTTAGCATACGTAACATATTAGCTAAGAATGAGTTTTAATGATAGACAGCAAAAATATCAAAGTTGAAGAAGCCTAAATTAACATGCTGCAGAGATTAGATCGATACGCTGACCCGGGAATGACTCAACATTCCCCTGAAGGTGGACGAGGTGGGAAAAGAGAGGTCTGGGCTTCCCTGCTTAGACTGCTGCATATTTAAAATAAGCTGAAGATAATGCATGGATAATTTATCATTTATGTTTTTTTAGATTTGAACTTTGATTAATTAAAGTGGTTGTGATGAACTTTTGAACAAAGTGCATCATTCATAATACACAGTACAATGCACCACACTTTTCAGTCATTTTTTCAGGTGTTTTAATTTGTCATATTTAGTTTTTGACATTAAAGGTTCCAAAATATAACTTGAGTGTTTCTTAGTTTTAAACTCGTCAGTTAGTCAAATGTTTTCTCCTTGTTTAGTCGACAAAGACATTAGTTGCCAGGAACATCCCTACAGAAAAACTAGCTGTAAGAATTGAAAAGGATTTATCAATATGTAATGTGTTTGGGATTTAGACTCTGATGACCCCTCATGTTAGAATGGAATCCCAGAGATTTTGGACAGGACCCCTGAAGTCTAGATGCTGGGCTACTATTCAGCCTATGCATCAAGCTAAACATTTATGGCTTCATTGAGCACTCAGGAGACTGTTGCATTTTTCAGAGCTTTTACTAATGTACCTTTTGTGATCCTTTCATTCTTGTAAAATTAGGCTTGGAGTAAAAGCTCCACTCCCGTCATTACTTGGTGTTTCCGCTATTCAACCACCAGATGGTGGACTTCGACATGACCAGACCAGGAATAGAAATATTTTTGATACAGGGATTCAATTACTTATAGAACAAATGACTGTGCCTGGTCTTATACATATGACAGTTGCAAGGAGTTTACAGATAAGCTGACTAGACCAAAGGAGGTGCTGCTGCCACTGTCATAAGTAATGGACTGGTTAGACTAAGAACGCAGACTCAGAGGATTAAGTTCAGTGTGTTTATTTACAGTGAAGCAACAACAGAATGTGACAACAGAAGGATTTCCAATCAGTGATTCCAGGGCTCCAGTTCAGACAGGACCACAGGAAGTCTCTCTCTCAGTAACTCACTCTGAAGTGTTGACAGAAAAGTCCAGACAGGAGAGATAAAGAGAAAATGTTCAAGTCAGCACAAGCTAAATGGAGGATCACAAAGTCACCATTCACATGTTGCACTAGACTAAATGACTTTGCAGTCAGTGTGTAAATTAAAATCAGCTACCAAAAGGACTTGGTAAAATGACCAACAATATATTAAAACAGATCAGAGAATTCATTCAGAGTCATCACAGGATTTAGGAGGTTGGTGGATAATAATGCAGCAAACTGGACTTAACGTTGAAGGAATGAAATGAGCTCAGAGTAAATGGATCATAACTAAAGTTGCACTTGTAAATCACTGCTATTCCCCCAACACAGTCTGAACACTTCAGGGCATTCCAAAAATTTAATTTTTGTGGTCCACAAAGGGGGCAGCAGTAGCTGTTGAAAGGCTATTTAACAGTAATAGCAGGAAGACAGCTGTAAGTGTAATAGAGTGTACAAATATATTAATTTTCAAACATCATGCTGTAGCAATCTTACAGAAGTGTGGTGTTTGATCAATATTCATGGATAAACTATAAAAAATAAGATGGTCAGGCTGAAGCATCTCCTGTTTAACAGACTCAGGGTAGTGAAGGAATGATATGAAATTATCCACAAAGTAAATGTTTCGATTCCTGCAACACCATCTCTACACTCAAAGTAAAATAGTCATGTACAACTGTTGAAAGTCACTGCTGTAAATTTAGTTTTTTTTTCAAGGTGGAGTTTTTCCTCCTGTGGAAACTTTAGTTGATGTGTTGCGATGTGACTCTGTTCATCTGACAGCTTTCAGTCTCTGGATTGTTGGAGTTTCTTGATCTGAACCAGCTGAAGGAACAAAACAAATAAATAAACCAGAAAGAATGAATTATTTTATTTTACTACAGATGAGTTAGTTGGTTTCAAATGAGTGTATCACAGAAACATTTGTCTCACCACTCAAATACGATCAGTGTGCTCATGAGCATTATGATTCCCACAGTCTTCACTATAGTGTAGACACCAACCAGGTTTCCACCTGTAATGGAACAAAATTTTAGAGTAATTCAGACAGTATGTGACAAAATGAACATTTACCAGTAAATAAGACCATTCAAGGTGAAAAATTATTTTCAAGCCTAACACATAAACAGCCAGATATTGTAGGACAAAGTACAAGATTTGAATTTAACATAAAGCTAAATTTCATTCCTTTTCAACTCAATTTTAAGGAATACGACAAAAAATTATTTAAAAAAAGCTTTTGAAACTTAGTGCTGAGTAACTTTACATCCAACAGTCATGTTAATCTCTGCTGATGTCTGATTACCCAGATCATTAGTGGCCACACAGTAATAAACTCCTCCATCTGTTACATTGAAGCTGTAAATCTCTCCTTCAGATACTTTCACAGCTCCATCTCTGCTCTTCTTGAACCAGGTGAAGCTGCTGACTGGAGGTTTGGCTCTGCTGGAGCAGGTCAGCTTCACCCAGCTGCCTGCTGACACCAAACCTGATGGACTGATGGATGCTGAGGTGTCTTTAGGAGCATCTGGAGAGAAAAACATAAATATGTTGTCCGATGGGATTCAGTTCGACAACAAACTCTGATTGTCTTACATGAAACACTGAGAGTCTCTTCTGTCTTGGTGTCTTTTCTTTGGTTCACAGGATATCTGGCAGAGCAGCTGATCTTCGTTCCATCATGTGTGTCTGACAGAGTGATGTTCTGCTGGATTTTAGTTGTAAAGCTTCCATCTGTGTTTTCCTCTATTTTGTTGTGAGAGTCTTGTTGGAGATTCCAGGTGAGTTGAGGAGGGGAGTGTGGACAGGGAGTGAGAGCTGAGCAGGTTATAGTGACAGACTCCTTCTCCTTCAGATCACCTGGGATTGTAATACTGGGCCTCCAAGGAGAATCTGTGGTTTCACATCACAGACATATTAACACTAAAGAACAGTATATTATATACATGCAGTTTGAACCGCTGTAGATTCTCAGTTTTGGTAACATAAACTAAGACTGATCACACTGATACACACATAGATTAAAACTAAAAAGAAAATCTAAGGCTCAAAGTGTTACATTTGTTAGTTGTTTTTTAAATATGGACACATCAATCAATTTCTAAGAGTCCAGAAGCTAAACTGGACTTAAAAATATTAAAATCCAGTCATGAAACAGGGCAGCATAGCGGCACAGTAATTAGCACTGTTGCCTACATGTTTTCCCAGTGTATTCCCAGCGTACGGCTTCTTTCCACAGTTCAAAGACATGCAGTTAGTGGGCTTAGGTTAACTGGTCATTTGCAATTGCCCTTGGTTGTGAATGTATGTGCAAATGTTTTGCTGTGTCTATGTGTTAGCCCTGCAACAGACTGGTGATCTGTCCATGGTGTACCCTGCCTCTCGCACTAAGGTAGCTTGAATAGGTTCCAGCCCCCACTTGACCCTAACAATTATAAGTGAAAGAGAACTGATGGATAATGAAAGAATGACAATATAAGAAAGGAGGAGCTGTTGTACATGGAAGGAAGGCACTTAAGAATAATCCTTTCTGAAGCAAAAATGTAGAAATATTTGACATTAAAAATGTTACCAAGTCTCACAGAATTGTGTTTTTCTTTTTTCCTATTTAATAAAATAACAATGAAATCTGTCAGTTTTACCCCATTGTATGTTCCTTTGTAAATGCTTTGTAAATATCTGTAATAATTTACAAAATAATGTCAGGACAATGATTTTGAGTGTGTTGTAGATCAATCAGTATCGTTGACAATGTATCAAACAGGATCAGACAGCGAATATCACAACAAAGGTTTGTATAATTCAATGCTATAGATGGATTAAAAACTTCAGTCTTTACCTCTGACTGTTATTTGAACAGGATCCTTTTGAGCTGTTGCCTTGAATGGTTCACTCTCTACTCTGAAGAAGTATTTGTCTGTGTAGTTTGTGGTTAAATTAGAAAACAGAGTGGTGCAGTCTCTCTGACTCAGGTTCCCAGTAATACTCATTGGATAGATGTTAACTGCTGCACTACTGTTGAAGATCACGTTGTTTGGATATTTGTCAAAGTAGACATAATTTTTAATCCACACTCCAAAGATTTTTATTGTGCTGTTAAATTTCTGTTCATCTTTGGGTCTGAAGCTACATGGGATTTGCAAACAAGATCCACTCAGTGCTTCCATCTTCTTTGGTGCAGTGATGAAGAGTGCTGCAGAGTCAGCATAACCATTTAAAGCACCTGTAAATAAAGTGCCATGATTAACAAACGTCTGTTCTTTCCTCTGCTGTTCACTGTTTGTCAAGTGTTTGTTTTAAAATGGAGTTAAATTACAAATAAATCCAATAATGTCTTTGAATAACTGAACAATCAGCTCACCTGAAACAAAGAAAACAGTCAGTAAAATGCTGACTGTCACCATCTTCATACAATAAAACTCGTTCCTGGAATCATAAAAATAAATAAATAAATAAAATCAACAAAAAGTTAATGATTATGATTTAGTGACTATCATTTACATCTGTGGAGCTGTGTGCTTTGAAAATAGCTCAAACATAACAACAATAATGTAACAGAGTTTAAGTCTAAGATTAAAGCACAAGTTTTTAAAAAATGACATCATGTCTCAGTCAGTTCACTGAAGGAAAAATAAGAAAAAGTTTAGTTTATAAAGTTACGAAATAAAAGGAATAAAATGTTTCTTTCATAATAAGCACATGTGTTTTACTGTTAGATTAGGCAGTTTCTAAGAAAGTTTATAAAGACGACATGCACTTTAAGAACAACACAAGCCAGAAATAATAAATGTGTTTTAGTTTAGAAAGTTAAGAAGTAAAAGCAGTAAAATGTTTCTTTACCCCACATTAGATCTGATGATTTTCTTATGAGTGAAATGAAGCAGCCTTCAGCAGAACTACTATAAACTGTAAAATACAAATTATCATCTGAGGAAGTACATGTAGAGACACCCACTGACTGTAGCGCTGCATAATGAAGTCTGTTTTGTGCCGCCTGCTTATTTCCTGTCAGAGAAGTCAGATGTTGCCCTTAAAGACACTTTTGGTCTGTCGAAGCCTCTGACCTTAACCTTACACAACTGTTTTAATCATTCTCAGTACGATGTATATGTACAACCTGTGCTAACACAAATCAAGACTATGAAACACTAACTTTCTCTCTGTGTATACACACACACACACACACACACACACACACACACACACACACACACACACACACACACACACATGCACACACACACAGCATAAAGCATTCTCTCAGGTTGTTATCTGGATAGTTTCTATGCTGACAGCTTTAGGGTTACAGGGTTGTAAGGTGTTGTTATCCATAGGAGTATGGGTTACTCCACACATTTGTGGAACTTCATATAAAACTCCAGCATCAGTTGCTGCTTGTCATTTTACCACTAGGCCCTGAGAAGTGTGTGTGTGCTACTGGAGTGGAGATACTGGAAGACAGAAGTGGCAAAGCTGTGGGACTTGTCAGGGGCTTATTGGTATCACATGTCACATGTTCCAAAAGTAATGCATTAGACTAACATTTTCAGTAACACTGTACACATTACTGTACAATGATGCCGTTACTTGCGTAGACACAGCCCAACAGACAGATCCATGTCTACAGATAACAAAGACAGTGATTAGCAGTCAGCCTCCATTTCTGCCTGTACACATTTCTACCTGATCATGTTAAAGTTTCTTTCAGCTGTTTTTCAAATTTGTTTTGAGCTTTTTTGTGTTTTGAAAAGGAAGAAATTAACCAAACTTACCTGAAGCTGTGTGAAGAAGTTTTCCCCCTTGTTAAATAAAAAAGTATCTGTGATTAACCACAAATTTTTAGAAAACTCAGCTTAGTTTCATTAGCCACACTCAGGCCTGATTGCTGCCAGACCCATTGAATCAGGAAATCACTTAAGCAGAGTGTCTGACAAAGTAAAGAAGTTTAAAAGACCTCAAAAAGCATCACAACATGTCACAACCTAAAGAAACAACCAGGAAACAAAGTCAGTGACATCTATTAGACTGGAAATTGTTAAAAAAAAATAATTCAGAAGCTTTGAGATTCCAGTGAAGCACAGTGAGGACGATTATCCACAAATGGAGAAAACCAGAACCTGTTGAACCTTCCCAGGCTTCCAAGAGAAAAACATCTGAAGAACTGCAGGCCTCACATGCCTCAGTTAAGTTCAGAGTATGTGATGCAAAAATAAGAAAGGGAAGTGTTACTTCCTTATATTTATCATATATTTATGATGTTTCTCTTATAAATACGTTCCATAACAAAAATACAAAAATACACAAGAAAAAGATTAAACAAAAAAAACATATTTCACTGGAAACTTTTAATGATACATCATGAGGTTTATGAGAGCACTGGTCACCAACTTCAACAAACTACATAACTACAAACTACATATGTTCTGACTTGAATATCCTGAAAACACTGATCAGGTTCCCTGTGATGACCTACAAGGGAACATTTCTCTGTAACAACATTTGTTCAACTGCACACTCATTTACTCTGCACTTCTCTTCTGTTCTCAGTCTTGCACACTTACTTGCACACTCAGTAGATACAATGAGAGTTCATACTCTCTGGGCCTTCAAGTCTCTGCGTTACGCTGTTGCACACGTTGATCTGTGAATGCACTAAATCCTGCTTCTGTGTGCTGTCCTGCACTGAGACTAAAGAAGGTCTCTGCTTGGAGGAGTCAGTTTCATCATAATGAACATCTTCATTTTCTGCTGTTCTGACTGCTTTTTGAAGAGACACAATCTGTGAAATCAAACGGACCAAACACATCAAACAAGCCCTGTGCTGCAGCCAGAGATCAGGCTGACAGTGATTACCACAATAGACAATGAGGAGCTGGAGAAAAACTGTATTCCACCTTATTTTGTTTGTTTCTTCATCAGTTAATAATTATGCAACGAGTTGGTACCATCTGAATAACCACTACAATGTGTGACAGTCGGCATATATCAGTAAAGTGGTCAAACACAGAAACTAGCTCCCTGCGGTTGCAAACAAAAAAGGAAGTACAGACAGAGAACCTGCTACTTAAGAAGGTGCAATCTTACTTTAGTTGCAAAGCTGTTATAGGCCTGAGGTGATGATACCAAATACAACACTGCAACAACAGTTTTGTCCTTTCTGCAAATATCGTGTAATAGACAACACTAGATAATTACTTATCACAGTCAAACAACCTTTTTACTAACTTAAGTTAATTCCAAACCTGCATTGCAGCTTACAGAATACATATAACTCTCAGTATGAATGTCACATTATATCTGTAGACATCAAATATGCAGGTATTGTTAAGCTATTAACAGTCACAGCATCACTGCAGGAGCGATGTAGTGACACTCAGAGACGTTACAAAGGAATCCAGTGTTACTGCTCAGCCCAACACACAACATTTGAGGTCAAATACAAAAAGGGATTTTAAATTTTAGTTTCATGCCAACAGTGGTAAATAAATAAATACCTGAAAAAACAAATAAATGTGCTTCATCTTCATTCTAGAAGTGTTTAAAACACTGTATGAAAAAATATGTTTCACTGGAGAATTAAACACAAGAACACATAAACATTTCAGTGCACATAAACTGCTTTTGTGACTTCAATTTAATGCCTCCTTTTTAAAAGAGTTTATTTTCAAGTTGTGTGGAAGCACTGCTCTCACCAACTTGTATATAGATCATACATGAACAATCTGAACATGATGAACTAGACGAGAACATAAACACATTTCTTCTGCACTTGAAAGTAGATAGACATGTGACGGCCCAGAGTGTTTGTTAAGCTGTTTTCAGTCTTGCACACTTTGATCCGTGAGTACACCAAATCCTGCGGCTGTGTGTCTCTGAGAAGTAACACAATTGACTTCCACAAACTGCATGCTTGGATAGACTTTGACTAAAATAGAACAGGACAAAATTGGCAGGTCTTATAACAGACAGCTGTCCAAGTCTGACAGCAAAAATGTCAGACTCTTTACACGACTGCATGTCTGTTACGTGTATAGAAGCACGTGTTGAATTGTACCATCTACTCTTACCAGTAGTAGTTTATAAAGAAATAAAATTCATTTTGAACAGAACAGAGATCAACTTATGGGTGCTATCCTCCACAGCAGTCCCAATTTCTCATTTAGCCCATTCTTGCTCTAGAGCAGCGGTCCCCAACCTTTTTTGTGCCACAGACCGGTTTATGCCCGACAATATTTTCATGGACCGGCCTTTAAGGTGTCGCGGATAAATACAACAAAATAAAACTAGTATCAGTACCGAAAAAAAGAAGATTTATTCATAACACAGGTGAAAAGACCCAGGAAAACCGAGTTAATGATAAAAACAATAACAAAATAACGCTAAAAATTGACAAAAACCCTGAAAACCATACATTTCACATCCGAGCCTCAACTCTCGCGGGGGTTGGGGACCGCTGCTCTAGATAATAGGTTGGAATCAATCAAAGTTGAGGACAGGTCAGGCTGTAGCTCAGAGTCACATGCACACTAAACACCTTGACAGGGTGCAATCAAAAAACCTTTTCAACATCAGTTTAACACACAATACAACACAACTGAGGAAGAGTTGAAATGGCAAACATAGTTAACTCTGGACATAATGAGACTGCATAAATGTGTCTCTCATGCCTGGTTTGGTTTGCATTCATCACACTGGGACATGGACAGATGATACATATTAGATACATAATAGAGCATTAATCACTCAGCTCTTTCATGGTGCACACAGGTAAGGTAGAGTTAGCCAGTGGCTGAGTGCAAGCAGAGTTCAATCAGCACTACTCCTTTAACACTGAACAACAAAGCTGAGGTTACACTTTCCTCTTAAAGCTGATGTTTGGTGGAGTAGAGCACTTAACTCTGTTTGTCTGCTCTTGTTGGTTGTAAGGTTAAAGTGACGCTGATTCAGAGTGGGGACCGCACCCTTCACCTGTCTTTAAATATCTCAAAATGGCACTTGTGGAACAAAAACATTTGTTGACACAGAGATTCAATTACTTACAGATTGAATGACCATGACCGGTCTTATAACACAATATACTTATAACAAATGGTCCCATGTGTGAGCCCATTTGTTATAAGTAAGAAGGATTTCCAATTAATGATTCCAGGGCTCCAGTTCAGACAGAACCACAGGAAGTCTCTCTCACTCTGAAGTGGTGATATAAAAGTCCAGACAGGAGAGATAAAGAGAAAATGTTCAAGTCAGCACAAGATGAATGGAGGATCACAAAGTCACCATTCACATGTTGCACTGGACTAAATTACTTTCCACTCAGTGTGTAAATTAAAACACCTACCAAAAGGATTTGGTCAAATTTGACGACAATATATTAAAAAAACATTGGAGAATTCATTCAGAGTCATCACAGGATTTAGGAGGTCAGTGGATAATAATGCAGCAAACTGGAATTTAATACTAAAATCTGAAGCTTACATTAATTGGGTCATAACTTAAGTTGCACTTGTAAATCACAGTCTGAACACCTAAGGGCATTCAAAAAGTTTCACTTCTGTCTTCCACAAAGGGGGCAGCAGACAGCTGTTGAAAGGTTATTTAATAGTAATAGCAAGAACAAGGAACAAGACTGTAATAGATTGTAAAATTACAGCATTTTCCAAACAATATGCTGAATCAGTCTTACAGAAGTGTGATGTTTGATCAATATTCATGAATAAACTATTAACAATAAAATGGTCAGGTTGAAGGAGCTCCTGTTTAATAGAGTCAGGGCAGTGAAACAATGATATATAATTATCCACAGAGTAAATTTTTCCATTCGTGCAACACCGGTTTTTACACTCAAAATAAAATGGTCATGAACAAACTGTTGAACATCACTGCAGTGAATTTAATGATATTTGAAGGTGGAGTTTTTCCTCCTGTGGAAACTTTAGTTGATGTGTTGCGATGTGACTCTGCTCATCTGACAGCGTTTAGTCTCTGATTTGTTGGAGTTTCTTGATCTGAACCAGCTGAAGGAAAAGAACAAAAAAATAAACCAGAAAGAATGAATTATTTTATTTTACTACAGATGAGTTAGTTGGTTTCAAATGCGTGTATCATATAAACATTTGTCTCACCACTCAAATACGATCAGTGTGATCACGAGCATTATGATTCCCACAGTCTTCACTATAGTGTAGACACCAACCAGGTTTCCACCTGTAATGCAGAAAACAGTAAATAAGATTGTTTTAGATGAAAAAAAAGTTTTCAAGTCTAACACATGAACAGCCACATGTTGTAGGATAAATTACAAGATTTGAACTTCATCAAGCTACATTTAATTCTTTCTCAACTCATTTTTTAGGAATACGACAAAAAATGATTAAAAACAACAGCTCTGCTGAGGTGTCTTTAGGAGCATCTGGAGAAAGAAATATCCAATAGATCAAATTCTGACAGTCACCACTCAAAGATGATCAGTATGATCACTGAGCATTATGATTCCCACAGTTCACTATAGTGTAGACACCAACCAGTTGTATGTAATGCAAGAACATTTGAGAGCAAAGAAAACTGTATGAATTGACAGAATAAATGTTTAATAGTAAATGAAACAATTTAAGGTGAATTTAAGTGAAGATGACAACTACCTTTAAACAAAAGTGTAAAAGCTGCTGCAGGATCACACTTTTCTTTTTAATGTTTAAAGGCTGAACGACCACACTGTGAAGGATGAAGTACAATTGTGATTTTTATAAAATGAAATTCAGTCTCTTATAAAGCACATTTCTTTTTCCTCACTCATGAAGCGTATCACAGAGAAAATTAGAAAAAGGGAAAATTTTAAAAATAACTGGTGAGTAATTTTACCTCCAACAGTCATGTTAATCTCTGCTGATGTCTGATTACCCAGATCATTAGTGGCCACACAGTAATAAACTCCTCCATCTGTTACATTGAAGCTGTAAATCTCTCCTTCAGATACTTTCACAGCTCCATCTCTGCTCTTCTTGAACCAGGTGAAGCTGCTGACTGGAGGTTTGGCTCTGCTGGAGCAGGTCAGCTTCACCCAGCTGCCTGCTGACACCAAACCTGATGGACTGATGGATGCTGAGGTGTCTTTAGGAGCATCTGGAGAAATAAAAGAGAGAAAGTGATATCCCATATACTATATCGTCCTATAGGATTAAGTTCAACAACAACCTCTGATTGTCTTACATGAAACATTGAGAGTCTCTTCTGTCTCTGCTGTCTTGGTGTCTTTTCCTTGGTTCACAGGATATCTGGCAGAGCAGCTGATCTTCTTTCCATCATGTGTGTCTGACAGAGTGATGTTCTGCTGGATTTTAGTTGTAAAGCTTCCATCTGTGTTTTCCTCTATTTTGTTGTGAGAGTCTTGTTGGAGATTCCAGGTGAGTTGAGGAGGGGAGTGTGGACAGGGAGTGAGAGCTGAGCAGGTTATAGTGACAGACTCCTTCTCCTTCAGATCACCTGGGATTGTAATATTGGGCCTCCAAGGAGAATCTGTGGTTTCACATCACAAACATATTAACACTAAAGAAAAGTATATTACATACATGCAATTTGAATTGCTGTAGATTCTCAGTTTTGTAAGTATAAACAACAACTGATGTACAAACCGATTAAAACTGAAAGATCACATCAAAGAAATTGAATGCAATCCTGTCTGAAGCATCAATGTAGAAATATTTGACTTGTCCTTTTAAACTTAACCAAGTCTCAGAGTTGTGTTTTATCTTTTTTTGTTTTCTTCTTAGATAAAACAAAACAAACAAAAAACAATGACATTTCTCAGTTTTAATCCATAAAATGTTCTTTTGTAAATGTCTGCATTAATTTACGAAGTGTTGTGAGTGTTGTTACTTTTAGCTTCAACCAATATTGTTGACAATGAATCAAACAATAGAGAGCGAGGATCAGAACAAAGGTTTGTATAATTTTATCATATAAATGTATTAAAAACATCAGTCTTTACCTCTGACTGTTATTTGAAGAGGATCAAGTTGAGCTGTTGCCTTGAATGGTTCTCTCTCTACTCTGAAGAAGTATGTGTTTGTGTAGTTTGTGGTTAAATTAGAAAACAGAGTGGTGCAGTCTCTCTGACTCAGGTTCCCAGTAATACTTATTGGATAGATGCTAACTGCTCCACTACTTTTGAAGATCACATTGTTTGCCTCGTTGGCAAATTCGGGATTATTTTTAATCCACACTCCAAAAATTTCACTTTTGCTGTTAAATTTCTGTTCTTCTTTGGGTCTGAAGCTACATGGGATTTGCAAACAAGATCCACTCAGTGCTTCCAGCTGCTTTGATGCAGTTATGAAAAGGTCTGCTTTATGGGAATAATCAGCCAAAGCACCTGTAAATACAATTTAATGATTAATCCATTCACACATCAGTTTTAAACAAAATAACTACATGTTTTTCTACTCCCAAACAAAACTCTCATCTCTGATTAAATATTTGCTACACTTTAGTTAGCGTGAAATTTTTTTTTTGCATATTTCCATTTTAAATTAAACATTTAGCTGATATTCCAGAGATGGTAGGAACATTTCCACCACCATCTGCTGTTTGGATGTAAGATGGAAATCTTCATAATCAGAGTTTCAAAAACTGTCTATTGTAATGCTTGAAAGTGCCACCAAAGTTTTTTGTTCCTTAGGTGTTAACATTTTGTACAAAAACATTTTAATTTAAAGTCAGTACAAAAAGTAGGTCTATGTTCACTCTGTTAGTAAATGAAGTTTACGTTGTAAAATAACTCCAATAATGACTTTGAAATACTGAAATACTCACCTGAAACAAACAGGACAATCAGTAACATGCTGACTGTCTCCATGTTCACACACAGACTACTCTACTGCCTGGATTAAAAAAAGACAATTTCATGTATGGAGTTCTAACACTGTACTTAATATTTTTAAAGCTGTTTTATCATAAAAATGTTCCTTCTTCATTCATACAGTTCTTGTTTTTATTTTCTTGTAGGACTTTGGTTTAAAACATGGTGAAATATAAAAAATGTAACACAAAGCAGTTCATATAAAACTTGAACATCAGTAAATAAGATAACTTTATATGTGCCTGTCAGTGCAATGAAAGAAAAAGTTATTGAATAAAAGCAATAAAATGTTTCCTTACCAAACAATCCCAAGTGTAGAATTATTGTTTTGCAGTTTTAGAAGAATTACAGTGGACCGTGTCGCCCAGCCGATGTTGGAAAGAAGGAAGTACAGAAAGAGAACTTGTTTAAGAAAGTGCAATAAAGTCAGTTTATCACAAAGCTGCTGGAGGCGTCACTCGATGCCTCTGACAAAAACTCTTCAGTTCTGCTGATATCCTGTGATAGATAAGACTTCCTTAAAATACGGTCACAGTGAAATCACTTTTCTACAAGTACTTACATTTACATGTATCTTTTAGCACATCTGCAGTGACTGCATCAGCACTAAAATTAATCACAAAGTGTGGGAAAGAGCACAGTAACACTACAATTTGGTTGTTGAGCAGCAACACCAGGCATTTGATTTCTGGCACATGAGTTTAGTTGTGGAAAAATCCTATTTTATATCTGAGCTCAATAAATGTTTAGCCATTTTTAATTTAGCCATGTTGTAATGAGGCCACAAATGTAAATTTGGATTTGGGAAATATTAATTATTATGATACATGAGAAATATAAACTATTAAATCCCCCCATCTAATGAACTAACATGTATCTATAGATATAGATAAATGACAAATACTTTCTAATTTTACTGGTCAAAATGCAAAACCCTAATCAGTCCATCTAGTAGGTTATTTAATAAAATATTACGGTACAAATATTACAAATTGTTAATCTGAATTAGTTTATTCCCAAAATCAGATCTCAGTGAATACACGTACTGGCTTGCTGTCGTAATGATCGTTTAAGTGGTCCAGTCTACTTAAGATCAAAGTGGGCTATATGTGGCCTGTGAGGTAAAATGAGTTTGACACACCTGATGTAGAGTTCTTCATGGAATTGGTTTCCATGTTCAAGGAGCTTCATGGGTTCATCACCAAGCACAATGCAAAGCATAGACTACAGTGGCATAAAGCACACCAGCACTGGACTCAGTGCAATGGAGACGTGTTCACTGGAGTGATGACCTTTGACGTTTACCAGGATTTGCTCATTCAGTGCTGTTCTGCTTGTCTTGTGGCTTGTTGATATCCAGCTTTAATAGTAGTTGTTAATGGAAGATCGCTGAGCTAACAGGTGCTTTACAGTCAGGGTGGAAACTGGTCTTCTGCTCAATCACACGTCTCACATGTGTTACACGTCACGCATGTCATTGGTTCTGCTATTATAGTACAGATACAGTGACTTAAAATGGACAGCAGATCTGTGATGGGCCCTTAGCTGGGCCTTGGCTGGTCTTTGAACTTAATAACATCTCTTCTAGTGACATCAAAGAACAACTCAGTCTGAAACCAAGAACATGTATTCTTCAGTGTGATCTATGTGTACAGTACAGTTGTAAATTTTATAAAGTTTCAATTCACACAGCTCTGGTGAAGCCTACTTCTTACTTATTCAATTTGATTGATCGGCCAGGAAGCCAAGAACCCACACATGCACTGGTTTATGACTAAAGAATTACGGCAGATCTTTCAAAAATTGCACGAACAATGGAAGACCTGCATCTAATTTATTATGAAATTGTAGCTCTACACATAGCCATTTGAGAAAGAAATACTTTGGTTCCTCTATTGCGTAGTGTTTTCTTGAGATTGCAGAATAAAATGAAAGAGCATTACAATAAAACATATGAACTAGATGCTCCCAATGTAAGAAAAAAGTAGTAATGAAACACCCAGAAGACAAAAACAATGTAAAAGTAGAGTCAGTCTTGTCCTTCCTGATTATGTTCAACAAAAGAGGAAGTCACTGTGACAGTCTAAATCTTCACCCTTAAATATTTGTTTTTTCTGTCACTCACTCAAAGCTTGTAAGTTTAACCTTTTAATCGAGTGAAAAAATTTCAGGACAACTAAACAGCAGGTACAGACAGAGTACACGCTGTTTAGGAAAGTGCAGTTTTCTTGCATGCAAAGTAAAATATGTTCTTATAAGAACATAAGAACAAGAAATTCAGTGGCTCTGTGACAGATTCACAGCCTCTGTCTCACGCTATCTCCCCCTATTCTAGCTTTGATAGGCTGCACTGCCCAGCTGGCTGCATTTATCAAATCAAACTTCCAGTGTTAAAGCTGAAGAGAAAAATTTCAATCTTTGTGTGTACATCAGCTTCAGTACTAACCAGTATCACAGCAAAGCATTTACTGTGGTATTATGTGGTTGGTTTGATCTACCATATCTATGTTTTCCATCCTGCAGTGTTTTGCTTAATGATATGCTTTTAGCTTCTAGTCAGTATTAAGTCATTACAATTTTATTTATACAGCGTCAAATCACAAAAAACAGTCGCCTCAAGATACTTTACATTGTAAGGTAGATCCTAAATTAATACATACAGAGAAAAACCAAAATAATAATTTAACCCCCTATGAGCAAACACATTTGAGAGAGTCTGATACATTTATTAACAAAGTGCTCAGTTTTTACATACTGAAATTATATTTCAAACAGCACCAGGCCATAAAAGGGTTAATCATCAGTAAATGTCTAAGCTGTAACTTAAGATCAGCAAACAATATGTGTTTCATTGCAATGTAAATGATCACACCAAAGCTTTGAAGGAACTACATTCAGTTCACATGTACATACTCTGCAAACAAGTTAGGCATCAGTACTCGAGTAAAATTAGAAATGTATATCACATGAAGCAGATTTTGAAGGAAGTGATGAAAATAGTAGAAGTTACTCTGCTCTTACAAGAGCAGCACCCAGATGTTTTGATGTGATAGCCCTACATGGCTGAGCTGAAGGACAACAAGAAAGAGTCACTGCTGAACACAAAGAATGTCCATTAAAAAAATTTCCACTCACAATATGAATATCAATATTACAAAAATCAGTGTAGCCAGTGTATTTAAACCCTCAGTTTCCACCAGTTCCTTGTCGTGTCATTGTAGATATTATGTTTGCATTCCCACATGTTGTCAGTTGTTCAGCCAGCCATTCAGTCTTTCAGTCAGTCAGTCAGTCCTGTCGTTCCTGCTCTGTTCTTTCACTCGCTCCAGTAAAACATCATCATTCTACACCGTGAGTCCAGTGTTTGGGTCATCTCTTCCTCGCCTCCACACACAACCTCTGACACAGTCATAAATCTTAAAAGGCTGTACCTACAACCAGATCAAAGTTTTCCATGCTGTTGGTTTAAATCTCAACACATCCGTGCATAAACTATGTTACCACATTGAAATGTCCAAAGACAAAAAAGCACCATCACCACCCTCAATCAGTAAATAAACTGTTATTATAGTAAGTTATATTTATAAAACCCACAGATCCTTTACCCAGCAAACTGGCACCACACCCAGCTTCCATAAATCATTGCTCTGCTAGTCAAAAGGCAGATACACCACTCCTTTACAACACACACCAAATCATTCCACAAAAATTCCATCTTTGTCCTTCATCTTTCAGTGTACCAAGGTATATGCAGCAACCAATTACTTTACGTGTGTCTGCAACCAAACCTCCTCGTTTTCACTCCCAGCACTGGAGAGTCTTGCGTCAGTTGTTCTCAATAGGTCACATGATAGGGTGAGGCAGGGTCTCGTTGACTGTTATAAGTAATTACCTAGCAGTGTCCAACATTTGAAACATGGAGAGTTTGAAGACAAAATAAATTTCTTATCCACTTATTTAGATAAGAAAAAGACATCCAGCACTTCACATCACAAAATACGGAGTAAACCTTCAGCACAAATTATATTAAATATCACACAAAAACACTTTAAATTAAGTAAACATATTTTATTGAACACAAGTTTACATGTTTTGATGCCAGCTTGCCTGCAGCCATTTAAATTACCTGTGACAAACTTTTTCATTTCAACATGTCTACAATGTAAATAATAAATCATTCAAGAGCACACACAACATGCAAATACTGTATGAGCACGATGAAAGCTAAAATAAGTTTGTAAGTGGAGGTTAGTCATCTGCAGAAATGTCTCAACTGTCATGTAAAGTAGTTCCTTATTGGAGTGCTGCAACATCTATTTACACGTATTTAAGAAAAATCTAAACAAAAAAGTCAACTGAAAACAGCCGTGTGAGATTAAAGCTGAACATAAAAAGCTGCAGGATTTTGTTTAAGTAACTACTTAAGAACAACACTAAACCGGAAAAATGACATTTGTATGTGCAGGTTATGTGTGTATGTTTCTTTAATACACTGTGTTAATGTAATGTTACTTTTTTCTTCACCTGAGTGTAGAGTTCCTCTTGGCTGTGAGCGCACTCTGTGTTTTCGTGCTTTTTGACTTTCACCTGTGTGTACACCGTATCCTGCTGCTGTCCTCTGTACTGCACTGAGTCAGTGGATGCTTCATATCTCAGCACAGAGAAGTTGAACTCTCCATAATGGATGTTTTCTTCTTCTCCTTCTGATTTACTTGCTGGCTCTTCACTCACTTTTCTGAGGTTCCTGCTTGAAAATCAAATAGCCAAAATGAATAGAGTATCTTTCTGCTATTACAAACTCTATGTAAACAATCTTGGTATCAAAATATAGCTAAACCTTGTAAACCTTGTTCATGAGCTGTTTAAGTATCAGAGTCAGAGTCAGAGACACTTCATTTATCCCCAAGGGGCAGTTAAGATAGATGATACCTTGCCGACCGTACATACAATACACAAACATCACACTGGCAAGACAGGTCAGGCTAGGTAGCACTGGCCGGTCGACCACATGAGCAGCGACCCGGAACCAAAACAATGGAAAATGCACAAGAGGAGAAAAAAGAACTCTGCCCAGACTGAGCTCCAACGGGGAGATCAGTTTGAGAACAGAAAAAAAGCCTACCTCAGCACATAGCACATGAATCATCACATCTCACAACATAGAAGACGTAAGCTTCGAAGGCATTTGGAGGGGGTGGGGGGTGAGTGTAGGTCTGTGTCAGAGTACATGCATATGTGTGCGTGTGTGTGTCTGTTCCGTGTTCAGCCGAGAGAAAGTGTCCCTTCACTCGGTTGGGAAAAAGTCAACAATCTTCGGTCAACGCAGGTAGCCTTGAAGGAGGAGGGAGAGAGTCACAATATAGTCTTGTTATCTAAGGAGGAATTTTGTTATTCCCGTCAGTTTTTGCCTTGAGCATCCAGCTGGCGCCAGGGGGGCCGCATGAGATGGAGATGGTAGTTGTTTTGGTTAGTGCGAAGAAACTGCTTCCAATTTTACAGTTGGTCTAATGTCTGTCACTGGTCACCAGGTCTCTCAAATACTGTTGTTCTTCTCCAAGATCTTATCCATATTGCAAAGCCGTGAACTTCTTGAAGATCTTCCCATATGGTGTTCAATAAACACAGTCTGAGTACTCACAGCTTGCACATCGTCAATCATGTCAGCCAGCCTAATGCAGGTTTTGAATAGCTGTAACTGCTTTCTTTGTTCTTCGATAAGCCAGGTCTGAGCCAGCTCTGATCAGCCAGAACTCTGTTATCATCTTTCCGAATGGTAGATGTCATTCAGTGTCCTCTATCACGGGTGTCACCAGGCACGCGACACAATCGGGTATCCGGCAGCAAACGTCTCTGAAGAACAATCGGGCTCTCCTGAGTAGGGATGGGTATCCTTTAGGTTTTATCCGATACCGGTGCAAAACTGGTACTTTTGAAACTGTGCCGGTGCTTAAACGGTGCTCGAACCTGTGCTTAAACAATGGAAAACACAAACTTTGTCCTAAAACCTCTCGTGTTTAGCTGTTTTTTTTGTAAAAAGATAACAATGTTAGTCTTCTCTGCAGCTATAGGGCATATATGGTATCACTCTTGGCTGGAAGCAGTGCTTAAACATTGGAAAAACACCAACTTTGTCCAAAAACCTCTCATGTTTAGCTGTTTTCCACTTTTTCTTTGGTCATTTTAGTCTTTTTGGCCAGGGTGAAGGGAGTATCTGCCATCAAACAAGAAGTCAGCCGCATGTAACTACAACGGTGTTTGCTAGTTCACCTTACATGCATTAATGTAATAACGTGGTCAGCGTACTCAATGTAAATTACACACGAATAACATTAAGCTACTGACCCAGAGAAGAACGGCTGCTGCTGCCATCACCATCCTCATCATTTCTGCTACACTGGCAGGGCTAGGGGCCAGGACTATACTCTTCGGGTTTTTGGGGGATGTTGCTAACTCCGGGTCCGATAACAGGCACCACACCCGCAGTAGATGTGTACGGTGCTCGGTCTTGCAGCAAGCTATCAAATACGATGCATTTCTCTGCTTTTAAAAAAACGCTATGCGTCACCAGGTGTTTCATCAGATTCGAGGTGTTACCTCCTTTGCACAGTATCACAGTATCACCTTAAAGCACTTGTTGCAGGCTGTTGAGTTTGCATCTTTTGCTGTGAAGTACACCCAGACTTCTGACCGCTTCGCCTTGGGCGTTTTTAATCTGTAGCTCTGCTCTAAAAGAACGTACGTACCTGGGCCAGCCTACTATCCTCGGAAAGGTAAAATGATTGGCTAGAATCCAAAGTGTATGACATCTCAGGGGAAAAAAAGCACAGAAATAAAGCACCAAAATGTGCGCAGCTTTTCGGTCTGGTTACTACCGTTTATGTCATGGCACCGGACACCGGTACCCATCCCTACTTCTGAGCCCAGGCTTTTCGTCTAGAGTAGAGTGCCAATATCCGTTGAGGAACCAGTTGATCAGATCCACAATTCTTTGGGTTTTAGAGAACAAGACTGAGAAACTCTGAGGGTTAGAGTTAGACAAGATTAGACAAGGATATAGAAGCCAAGCAGGAAAGATAAGGGAGGGAGAGGGTGAGAGATCATATTTTCTGCTGTAATGTAATATTTACCAAACAAAGATAATCAGGCAGACGAGTAAGATGAATCCAAGGATTCCTCCAAGAATTAGCCATGTTGGGAAGGAGCTACCATTCTGCTCTCCTGAAAAACAAGATCAATAAGAAAAAACATTTCAGTTAAAGAGTTAAACAGAAGCCATATACGGATTCATTTTATATTTTGTATAGCTCTGTTTAGAAAAAAAGAAATAAACAAAGAGAAGACAACAGTAGATAAGATGAAGAAAAATTGGATAAGAACATGCAACACATTAGTGGTTTCGACCTAACTTTACCTCCAACAGTCACGTCAATCTCTGCTGATGTCTGATTACCCAGATCATTAGTGGCCACACAGTAATAAACTCCTCCATCTGTTACATTGAAGCTGTAAATCTCTCCTTCAGATACTTTCACAGCTCCATCTCTGCTCTTATTGAACCAGGTGAAGCTGCTGACTGGTTTGGCTCTGCTGGAGCAGGTCAGCTTCACCCAGCTGCCTGCTGACACCAAACCTGATGGACTGATGGATGCTGAGGTGTCTTGAGGAGCATCTGGAGAAATAAAAGAGAGAAAGTGATATCCCATATACTATATTGTCCTATAGGATTAAGTTCAACAACAAACTCTGTCTGTCTTACATGAAACACTGAGAGTCTATTCTGTCTCTGCTGTCTTGTTTCCTTGGTTCACAGGATATCTGGCAGAGCAGCTGATCTTCTTTCCATCATGTGTGTCTGACAGAGTGATGTTCTGCTGGATTTTAGTTGTAAAGCTTCCATCTGTGTTTTCCTCTATTTTGTTGTGAGAGTCTTGTTGGAGATTCCAGGTGAGTTGAGGAGGGGAGTGTGGACAGGGAGTGAGAGCTGAGCAGGTTATAGTGACAGACTCCTTCTCCTTCAGATCACCTGGGATTGTAATATTGGGCCTCCAAGGAGAATCTGTGGTTTCACATCACAAACGTATTAACACTAAAGCATACATGCAGTTTGAACTACTATGGATTCTCAGTTTTGTCAATATAAACAACAACTGACAGTCAAATCGATTAAACCTGAAACATCACTGGTTAAAAGTGAGACATTTGATGTTTTTTGTTAATATCGACACATTTTGAAGACCATTTCTGCACCAAGAATTTCAAATTGTTCGTCTATAATGAAAAGAAAAAACATATCTACAAGAGGAACCACACACACAGCTGCTTTCTCTGGGCATGTTTGCAAAAAAATGAAATTTGGGTTGTTGTTACATTTACAAGAGTCCAAAGTGAAATTTGAACAAAATACTTTTATGTTTCCACGGTGAACTGAATTAAATCATCGACGATCTGCATGAAATTCAACAACTTAAAACTAGTTAATTGTATTCTTGTTGAGATGACATGATACAGTTGAGTAGGAGTGGTTAGTTGCCTGAACTTGTGATGTTACAAGATCACGTGAGATTTCCAACCACAGGAAAATCACTGGGGTTATGAGAGGCAGAAAAGCATACACACTCCACATGTCTGCTGTTGCTATTGGTAAATGGACTGATTCTTGTGTAGCATTTTTATACTCTCCCAGACCATAAAGCGCTTTATACAACATGCCACACAAGCACTTTCTCAATGCTTTTAAGTGCTTTCAAACTAACATTCACACCTATTCATACTACGATGGATGCATCGGACAGCAATTTAGTATTTTGCCCAAGGATTTTTGGCATGCAGACTGGTGGAGCCAAAGGTTGAACCACCAACCTTCCAATCAGCAGATGACCTGCTCTACCTCCTGAACTACAGCCACCCATATTGTGGCTTAAAGCTCAATAACTGGCAGAGCAGCCAGTCTGAGCGGCCTGTCATAGACCTGTCGAGGACAAAGACGTAAAGAAAATTCTGTGTCAAACCTTGTTGGCTTTAAGTAAATGATTCTAAATTGCCCATAGGTGTGAGTGTGAGTAGAAATGGTTATCTGTCTCCTTGCAACAGACTGGTGACCTGTGCAGGATGTGCTCCACCTCTCGCCCGATGACAGCTGAAATAAATCCCTGCCCCCTTGGATATCTGATAAGGAAAGGAGGAAAAGGACGGATGGAGTGACAGGTATGTTCTAAATCCATTAAATTGGAGGAAATCTGGGTATGTATTATTGGGCCTCCAAGAAGAATCTGTGGTTTCATATCACAAACATGTTAACACTAAAGAACAGTATATTACATACATGCAGTTTGAACTGCTGTGCATTCTCAGTTTGCTGAAGTAAACTAAAACTGACGTAGAAATGAATTAAATCTGAAAAAACATCTTCTTAAAAAAATTACAATAAATTTTCTCTTCTTTATCTCATATTATGTTCTTTTATAAATGATTTGTAAATGTCTGCATTCATTAAAGAGAGCTAGTATCAGAACAAAGGTTTATATTATTTTTTGATATAAATGGATTAAAAACTTCAGTCTTTACCTCTGACTGTTATTTGAAGAGGATCATGATAAGCTGTTGCCCTGAATGGTTCACTCTCTACTCTGAAGAAGTATGTGTTTGTGTAGTTTGTGGTTAAATTAGAAAACAGAGTGGTGCAGTCTCTCTGACTCAGGTTCCCAGTAATACTCATTGGATAGATGTTAACTGCTCCACTACTGTTGAAGATCACATTGTTTGGATTTTTGCCAAAGTCACCATTATTTCTAATCCACGCTCCAAAGATTTTTCTTTTGCTGTTAAATTTCTGTTCATCTTTGGGTCTGAAGTTACATGGGATTTTGCAAACAAGATCCACTCAGTGCTTCCATCTGCTTTGGGGCAGTCATGTAGAGTGCTATCCACTGAGGATAATCAGCCAAAGCACCTGTAAATACAGTTTCATTATTAACAAGCTGCTGTTCATTGTTTGTAAACTGTAAACTGTAAACTGTAAACATTTTCAATCACAACACAAAGCGCTGGCTCTGTCTTTCAGGTTGTTTTAAAATGGGTGAAAGTTAAATTACAAATGAATCCAATAATGTCTTTGAATAACAGAACAATCAGCTCACCTGAAACAAAGAGAACAGTCAGTAAAATGCTGACTGTCACCATCTTCATCTGGATTCACAAAATACAAACAAACAATAAAATCAACAAAAAAGTGAATGATAATGATTTAGTTATTATTATTTATATCTGTGGTGCTGTGTGCTTTGAAAATAGCTGAAATATTAAAACAAGGTAAAATCACATGATGTGTCAGTCAGTTGACTGAAGGAAAAATAAGAAAAAGGTTAATTTATAAAGTTAATGAATACAATGAGTAAAATGTGTTTTACTGCAACATTAGGCAGTTTATAAGGAAGTTTATAAAGACGACATGCTCTTTAAGAAAGACAAGTTCAAAATAATAAATGTGTTTCAGTTTAGAAAGTTAAGAAATAAAAGCAGTAAAATGTTTCTTTACCCCACATTACATCTGATGATTGTCTTATGAGTGAAACAAAGCAGCCTTCAGCAGAACTACTATAAACTGTAAAATACAAATGATCATCTGAGGAAGTACATGTAGAGACAGCCACTGACTGTAGCGCTGCATAATGAAGTCTGTTTTGTGCCGCCTGCTTATTTCCTGTGAAAGAAGTCAGATGTTGCCCTTAAAGACATTTTTAACTTTTGGTCTGTCGAAGCCTCTGACCTTAACCTTACACAAGTGATTGAATCATTCTTAGTATGATATATATGTACAACCTGTGCTAACACAAATCATGATGATGGACTATGACAGACTGTATCTCTCTCGCTCTACACACACACGTTATCTGGACGTCCAGTATCAAGTGTTGCTTGCCTTTGACTGCTGGGCCCTGAGAGGCCATGCGTGTGCTGCTGGAGTGGTGATACTGGAAGATAGAAGTGGCAAAGCTGTGGGACCTGTTTATGTGATTCATTTATTAGTAGAAGCTTGGTAAAGGTTTTGAATTACATTTTCTCCTTCAAGCAATGGAAACTCCAAATTGAATTCAATGTAATTGTTCTGTGAGGTATTTGGCTACAGAGGATCCTTGTGGTGAATCATCAATCGTGTAGCACAGAGGTTCCCTGATGTTCCAACTTCTGGCTCGCTGATGTCATAAAATGTATGTTTTAGGTCATTTATATCAGGGAGGGTAAGAAATGTTGGTGAGATCAGTAACAGCATGCTGATGCTGAACTCCTCCAACCTACGCGTGCCGCTGTGTCTCCAGCTCCTGGTTTAACCTTTCCAATGGACCTTTTAATTGGGACGTATTCAGAGGGAACATTTCTCTGTAACAACATTTGTTCAACTGCACACTCATTTACTCTGCACTTCTCTTCTGTTCTCAGTCTTGCACACTTACTTGCACACACAGTAGATACAATGAGAGTTCATACTCTCTGGGCCTTCACGTCTCGGCATTACGCTGTTGCACATGTTGATCTGTGAATACACTACATCCTGCTTCTGTGTGCTGTCCTGCACTGAGTCTAAAGAAGGTCTCTGCTTGAAGAAGCCAGTCTCTCTGTAATGGACATCTTCATTTTCTGCTGTTCTTCTGCTTCTTGAGGAGACAGACTCAGTGAAATCAAATATACCAAAGTGAATTGCAATGACGAGCTGGAGGAAAACTCTCATGCACTTCGTCAAAGGAGCTTGCAAAGAAAAGCGTCTGGACTTCTTTAAGTTGCTTGAAGACGTTTCACCTCTCATCCGAGAAGCTTCTTCAGTTCATCTTCTCATGCACTTCATTTTGATACTAATCTGTTATGCATTTTAATTTACTACCAGGACATGAAGAGTTGGCTCTGTCCTCAGATTCTTTTAGCTTTGTTTCTAAAAGAAATTTAGATTGTAAAGATACAGACTATTTTAACAAACTCTGGAGCAGGTCAGCTCACCTCAAACAAAGAGAACGATCAGTAATGTGCCTACTGTCAGACAGAAACTGACTCCCTGGTTTGGCAAATATACAAAATACTAGCTACTTCATTGTTTGTTGATTACTACAGAGTTTTGATTGTCTTTAATTCACAATAAAAAACTTCCCCTCTGCAACCAGAGTTGAATCATGTCTAATAAACATGATTATTCACTTCTGTGAGTACAAGGTGGCTGAAAAATAAAAACTATAATAACACAGTGTTCGAGTTTTTGAGAGTAAAATTCAAACGCCAGTCAATGAAATTCCTGAACATATCTGTCAGTGGAATATGAGAGAAATGACAAAATACAGCTGAGAAATCAAAACATTTCAGTACCAAAGAAACTGAACATTAAGTTCTATGATTTAAGAGCAAAATTAATTTCTTTAACACAGTTACAATAAACCATACTAACAAGTTTCATGATAGAAAGAGTGTCACATGCATCAACTGACTATCACACTGCATAATGAAGTCAGTTTTCTCTTTCCTGCTTATATCGTGCAAAAGAGGAGTCAGAAGTCAGTGTGCCATATGATTGCATTAGCAATAAATTTAACAACGCTCTATATTAACAGTTACACACTATATAGAACCACCTTATAGAATTATATTTGTTCGCAGATGTTGGCAGCTATCAGCGAATAGTTATCAGCTATTTTGAAACAAAAAATGTCATGTGGGGGATGTTGGAGAAAGGACCCAAACGCTGGACTTAGTGGAATGAGCAGTGGGTTTATTTACAGTGAGGTAAATGTACACCACACAATAAATCTCCAAAGTGCTCCCTCGACTCCCATGACGTGTCTTCTCCTAAGTGCTGGTATTTCGTGCTCTCTGCCCCTGTGCCTTCGCACACCCCATGTGTCTTGCAGCCCTGTGTTCCGTTGTCCTCCTGAGGAAAAACAACAGACACAGCCGTTATGGCACCAACTCCAGCAGGCATACACTGAACAGCACTTTAAACACTGACATGGAGTCTAACTCAACGATCCTGCGCCAGAGGAAGCTCCATCGCACTGTTAAGTAGCTCCCCCGACGAGCCTGATCAGAAGCAGGTGTGTGAGAACCTAGGCGTGACTGGCAGCCGGCAGGGCCACGCCCATAAGGCCTGCAGGTGGCTGTCCTTCATCCTTCAGCCACACCCGCAGACACCCACACGTACACACACCAGCATGGAACACAAGAGCACAGTGCAGCAAATATACATCCAATACAATAATAATAATAACAACAACAACAGCAATAGTAATACTAAAGGTCCACACTGCTCACGGACCCCAAGTCCCCGGAACTGGGTCCGTGACAAAAAAGACACTTTTTATCCATAAGAAGAACTCCATAACAGCAAATGAACTGTACAACAGAAAATACAAATGCTATTTATGGTCTCCTCACAAGAATGATATGAAAAATAAACTAAGCCAATATGGCATGTCTGTTAATACAGAGACACACATGTTAATATGATCTCTGGTCTCCCACTCAGAGACACAGGTCTCCGAGTGTCCAGCATTCAGACGGCTACCTGAGGACTCATGTGAGAGAAAATCTGCTCACACAGACATGTGTCAAATCCTGTCAATAAGGCCTCTGCAATGGTCTGAAGACAGTCAAACTTGTCAGGTAGTGATGTCCAGCAGGTGAAAATGCAGCTCCATGAACACGCACAGCTGTGGATTCCAGCTGCTTCGATGTTGCATTAACTGGCATTAACTCAGCCAGTTAATGCAAGACAAATCCAGCTGCTCATTAAAGATTTCTGGTTTGATCAGAAAATAAAACATTGGTCCATACACCTGAAAGTCCCAAAAATCCATTGTGTCTCGAGCAGTGTTGGGTAAGTTACTTTAAAATAGTAACTTAGTTACATTACTAGTTACTTCTCTCAAAAGTAACTCAGTTACTTCAAGTTACTCATTACTTTCAAAGTAACTAGTTACTAGGGAAAGTAACTTTGGTTTTACTCAGAATTCTCTTGTTAATGTGTTGCTTCCATAGCTTTGCCAGTCTTCTAGCTTGCTTACTTGCCACAAGTGCACTGTGCCACCTACCAATAGAAAGAAAAAGATAATGTGCATATTTCCACGAGAGAAATCCCACGCCTGGACCGTCATTGACTGCTGCCATGATTCTAGCCTACGTCACAGCGTCATGCGCGCCTTTTACATCCAACACAAAAACTGCGGTCGTGGTGCTTTGATTGTACTCAGAACTCGGAAATTCTGCCTTCTGAATAGGAAGATGTAGGTAACACCAGACTGCAAATGAGCTGCATACAGGGCTGGACTGGGACAGAAAATTGGCCCGGGCATTTTGACTAGAGACCGGCCCACCATTATAGGAAAAATCATAAAGCCTTTGAATGAAAATAAACGCTGTTGTGACAGTGATGTACACTGTTTTGATGGTATATATATGCATCAATCTATCAATCGTTTGTTGTAAGATTCAGATAATTATTTTTTAAAAGCTAGACATTTTAAATGAGAATAAGAAAGAAAAGTATTTCTTTGTGCCCCCCTCTCCCTGTTAATGCCCTACATGCCCCCCTGGCAAAACTTTGCTAGATCCGCCCCTGCACAGTTACCAGCTGTCAGCTACTTAGAAAAGGATCCTGGTGTTATTTGTCTCTCAGAAACAGTTCATAACTTCCCTTCAACTCATTCATGTCACCTAAAAGGTAAACCTGTTTCTCCATCACCTGTTCAGCTCTGATGATTCAGTAAGGACATCTCCTGGTTTCATCTTCATGTTTCCCTCTCACCAGATAACCAAACCGACATCATGACCAGCAGCTTTTTTGCAGCTGTGGCTCCAGCAAACATCAGCTGATACTAGAAATTAATATTAATTTCCCCCACACCCCTCTAGCAGATCATTACATGAAGGAACCTTTTAAAAAACAAAAAACAAGTGCGTCCATGCTCACAGGTGTACACACGGGTGATCACACCCACAAACTACACCCTTTTTGGCTCCTACCTCAAAACACACTGTGTTCTGTTGATCTTATGTGCTGCACAATAATGTTTAATATTTAGTATTTACTGTCATATTCCCATATATCATTGTGATGTTGTTTATTCTATTACTCTTGTTCTCTTCTGCTTGTTTTCTTTTTTCTTTCTCAGCAGGTGACCCAGGTAATTGATATATGCATTTTTTTTTATTTTTTTTTTTCTTCTTTTTTTTCTTTTTCTGCTCATTCTGTTGGTTTTTGTCTTTTGCCCTTCTCCCCCGTCCCTCTTCTCAGCTGTTTCTCTTTCCCTCTTTCTTTCTCCCCTTCTTTCCCCCAGTCAAGTCTGTCCCATATTCAGTAAGTGAAAATAAAATAAACAATAAAAGGTGAATCAAATGGACCATTATGGCAAGGCTGGGATGGTCAATTTGGTAAAGTAAATCCGTTGGGCATCTTTCTTTGCCTTTAGACAACAATTCTGATGGCAAAAGAGCCAAACGGGACAGGCAAAAAAAAAAAAAAAAAAAAGAAAAAAAAAGAAATTAATATTAAATAAATTCTAACAATAGCTGATCAAGCTTAAACGTGCTGCTGCTGTTTAGCGCGACATCCGCTGGTTTCCTCTTTCGGCACAAAGTGGGCGATAAACAAACAAGAGAGAAAAGACGATCAGCTGATCATTGATCAGTTTTCATGATTGAAGTAGAAACGGGAGAGGGAGGGAGACAATGAAAGAAGAAGAGGCAGCTGTGCAGCATAAAGACACAGAATAACTCCAGCTTTGTGCCTTTTTCATTGTAGCTGAATTACGGGACAAACTGTTCCTTTTCACCTCAATAAGAAACGCGTAATATTTTCTCTGAATACCAGACGGGACGGTTGGCAACTCTAATAACTTATGAACAAAATAAAGTTCAACATCATTAACTTCATAGCACCCACCCAGCTATATAGAAACTCCGTCATGCTAGCTAGCACGCAGTACGGAAAAAGTCAGAATAACGAAAATAAACTCCACCTAAACTTGGTTCATATCTGACCCAGATAGACTGCAGGTCATAACTTCTTACCTGAAGTTCAGTTCACACTTGGACCGGCGGCCACCTCGGGTCTCTTTTCCTTCTACGTCCCTTTTCCTTCATCCACCTGCTGGCCTCCACCACTTGCTAATGTTACTGAATCTGTGGAAACTCCGCGATAGGCTCGTTACTTCGTGTGGTGGCTATCTAAATCCCAGTAACGAGTAACGCGTTCCTGATTTTGGCATAATAACTAGTTACCGTGCTCGTTACCACAATAATAACGTAGTTACTGTAACGCGTTACTTAATAACGCGTTAGTCCCAACACTGGTCTCGAGTCCACAGATGTATCCGTGTATTTCCGTGGTGCTGATGCTGTGCTGAGCGGAAAGCTCCTGAAGCTTTTGAAGTGTCGGAATGTGGAAAGCTAACAACGACCCTCTCACCAGTAGGCTAAGTTATTTTTAGCCAATTACAAGTTGAATCTGGTAGTTGGGGTTGTCTATGTGTCTATGCGAGCTGATTTGCGATGTGCACCGCTGGCGCGGCCAATTATTTTTTGATGCACCTTCTCAGATTATTTCACTGCGTGTCGTGCCCAGGACTGGACTGGGACAAAAAAAAAAAAACAGCCCGGGCATTTTGACTAAAGACCGGCCCACCAGGTATTAAAGCCATAAAGCCTTTGAATGAAAACAAACGCTGTTGTGACAGTGATGTACAATGTTGTTGGTATATGTATGATTTCTATTCATTTTATGTCAGATAAAAACTTTGGTTGTAAGCTTCAGATAATTATTTAATAACAGCCAGACATTTTAAATGAGAATAAGAAAGTATTTCTTTGTGCCCCTCTTTCCCTGTTCATGCCCTACCTGGCCCCCTGGCAAAACTTTGCTAGAGCCACCCCTGCACAGTTACCAGCTGTCAGCTACTTAGAAAATGATATTGGTGTTATTTGTCTCTTAGAAACAGTTCATAACTTCCCATCAACTCATTAATGTCACCTAAAAGGTAAACCTGTTTCTCCATCACCTGTTCAGCTCTGATGATTCACTAAGGACATCTCCTGGTTTCATCTTCATGTTTCCCTCTCACAAGATAACCAAACCGATATCATGACCAGCAGCTTTTACAGCTGTAGCTCCAGCAAACATCAACTACTAGAAATTAATATTAAATAAATTCTAACAACAGCTGATCAAGCTTAAACGTGCTGCTGTTGTTTAGCACGACATCTGGCGCAAAGTGGGCGATAAACAAACAAGAGAGCCGATCAGCTGATCATTGATCAGTTTCATGATTAAAGTAGCAATAGGAGAGAGAGGGAGAGAAGAAGAGGCAGCTGTGCAGCTCCACCTTTGTGTCTTTTTTCATTCTAGCTGAAGTACGGGACAAACTGTGTCCCTTCTCAGCTCAACACGAAACGAGTAATAATTTCTCTGAATGCTGGACAATTCCGTCTTTTTACAGGACGGTGGCAACTCTACTAACTAACCTTATGAATAAAATAAAGTTCACTATCAGTAACATCATAGCACCCACCCAGCTGTATAGAAACTCCATCATGCTAGCTAGTACGCAGTACGAGTTATTGTAACTGACTGTAAAAAGTCAGCACAACGAAAATAAACTCCACCTGAACTTGGTTTATATCTGACCCAGATAGACTGCAGGTCATAACTTCTTACCTGAAATTCAGTTCACCTGACACTCGGACCGGCGGCCGCCTCGGGTCTCTCCTTGTCCTGCCTCCCCTCTCCCTGATCCACCTGCCAGCCTCCACCACTTGTTAATGTTACTGAATCTGTGGAAGCTCCGCGATGCTACCACCAAACAACTGAGTTATTTTCACACACCGGCCAGCATCTGGCCAATCCACCACCTTTCATTGTTTATACCGTTACACAAACAAAAAAACACAAAAAAACCACAAAAAACCAGGAGCACGAGAGTCCAGAACCAAAACACGACTGTTCACTAGTCCGTAACACAGTCAGGGGGCCGACCACGCACACAGCAACGGCGGCGACGGGCAAACAGTTCTGGGGACCGACCGTGCACACGGCAACGGCGGCGACGGGCAAACAGTTCTGGGGACCGACCGTGCACACGGCAACGGCAGCGACGGGCAAACAGTTCAGGAGGCCGACCTCTTGGAAGGTAGTGGCGGCCACTGAGCAGGTCCGGAGGACGGCCGCGATGCCAGCAGCGGCGACGAACTCTTTCCGGAGGCCGTCCCCGAAGGCCATGATGCCATCTTAGAGGCCCGGAAAACGGCTGGCAGAGGCGAGGCGGAACGGGTCGAGCTGGCACTGACGGCGGCGTGGCAACCACAGGACCAGACGAGGGCGGAGCTGAAGCAGGACCAGGCGTGGATGACGGCAGCAGGACGGCTGCGGAACCTGACGGCAGCGGGACGGCTGCGGAACCTGACGGCAGCGACGCTGCAGGCGGTGGCGTGAATGCTGCAGGCGGTGGCGTGAATGCTGCAGGCGGTGGCGTGAATGCTGCAGGCGGTGGCGTGGAAGTTGCGGGGGATGAGCCAGCAGGTGACGGCTGAACGGACTCCCACGGACTGTCAGCGGATGTGCGGATGTGCTGGCTGGGTCCTTCAGGACCCTCAGCTAACGAGACGTGGTGCTGGGTGGGCTCCTCGGGCCCTCCAGCAGACGTGGCGTGGGGCTGGACGGGCTCCTCGGGCCCTCCAGCAGACGTGGTTCTTCCGAACCCCCAGCAGACGAAACTTGAGGCTGGCTGGGCTCCTCAGGCCCTCCAGCTGACGAAACAGGAGGCTGGCTGGGTTCTTCCGAACCCCCAGCAGACGAAACATGAGGCAGGCTGGGTTCTCCAGAACCCCCAGCAGACGAGACTTGAGGCTGGCTGGGTTCTCCAGAACCCCCAGCAGACGAGACTTGAGGCTGGCTGGGCTCCTCAGGCCCTCCAGCTGGCGACACTTGAGGCTGGACGGGCTCCTCGGGCCCTCCAGCTGAGATTGACGGCTGAATGGGTCCCTCTGGTCCTCCAGCAGAGGACAGGGGCAGAGGGGCGGACTCACTGGAGCTCTCAGCAGGGGATGACGGCCGAGACTGCTCAGTAAAGTCCTCTAATGAAGCTGCTGGTGCTGGCATCTCGACCTCTAGGGGTCCAGAGTCGGCTGGTGACTGGCACCCAGCCTCTGGGGAGGCCCTAGAGGGAGCAACTGTCTCTGAGATGGCCAGCTTAAATGAACCAGCTACAGTTTGTGTGGAGTGTGTTCCCTGCTTGTAATGAGGCTGTGAGGATAAAGGCTGGGTAAATGAGTGGACAGGCTGCTGAACTGGTGGCCACTGAGCTACAGGTAGCGAAGTAGTAACAGGTGGTGGAGTGGCTGGCTGAACTGATAATAAGGCTGATGAATCTCTTGCCAACTGAGCTATTGACTGGGCTATGGACTGTAACATGGTGTCTACTGGGTCTGACTGTGACTGTAATGGAGGTGATGATTGAGCGGCTGACTGAGTTAGCGACTGCTGGGCAGCTAACCGAGCTACCGGCTGAGCAGCTGACTCAACGAACGAACACAGCCCCGGTATAAACAGTCATATGAACTGGTGAAACAGACAGAGCGTCTCTTCCACTCACCACAGCCGGCAGTTCCGAAGTTCTAATCTCTGGCTGTGGGGCGACGCGCCGACGGCGCGATCGTCGCTTCCTCCCGGGCAAAACCTCCGGCGGGCCGGGCAAAACCTCCGGCGGGCCGGGCAAAACCTCCGGCGTCCGGCTGGGTTGGGAAGCGGTAGCGGCTGGTGGGTGTAGGTGAAGTTCGTGAAGGATGAAGTCTTGCACGAGTGGGTGTAGCGAGTCCAATAGCCAGGGATAATCCGTGAGCAGCTGTTGCAGTCTGGCTTCCAGAACGTGGAGGAATGCTTCTCCCTCATGCTCTAGCCACAGGTTGATTATGTTTGAGGCGGAGTTCGTGATGAGGTCCCGAAGCTCCGTGGGTGGGGTGAATGCCGCTGGATCCATATCTGGCTGGTCCGTACTGTCACGGCGAGTGAGGTGAGCCGTGTGGAGGAAATGAAGGAGGATCCAAATGCAGGCAGTCGTGAAGGTGTAAAGGTGGTTTATTGAACATGAAAGTAAATACAAACGGCAAATGGAGCTAGAACTAAACTATACTGGGATCAACTAAACTACAGAGCACAAACCTTAACGAGAACGACCAGAAGAGACTAACGGCGGACAGCAGGGAGAACACACGGGTGAGACATGGTAGAAACGCAGATGAGGCAGGGTGGAATACACAGACGGACCAGCAACTACAATGACGGAGGACATGACTTAAATACACCCAGAGAAACACAGGGGAATTACACACAGGTGGTGGACACAGCTGGGAATGATCAACAAGACGAGACAGAGGTAAAACTGAACACACTCACATGAGACCCAGACCTTCACAATAAAACAGGAAATGAGAACACCACACCAAGACGCAGACCTGACACTGAGAAACAGACAGAATGACACATGGAACCTGAACTAAACTAAACGTGAGATACAACCGAGAACAATTCCTTAAACATGAAACTCAAATAATAAACATCATAATCATCATCATCATCATAAACACAACAAGAGAACAAGAAAACAATCCCTGATGCAAACTAAAACCAAAACATAATAACCTCAAACATGGAATAACAAAAACATGAAACTCCACATACTGGGTCCAACGGACCCAGACCCGTGACACTTACAATGCACCACTCGGCTAATTCATATTTCTTCAGAAATTTGGAAATGATAGCTAATCCAATAGTTAATCTGTTATCTAATTTTATAGCTAATCTGATAGTTAATTTGTTTTCTAATTGTTCAGGATAAACCAAGCAGATGGTGTCTTGAAGAATGGCTAAAGCAACCTGTAACTTGCCAACAGACAGGCAAGGATCAGATGACTTGAGAACAGTTGCTAAACTGGCATAAGAAGCAACCTTCTTACTGCAACATTCTTATGCAGGAGGTGGAAGAAGCAGTTCCCAGAGAACTGCTGGGAGGATATGGAGGCAAAGGCATAGCATGAACATAGCATGCTAGGCATTATGTAGAGATGCATGACTGTCTGAGAGCACTGCACCACATCCATGCAGCTAGTAGATGGAGTAGATAGTTGATCGTAGATAGAGCTAGTAGACCCAGACAGCAAATAGGCTTGGTTCTGGTTCTTTTTCGTCTGCGAGTGATTGATTTGGAAGAAGCAGAAACACTGGGAATTACAGCAATGCCATCGGCATTGACTTTTACACCGTGGGAAAGGGAAAGTGATGTAATGAATAGACAAGTAGCCAAACACCTGGGAAAGCAGACATATGACTGAATGTAGATCTCCCCATTGAACCAATGCACATGCTTCACTACAATACCTACAATAGCATATCTGCAGATGTTGTCAACATCTGTCATGGTCTGGGTGAGTGGCTGTGTTTTTTCATAGAGCTGGACTTTTCACCTGTGGGTGGAGCCCCTTCATTCCAATCACAGTCTGGACCTGTTTGCAATTTGGGCTACCTGCACTTAAGACCAGCGATCTCTGTGAGTCCTGGACAGATCTTCTGCTAACATGAGTTAGTGTGAGGCCTCCAAGTTTTTCTATGCATCATAGTTTTCAGCGTATGCTTACCTGGTGTTCTTCTCCCTGCGATTTTTGGGAATTCTCTGGTCCACCATTTCACTTTTAGCAATACTCACCATTTCCAAATGCTGGTCTGCTAGGTAATCACCGTCACAGCCAAGCCACTTGGATTTCCATTCACCTGCCTGACTCCTTGCCATTGCTCAATGGATTCACAGAACTCCCTCCCTCTGGACCCTTGGTTTCTGGACACTCACCCAGACCAGTTTAGCTTATGCATCCACTTCCTAGCTCATGTTTCATTGTCTACAGTTCATATTTCTCGTTCATAGGTTATGTTTCTATTTCCTAGCGTTTTGTTTCGTTTCATAGTTCAGACATAGTACTCAGGTTTGAGATAATTTAGTTCACAGCCATCTCCTGACTGTCATGGTTGTTTGAAAATAAAATCTTATTATAATGTTTGAACCTTTGACACCAAGCTGTGTTTGCATTTGAATCCATTCTCTTGGGTTTTGGTCACCCGGCCCTAGTAAACATATTGTTTTAGCAGGCAAGTTTCAGCTGAAGTGAAGTTTGAAGCTTAAGTTTAAGAACTTAGTTTATGACATTTTATTCACTTTGTTCAAATCTGAAACTATAAGTTTAGCTACATTTAGTTCATCTCTCCCCAACAGAGTGCCTGTTCTCTTTTTCTATCAGTATATCAAAGATGAGTGGACCGTGTAATTTCCATTACTTCACTGGTTTGTTTAACAGACAAATTATTTTTATTTAATGACATTTCAATGTATTTTCAATAAAATTGTTCAGATGATGATTTTTAGTAGAAAACTCATTTGTATCACTTATTCTCTCAGCATCATGTGTTATTATACCTTGTAAATGATCAACTTAATCATTGTAAATTTGCAGGCTTTGAATTAGTAACAGAAAAATGATTAATGTTGAGCATGTCACTTTAGATGTTCACAATACAGTAACATCTGACTTCCTCTTTTGCACGATATAAGCAGGAAAGAGAAAACTGACTTCATTATGCAGTGTGATAGTCAGTTGATGCATGTGACACTCTTTCTATCATGAAACTTGTTAGTATGGTTTATTGTAACTGTGTTAAAGAAATTAATTTTGCTCTGAAATCATAGAACTTGAGGTGAGCTGACCTGCTCCAGAGTTTTTAAATATACAGACTATTTTAACAATTTAAATTTCTTTTAGAAGCAAAGCTAATAAACCAACGTGTCTGTGAAGGTTCTCAGTCATCCAAACCTGAAGACAGAGCCAACTCTTCATGTGCTGGTTGAAAATCAGCAGAAAATGAAGACGTCCATTACAGAGAGACTGGCTTCTTCAAGCAGAGACCTTCTTTAGACTCAGTGCAGGACAGCACACAGCAGGATTTATTCACAGTTCAAAGACTGAAAATAGCTTAACACAGACAGGTGATGGCACAGAGTGTATCTACTCTCAGCTTATACATTCTTGGAATAACTCATGGTAGTAAAAAGTATTTGAGGGTGAGGAAGTAATTTCATACTTAAGCTGCTGTCATGTCTGACTTCCTCTTTCACAGGATTTTTGCAGGAAGCTAAAAACTGACGATTTTTTCACTGCTGTATTTCAGGGGCATCATGTCACACCTCTAGCAGCTTTGCAACCAGACAAAACAGACTTGTTGAACTTTCTTGAACTGCATGTTTTTTTTGTACCTCCTTTTTAATCTAGTGACTTATATGTTAAGTTGACTAAATGTTTCACTAAAAACATTTTCATCTCACTGTGAGATCTTCACTTGGGTGTATTTGGTAAGGAAACATTTTACTGCTTCTTGTCACAAAAACTTTTGTTTATTCGTCTTTTACTAAGAGAAGCATACATATTTTATTTATTGATGCTTCAGTTTTCCAGGAACTGTTATGTTATTGTTTTCTTATTTCAAGTGGTTTCAAATCACACAGCTCTTTAGATTTTCTTTATCTTTGGTAATAAAAACAGAAAATCTGCTGATAAAAGTTTTGATTGTTAACTTGTTTTGAAACACACCAGTAGAGTATAAAAGCTCCATGTGTGAAATCATTTAAATAAAAAATCATTTTTGTTCACAAATGCAGGGAATGAGTTTCTGAACATGGTGACAGTCGGGATGTTACTGATGGTCGTCTTTTTTTCAGGTGAGCTGTTTATTTAGTCAATCTAAGACATTTTTGAATCATTTATAATATTATTTGTTTCTTCAAGCAAAGTGAAAACAGAGACTTTTTCTCTTTATGTCTTGAAAAGCTTTATGTAGAAACGAGAGGGAAAATGTCAGTTTGTTTCTACATAAAACATACACACACAGAAACATAATGATACTAATAATTTGATCAAAGTTTGTTTAAAGTTTTGTTGGGAGCAAAATTCTTTTTATTATTATTTTTTTTAACAATATTTAATGTGTGAATGGGTTAACCATGAAACTATCCTTACAGGTGCTTTGGCTGACTGCCTTAATGACCTTTTTGTAACTGCACCAAAGAAGCTGGAAGCACTGAGTGGAACTTGTTTGCAAATCCCATGTAGCTTCAGACCCACAGAAGCACAGACATTTATCAGCACAAGAAAAACCTTTGGAGTGTGGATTAAAAACAATTCTGATATTACCAAAATCAAAAACAATGTGATCTTCAAAAGTAGTGGAGCAGTTAGCATCTATCCAATAAGTATTACCGGTAACCTGAGTCAGAGAGACTGCACCACTCTGTTTTCTAATTTAACCACCACATACACAGACACATACTTCTTCAGAGTAGAGAGTGAAACATTCAAGGCGACAGCTTCTTGTGATCATCTTCAAATAACAGTCAGAGGTAAAGAAATGTGAGTTTATACTTTGTAACATGTTATTTTTAATTAATTTTAATTAAATTAACTGCTGAGGAAATGTTAGATGAAAGACATAATGATCATCATAACTAACATCCTGACACTAAAAGGATATATGTATTTCTTTCTTTTAATTTCTGTGCTGCTTTGTTCAGGACTTGATTACATTTCTGAACTTCTATGTGAATTCAGGAAGATAGCATCACGTGATTAGTTTGAAAGATTTTGTCCTCTTCATTTTTAATATGTGTTTGATGTGAAACCACAGACTCTCCTTGGAGGCCCAATATTACAATCTCAGGTGATCTGAAGGAGAAGGAGTCTGTCACTATAACCTGCTCAGCTCTCACTCCCTGTCCACACTCCCCTCCTCAACTCACCTGGAATCTCCAACAAGACTCTCACAACAAAACAGAGGAAAACACAGATGGAAGCTTTACAACTAAAATCCAGCAGAACATCACTCTGTCAGACACACATGAAGGAAAGAAGATCAGCTGCTCTGCCAGATATCCTGTGAACCAAGGAAACGACACCAAGACAGCAGAGACAGAAGAAACTCTCAGTGTTTCATGTAAGACGATCAGTTTGTTTTTTCATCCTGCAAACATATCATGATTTATAGGATATAATTTATTTGTCCAGATGCTCCTAAAGACACCTCAGCATCCATCAGTCCATCAGGTTTGGTGTCAGCAGGCAGCTGGGTGAACCTGACCTGCTCCAGCAGAGCCAAACCTCCAGTCAGCAGCTTCACCTGGTTCAAGAAGAGCAGAGATGGAGCTGTGAAAGTATCTGAAGGAGAGATTTACAGCTTCAATGTAACAGATGGAGGAGTTTATTACTGTGTGGCCACTAATGATCTGGGTAATCAGACATCAGCAGAGATTCATGTGACTGTTGGAGGTAAAGTAAAGATAAATATAAAACTTAGTCATCAGGACTGTATTAAAGTCTTTGGAATCTGCATAAAGGACAAGTCCAGAAATTTAAGAAAGAGTCATGTGTGTAAATATCTGCTTTTACTTTTATTTTTAAGTGTATCTTATTTTGCTGTTTGTTTTTATACCTGTACATGTAAGTACATATCCAACTTAGACCCATCTCACACAAATGAAAGGTTCAGTCACTTATATGGTTTGGATTTGGTTCTTTCTTTTGTTTCTCTCTACAGGAATGATCAAGCCTGTATTATGGGGGGCTGCTGTTGGAGCGATCATTGGGATCATCATTCTCATCTGTATGGTTTTCATCCTTTGGTAAGACTCCCAGATACATGTTTTGCTTTTTTAAATCCATACTAGCTTTTATGTAACTGGAAAATAAAACCAAAAGTTGCAAGATACCGGTGTGTATGCCCCACAGGGTTGATGTCAGGAATTCTGGAGTAAGTTAGATGAAGTGTCTCCAGGGTGGTGATTGTAGAAGACTTCAGTGTAGGTGATGGAAACAAAGGTGATCGGTAGGTTCTGGATAGGTGTGTGTTAAGAGATGCAGAAGGATAGATGGTAATGGATTTTTTGAGAGAATGTAAATGACTGTGTAAATGACATTGTACTTTAAGGAGAGAGGGACATAGGGTGACGTATAAGAGTTTAATACATCTTGTGGCAAAAGTGCACTCTGAAAGAGACAGGAGACTCTCCAGGTCCACTTTGAAAAGTGAAGTGAATAAAGGCAGATTAAATGTTGGTGGATGTTGAAGATGAAACAATGTTGCACAGATTTCATGGAGGAGTTGAGTCTCCAGGTGGTAGACAGGAGTAACCAGATGGCTGGGAAAGTACAGCCGAAGTAGTGAGGTAATCTGCCAAGGAAGTGTATCCTCTGGACAGAAGAAAGAAGGGAATGAAACTCGGTGTGGAATGAGGACGTACAGGAAAGTATTCAAAGGAAGAGGTTAGTAATGAAAAGGTTGGATCAGGGATATTGAGAAAGTGCGTGGGACTTGTCTACATCTAACATTAATATGTAATTATTATTCAACAACTTTCAGACATTTTTGAAGACATTTGTTCAAAACTGTATTGCAATATATAATAATACTAATATTACTTTTTCACATACTACTGATGCTACCGATGCTAATAATACTATTAATAATGATTTAATAATTGTTATTAATAATATTATTATAATTGAAAATTTCAATTTAAAGAGCTCCGCTGTTTTTTGTAGGTATCTGCAGTCAACACATGTAGCTTCACATCCGACACAGGTGGGTAACTGAATTTCATTGTGTAATATTTTCTGTGTTTATGATTCTAGGACATAGATTTAACTGAGGTGATTCATAGTAAGTGAGGTAGAAATGTGAAAAGTGACCCTTTGTTGTGTCTTTTATTTCTCTTTTTACTGTTTGATGTGAGACACACCTGATGTTTTGACGCACAGGACTATATATTTAATATTGAATTTGGGTCTGATCTCTGGCTGCAACATTGGACTTCATAGCAGTTCTACGTTTACTGTGTTCAGTAAAAGATGGTTATTTTAATGGTACCAGAATTAACTTTGGTCTGTTTGTTTTCGCAGAGTGTGTCTCTTGAAGAAGCAGCCAGAACAGCAGAAAATGAAGACGTCCATTACAATGAGATCGAGTTCTCGAAGCAGAGGCCTTCTTTAGGCTCAGCGCAGGACAGCACACAGCAGCAGGATGTGGTGTATTCACAGGTCAAAGAGTGCAAGACTGAACAAAGATTAACACAGACAAGTAATCGAGAGTGCGTCTACTCTCAAGTACAGAAAAAGTGAGAGTGCGGATGTGTCTTTGGTTAAACAAACGTTAATACAGAGAAATGTTCTCTTGTAGTAAAATACAGGGAACCGGATCAATATGCTTAAGCTGGTAATGTCTGATGGTTGTTAACAGCAGTGAGTAGTGCTCCCACAGGAGACTAAAGTAAACAAAGGAGATATCAAAGTGACTCACATTAGCAGTTTATTTCCTGTAAAATATGTTTGTTCTGTGGAACCCATTTATCATACATACTACATTTTCAGTGCTTCTAAAATGAAGAATTTTAAAATAATAAGCTCAGCATGCAACTAAAAAATAAGCTCCACCTTCTGTATGTATACGACCCAAAATGTTGTGTGTTGGGTGGGGAAGTAATATTGGGTTCCTTTGTGGTCACTTAGTTTCTTACATGCGTCACTCTTGTAGTGATCTGTTTCTGTCCACCACTAACTAGGAGAGAAACTACAGTCTTAAACCCTCATTTTTTTGCATTTTTCTATGGTTGACATGAATAATTATTTAGAGATCGTAACATTTTACAATCTAATAAAAAACAACAACTTGTTTTCTGAAGACTTCTGAAATATTTTTTGTGCCATGATTTACACCTGAGTTACATGTTATACAATCAGGCTTTCATAAACTCAGCTCTTAAGTAAATGCATGACTGAAAGAATGAAGATATAAATGCATCGATCTATAAATGAATTTATAAAGTTTAGTAAGTCTAAACTGGGTGAAAAACTGAATGCCAGCTCTTCCTCTACAGTGGGTCTCCAATTAGAGAGACGGACACAAAATAACAGCTCTTTATTCAACTCAAACTTTAGTAAGTAGTTATAGTTCCAAATAAAGTCAAAGGAGTCTATCTTCTTTTGTTTTAAAAAGTGTATTTTTTTCATGAAGCTTCTTGCTAGTTTGCATACATCCTTTACTGCCACCTTGTGACAGCAGTTTTCTATTGTCTCTGAACGTAGGCTTAACTGTACTTGACTGCAGGCCATGAATCCTTGTACTGTGGTAGTGTGGTTGAGTCCATCTGTGTAAGTATTTGCCTACAGAGAAGGATTTTCAGTCTGCACGAACGTGCTCCTGTGCTGTCCTCCAAAAACCAAACAGCATGTAGCTTTTTAGCATTCATAGGTTGAATGGAGGTTTCTTGACACAAGGGCCAGAACAGACCCATCTGCCTTGTTCTGGAGTTTATCAGGAACAGGAGAAGCATTAAAAAACATCAAATAGCTGGCTGAAGGACCAACAACACGCTGTGAATAAAAAAAGAAAAAGAATGCTTGGACATTGCTAGCATAACGGACAGGTTTTTTGATGGGGCTCCCACATAAACGCAAAGCAGAAGACGAAGCAAGAAAACATAATCAAGTATATCTTGTCTTTGACTTCACCTGCACAATGGCGGTGCCAAGTTAGGTATCCCTGACAGAATTTGTTTCCCGTGCATCGAGAGCACGCGCAGGGCTGTCCAAATCACGGACAAACAGCATCCCACAGCTGTTTGTGTTTTTAAACCCATTTTGCACAGAGAGGCATTTTTTGAAAAATGTACTGATAGCAATGTTGAATATTATTACACAGTTAAAAAACAAAAATAACAACTACGTGTAAAATAATTACACCATAAAGATGTTTTGTTATTTAAAAGAGGTAGCAGTTTATTTTATTGCTACATGTAAGTTATTGTAGTTTACTTGTATGTGTTTACAAAAGGTTTGATGTGTGAAATAAACTGCAGTGGAGTTTGAAAACAAAATATCGGTGTGTTTAGGATGTACTGGGGGGCAGTGCTCCAGGTACACAGGCCCTCCATAGCTCCCTTCTTCTCTGCCAGTGAACTGCTAATGGAGAAATAAACTTTTAAGATATTTTCAGGCGAAATTGTAGCTGTATAAACATCAAATATCTCCTCAATTTATCAAGACATCACATATTTCCAAAAGTACTCCGACGTTTTCGGGGACGTCTGTCACCCACCAGCTTGATAGCAGACCGGGAGGTCGAGGATCACTAGAGCCTGGTTAGAACAGCGGACTCCCGGCACATCATTTTCAAACCCCCCGCGGCCTTTCACTACTCAGGGTTAAACATGATATATAAATAACTTAGATAACTTCTAAATGTTAATGTTTGGCTTATGTGTGTTTGTTGTTGTTCCTGAGTAAATCATTTTGGCTGAGAGTAGCTGACTCAGAATTAATTCTAACATTAAAAATATTTTAATTCAGGAGGAAACATTTTCACCGGGAACAATAATACATGTTAATACATGGAGATTCTGAAGGCTGCTTCAAAAATGATCAGATTATATTTTAAATATTTGTTCAGTTCTCTTCCAAACCCCAGCAGCTGGCTGTTGTAAATTTGGAGTGTCTACTATAATAAAAATAAAAACGTTCTAAGATCTTACCTGTTTGTTTTTTTTCAGGCATACATGTACACTAGTTTTATTAATAGAGAGATTTTGCTACTGAGGTTAAACATGATATATAAGTCACTGAGATAACTTCTAAATCTTAATGTTTGGTTTGTTTCAGTGTTTTATTTGTTTCTGAGTAAACTGGTTTGGCTGAGTTTAAAGTTAAGCTTCATAACATAATACCAGTTAAATTACGCGGGGACGGCAGTAAAAACTCCGACCTGTGACATCATCAAGTACACTGGTGTTCCAATTGTACAAATCGCGAGTCCATACTCACATTCTTGGCAAGTGAAAATTGAGAAAGGGAATCTGTTTCCTGGTTCCCATTATGCTCTCTGTGTGTCATTTCCTATTAGTAGTTAGCTTTAGCATTAGCGTTAGCCTAAGGCTACTTTAGAAACATGTTTAATCAAAATTGAATAAACTTTAAGACTTTCAAAGAATGTGGAGATTTAGATTTTCCATTTTTACTGTACAGTACAAAAGTGTGTGTGTGTTCTAGTTACATAATCTATTACAAAATCTTTGTACATAATCAGGGGCGGAGCGTGGGGGTGGCTTACTGGGCTTAAGCCCGGGTTGTTTTGTCAGAAGCCCTGGGTCTTTTGGAGTGTAATTTTTTCATAGTTAGATGCCTGGCTGACACTGTATAAAACAAAAAGTACACACAATATTCGAAGCACATAGTGCACACTGTGGGAATTTACGACTGTGCGTGAATCCCTCCTGATATTGGTATGATCCGAGCTCAGGCACTAGGCAACTGAGCGAGGGGGCGGGGCAGCTGCTGCCTGTCAGTGCGCTGTTGGAGAAACGGAGCCAGCCATACTAAGGAGAGCTTAAGTTTGACCAGGTACCAAAGCAAATCATTCATACCGTACAAATAATGTAAATATGATGGTGCATCACGAAAGATTGATATCAAACTGATCACTTGACCAATATTACGTTACTTGCTCTTCAAGTGAATCAACAAATGGCGAAATGAAAAGCCGAATAAATGCTATTTTTTTTAGAGAGTCTTATCTTACGTGTGTTTATTTCATATTTTCAGTTCTTGCCCTCCCCGACTAAATCGGTTTCAGTTATGTACTGAAATATAAGAATGGACATTAGAGGCTTCTTTCAAAGAAAAAACTCAGGTAAATGTTATTTTATATATTATGCTTTGTATGTTGTTCAGTATATTTCTATGCAAAACAAGAGGGATTTCAGTACACAGCAGGATATTCACATTTGTAACCAGATATTTACATACACTTTAGGGAGAAAACATTTTTACTGTACAACATCAATTTAGAGTAAAGTTTTGTTTTAGATAAATATTGAAATATATTTTGAATTAGTTAAATGTCAGAATAAAGAGAGACAGAGCTGTCTATAAGGAAAAACACAGAGCCTGTTTCTTTGACATGGGAAAATCAAGAGATGAAAATCAACCAAAACACCAGGAGACGAACTGTGGAGCTCCATAAGTGTGGCTCAATTTTGAATACAATTTGGTGCCATTTGCAATTAAGAAATACAGATAGTTTCTCTCTTTACTCTTAAAGTTAACAAATATGTTTTTTATATTTATCAATCTAAAAAAATAAACATTTAGTCTGATTTGATGTTACAATTAAAAAAGTGTTTGTGTTTTGATCTGAAGAGTATGTAAATATGTGGTTTCAACTGTATATTTGATGATTGTCAGCACAAAGAGGGAGAGAGAGGAACAGAGAGGGAGATGGAGAATGAGGACAGAACAGAGATGAACAAGAGCAGGTGAGACACACATGTTAGTCAAATGGTTGTTTACCAAAAGTATCACCGTATCATAGGTCCTCATGTATCTCGTACCTAGTGTTTCTTTTTAGGTTTGCTATTTTTCAAATTCTATATTTATTAAGTTTTGCAGGCTTGTTTGCACAACGAGGCTAAATAATTATATAAACTTTTCTAAATCTAAATATTGTACTTTAGTAGAATTAAAAAAATAAGTGTAGTGCAGGTCTATGATGATTTTTAGTGCTACTATCATCTAGTTCTGATTCTGGTTCTGTCTTTGTTAAGTCCTCAGTAGTCCTGATTTTGAACTGTTGTAGTCCTGTTTTAATTCCGGATCAGTTCTGGGTCTGGTTGAATTGGGGTTTAGTCCCTGTGTCTTGATACAGCCCCGATTTTGTTCTGCCTTGCTGCTTAATTAAAAAACTAGTTTAAGGTGTCCTGCATATGTGATATATATTTTCCCCTATATGAAGTCATTCTTTTTTGAACAAAACTCAAAACAGAGCCTATTAATCTTTCAGTCATTTTTAACCCCCCCCCCCTCAAAAAAAAAAAAAAAAATCCCACATGCATACTACCTTTTAGGGCTAAGCCCCGGGTGTTTCAAATGTCTGGCTCCGCCTCTGTACATAATGACATAAATTTTAATAGACCCTGTGCACGAGAAAATGCTAACTTCCTGGTTTGAGACCGGATGTAGGGTTGTACATTTCCGGTAGCTTTACTTTGAGGTCAATCGCTACTGCGAAGATATGCTCCAAAATCATGTCCAAAACTCGAAAACGGAAAGATCGCGTTAAGTTACAAAGAGCAGAAGGTGGGAACACTCACCACTGTTGTGTCATAAAAAATCTAATGATCAATTTTGACGTTTAAAGAGTTTAGATCGATCAGTTGTTTACATCACTCAACACAAGCAGAACTGCATCACTGCATGCAGAAGACACATCGTCCACATTCAGAAGCACATCTCTGTATAGTGACTGGACTTATGATTTAAACAGGCAAATGTTCCGCATTCAAACTACAGGTGAAAAAAAGTCAAACCAGAAGTTTCCCCCGTTATGTCGATATCAGCTAGTCAAGTACACACCTACACAGCATGTTAACAAACCGTGAAAAAAAGCCACACAAAAAATGAATGATTGCTGGTAAGGGTTTCTATACATTAGTATTTACGAAGGGTATGTTGTGACTTACCTTCAAAATTACAGCGGCCCCTCGCTATAACGCGGTTCACCTTTCACCTCGCTGTTTCACGGATTTTTTAGTGCAAGTTTGCATGCTTTTTTTTTTTTTTACATCACATTGTCCTGCGTCCTGATCGCTGCTGACGATCTCCTCCGTGACGTGTCTCCTGTACAGTACAGAATCGCTGCATCGATCGCTAGCAGTGTGACTCTGAAGTGCAGTACTGGATGTCGACGAAACATTTTGCACTGTCAAAAAATAAAATTGGCTACTTGATTTCACCTATCGCTGGTTGTTTTTAGAACATAACACCCGCGATAAACGAGGGACCACTGTTTACAGATACTGAGAAATATAACATTTGACTCCCTTTTCTCTTTTTGCTCTGAGGCGCGGGGGAAAAATATCGACAAGTCGATGAACATCATTTACAGATATATTGGGTAAATGCCCAAGACATCTATAGAAATGTAAATCGCCGCTTGATTCATTCATTTGCTTAACTTGTTTTGGACCGTAAACAAGGCGCGAATAGGACACCGGAAACAAAGCTCCCCACAGGAGTTTCCGCACCGGAAGTAGCATATGCTAACGTGCACATAGTCAATTCGTTTTAATTCCCTTGACAAACTCCTTTGTATTTAATTAATAAATCATTTTATATAGTTTTTTCTTACATTTCACACATTTTTGTCTTTATTTATGTGTTTTGAAAAGGTTGGGTTTTTTTTTTACAATAATTAAATAAATTAGACTAGCATAGATACTAGTGTTAAAAAATACTCCAGTAAAAGTTGAAGTACTGATTGAAGTTCTTTACTCAAGTAAAAGTGAAAAAGTACAGTACAAGATTTCTAGACTGTCTTAATGTACAAGCTGTGATCAGCTGAACTGCTGCTTTTGTGGATTTGCATAGTTATTCTGGCTGATTTCCATCCTCTACACTGACAGTGTACTTTTTATGTTTACTCTATAGTATACACTACACAACCATCATTTTCTTAATTTCAAATTTATCTCTACTACCCCTTGTGTAACTTAACTCTGACCATGAGCACCAAAGTCATTGTGCACTAGTCACATACACAATGCTGGAAGATCATATTTTGTCCAAGTTTGAACGATCTAGCTGTTAATTTGAGGTGAGTTTGGTAGTTTAACTATTTTTTAACTTAGGTTGTGGCTCGATTTGAAGTGGATTTGGATGCCTTGCTTGCAGAAAATTCTCCTGTGTCCCTCTGATAAACCTGCTACATAAGACATACATATGAAAATGTTCAGTTTGTCCTTGTGATTACCCCTAGTTGGTGTCTGACCTTCTTTCCTGTGCATCTTTGCTGATTTGATGAAAGCACAGTTGTAATAACGACAGGTTTATTTTATGTTGGTTTTTTTTTTAAATGAGTGTGTTCTTTTTCTTTGCCTTCTGGCTTAGGGGGAATGTTTTCTCCCTGGTGTTGCAAGTTCGTGAGGGTCATTTAAAACTCACAAACTAAGCAACATAGTGTATGCTATACAGTGCAACGAGGAGTGCTCTGACCTCTACATTGGAGAAACCAAACAGCCACTCCATAAATACATGACACAACATAGAGGAGCTACTCAGGTCCACCTCAACAGGACAAGACTCAACTGTACATCTGCATCTAAAGGATAAAGGTGCAAATGTTCCCATTTTGGACCAGAATACGAATGGTTTGAAAGAGGACAAATAGAGGCCATTATCCACTGTAAATGATCATTATTTAACAGAGGTGATGGCTTACGACACCAACTGTCACTTACAGTGTAGTTTTCAGATCCCTTCCCAGGTATCTCACCTCTACTCACATTTTGCGTTTCACAAGGTTTCACAATGGTTTCACTGAAAACCTCTGGTTTGGTGGTAATGACCCACACCTTTTTTCTCACCTTGGCTCATGTGATGAGGCATATAATTAATACTGGTACAAGGATCCTCTTCAGGTACAACCCTCACTAGGGTTTAAATAACTGGGACCTTCAACCATGTGGTTTTAGAACTGAAGAAGCATCTTAGATTAGAGATGCAATGTCTTCAAGAGATGAAGAATTCTTGTCGCTTGCTTTCCAAGTGACTTAGACTTCCATGAAATAAAAGACTGAGAACCTACACAGATATCTCAATTGCTATTTCCATGTCTTATTTAATACAGGATGGCATTCACTTTCAAGCATTTATAATTGGATGGGCAAAATTCCACAAAGGGGGCAGCAAGTTATTTAATACAGTATTAGTGATGTGAATAGAGGGCAGCATGTGTTAGCCCTGCATCAGATTGGCGACATGTCCAGGGTGCACTCTGGAGTAATTTAGTGACATTTTAAGGTGGAGTTTGTCCTCCTGCAGAAACTTTAGTTGATGTGTTGTGATGTGACTCTGCTCATCTGACAGCTTTCTGTCTCTGGATTGTTGGAGCATCTTGAGCTGAACCAGCTGAAGGAAAAACAAAGAAATCAATGAAAAACGAATCCCTTTTGTTTTACTACAGAACAGTTATTCTGTAAGTTCAATTGAGTGTATCACAGAAACATTTTTCTCACCACTCAAACATGCCCAGTGTGCTCACAAGCATTATGATTCCCACAACCTTCACTATAGTGTAGACACCAACCAGTATGCCAGCTGAAATCAAACCAGATTTTAGTGTTAAATGTATGTATGAAGTGACAAAATGAAAATAACTAACTAACCTACTTTACCTTCATTGTAAGTAACAGTCACATGACTCTCTGCTGATGTCTGATTACCCAGATCATTAGTGGCCACACAGTAATAAACTCCTCCATCTGTTACATTGAAACTGTAAATCTCTCCTTCAGATACTTTCACAGCTCCATCTCTGCTCTTCTTGAACCAGGTGAAGTTGCTGACTGGAGGTTTGGCTCTGCTGGAGCAGGTCAGGTTCACCCAGCTGCCTGCTGACACCAAACCTGATGGACTGATGGATGTTGAGGTGTCTTTAGGAGCATCTAAGAAAAAAAAGCGAGTTAGATAACTATTTTTCACTATAGCATTCAGTTGGCTCTCGTTCATTGCTATGGTATGATTTCTCTGTGCCTCATACTGACACTTTTTATGATTTCTTTATAGTATACACTATATAACCATCATCAACTTAGCTTCACATTTATCTCTACAACCCTTTATGCTGCTTAACTCTGACCATGAGCACCATAGTCATTGTGCACTAGTCACTTTACATCCAACACAGAGGTACTTTCACCCCATTGCACATGGAGTTGAAAACTTGCAGCAGAGTTAAAATCTTTTTAACTCTGCTGCCACAAGGACAGATGCAGAAAATCTTTACCACCAGCAGCGCTAAATTTAGACTCCCTACATTATCACATATAAATTTGTATTCATAGAATTAGTTTCACATTTTGACTGCTGTAACACAATCATTTCAGGATAAATTAAGTATTTCTTTTTTCTTCATTTTTAAAATTTCATGGATGACTGGGCTGTCCTTATAAAAACTACTTAAAAATTATATCCCACAAATCATGATGAGCTGACAGGTTCAAATAACAAACTCTGATCGTCTTACATGAAACACTGAGAGTCTCTTCTGTCTCTGCTGTCTTGGTGTCTTTTCCTTGGTTCACAGGATATCTGGCAGAGCAGCTGATCTTCTTTCCATCATGTGTGTCTGACAGAGTGATGTTCTGCTGGATTTTAGTTGTAAAGCTTCCATCTGTGTTTTCCTCTATTTTGTTGTGAGAGTCTTGTTGGAGATTCCAGGTGAGTTGAGGAGGGGAGTGTGGACAGGGAGTGAGAGCTGAGCAGGTTATAGTGACAGACTCCTTCTCCTTCAGATCACCTGGGATTGTAATATTGGGCCTCCAAGGAGAATCTGTGGTTTCACATCACAGACATAGTTTAAAAAAAAAGAGTTTAATTGGTGTGCATTTGCAGGTTTACTGATATGCACTAAATAGCAGTTTAACAAACCCATCTAAAAAGCAGTTGAGACTTAGTATGTAATCCACTGAATGCACCTATGTACAACTCAATGAAACATTATGAAACAAATGGTACAAGAACAACACATTTAAGGATAAAATGTGAGACATTGGATTAGTTTTGAATAACATAGACATTATTAAACAATCTATTTAAAAACAAAGTTGAGGCGAGGGTGAAAAAATACTAGAAATATTGTGTAATGTCAAATTTTATTTATTTTTTTTGGTTTTCAGAACTGAACATGTGAGGGATTTATCATTCTCAAAGAGTGTTGAGGTAAATAGTTAAACAATGTTTAAAAAAAAAGTTCTCAACAGAAAACATGCAAAGATTGAAGATTGTGTGTGTACAGGGATTTCTATAAATTCTATAAGTGACAACCAGTGGTCAAAACAGTGTAGCTGATTTGTATTCTAAAGATGCACAAACACTACTGCTTTCTCTAGGTTTGTATGTAAGATCTCCTAAACAAGTAACAGCTGAAAATAAAATAAAATAAATAAATGATAATAACAAAAGGTCAATCAAATGGACCAGTACGGCAAGACTGTGATGATCCACTCTGTAAATTAAATCCGTTGGGCCTTCAGACAATAATCCCGATGACTAAAGAACCAAACGGGTTCTTTATTCGTAGGGAAAGAGTCCATGTGCTTAATCATTTTTAAGGTCAGGTTCTGGCCTTAAAAATGATTTTGTATATTATGCAACAATGAAAATTATGTTTGTCTCAGACTCAGAAAAATTCGATGTTCTTTCTTTCTATTTTACTTAAAAAACAATCTAATTTCCCAGTTTTAACCCTTGATATGTTGTTTGTACATGGTTTGTAAATCCCTGTATTTGGGTTCTGGGCTTTTAAAAAAAATCTTTCTGAAAATTTCACACATTTTTTTAAATGAAATAAATCAGAACAGTCATTGTGACTGTAGGGTTACTGCAACTTTCAGAATGAAGGCATATATTTTTATGTTAGAAATGAATTCAAAATTCTTTACCTCTGATTGTTATTTGAAGAGAATCACAATGAGCTGTTGCCTTGAATGGTTCACTCTCTACTCTGAAGAAGTATGTGTCTGTGTATGTGGTGGTTAAATTAGAAAACAGAGTGGTGCAGTCTCTCTGACTCAGGTTCCCAGTAATACTCATTGGATAGATGCTAACTGCTCCACTACTGTTGAAGATCACATTGTTTCTGGTAACTCTATGATAACTTTTAATCCACACTCCAAAGGTTTTTCTTGTGCTGATGAATGTCTGTCCTTCTTTGGGTCTGAAGCTACATGAAATATGCAAACAAGATCCACTCAGTGCTTCCAGCTTCTTTGGAGCCGTTATGAAGAGGTCTGCTCCACCATGACAATCAGGCAAAGCAGCTGTAAGTACAGTGTCATGGTTAACAAAATGCTGTTCTTTTCATGTTTGCAGTTCAATGTTTACTGTATATGTAAGTGTTACAGTTTTCGTCAGGACATGAACAGTTGTCTTCAAAGGTCTTCCATTTTGTTTCAAAATGAGGTTAAATTAAAAAATCTTTTCAACAATGCCTTTGAATAGCTGAACAATCAGCTCACCTGAAAGAAAGAGACCAATCAGTAGCACACCGACAGTCAAAATGTTCACAGACAGAAACTCCTTCCCTGTGTTTACAAATAAAAAAGCAACGGCAAGAATCAGATAAACAGATAAAAAAGAAATAAAATCATTGTTTTGAATCATTTCACATTTGGAGCTTTTACACAATGTTGTCTTTAAACCAACTTTTCAATACAAACTCACTCTGTGCAATCACGTTTTTCATCCGTATCAGTGGTTTGTGTCATTTTTGTAATTTTTAAGTACACCTGTGGAACTATGCGAAACTATGCGAAAATAACTGAAATGCAATAAAAACAATATATCTCAGAGTTCATGTCAAATTAAAACACTAAATAAATTATTTGATGCATCATTTAGTTGCGGTGAAAAAAAAAAGTAAAATGTGCCTTACAGAAGTGTGGAGTGTTAGTGTAAGATTTGTCACTGTGACCCAGAGTTTTTTAATTTTGGGAATGTTTAGGAGTTTTCTGTTTTGTTATCCTTGTATTATAGTTCCATATTTTGTATTTGTCGTCAGTCAGCATTTGTTATTATGTTGGTTAGTTTAGTCTTCGCCATCCTGTGTTTCTATGTAAAGTAAGTCTTGTCTCTGTGTGTCTGTCTGGTTCCTCTGTTCTCTCTTGGTCCCTCACTCTCTTCCTTGTCTTGTCTCTGTCTCCTCCCTCTGTTCCCTGTATTTTGCCAGTTTGGATGTCAGTGTGTTTCCCATGTTTTCCTATGACTGGTCTCTCTCTGTTTCTGGATTTATTGTGATAGTCTCTTGTCCCGTGTGGATTATATTTGGTTTTGCCTCCCCTGTTTCATTAGTCAGACTCATTCCAGCTGTGCTTCCACCTGTTGTATTTCCCAGTTTAGGTTCCTTATCATTTCCTAGTTTCTACATGTTTGATTAATTCAGCAATAAAGTTTCTGAGTTCAGCCCTGCTTTGTGTTCTGCATTTTTGGTCCTATCCTGCCTGCCTCCCACAGCATTACACAACAGGTTTATACTATTTTTACAGTAAAACATGCACCATCGTTGTTAGGAGGAAGTTTAGAAACAGGACATGCTGATTAAGAAAAAGTGTTAGCATGTTCACATGCAGGCACAAGCTTGTTCCCTTTTTAGCGAGCAAAATAACCTAGCTGTTTTAATGAAATAAAAGGCAATAAACAACCGATTCTGTCAATTTATACACATTGACAATAAAATGTTCTTTGTGTAGATTCTTGTAACAGAGATTTTTAATATGGAGAGTTATTTTATTTCCTGGTTAAATAAAGCTTTAAATAAAAATGTAATTAAATAAATAAAGAAGAATAACAAAATAAGTTTTAGTTTAAAACTTAAGAATAAAAAGCTGTAAAATGTTTGCTTACCCCACATTAAGTCTGCTGATGGTCTTATGAGTAAACTGAAGCAGCCTGTAGCAAATTTCAGGAAGAACATATAGAGACATCCACTGACTGCACTGCACTGCATAATGAAGTCAGTTTTGTCCTTCCTGCTTATTTCCTGTGAACGAAGTCAGATGATATCCTTAAACATATCTTTAGCTTGTATTTGTCAAAGCCTCAAAGCTTAACCTTGCAGTAATGTTTTAGTCATTCTCAGTATTAATATACAACTTTTGCTAATACAAATGATGCTGACATCAGAAGCAACATACTTGTAATGCACTGTAAAATAATCATATTAAAAATGAGAAAAGCAATAGCATAATATTATCGTGAAGTAAATGTTTTTGGTGGCTCGACATGGGTGAGCAAAGCACAGTCTGGGCGGACAGAATGGAAACGGTATTTGTTACACAAAACACTGCCCCAGAATAAACAGCCAGTATTTCAACAGGTGTGGAAAAAATGTCACCGTTACTCACCACAACCGGCTGCTCTGAAGTCCTGGAATCTGGCTGTGGTGAGGAGTGTCGGCAGCATGGACGTTCCTTCCTCCTCAAAGGCGGGACACACAGGCTGGGCAGCGAATCCTCCAGTGGGCCGGGCAGGTAAGCGATTGCAGTTGGAGGATGAAGGTACAGGGTGTTGAGGAGAAAGTCCTGTATTAGCGGGTAAAGTGAATTCGGTAGACAGGGGAGACCTGAAACCAGTCGCTGTAGCTGGCTTGCTACAGTGCGATGATACTTGGAAAAAGGAAAGGTGCATAAAAAATATCTTGGCTTGTTCTTTCTGTTATTTATGTTTTGTTGTTTTTGGTGTTGTTTTATTTGTAATGTTTATACAGTGAAAATTTCTGTTTGTTTGCAAAGAGTCCTATTGGCATGACTGAGCTTCAATTCTTTCCCTGGAATCCAATCTGTCTGCAGTATGTACACACAGCACAACCTGTCACACCACTCCAGAACCTCCATTAAGTAACAGAAAGATAAACTTGATGACTCACTGAACTTATCTTCTTGTGATTCCAAGTATTCTTGTGGCATTCATCAGTTTATTTTATTTCTGTGCTGAATCTCAATCATGGTAATCCTGGTAAACCAGCCCTACTATGTGCTAACATCGCTTTCTGCGCTCCACCTACTCCAACTGCAAACTCATGGATCCACCTTTGTCAGTTCTTCTCTGTTACTAATCATACCTTTAACCAAGTGTAAGCAAGTTTTTATCCAGCATCTGAGACCATCAGTTGTGTTTAGAAATGTAACAATAATAGATAGTTTCATTATTTACAAAAAGCATGTTGTGTTTTTTTTTTCATACAAAATCAATTTCATGTGTTAGAGATTCAAATTTGTCTCCCATCACTAACAATCTGGCACATTATTTAGTCTCCTAAAGTTTGTTCTCCACTTTAGAGCAACCAAGAACTTTTTGCCACAGTTTTGAAAAGTGAAATTCAACTGGTTAGTACAACACTTTGCATTAGCAGATGTCTCTGTGTGTTGCATCCTTACAGTTTATGGATGCTGCTCACTAACCATGTTTGGTAGCATTAACACTTCGCCCTCTCATCCAAATATGGTCACTTCATTGTTACCTTACCTACCATTGTTAGCTTTTTTGTACAGTATATGGTCTGCATTTTAATTTTTTGAGAAGAAACAAAATTAAAACACCAACCAAATATAAAAAAGGCACATTAGTAAATATTCTGTCTGTCATCTCACACAGCTTACAAAAACAGTGTCTACTAGAGGTGAGGTCATCAATCTAAATATTGAGTACTAATGCTGGTACTGGATGTGCGATAACATCAATACTTTGTTTAATCCTCTATTAGGGTTGAAAATTATTGATTTTTGTTTTTTATTAAATTATTAGATAAAGCTGTTTTTTTATTTTATTTATACGCAATGCAATTTTGCTCATAAACGAGTTGGCGCTTTGTTTTGAGAGTAATAAACTTCATCCGGCGCTATGACTGGGGTGAAATATTGAAGAGTGGGCGTACAGCGTTTGAGGGTCCTTTTTGCTGCATGCTTACACATATACTGATAATGGTTAGAATAGTCTCAGGAAGTCCAAACAAGATGTCCGGAAATGGGCCTTAGAAATCAACAGATAGCCAAGGCTGCGCAGGGGTTGTTTTTCTTTTCTGTCTTTCTGAGGAGGAGCAGATACGAGGCGAGGTCGGACTGAACGGGGAGGATTTACAGCAGACTGCCATGTTCGTGTTGGGAGAAGACAGCCATAATAATCTTTGTTATTGTCGCATTATCAGACCTGTACAGCCTGATTCAGTGTCATCTTTTCTTTGAAGCAGTTCCCTGGTTCACACAAAGGTACAGCGCTGTAAAACTTGTAATTTCAACTGCTGAAACAAATTAAATGTTTTTAAATGACAGATATTTTCTCCTGAATTCCTTCTGAAAATTTTAAACATGAAACCTCTAAGTTCAGTATAAAGCCCTCTGAACTGCGATATATAAATCATTTTTTAGAAATGAAAAAATATACCTAAAACATGGACTATGAAAAATCTCTTTGACAGGCACATTTACAGGGAGTGCAGAATTATTAGGCAAATGAGTATTTTGTCCACATCATCCTCTTCATGCATGTTGTCTTACTCCAAGCTGTATAGGCTCGAAAGCCTACTACCAATTAAGCATATTAGGTGATGTGCATCTCTTTAATGAGAAGGGGTGTGGTCTAATGACATCAACACCCTATATCAGGTGTGCATAATTATTAGGCAACTTCCTTTCCTTTGGCAAAATGGGTCAAAAGAAGGACTTGACAGGCTCAGAAAAGTCAAAAATAGTGAGATATCTTGCAGAGGGATGCAGCAGTCTCAAAATTGCAAAGCTTCTGAAGCGTGATCATCGAACAATCAAGCGTTTCATTCAAAATCGTCAACAGGGTCGCAAGAAGCGTGTGGAAAAACCAAGGCGCAAAATAACTGCCCATGAACTGAGAAAAGTCAAGCGTGCAGCTGCCAAGATGCCACTTGCCACCAGTTTGGCCATATTTCAGAGCTGCAACATCACTGGAGTGCCCAAAAGCACAAGGTGTGCAATACTCAGAGACATGGCCAAGGTAAGAAAGGCTGAAAGACGACCACCACTGAACAAGACACACAAGCTGAAACGTCAAGACTGGGCCAAGAAATATCTCAAGACTGATTTTTCTAAGGTTTTATGGACTGATGAAATGAGAGTGAGTCTTGATGGGCCAGATGGATGGGCCCATGGCTGGATTGGTAAAGGGCAGAGAGCTCCAGTCCGACTCAGACGCCAGCAAGGTGGAGGTGGAGTACTGGTTTGGGCTGGTATCATCAAAGATGAGCTTGTGGGGCCTTTTCGGGTTGAGGATGGAGTTAAGCTCAACTCCCAGTCCTACTGCCAGTTTCTGGAAGACACCTTCTTCAAGCAGTGGTACAGGAAGAAGTCTGCATCCTTCAAGAAAAACATGATTTCCATGCAGGACAATGCTCCATCACACGCGTCCAAGTACTCCACAGCGTGGCTGGCAAGAAAGGGTATAAAAGAAGAAAAACTAATGACATGGCCACCTTGTTCACCTGATCTGAACCCCATTGAGAACCTGTGGTCCATCATCAAATGTGAGATTTACAAGGAGGGAAAACAGTACACCTCTCTGAACAGTGTCTGGGAGGCTGTGGTTGCTGCTGCACGCAATGTTGATGGTGAACAGATCAAAACACTGACAGAATCCATGGATGGCAGGCTTTTGAGTGTCCTTGCAAAGAAAGGTGGCTATATTGGTCGCTGATTTGTTTTTGTTTTGTTTTTGAATGTCAGAAATGTATATTTGTGAATGTGGAGATGTTATATTGGTTTCACTGGTAAAAATAAATAATTGAAATGGGTATATATTTGTTTTTTGTTAAGTTGCCTAATAATTATGCACAGTAATAGTCACCTGCACACACAGATATCCCCCTAAAATAGCTAAAACTAAAAACAAACTAAAAACTGCTTCCAAAAACATTCAGCTTTGATATTAATGAGTTTTTTGGGTTCATTGAGAACATGGTTGTTGTTCAATAATAAAATTATTCCTCAAAAATACAACTTGCCTAATAATTCTGCACTCCCTGTATGTTCCATGTCTCCAAAAATCCACTTTAAAATGACATTAAATGCTTAAAGGTGTGTTTTGAGATAAATCTGTTTTGAGATAAATCAAACAGATGCAAGTAAAACACAGCAGAAAATAAATGAAATCAAAGACTCAGTGGCACTAAGTCCTGTTTCTCTTAAATCTATTTTCACCTGTTTAGCAGGAGTGGTGCGGGTGGAGGTTTGCCCGGTGCCACAGCGGTCATGTCAGTGTGGGGATCCGGGGGTTTCTTTGTGAATTTCGCATTCCCGTGGCAGCGTGCTCGGTGCTTGCTCAGAAGTTTAGGGGGTTTTTGTGCTGTAAAAAGAAGTTTTCTTCCCACGCAGTGAACAGCGGACGCTAATTTTTTTGTCACTTTTCACAGAATCAAACTCAAAGTAAGGTCAGTACTTCCACGCTTTAAACGCTGCACTTTCATACTCGCTCCCGCACTCTATATATTAACCGTTGTTGATCTGCACACGTCTATTACCATGAACATTGCACGCGCTTACGTCATTGTCATGAGACACTCTCACAAACAAAATCACAGTTTAGTAATGCAGCATGCTTATGGGAAAGTAACAGGAATCTAATAGTAATCCCTTACTTTACTCGTTACTTGGAAAAAGTAATCAGATTACAGTAACGCATTACTACTGTCCCTCTCTGGTGAGTAGTCTAACGACATTAATTTGGCAGAAGCTAACGTAAGCATCAACCTTGGCAATTGTGCAGCATAGAAGACCCACAAACTTGCAAGCTGGAATGTTACTTACAGGCGTTACCTTTCAAATAAACATTTATCCCCATTTTATCGTAAATTAAATCATTATTAGGCACTTTGTTCACTTACCTGACTCACCGCTGACAGTTGTCTCTTTTCCACTGCGGGATAGCAGCAGAAACGAAACGTAGGAAATGTTAGTGGGGCGGTCTTGCCATATTACTCCAATAGAATTTCCTTTTTTGCTCCAACTCTAGTGGCTAGTCAAAATGATTACAATCCAAAATGAGTTAAAATGAATCTTTTAGATGAAAATAATGTTAACTCTGAAAAATTACTCTCTCCATTTTCCTGTGATACACGAGGGAAGTTGTGTCCAAGAAAACAAATGTCTTATTCTTCAAAGACAGGTTGCACTCCCAGCTGCAAATGACCAATGGAACATGGTTAGATACACCCAAAGCATCAACTGAGCAATAATGGAAGAACATATGGGAAGAAGAGAATTATCAAAAGAAGAGAGGTGACTTGTGCTCGTCCTATGGCCCAGTGTCATACCGATCAGTAAGTTGTGTGTATCAGTACATGTTAAAATGGAGTTTGTTAATATTCCAGTTACCTCTGTGGGTTAACAGAAACTGATTTAAGCCAATGATGGGGGGATTGGCCCAGCACTCGCTACCTCCATCTGAATGCCTCCCCCACAATCCGCTAGAAGATGCACCCCACTAGAAACCCTGAGTAAGCTACAATCAGCAGCCATATTTATTAATGGTAGCTCTCACCTATTGACCTATGCCACTTGGAAATTTGCTGGGATTTACTTTAGCTTAGAAAATAAGCCCCAACGATCTGTTAATTTTAAAACGCTTGAAAAACCGATAAGAACCTTTGCATTGCTGGATGAAAGTATTTTCAAGGGGGTAGAATCCCTTCAAAGTTCCCAAAACATCCTCTAAGTCCCAATCCAAGATGGTGACAGTGAGCAGATCAAATCCCCAAAAATCAAAAAACCCACAGTGGGTTGGAAAAAGAAGGATAATCCTTTGGGTTTCTCGATGTAAAAATCCACTGTGTGAACCAGAGTCATCTAATCTTCTGCTCACTTCAAAGATTCCCTAAAGAAATAGTGACTAATTGTTATTTGCAAAGGGTTTTTATACATTCTTTGACCCGATGAAAATTCAATGTTAACAGCATCTCCCACTGTGGTGCGAAATCAGTGAATCCCAATATCCAAGCACTTATTGTGACCATCCCATTTGAGCTCTCTTCCCCCTCCCCTCATCTCTGCAGCAAAAGTCATTATATTACAATTTTCATATTCATTCAACATAATTCACTTCAGTTTGCATAATTTCAGCATGCTTCCATATTATTTTAAGGAGAAATAAATAGTTTCCCTCTATCATTCTGTTTCTTTTTCATTTCTGAATACTTTTTTTTTCTTCTTTCTCTCCTGATCTCTTTTCAACACCTGTTAGGAGGTGAGCTTTATTATTTATTCAATCACATTACATTTAAAAATTACTTCCTCTGGTTGTTAATGCGTAATAAAATCGAAAACCTTCACTGTTCTCTGTCTTTCTGCCTGCTTCACTATCTACACACACAGACAGTTTTTTAGGCAAACTCCTCACACACACATACAGAGATCAAGGTCTCATCTGCACAGAGACATTGTACATTAGAGAGAGTTACTGATTTATGATTGTATTTTGATTACATTTCTGATTTGATTACAGCAGAAATAACTACCAGCAAAAGTTCTAAAACTCTGTCAGTCTATGCTACATTACAACCACAAAGGCTGGATTTCAGGTATTTTGCCTAATTTCTGTTGAAGCTAAGCCAAGGGACCTCAGGCTTCTTGACAATAATTATTGAATAACTATTGTTATATAATTATTTATTTTACAGGATTTTCAGTTGCAGTTTCCAAGAATGTTTGTAATGTTATATCAGTGAGAGGTCTGAGTTTGTATGTATATAAAGCGCTGACTAAACCACCCTGAGAACAAACTGAGGGCTGAATAAGAACATAAATGAAAAACACTGTCGAAATGCAAACATCCTTATTTTAAATGCTAAATTCTTACTTCAGTAAGTCTATTGTCCCGACATTTCTGTAAAATGTCAAAAGAAACATATTTAAAAAAAACTGTAGCAGAGTACCAAAAGCCTGTTGAAAGGGTTTCATCATCAACAGAAAAATTCAAAAAAGACAAAAAATATTTTGAAAAGTATTTGATTTGACAAATCACCATGGCATATATAGAAATACAAAAAAATGCAAGTTAGGTTTTTAAGTTTAGTTTTTAAGTTAAGTTACAAAAATAGTTTAATTACTGATTTTGTTATGCTTTTAAATGATCCGACAACAACCCACTATTTCTATTCACTGAGATCTGTTTGGGGGGAATAAATGAATAGATTATTTGTGCGTACTGTTATGTTTCTAAACAAAACTCCTAGATGGAGTGATTTTTATAATAATTTTGTATTTTACCACTAAGATTATACATGATTTGTCATTTACATCTATCATCATAAACGTTGCAGAAGTAGACGGTGAGATTTAACAGAAATAGCTTATTTCCAGTCTATCCTATTAATTAATATCATACAATCAAAATTTAGACTTGTTGCTTCATTAAAAATGAAATATCATTTATTGAGCTCAGATACAAAATAAGTGCTGTCTTTAATAACTATACTCACATCAAAAAATCACACGCCTGGTGGTGCTCCTCAACAACCAAAATATGTTGCTACTGAGGCCTTTGTCACACTTTGTGATTATTTTAAGTGCTGATGCAGCCAGTGCTGATGTGCTAAAATATACATGTAAATGTATGCGCTTGTGACAATGAGACTTCACTCAGTTTCAAGGACTGTATTTTGGGGAAGTTGGTCAGGGAGGAAGTTGGTTGAGTCCTCCAAGCAAAATTTTAGCTCTCTGCGTGAGTGTTCTGCTCATTGTTTGTCTTCTGGAGTCACGATTAACCATATGTTGATGAAAGAGCGCAAATGTGGTTACACAAAAATTACATTTTAATACTTGTGTTGAGGAACTGATAAAGAAGCTAAAAGGTAAGTTATTTTTAAACTTTTTGCCAGTCCTGTCTATGTAGATGTAACTTACATGAAGCTCCTACCATATCCCTAAGCCAGTGTGATGCTGCATATCATAATTCTCATAGTTCGCTTTAAAATAACAGAAGAAATATGTTTCTTCTATAGAACTTTTCTACCCTATTTGAGCACTAAGTGCTTTTTACAACACAGCTCATTCACCCCTTCACACAAGCCTGTTTTCTATTTTTAAGTGCTTTCTATTCAGCATTTACACACACAGACATATATATGCATGCAGAAGCAACTCAGCCTTCAGTATCTTGCCCAAGGAAACATTGACATGCTATGTAGACTGCATTCAGCTTGTGTTTTCTTGTGCATCTTCTGTTAATGTGCTTCTCTAACAGAAAACATCCTTACTCTTTTCTCTCTTCCTTGGGTAGTCTGTTTCCACCACTGTTTTTATGGTGGTGCAAGGGGAAACCAGAACACATTACAAATTCACTTCTGTGCTTCCAGCTCCCAAGTAATTAGTGCTTCCATGAGATTTTGAAGTCCGAAAGATTTGCTTATTTATCTTTTAAGGTAGAATAACATGAGAGGCCTATACTAAAAAGCAGGATTTTGCCTTGCCCAGGTAACTTCAGGGTAAAACCTGGGTTTTCTTGTACTGCAATATCGTTCACTTCTTAGTGGCGTATATCACAATACTGAAAACACATTTCTAGAAGATTCCTCAGGTGTCTGTGGGGGAATTAAGAGGGTGTAAAATGGGGTAAAATTCTTTCAGTTGTGTATAAATTCTGTGTGTTTTTCTATTGACCATCAGTAATAAATTCTAAGACATAGCTTTATTCTTTGAGGGTTTTTTTCTTTCAATTGGCAATGAACAATTTTACATTTTTATTGTTCTATAAGCATTAAAATATGATCCTAAAACAGGACTATTGTTACACCCCGGCCTAGGCAACCGGCGTGCAACCCAGGAAAAAATAAAATAAAGAAAAGAAAGGGCCCCCAAGCTCACTGCTCTTAAGGAGGGCGAACTCATAAAAAAAAAACTAATACGGGCTTCCACAAAAATAATCCCAAAACGAAAGTATGGACCACTATTTTCTTTAAAGCAAAATATGATATTTATTTACATCACAACACAAGGCGCCAAACTATTTACAACGGGGGGGAAGATCGCGACCATGACATACAGAAACACAGGGCTTAAATACATAGAAGGAGCAATTAGGGAATGGATCACAGGAGGGAAACACAGCTGGGGCAAATTAGACCTGACGAGACAAGGAAACATAAACTGAACACACTAAGATAACACAGACTTTCAAAGTAAAACAGGAAACACATAACAGTCACGCCAAACCAAAACGCCTAAAACAATACACTACCAACGCCGAACCGTAACACTATACTTGTTGAGGAAATTGGAACATAGACTAAGCCTATGTTTGAATTTTGCTTGGATATTTATACTCTACTCTCAAACCCTTAAACAGCACAGAGCTGAAAGAATAAAAACAGTTTATGTTTGGAGTTTTAGCTTCAAATCAGCTCGGTGTGCCACTGTTTCACAGCTTGTTTTTTTTTTCTGTTCACAGCCTGTTTTAAGCAGATTGTATGAATGTATGTGTTCTGTAGTTTACTGAATTGTTTGACCATAAAAATATATAAACAATTATATGTACTGTTTAAAATTGTGAATCAAATTACGAGCATCCCAAGAGTAAACACTCGGATACAAAAGAGCAGTCAGTTGTTTTTACTTAAGGATGCACTTATTCTGATTATATTTCAACATTTTGACCACCCTGGTTTACACACTGTAAAAGTAATTTGAGTAACTTTCTATTGTAATCAATGAACTGATGCATAAAATAAATAATATGTTTAGAACTGTTTAGAAATAATATTTCTAAACAGTTTTTAGGGCATCATGTGACACCTAGCAGCTTTGTGACAAACTGATTTTAATGCACTTTCTTAAACAGCATCTTTCTGTACTTCCTTTTCTTCAACATTGGCTGTGCGGCACGGTTCACTGTAATTTTGCAAAAACTGTAAAATGATAGGAATACACTTGGGCTTCTTTGGTAACATTTTATTGATTTTATTCAATAATTTTCTGTGCTATAACTTTTTTTCCTTTTTTTGATGTGCTGACAAGTGAATATATAACGTTTTTTTTTTACTGATGTTCCAGTTTTAAATAAACAGCTTTGTGTCACTACAACTTTATATTTTAAATGTTTATAACAGAAGAAAATGTGCAGATAAAAGTTTACCGTGAATCTTAAAATACAAAATAAGTATAATGTTACAGCACCATAGATAATAATCATTAACGGTGTTTCATTTTTTTTCTCGTTAGATATTCAGGCAATAGAGCTCTGTGAACATGATGACGGTTGGCATGCTACTGACTGTCCTGTTTGTTTCAGGTGAGCTGTTTGTTCAGTCATTCAAAAACACTGAAGTTATTTTACAAAGTGAACATTATTTAGATACCAAGCAAACATAGCATTACTTTTTCAAACTCTCTATATCCTGACTTTAGATTAAAATGTTTTATGTACAAAATGTTAACGACAGAGGAATAAAAAGGTTTGTTGTTATCTCACTAATTTTAAAAAAGAGAATAATTTGCTCAGAAAGCGCCTTCATTTGTTTTGGTCCTGCCCACTGAAAAACAATTTTTGGGTTTCGATACACTCTTAGTTACAGATTATTTTTAGTATGCAAGTTCCCATTAACTGGAATGAACTCTTGTTTGGATGTTTATACTCAGTAAACGTGGATAAAGTGACCAAGCTGTTATATGGCACTTTAAGCTTGGCTGCCCGTAAGACTGTCACTAAGAGATGGCTAAGTGAAAAAATCCCATCACTAAATGACTGGCATGAGGTTGTTCAAAATGGAAAAAATTATTTTTTCTAACAGGTTGATACATTTGTTGAGATTTGTGACAAATGGAAACATTACATTTAGCCAAGGCATCCTGAATTCGTAAGAACCTCTGAAATTATGTATCTCATATTTTTGAATTGTTTTATATAGATGTTGTGTTTTATTTTCTCTATTAAAAAAATTATATTTTTGATTTTTTTAAATTCTAAATTTAAAAAAATTAAAAAAGAGAAAAATTTGCTCAGAAATGTGAGAATGAAAAATAATGTAATTAATTGCATAATATTAATGTCTGAACAGGTTAATCATTAAATTTTATTTATAGGTGCTTTGGCTGGTTGTTCTGATAAAACAGCACTCTCCATAACTGCACCAAAGACGATGGAAGCACTGAGTGGATCTTGTTTGCAAATCCCATGTAGCTTCAAACCCAAAGAAGCACAGACATTTATCAGCACAGGAAAAACCTTTGGAGTGTGGATTAAAATTGATGCCAGAAATCCAACCAACGTCATCTACAACAGTAATGGTGCAGGTTATCCAAGGAGTATTACTGGGAACCTGAGTCAGAGAGACTGCACCACTCTGTTTTCTAATTTAACCACCACATACACAGACACATACTTCTTCAGAGTAGAGAGTGAAAGATTCAAGGCGACAGCAGACTGTAACCCACTTCAAATAACAGTCAGAGGTAAAAAAAAAAAAAAAAGTTTTAATTTTATACCATGAAAAATTGTCCTAACAGCCTGACACTAAGAGGATGTTTAGAATTTCTTATTTCAGTCTATGCACTGTTATTATTCTGAGGACTTGATGACATTTCTAAACGTCTGAATTTAAGAATAAAATTTCACAGGACAAGTTTTAAAGATTTTAAAAGCTGAAGTGTGCTCTGTAGTATTGACGTTTGTGTTGTGAAACCACAGATTCTCCTTGGAGGCCCAATATTACAATCCCAGGTGATCTGAAGGAGAAGGAGTCTGTCACTATAACCTGCTCAGCTCTCACTCCCTGTCCACACTCCCCTCCTCAACTCACCTGGAATCTCCAACAAGACTCTCACAACAAAATAGAGGAAAACACAGATGGAAGCTCTACAACTAAAATCCAGCAGACCATCACTCTGTCAGACACACATGATGGAAAGAAGATCAGCTGCTCTGCCAGATATCCTGTGAACCAAGGAAAAGACACCAAGACAGCAGAGACAGAAGAGACTCTCAGTGTTTCATGTAAGACAATCAGAGTTTGTTGTTGGATCCTGTCAACATATCATGATTCGTGGGACTTCATTTTTTTTTCTCCAGATGCTCCTAAAGACACCTCAGCATCCATCAGTCCATCAGCTTTGGTGTCAGCAGGCAGCTGGGTGAAGCTGACCTGCTCCAGCAGAGCCAAACCTCCAGTCAGCAGCTTCACCTGGTTCAAGAAGAGCAGAGATGGAGCTGTGAAAGTATCTGAAGGAGAGATTTACAGCTTCAATGTAACAGATGGAGGAGTTTATTACTGTGTGGCCACTAATGATCTGGGTAATCAGACATCAACAGAGATTCATGTGACTGTTGGAGGTAAAGTTACTCACCAGTTATTGTCAAAAAAAAATGCATTTTCATTTTTTCAAGTTTTCTTTGTGATATACTTCACAATTGATAAGAGAGTGAATTTCACTTTATAAAAATCAGCTTCATCCATCACTGTGTGGTTGTTCAGCCTTTAAACATTAAAAACAATTTGAGTTGCCTGCCCTTTTTGTATTATTATGTTCCATTTTGTATAATTTACAATTTAGTTTCAGTTTCAGTTTCCCTGTTTCCTCCCATGTCAGTGTCTCTCCCACTATGTTGGTTAGTATCATTTCTTCAGTGTGCAAGTTTGTCATGTCCCCCGTGTTTAAGTCCCTTTTGTCCTTTATGTGTCTCAGTGATGTCCTTGTTTTCCTTCGTGTCCCCGTCTCTTCCTCTCTCTCTTCCCTCTGTTTACATGTTTCCCCTTGTGTTCATTTCCATCTGTCATGTGTTCTCTAACAGCTAACAGATCATCTGCAGAGGAATGGTTTATTTGAAGAGTTTCAGTCAGGTTTCAGAGCTCAGCACAGCACAGAAACAGCTTTAGTGAAGGTTACAAATGATCTTCTTATGGCCTCTGACAGTGGACTCATCTCTGTGCTTGTCCTGCTAGACCTTAGTGCAGCATTCGATACTGTCGACCATAATATCCTATTAGAGCGATTAGAACATGCTGTAGGTATTACAGGTACTGCACTGCAGTGGTTTGTATCATATCTATCTAATAGACTCCAGTTTGTGCATGTAAATGGAGAGTCCTCTTCACACACTGAGGTTAATTATGGAGTTCCACAGGGTTCAGTGCTAGGACCAATTCTGTTTACATTATACCTGCTTCCCTTAGGCAGTATCATTAGAAGACATAGCATACATTTTCACTGCTATGCTGATGACACCCAGCTCTATCTGTCCATGAAGCCAGATAACACACACCAATTAGTTAAACTGCAGGAATGTCTTAAAGACATAAAGACCTGGATGGCCGCTAACTTTCTGCTTCTTAATTCAGATAAAACTGAGGTTATTGTTCTCGGCCCTGAAAATCTTAGAAATATGGTATCTAACCAGATTCTTACTCTGGATGGCATTACCTTGGCCTCCAGTAACGTGGTGAGGAACCTTGGAGTCATTTTTGACCAGGACATGTCCTTCAATGCACATATTAAACAAATATGTAAGACTGCTTTCTTCCATTTGCGCAACATCTCTAAAATTAGAAATATCCTGTCTCAGAGTGACGCTGAAAAACTAGTTCATGCATTTATTACTTCCAGGCTGAACTACTGTAATTCATTATTATCAGGATGTCCAAAAAACTCGCTGAAAAGCCTTCAACTAATCCAAAATGCTGCAGCAAGAGTCCTGACAGGGACTAGAAAGAGAGAGCATATTTCTCCTGTTTTGGCTTCCCTTCATTGGCTTCCTGTTAAATCCAGAATTGAATTCAAAATGCTGCTCCTCACATGCAAGGTCTTAAATAATCAGGCCCCATCTTATCTTAATAACCTTGTAGTACCATATCACCCTATTAGAGCGCTTCGCTCTCGCTCTGCAGGCCTACTTGTTGTTCCTAGAGTATTTAAAAGTAGAATGGGCGGGAGAGCCTTCAGTTTTCAGGCTCCTCTTCTGTGGAACCAGCTTCCAGTTTGGATTCGGGAGACAGACACTATCTCTACTTTTAAGATTAGGCTTAAAACGTTCCTTTTTGCTAAAGCATATAGTTAGGGCTGGACCAGGTGACCCTGAATCCTCCCTTAGTTATGCTGCAATAGACGTAGGCTGCCGGGGGATTCCCATGATGCATTGAGTTTTTCCTTTCCAGTCACCTTTCTCACTCACTATGTATTAATAGACCTCTCTGCATTGAATCATATCTGTTATTAATCTCTGTCTCTCTTCCACAGCATGTCTTTATCCTGTCTTCCTTCTCTCACCCCAACCGGTCGCAGCAGATGGCCGCCCCTCCCTGAGCCTGGTTCTGCCGGAGGTTTCTTCCTGTTAAAAGGGAGTTTTTCCTTCCCACTGTCGCCAAAGTGCTTGCTCATAGGGGGTCATATGATTGTTGGGTTTTTCTCTGTATCTATGAAGCGTCTTGAGGCGACTTTTGTTGTGATTTGGCGCTATATAAATAAAATTGAATTGAATTGAATTGAAATTCTCCCTAGCCATCAAGTCCTGTTTGTTGCTTAGTTATGTCCATGTCTCATCTCCAGTTTCCATTTCCCTACGTCTGGGTTTATAGTATACGTTTTCCTCGTTGGTTCGTCATGTTAAGCCTGTTTGTCTTAGTCTGCGTGTTTCCTGTTTTACTTTGACGGGCTTACATCCCATGTTCTGTGTGTTCAGTTTACTTCCTCCTGTCTTGTCATTATGTTCATTCATCCCAGCTGTGTTCCCCATGTGTTCTCTTTTCCCTCATCACCCTTGTGTGTATTCATGTGGTCTGCTGTCATTCATTCCTTGTCTGGTCATCTGTTATGTTGTTGTCATGTTTCTAGTTATTAATGTATCCATGCCAAGTTTTCATGTTTAAGATATTTAATGTTTTCTTTCTAGTTTTCCCAGTTTAGGTTTTTGTTTATCATTGAATTGGCTTTGCCTTTGGTTTTTGGTTCTTTAATCAGCCAATCACGTTTTCATTTTTGCGTGTCTCCTCCTCTCTCCACACAGTCAGCAGACAATTTACTGTTAAACATTTATTCTGTCATTTCATGCAGATTTCTTTTCTCTGAAATCTTCTTGCATTACAGAACTGGTTGGTGTCTACACTGTAGTGAAGACTGTGGGAATCACAATTCTTGTGAGCACACTGATCATCTTTGTGTGTCAGTCAGAGTTTGATCTATGGATATTTCTTTTTCTCCAGATGCTTCCAAAAACACCTCAGCATCCATCAGTCCATCAGGTTTGGTGTCAGCAGGCAGCTGGGTGAACCTGACCTGCTCCAGCAGAGCCAAACCTCCAGTCAGCAGCTTCACCTGGTTCAAGAAGAGCAGAGATGGAGCTGTGAAAGTATCTGAAGGAGAGATTTACAGCTTCAATGTAACAGATGGAGGAGTTTATTACTGTATGGCTACTAATGATCTGGGTAATCAGACATCAGCAGACATTGCTCTCTCAACTCTTACTTACTGTGAAGGTAAAGTCAGTCACAGATTTTTATTTTATTTTTCTTTAACGAATCCAATTTCAAAGTGTTAATATCATTTTTTTTCCTTCTTTCAAACTTTTTTGTGTTATACCTATACAAGAGACAAAAAGAAGTGTGCCTTATGTGAGCGTCGGTATGGTTTTTTGTTTATAGATTGTGCTTCATCTTTCAACATGTTGTTTTTCAGCCGTGAAATTTTAAAAACAAAACAATGCTTCTTCAGCAGTTGTTTGCACTGTTTGTTTCATAAATTAAAGTTTTCACTTTAACAGACCTCAGTTACTCTTTAACATTTATTCTGCCGCTATTTTACATCACTCTTTTTTTCATTACAGCTGGAAACCTGGTTGGTGTCTACACTATAATGAAGACTGTGGGAATCATAATGCTTTTGACCACACTGAGCATCTTTGAGTGGTGAGACAAATGTTTCTATGACAAACTCATTTGAAACGACTCGTCTCTAATAAAACAAAAAGGATTAATTGTTTCTCATTTGTTTTTATCCTTCAGCTGGTTCAAATCAAGATGCTCCAACAAACAGACATAGAGCTGTCAGATGAGCAGAGTAACACCACAACACATCAACTAAAGTGACTGCAGGATGATAAATGCTACCTGCTAAACCATTAAAATGTAACATATTTGTTTATAGTTTGATGTTCAACAGCTGTGTATGACCATTTTACTTTGACTATAGGGATGTTATTACAGAATTATCTCTCCTCAAACCACTGCTGCCTTCCCTAAGGATGGGAATTGATTTATTTGTTGTGATCAGTGTTGGGATCAATACTCAAAAAAAGTAGAAAAGTTATTACACACATTACACAGAACTTTTCTTAAAGGTAATGCAGTATATTGCTTAAGTACACGCAGGTTCAAATGTTCAAAAAGTGGGTAGCTTCACTGAAAAGGACGTCCCCCACCCCACGCCCCACCCCCCTTTATCACGGTGCTGGGCAAGGTTCAGCATTTACTCAGCTTTAACATGACTCTGGATTCTTGGCTAACTTCGTGTTAGCATACTGTCTGTGCAGGTACTTGCAAAGAGCCGAAGTTGTGTTAACGGTATAATACTGTAGTTTCTGCATTATATCTGACCAAAATATTGTGTGGGCGTGATCTCCAAATGGTGCTGATAGGATAGGTGTGGTTAGTTTCACAAGCACCGTCAATGCATTTCAATATGAAATGTCCAGTTTGCCAAGAGCCACGTAACTTAGCGCAAGTTTAAATATTAACTGGGGATTTTTGCTTCAGTGGGAAATTTACAGCATAGCTATGTCGTAACAATTAGCAGAAAATTGTAAACCATAAAAATGTTTGAATCGTTTGTGTACTTGATTTAAATATTCTCCTTCCTATGTTATGCACCTTGAGAAAAGAACTCCCTGATATAAATATGCAAGAGAGTCTATGTTCATCATTTCTCCATAAGATGTATTATAAGATTCTTCTGCTTATGTGTCAAGCTGACTTTACTGAATGAAAGGCTTCATATTGTCTCTTTCTGTCATCATGTAATCTTTGGCAGGTAGATACTTTGATTCTGTATATATTCTAGTATTACTGTAGCTCTTTGTAAAAACATAAAGTGCCGTCATGTTCTCTGTACTGTCATTTGACTTCTTTGCAAAGGCAAATAAAACTCATGAAGACAACCTTGTTGTGTTGAATGAAGCATCCGACTCTCAAAAACACAGAGTGCCAACACTTTAATGAGCACATGCAATGTTTATATAAAATCATAAAAACAGCTTTATTTAATCGTTTTAGTCCTAACAAAAGTTTATTTAAAATGGACTGCGGAAAAGTGGAAGTCAGAAAAATTCTTTTGGAAAACACAGATGCTGCATCTGGCTTGTTTTCATTATTTAGTCCAAAGCCCTGCATATTTGGAAACGTTTGAGACTTCAAATCTTTGGATTCTGTTTTTACCCCTGAGCCATAAAAGGCTGACAGGGTTTCAAATTCGTACCATAGGTGCATCTGCTAAAAATCTCAGATGAGCACGAATCCTGGTGACCAAGGTAAAGTAAAGAAATGTCACGTTTTCTAAAAATCTTGTGAGTGTAATAAATCGAGAACAAGGTGATGTGGGGTTTTTGATACCCTATGTGTATCTATTATGAGAATGAAGTGAAGCACTGGCGGCCGTCAGTATTTTTAATTTCAATTTCACACAGTGTCAACTTTTTCTGAACTGGGTTTGTAGAAAGTTGCTACATTTTACAAGCAGAACAGCATCTTAACGTCAGCACAGTAGCTGGGACAGAAGTCAATAACATACTAACAAGTCCTAGCACACTGTAGTTCGTATTGTTATGTATGTTCTGTAAGGTTGAGCTTTTGAGGCTTTTGATTGAGTCAAGTTAGAACATTGAGGGTGGCAAATAATTTTAAACAGTAATGACTGACTTCCTCTTTTGCAGGATAAAAGGAGAAAGAACAAAACTGACTGCATTATGCAGTGTGATAGTCAGTGCATGTCTATATGTTCTTTCTGACAAGATAAAAACTAGTTTGCATGATTTATCTTAGCTGTTCAAAAGCTGGTTTCATTTCACTCAAACTTTTATTTAATTGTTTTTCTTTTACTTCACTGACATGTGGGGATCTTATTTCCTGATCTTAAGATTTTGATTTTTACAGTTTTAGTTTTACTCACAAATACTTATAGTTATTATAGTTTTTATATTTCAACTGTTTTGAACTCACCGATGTTAATAATCATAAATATAACTGTGGCTTTTTTTCAGGTGAGCTCTCTGGGTAGTTATTCCAAGACATGGGATCATCTTACAATCATCTTACATCTTACAACTTCTTTTAGAAATAAATCTAAAGGATTTGAGGTCAGAGTCAAGTTTTCATTTCCTGTTTCTAAATTGAAATGCTTAAGAAATGGAGGACTACAACAGCAGTTTGTTAATCATGATTCTATATTAGGAAGTAGATGAATGGGTCCAGTCAAAGTCCTGAGAGGGGAGACAACAACATAGTGATTACCATCCAAGTAGCCTACACCACCTAGTGGCGACAGTTGTGCTAGCCACTGAAAAAGACTAATGCTGGAGGTTGGGTGGTGGTGCATGTGGGGTTTTGTTTTTTGGCACCACTTTGTTTTCCAATTTGTTTCCTTTTGCCAAATGGTGCACATTGGAGGACTATATCTTATGCAGAAGGTGCAATCTAAAAAAGATAGGAGACTGCAAGTTGGTGGCCACTGGTCTCCGACTTACTCCCTTCCTGCCCATCTTCCAGTGTGATCCTGATGCCTCTGTCGCATCTTGTACCCTGCTGTTATGTGCTGGATTGTGTCAGGGGCATCTCTGCACACTCCGATTCCATTATCAATATCACGTCCACAGAGAGTTCTGTGTTAGGACCAATTCTGTTTACATTATACATGCTTCCTTTAGGCAGTATCATCAGAACGCATAGTGGGAACATTTTGGACCATGTTTGACCTTCGGCAAATCAGATCACTCCTCGGTTCTGCTGCAAGCTGAAAAGTGAGCAGCCATGTCGCGTTCGGTTCAACACTGGACCGACCAATCAGACAGTGCCCCACGTCACTGCTTTAGCATCACAGACTGGGAAGTCTTCCGGACTGCCGCGAACAACAACATCAACAATTATGCTGAGTATGTAACAGACTTTATTTACAAATGAAAATGCATCAATGACGTCATACCACAGGCAAATGTACGAACTTACCCCAACCAGAAGCCGTGGGTTAAAGGAGAGGTCCGTGCAGCACTCAGAGCGTGAACTGCCGCCTTTAAACCCAGAGACCCAGGTGAATACAAAACATCCCAGTATGCGCTCAGGAAAGCAATGCAGGGGACAGGTGAAAAGAAAGAAAACAAAGAAAAGATGGAATTCTGCTACAGCCCTGATACCGTGGTGCTGCGACAACAAAACCATGGAGCGCATCGAGGATTACAGGAGACTTCAGAGAGGAGGCCACACCTCCATCCACATCGAAAGAGCAGAGGTGGAGAGAGTCTGCTTTAGATTCCTAGGTATCAACAACAGTGAGAATCTGAGTTGGTCACACCATGTTGGTGTTATCACAAAAGCAGCAAGACAGCAGTTCTTCTTCCTGCGGCGCCTCAGAAGATTCGGCATGAACTCCAGAATACTTAAAAACTTCTACTGATCCACCATGTATTCTGACTGGCTGCATCACCACCAGGTGTCCAGCTGTAACGCTCCGCACTGCAAAGCTCTGCAAAGAGTGGTGAGATCAGCACAGCGCATCACCAGGTCTGAATTGCCAGCGATGCAGGATCAGCAGACAGACAGCGCTGCATGAGGAAGATGTAGCCGATCCGGATTTTTTTCTATAACTGCACACTTCTATATGTTCACGTAAAGCTGAGGAGCACGAACCAAAGAATTTCATTACGGGTGAATGTGGCTACACTGTTTATTTGTATATGACAATAAAACTTGAAACTTGATACATTTTAACTGGTATCCAGATGACATCCCATTTTATTTGTCCTTCAGCTTTCAGCCCCCTCTTTTGTGGAACCAGCTCCCAGTTTGGATTCAGGAGACAGACATTATCTCTACTTTTAATATTAGGCTTAAAACTTCTCTTTGTGCTAAAGCATATAGTTAGGGCTGGATCAGGTGACCCTGAATCCTCCTCTAACTTTGATACAATAGGTGTAGGCTGCTGTGGCATTCCCATGATGCATTGAGTATTTCTACTTCAGTGACCTTTCTCTTTCACTTTCTGTTTATACACCTCACTGCATTAATATTATTATTAATATGTGGCCTTCTTCATCCTCTACCCGAGGGTGGTGCTGTCCTTGGTTGGAATAGGAAGAAGCCTTCTATACAGTTGGATTCTTGATCCATTCTATGTGCTACAGATGAGGGGCTGCTGCTGCTGCTCCTGTAAGGACAAAGGCTTGCTGTCGTCATCTTCAAAATGTTTTTCTAATGCGGTCTCTTTTTGCTGCTTTGTGGGTGGTGTCTGGAATTATATAAACATGCTGAAGTTTAATATGGGAGACAAAAAAATACAACTTTAGAGTAAAAAAGAGATTAACTATGAATGAGATCTATATATGTAAATATGAATACTTAGAAAGGCAGGTGCCTTTCATGATGGTTCCTCTTCTTGCACCATTTCTTTCTCAGGTTTCTGCTGCCTGAGGTATTCACTAAGCACGAGGTCAGCTGTGGCCATCTTCCTGATGTATTCATGGATGTTTGTATTTTCATCCTGGATGGTGGTTCTGACACTCACCAGTCCTCAGACCCCTTCCTTCCACTTAGTGTACAGTCTCAGGGTGCTGGACTTGGTGAAACCCTGCATGCATTATAAGGAGCTTTCTTGTCTTGATACCAGTGGCTTATGTCTCCTCGTTTGGCCACCTGGTTTTTGATGAGTGGTAGGTTGTAGGTATCGATCGCCTGGATTCATTTGTGTGCAATTTTGCCTTCTAGTAGTGCAATCCCCTCAGTTCTGACTACTTTCTCTTTGTTATCATCCAACTACACTTCTCTAGCACAAATGACAAATTTTAGTGTGATTGCTTGGGGTTCAAGCCGTGGTTGCATATTGCCTTTGATTTCGTCACTGCCTTACCTGTCTCCTCTGGTAAATCTGTGATCCTTTCTGTCATTGTCAAATGAAAACCAACCAAAAGACAATTCACTTACCTAACCTTCTAAACAAAAAATCCTAACTGAGCTCATCCTCGAAGAACTCCTGTCTTGTCTGGTCTTCTCCAGACAAGACAGTAAAACTGTTTTATCTACAGTTTTACTTTGTAATATTGTTCATACTTGTGCCCACGTAGCCTGTCTGGAGTGATCCTTTGCCCGTGGATTGTGCTGGTTGTGTGTGTGTGTGTGTCTGTTTGTGTGCGTGCGTTTATGTGGTTTCTTTTTTTAATTAAATTTTGAAATATACATAGTCCTTTGTCAGTGTGTGCAATGCTGGTGTTCGGTGTACTTTAAGGTTTTTGTGACCTTTAATGAGTTTTGTTTTTGTTTTTATTGCAGTGAACTGAGGACACAACAGTAGCTGTGGGACCTTCGGTGGTGAATCGTTTTCCACACTTCCGTTGTTGTACAGCACCTGGGGTGTAGACTTGATTTTACATGTGAGTTTCGTTTGGTCCTCAGCTCCTGGTAAGTCCAGTTCAATATATAGTTTTATTTAATTTAGCAAACTATCACAGAATAGGCTGTACCACAGTCAACTTTTGTTGTTTTATTCCTTGTTTTTATTTTTACAAATATAATTGAAGATATATTAATAATAGAGCCAGTCTGCCTCTGTTGTGCATCTTTGAACGTGTGTAATCGTTTTCTGGTTTTAAAAACACTGTATTTCATGGGGGTGAAATTCCCCGAGGTTGCGTTGTCATGTTTTACTTTTTCAAATAACCTCATTGACCACTTTGTCACACTGGCAACCTGGCCCTGATATCTCCCCTGGGTAGAGTATGCTCACAGTTCACTCACCTCATCCTCCATTGGTCTCTCTCCTTTTGAATGACTTGGGAGGCACTGCCAAAAGCAGTTGACCATTAGTGTTTTTATGCAGACTGATTACATACATTAGCTCCCAGGTACACTGCAGGACAACACGAATGGCTATCTGGCAAGGACATTCCCCTAAAATCTCTTTTCCACAGGCTATCCCCACGCTACATTGGTCCCTATGAAATTGGGGCCGTAATAAGCAGTCAGATTAAAGTTCCCTATGTCCATGTGAATTCATCCTACATGTATCTCAGGTCAAGCCAGTGCTCCCCAGTCTATTGTAGGAGGGAGAAGTAGGATGAGCACACACACACACCATTATTCAACATCACAGTAAAAAGTGTCAACATTTGCATGCTTGAATGGTAAACGCTCCTCCTCGTGGACGAATATAAAAATTAAGAGCAAGTATACCAAAATAAAATTTTAATATAAAGGAATATATTAGATGAGATTAAGATAAATGTGTGATCAAAAATGGCATTTTCAGTGATTTTCAACGGGATATTTTTTGTCATTAAGAATAAATGTGTCAGTTTGTGTGAGTTGAAACAGCTTCACACATAACTCAGTTTACGATCATCAATTCTCAACTGAGTGAATGACCACACATGCGCCATGACGTATTTATGCAGGCAAATTTGGTATATCAGTGTAACAGGCAAAAGAAGAAGTTTTTCCTAACAATCACTTCAACAATCCAAATAATATAGTTACTTTCCACTGTTAATGATAAACTATAAATTTACCCCCAAATCCTAAAATATTGAAGCTTCTATTAAATCAAACAGACCAAACTTAAAGTATAATGAAGATTTGGAGGAATACCTTCATCCACTTCATTATGATACTATAAAAATAACATGCTTTTACTGAAGACTAACCAAAACTTTAATGCTTTGCCACAATTTGTGTTTCTTAACTCACTTTCCAGAACTAATCAGTTAAATCAATATTCCACTGACCAATCACATTATAATGCAGGGACAAAACCAACATAGGGATATCAGGTATACAAAAAAACTGCATGAAGAGCTGGCTCTGTCCTCGGGTTTTTGGTTTTCTTTCTAAATTAAGTTAAGATTCTATCTTTGTAGAACTGAACATACAGCAAAGCTAAGAAATAAAATATTTCTTAATATTACCTAACCAGCTGTGTGCTGCCAGAGATTAAAACTCACCAGCAGGTGGTGCTATTGTTTTTTTCAGGTCATAGTTGCAGTAACCAATCAGGACTTGGCAGAGCCAGGATCAGAAAGTAATTCTCACATGTGCCGTCATGATTGAACAGTCTCTTTGAACCCAACTCTATCCTTATGTGTTATTTCATGGAAAGCACTGGCTGTAAGTATGTTATGTTTTGTTTTTTACTTTATGTACATTTGTGAATTGTGTGAATGGATTCAGGCACAGACTCGGGCTCTTTGGAGAAAGAGTTCACAAGTTTATTTACAAAACTAATGTCCAGAATGTCTGTGAAGGTTCTCAGTCATCCAGGTCATCGTAGTCAAAGGAGCTTGCAAAGAAAGAGGCGGTGGTTTACGACACCAACTGTCTGCCATCTATAATCCAGTTTTGAGTTCCCTCCCCAGACGCCTTAACGCCCACTCACATCCTGGGCCATCTGACCTCAGGAATTCGCATGATAAGGTGGGGCCAGGTTTCACAATGAGCTCACCCGAAACCCTGGCTGATTGGGACCCACACCCGTTTTCACACCTTGGGTCAGGCGATTAGAGGATCATCAGGGGGTCCTTTTGTCCCTCTGTGGGGGGATACTCCCACTAGGTTTAAATCTGGGACTCCCCACCATTTGACCTTAGAACTGAAGAAGCTTCTCGGATGAGAGGTGAAACGTCTTCAAGTAACTTAAAGAAGTCCAGACGCTGTTCTTTGCAAGCTCCTTTGACTAATGTCCAGAATATATACAAGGTGTGGAGGCAAAGGGGGGGGGGGGGGCTCCAGGGGGGTTGGAAGGGAAGGAAACAAACTCCACAGTACAATATATAAGTGTGTGTGTGTGTGTGTGTGTGTGTGTGTGTGTGTGAGTAGCGGCAGGAACTGGGCAGACAGGACAGTGGGAAGAGAGAGAAAACAAAACAAAAACAACATGTGGCCTGGAGTGAGCCAGCCAGAAAGACACAGGGACCATGACCAAAAGTTTATTTTAAAGAACAGTTAAAATTTATAAACTTCTTTTACATTCTTTGTGTTTATATTGTGTTACCATTGTTTAGATGGCAAAATATGTTAATGAGTATCTGAAAAGGATATGTTTGTTGATTTCTTTCAGCTTTACTCTGTTTCCAGTTTGAAGGGAACGTCGTAATAGCAGACAACACAACTGACACTTGTCAAAAGGCTATCTGTCTCCTTAGCTGTGCTTGAAACAGTAAGAACAGAACAGTTACAACAAACTTTGCTAACCAGTTTTGTCATGTCAACAAGAGAGGAATATAGATACCCACTGACTATCACACTGCATAATGAAGTCAGTTTTGTTCTTTCTGTTTATATCCTGTAAAAGAGGAAGTCAGTCAATACTGTTTCTTGAAAGTCTAAAATGACTCCGTCACTCTGAGAATAAGTTTTCTAACTTCACTCATTCAAAACCTGAAAGCCTAAGGTTACAGAATATAATTACTAACTTCAAGTATGAATATCACATTGTATCAGCAGTCAATATTTACAAGCTACACCACCACAAGATGCAGGGAGAATACGTAGTACAGGTGCTTTAGGTCAATTAGTTTTAGTTGCAAAGCTGCTATAGACATGAAATTATGGGCTAATTAAAAAAAATGCAAGAATAATACTGTCCTGTGATAGAGGAAGTCAGAAAGGTCTTAAGTCTGCAATTACTCAAGCCCAAGCACTTTTTTATTAACTTTGGCTATTCGAAATGTGCATAACATTTTAAAGAATACACATCACTCAGTACGAGTATCACATTGTATCTGTAAGCTTTGGATGCACAAGTATTGTGAAGTTGCCACTACTGTTGCCTCTCAGCCCAACACACAACATTTTAGGTCAATAAATACAAAAAGAGAATTTATGTTTCAATTACGTGCAAAGCTTGTTATTAAAAATAACAAGTGTGCTTCATCTTAATTTTAGCAGAATTTAAAACATGTAATATGTTCCATAACAAAAAGACACACAGATAGGAAGCACACAACAAAAATATTTCACAGGAAGTAAACTGCTAGTGTGACATCACTTTAATGCCTCATTTAAAAGAGGGTTTTTTTGTTTTGTTTTTTTAGTTCACTGCCATTATCTGACTATATATGGATCGGACACAAACATCCTGATTCTTATCAGGTTACCTGAAATGAACTACAACACAACATTTCTCTGTACAACATTTGTGCAACACATGTCCACACTCATTTCTTCTGCACTGGCTTTTTTTAGCCTTGCACATTTTGAACTGTTAAAACATCACATCCTGCTGCTGCGTGCTGTCCTGCACTCAGTCTAAACAAGGTCCAGATTGACATTCTGCATCAGAGTGCACCTTCTGCCACTCGTATATTTAACTCTACATTACATAAGTTGTTATATGTTACATGTCAGTCTATGTTCCATTTTTTTTCTTTTACACGGTAAGTGTTTTTCATGTAAATCATGTTTTCATATAAAAGTGAGCATTTAAGTTCCTAAAACTACCTTTGCTTCAGCTACAGTTTGCTAGGATTTGTCAGTGTCTTATTGACAACATCTACAGATATGCAATAATAAATAAAAGTAAACTATAACAAATATGGTACTGAAGTCAGGATCTTTTTGAAACAATATATAATAATCTAAATTCATGGGTGCAATTTATACAATGTAGCAATTTTCTACAAACCCAGTCCTAAAGAAAAAACGTGGGGATGCTGTAAGATGTAAATTGAAAACAGAATTAAATGATTTGCAAATCTGTTACGGCCCTGGCCATAATGTGTCTTGGTAGCCGTTTCTTGTTCTGTCTGTGTCTTTAAGTCTCTGCAGGTCCCTGATTGGATAAGCTGACGGCTGCCGATTGGTCCCCTGATCATGTGGTTGCTTTCAAAATCCCTCACTAGCAGTTGTCCAGGGGCAGCCACTAACAGCAGCAGCAGACCTGACCCTGGCCTCCAAACTCTGTGATATTTGTGATTCCCGTGACTTACAGAGCTTTGAATATAGTGTGTAAATTAGCCTTCACTTGTAAATAGTCACTGAAGCCGAAGTGGTGAGCTGCCTTGTTGTTTTCTGTATTATTTCCTTCTGTTTATTCATTTAGGTAGTTAGGCATAGCATTTGTCTTTTGTTTGTTCTTTTCATCACGTAGGGTTCAGGTAGCACCTCCTTGACTGATTAAGCTGGTTTTGTTTGTTATTTTGCCCTTTGTTCACCCCGGAAGTCACGCTTCAGTTTAGGCACAATAAACCACTGTTCACTAAGAAAGTGTTTTTTCTCTGTATGGCTTTGGGGCCCAGGGCGGGGTCACTTCTTTTTTTTAACTCTTATGTTACGTTCCTGTACCCCTAGACTGGGGCATAACAAAATCTCATAAGTTTATATTTTATTCACAGCAGAACATAGAACACATATCAAATGGTTAAAGAGAGGAAATATACTATTTACAGAGACAGAAAAAAAGGTCATACTGAGTTTGATTGTTCCCCCCCAAAAAACAGACACATTCAGCATTTCCTGTTCTTTTAACAGCAGTCAGTAAAACTGGGGGAACAGAGGAGAGCATTTGTGAAACTTTTTGGAAAAGAATGTTGTCCCTTTCTTGTCTCATAGGGTTCAACAGTGTTCAGTTTGTCATATTTTTGGTTCCAAAATGTGCCAAATGTTTCCAGGTGGTTAAAGGTCTGGACTGCAGGCAAACCAGTGCATCACCCAGATTCTTCTACTATGAGTTCAAGCAGGTGTAATAAATACATTATGTGATTCATCTTGCTGTAATATGCATCAGCAGTGATGGTGCCTTTCCAGATGTGCAGCCTGCTAATTACATAGGTACTGAAGCACCCCGATTACCTGTCTTTGTTACACTGTTGCCTACTTGCTGTCCTACATTCAGTCTAAAGAAGGTCTCTGGTTGGAGAAGAAAATCTCTTCATAATGGCCGTCCTCATTTTCTTGAAGACACAGACTCTGTGAAATAAAACGCACCAAACTTGAAATGCTATGAAGAGCTTGAGGATACAATAAGGTGATACTAACATCTAAAATCTGCTTTTGAGCACAGTCACGCTAAGCCTTCATTTTATGAGTGCACATGTAAAAACTACAATCATCAGAGTCAATTTCCTACCTGTGCCTGATGTGAAGCTTGACGTGTTGATTTTAGTCGCCTAGAAGTTACAGAGATGTAATCATCAGAAATAATAATAATAATAATAATAATAATAATAATAATGATGATGTCTTGAGCAATCTACCTGAAACATTTCCTACCAGCTTAATTGAACAGGTCAGTCCAGAATCCATCACAGCAACACATTCATTGCAAAATAAATGGTTACGTGTTTACACGCTTCAAAATATGTTTATGAATCTTGTGCAATTAATTAATTACATAACTTAGAAACTCACAAAGGGAACTTCAGACACACAGGAACGATAAAATGCATCCTATCATCATTTGCATGAAAAAATATTTCTATTTTGTGGAATATTTTAGCATCTTATGATACAATCTGAAGAAACTTCACATCTGTAGCTTTGTTTTCCCAGTGATACAAAAACTGAAATACTGAAGCTATAAACTTAAAGATATACCTCAACACTTCCACTGGTTTTAGTTAAAAGTTCAGTCAAAATGAAACCATTGACAGTTTCAAGCAATATCACAAGATATAGAAAAGTGAGACAAAATTCGATATTCCACGGATGGAATAAATCTGGACTGGACGTTGATCTTAGAGTCTTACCAAAACACAAAAACCATACAGATGAGTACGATGATCCCAGTGATCCCTCCTACAGCAGCCCACCATGATAAAGGCTGATGTGTTCCTGCAGATATAAAAAGGTTAGTGACAAATGCACTTTGATAAATATCATGTTTGTCACTGAGTGTTCAGGCTTATATGAAGGTAACTTAAATGTTCAAGTTGCTGTGAATGGTTTAATGTATTTACATTCAATCAAATGTTAAGAGAGTGAAAGCTTTCCTATTAACTTAATGATCTCAATCAATAATTTCATGTCTTATTTAAAACAGCATCATATTCAATGTTGGGGCCACAAACTTTGTGGTGATAAGGTTGTGTCTGCATGGTGTTGTATGTCTATTCCAGGGATTTGGGTTCATGTGGGAGGTTTTAATGAATGATAGATTTAATAGACTGTATTTCTTTTGCCGACTGTGTTCGTTTGTGCATGTCAAATGCCTTGCCTTCTTTAGATTGCCCTCAAGTAGCTTGCATGTGCTTGCGCTTGACTGCAAAGTGGATGGATGACTGAAATATGGAATAAATGCTCAATGGAAAATGAATGGAAGCTGGATTGTTTGCTGGTCTATTTAAGAATGAGTCAGCAAAGCAGTTCTCCCTACTTCATCCTCTGAGTGGCTTAATTGATATTAAGTCACTTCATTCAGTTCAATAGACAATAAAGCATTCTGTGCATTAGGGCAATGAATCTGACCAGAAGAAGACAAGCAAGCAGTTGATACTAATGTATTATGGGCACTTCTGTTTCTTCTATTTGGGCTTGAATTTTCTGAGGATGACTTAAAGCTCTTGGATCCTGTTGACAGTCCTTTCATTTCTGTAAATATGGATGTGTTCCCATTATTCTCACCAAACTTTCTTCAATAAATTCAAACCTGTTAATCACAATTCTGCATACAGTTTATTAATATTAATAAATGATTGATTCTTGTGCTGCTGTCTGCATTTACCTGTTGGATGAAGCTCTGCTGATGTCTGATTACCCAGATCATTAGTGGCCACACAGTAATAAACTCCTCCATCTGTTACATTGAAGCTGTAAATCTCTCCTTCAGATACTTTCACAGCTCCATCTCTGCTCTTCTTGAACCAGGTGAAGCTGCTGACTGGAGGTTTGGCTCTGCTGGAGCAGGTCAGCTTCACCCAGCTGCCTGCTGACACCAAACCTGGTGGACTGATGGATGCTGAGGTGTCTTTAGGAGCATCTGGAGAAACAAACAAACAAAGACATATCACACAAATCATGTTGTCCTATAGGATCCAGTTCAACAACAAACTCTGATTGTCTTACATGAAACACTGAGAGTCTCTTCTGTCTCTGCTGTCTTGGTGTCTTTTCCTTGGTTCACAGGATATCTGGCAGAGCAGCTGATCTTCTTTCCATCATGTGTGTCTGACAGAGTGATGTTCTGCTGGATTTTAGTTGTAAAGCTTCCATCTGTGTTTTCCTCTGTTTTGTTGTGAGAGTCTTGTTGGAGATTCCAGGTGAGTTGAGGAGGGGAGTGTGGACAGGGAGTGAGAGCTGAGCAGGTTATAGTGACAGACTCCTTCTCCTTCAGATCACCTGGGATTGTAATACTGGGCCTCCGAGGAGAATCTGTGGTTTCAAAGATTTTGAAAATACATACAAATAAATACAGTATATCTTTCTAATGTAGAATCATTTGTTCTGTTATCAATTTATTTATCATCTTTTCATATCTTACAAATAATTGTTATTATTACCCTGTAAGACCCAACCCATCAAAAAATAGCCAGAAAATTCAGATTTTTTTAGAAATGAGATGTTTATAAACCCTTATAACAAAATCCACATTTTGTTTGCTATATCATGATATATTTTTTATTAAATATTTATTATATTTTTTTGTATTGCATAAGATACGTGGCAACTGTTTGTTAAAAACAATGTTCGTTTTTTAAAAAAAAACAGTTTTGTCCATACCATTTTGAAATTATGGCAAATATTGATCATGTTGATGAGATAGAGGTTATGATACAAAGGGCATCATAGGGTTAACATGCATGGACATAAAAGGAGTGAAGCCTGTCAGTAGTATATATGTGAAGGGAATGGACAGTTTAAACCAAATTGGCAGAAGTTGTAAAAATCCCAAAATCATTACTGAATGACTGTGATCTTCATGGCCTCAGGTCAAACTGCACTGAACACACACAGTTCTGTCAAAAGAATCAGTGCATGAGCTCAGGAACACTTCTGAAAGCCATCAGTAGAGCTGGATGCAGAAATGGAAGTTAAATTCTTGCTTCGTCTAGTTGAAATTATTTTACATGAAGTGAGACGGAGATTAGAACTGGCTTTAAACGATACTGTGTTCTGTACAGACCTGTCACACACTGAAACTGTTTTCAAAATGTTATGACACAATAAAAACAGTATATTGATACATATTGACTGCTTCAGAAAGAATCCTGTACAGTTAAGAAATAAAATGTAAATCAGGAAAATCACTGTGACTGTATTGAAACTTTTAGGCTGAAAAAATTATATTTCAGAATACAGAAATCTATTTGAATGTGTTTTATTGTCATTTTGTTATTAAACATTCATTTATTTTAAAAATAACTCACCTCTGACTGTTATTTGAAGAGGATCACAATGAGCTGTCGCCTTGAATGTTTCTCTCTCTACTCTGAAGAAGTATGTGTCTGTGTATGTGGTGGTTAAATTAGAAAACAGAGTGGTGCAGTCTCTCTGACTCAGGTTCCCAGTAATACTCATTGGATAGGTGCTAACTGCTCCACTACTGTTGAAGATCACATTGTTTTTGTTTTTGTTAATATCAGAATTGTTTTTAATCCACACTCCAAAAGTTTCACTTGTGCTGATAAATGTCTGTTCGTCTTTGGGTCTGAAGCTACATGGGATTTGCAAACAAGATCCACTCAGTGCTTCCAGCTTCTTTGGTGCAGTTATGGAGAGGTCTGCTTCATCAGGACAATCAGTCAAAACACCTGTAAATACAGTGTCATGATTAATAAATTGTTGACTCTATCTTCACTGGCCTTTCAGATTTTGTTTGTCAATAAAGTTCAGATTGTAAAATGACTCCATGTCTGTGAATGAGTGAACTAACAGCTCACCTGGAACAAAGAGGACAATCAGCAACATGCTGACTGTCACCATGTTCACACACAGGAACTTGTTGATGCTGTTGTTGAAACCCTGAATTAAAAACACAAATCAGACATTTAATCACTTGAATTATGGATTTTGAAGAGATTATTCATATTTCTTTAAAACAAATTCTTAATCCAAACTTCCTCTGTGCAATACGAGCTGTCGTCATAAGGAACCATTATTAACAACATCTGACATATGAAATGAGTGAAACTAAATCACCAGGAAAGAAAATGACATAAATGTGTCTGTCAGTGCACTAAAAGAACAATCACAAAATAAAAACTTCAGTTTCGTTAAATAAAAGCATAAAATGTTTCCTTACCAAACAAGTCCCCGTTTAGTCTCACAGTTTTAGAGTGAAATGAAGCAAAATTACAATAAACCCTGTAAACTAGTGGTCATCATTTGAGAAAGAAGCAAGCACTAACATACCCACTGACTAAACCACACGATACAATCAACTGTGTCCTTCCTGCTTAAAAGCTGAAACAAGGGATATGACATGTCAATCTATTTTTAACGTCCACTCTGAACTCACATTCACAACCTAAAAGATTTTTTAACGTCACTCCTTCAGAGCCTGCAAACTTAACCTTAGTTAAAATATATTTTTAAAAATCCCAATATGAACGTCACTTATCGTCAGGAGCAGTAGCGGTTTTTGATACGGGCGACACGGGCAGTTGCCCGGGGCGGCATCGTGGTGGGGGCGGCATCAGGGGCATTGGCAAAACAATATATAAAAAATTGCTCGTACTCATGCTGCCCCGACATCAGCCAGCGCATATTGGGAATGGCATCGGTTTTCTATCGCCCATTTGCTGGGAGTAAGGGCGCCCTCCGTTTGCGAGGTGCGCCTGCTGCTTGCGGCTCAGGGAGCAGAGTGCGGGGCGGCAGGGGATTCTCTGGCTGGCTGGAGCAGCATCTAATAACCAACTCGCAAAATAAAATAAAATAAAAAACAAACCAACAAACATCAGACATCATGATACAGACTTGTAATTTGCACCGATGTTTTTTTTCGAAATTCTGTATGCGAAAAGTGCGCCTGCTTGCTGCTGTGCTGAAGTCAACGTAAACTTCATTGTCATCTCCGCTATACAGTCCAGTATGTAGAGAGACGAGACGACGAGGCTCCAGTTACAGCAGTGCAAGTAAACGAACAACAAATATAAGAAGAGTAAGAAAATAAATATACACTTTAGGACTAGGAGTGAAGGGATCAATAACAATTTAAAATTTATAATTTACAGTTTGATGATTTATAGTCTCACACACAACCTGTCGACAGGGGAGGAGAGACCTGCTGCTTGCAAATAGAGCAAATTTCATTCATAATGTTGTAAATCCAAGCCCATTATGTATTCTTGATTTGAAATCCCAGAAATAAACCTTAGACAAAGCAAATCTGTGAACTAAGGTGTAGGTCTATTAGGTTATGTTGTGGTGATCCCTGAGTTGGGGGATGGGTGTTCATACTGGAGTGCAAAATGAAAACCAATGGAAGATGGACAAGAAAAGTTCAAAGCCATCAGGTCCTCAGTTTAGAAAAAAGAGAAAAGAAGAGGAGGAGAAACGAGCAAAAGATGCAGGTAAGCAGATGTGTCATTGGATAATGGCAGGTCATCCTGAAACAATCAGAATCAGAATACTTCATTAATCCCTAAGGAAATTATGTGGGTTACAGTTGCTCCAAGAAGAAATGGTAAAAATAGTAACAGTAACAGACTAAACTCCAAACAATACATTATGTTACAGATTTTACACATTTAAGAAATAGCACTAATACACACAGACCACTAAATTATAAATATCAATGATAAACAGAGGGGATTATAAATAAATATCAAGAAAGTTGACAAGAATATTCCAGAGTAGAGAAGAGCGTGTGTAAAATGGCTGTAACTATAGCAGTGTTTACAGTGTGTTAGATGGAGGAGGTGTGCAGGGAGATGGTCACGAGCAGGAATGATTTCCTGTGTCGGTCAGTGGTGCTTTTCGGTAATCTCAGTCTCTCACTGAACGTGTTCCTGTGACTAGCCAGCATGTCATGGAGTGGGTGGGAGGTGTTATCCAACATTGTCTTTATCTTGGACAACATCTGCCTCTCAGACACCACCCTAACGGAGTCCAGCTCCATCCCCACAACATTACTGGCCTTGTGGATCAGTATATTTAGTCTGTTGTCATCTGTGACCCTCAACCTGCTGCCCCAGCATGCAACAGCATAGAGGATTGCACTGACCACAACAGAGTTTAGTAGCTGTTTGCATACTATGCATACTCTCTCTCTCTCTCTTCATATATGTGTGTGTGTGTTTCTCTGGTGAAATTCAGTATGGTTCTGACAACAGTTTTATATTAATGTACAATCCTTAATATATTTTATGTGTGTCCAGGGCACCAAACAGGCTAGGACCGCCACTGATCAGGAGTTATCTATTACAAGCTGTTAGGGTCATCGTAAAAATTAATATTCAAGTACTAATTAATACTAAAAAAACTGATTAGTAATAAACTCTGAAACTCTTTACCAGTTTATTTACCTTTGCAAAGAAATCAACAACAGTACAGACAGCATGACCACAGTCTGCAATCCCTCTGCCACAGAGGGATTGTAAGTCTAGAATATTTACAGAGAGAAGGCATCTACCTGCCATGATCACAGAGTACATTTAGAACATTGTATACAACAGAAAACTCGGCAACAATTGCTTTAAAGATTACATGGAGACACAATAAGATAATTTAGAGAATTTCATTCTGTAAAGTCAGCTTGAGACAGAGAAGAATCCTACAAATTTCATTACTCATCTATATTAAAACTTAATATAGATGATTAACATAGACTATTAGACCCATGAAGTGAATCACTGACATCTGAAAAATGATGTGTTGATACAGCTCTTGAATTCTCCTTAAAGATACAAGACTGAACAGTTTGTTCCTGGGAACAACAGTAAGTGAAAAACTCTGTCAAAAAATACAAATGTGTGGCCAGTAGATCAGACATATGTCATGATTCGGCTGTGTGCAGACAGGACGAGGACCCAAAATGTAAAAATCTCAACACATGGGAATAACTCAAAATGCAGCTTTATTGCTGACACACGGAAATCATACAGGACTAAAGTAAACTGGAGAATAAAACCGAAACTTCACCAAGAGGCACACAAGGAAACACACAGCATGAGGCAGAAAAACACAGGGCTTAAATACACTGGGGAATAACGAGGGGACTGACACACAGAAGGAGAGCACAGCTGGGAGAAATCAGACATGACAAGACCAAAGGGAAGCAAAACTCAATACATTCACCAAGGACACAGACTTTCAAAGTAAAACAGGAAACGTAACACTGAGACGCGGACTTGACTAGGAGATACAGCTGACAGGGGAGACAGAGCAACTAAGACACACAGAGACCAAACATAAGGGAGGCACAGACAACAATAAACACTGGGTCAATGGCCCAGGACCGTGACAACATATGCAGGGAGGTTGTAGATAAGATGGGAGTAAAAACATGATCCAGGGGTGCTCGCTTTTATGTGTGGGACCATTACCATGCTGCACTATCATCAGTGTTTAAATCAAAATTACTGACCAAAGGGAATTGGTCAGATTTGGCAATATATGAAAATAGATGAGAGAATTAATTCAAGAAGTCATCGCAGGACTTAGGAGGTTGGTGGATAATAATACAACAAAATAGATTTTCATACTTAGATTTGAAGGGATGATATGAGCTCAGAGTAAATGGATGACAACTTAATTTGCACTTGTAAATCACTGATATTCCCCCACCTCAGCCTGAGCACCTCGGGGCATTCAAATATTTGTAATTGTTTTGGCAAAGATCCACAAGGGGGCAGTAGTTATCAGTGGAAAAGCTTTTTAGGGGCCAGACTTCAACGGATAGTCAGGTCTGCAGAGAGGATCTTCCCTCCATCCAGGACCTGTAAAGGGTAAAGAAACAGGTGGAAAACATCACTGCAGACGCCTCACATCCCAGAAATAACTGTTCAAACTGCAGCCTTCAGGCAGGCGCTACAGACCACTGTTTACAAAACCCACGGAGACAGTTTCCTCCCCCAAGTGTCACTCTGATGAACACTGTGAAATGACCCACTCTTACATCATTCAGGTCATAACACATATGCATATTACACCACTCAGTTTGGTACCAATACTTTGTATAGTTTCTTAATACTTTGTGTAACTTGTTCCTTGTTTTTTGTTTGTGTGCACAAACTTGGCCAAATAAAGTTTGATTCTGAATCTAACACTAATGTTAGGAAAACAGCTGAAACTGTAACAGAGTGGAAACTGCCAGGATTGTCCAAGCATCATGCTGCAGCAGTCTTACATAAGTGTAGGGTTAGATCAGTGTTCATGGATAAAATGCTTGACCTTAGAGTGAAGCAGGTCCTATTAAAAAATTTCAGTCCAGTTGAGGACCGGCATGAACTTGTCCACAAAGAAAATGTCTCCATTCCTGCAACACCATCTCTACACAAAAAGCAAAGCTGTTGAACATCACTGCAGTGAATTTACTGATATTTTCAGGTGGATTTTGTCCTCCTGAAGAAACTTCAGTTGATGTGTTGTGATGTGACTCTGCTCATCTGACAGCTTTCAGTTTCTGGATTGTTGGAGAGTCTTGATCTGAACCAGCTGAAGGAAAAAAAGACAAAATCATTTTGTTTTAAAACAGATGAGTTTCTTTGTGGCTTTACATGAGTGTATCACAGAAACATTTGTCTCACCAAACAAAAACCATCAGTGTGCTCACGAGCATTATGATTAACACAGTCTTCACTATAGTGTAGACACCAACCTGGTTTCCACCTGTAATGCAACAAGATTTTAGAGTGATTAAAACAGTATGTGACAGAATGAACATTTAACAGTAAATAGAACCATTTAAGGTGAAACAAGATCCAAGAAAACCATAACTTTAACAAATAAGACCTGAACAACCACAGGTTCAGGTCTTAGTCTTGATGAAGGATGAAGTAAAATCTTAGAAGTTCATAAAACACAATTCAGTCTCACATAAAACACACTTCTCTTTCTGCTTTCTTCTCACATATATTACAAAAAATAGAATAATGGAAAAAAAATGCTTTTAACACTTCATTTGTTGGATCCAGTCAAAAACATTTTGAAATGAAAAAAAAATCTGCTGAGTAATGTTACCTTCAGTCAAATGAAGCTCTGCTGATGTCTGATTACCCAGATCATTAGTGGCCACACAGTAATAAACTCCTCCATCTGTTACATTGAAGCTGTAAATCTCTCCTTCAGATACTTTCACAGCTCCATCTCTGCTCTTCTTGAACCAGGTGAAGCTGCTGACTGGAGGTTTGGCTCTGCTGGAGCAGGTCAGGTTCACCCAGCTGCCTGCTGACACCAAACCTGATGGACTGATGGATGCTGAGGTGTCTTTAGGAGCATCTGGAGAAATAAATTATATCCTATAAATCATGATATGTTTGCAGGATGAAAAAACAAACTCTGATCGTCTTACATGAAACACTGAGAGTCTCTTCTGTCTCTGCTGTCTTGGTGTCTTTTCCTTGGTTCACAGGATATCTGGCAGAGCAGCTGATCTTCTTTCCATCATGTGTGTCTGACAGAGTGATGTTCTGCTGGATTTTAGTTGTAAAGCTTCCATCTGTGTTTTCCTCTATTTTGTTGTGAGAGTCTTGTTGGAGATTCCAGGTGAGTTGAGGAGGGGAGTGTGGACAGGGAGTGAGAGCTGAGCAGGTTATAGTGACAGACTCCTTCTCCTTCAGATCACCTGAGATTGTAATATTGGGCCTCCAAGGAGAATCTGTGGTTTTGCATTAAACACAGTTTTTATACAAATAAATGAAGTCAAAATTTGGATTGTATTTGATGTTCACCAAAAGACTCATTTCATGAGCTCAGGGACACTTTTGAAAACCACTGGTACGACTAGATGCACAAATTGAAGTTAAAACTCTACAATGAAAATGAAAATATGAAAACAAACATTGACGCTTCCTCTGTGTGAACTTATTTAACATGAAGTGAGACAAAGATGAAAACTGGTTTTAATCTGACTGATCAAAAGTAAAAATGTTTTTGAAAATAGTGAAAAACTGCATCCATTTGGCTTTTTATGTTTGGTATAAGAGTCCAGTTGCTAAACTGGCCTGTCTGTAGTACAGACGTGTACACAATGAAATCAATAGTAGTACATCATGAAACAGTGATCTGTTAGTCTTGTTATAACATAAACGAGAGCCTGACCCACAAAAAACAATCAAAGTTCTTAGTTTTAATCTTTTGTATGATATTTTTGACCTGAACAGAAATGAACTGAGATTGTAAATGATTTGAAAAACACTTCATTTTGTTTTTATTTACATTTTACATCCTGACTTTTCTGGAAGGCTTCCGTACAGTAAAGAAATAAACTGTAAGTCGGGACAATCACTGTGACTCTAGTGTTACTTTTAGCTTCAAGAGATATTTTAGACAAAGAATAGAGATCAACTGTCTGAATGTGAATTATTGTCATTTTAATATAAACGTAAATAAAAATAACTCACCTCTGACTGTTATTTGAAGAGGATCACATTGTGCTGTTGACTTGAATGGTTCACTCTGTACTCTGAAGAAGTATGTGTCTGTGTATGTGGTGGTTAAATTAGAAAACAGAGTGGTGCAGTCTCTCTGACTCAGGTTCCCAGTAATACTCATTGGATAGATGTTAACTGCTCCATTACTGTTGAAGATCACATTGTTTGGATTACCGCCAAATTGGGATTGATTTTTAATCCACACTCCAAAGGTTTTTCTTGTGCTGATAAATTTCTGTTCGTCTTTGGGTCTGAAGCTACATGGGATTTGCAAACAAGATCCACTCAGTGCTTCCAGCTTCTTTGGTGCAGTTATGAAGAGGTCTGCTTCATCAGGACAATCAGTCAAAACACCTGTAAATACAGTGTCATGATTAATAAATTGTTGACTCTATCTTCACTGGCCTTTCAGATTTTGTATGTCAATAAAGTTCAGATTGTAAAATGACTCCATGTCTGTGAATGACTGAACTAACAGCTCACCTGGAACAAAGAGGACAATCAGCAACATGCCGACTGTCACCATGTTCACACACAGGAACTTGTTGAAACCTGAATTACAAACACACATCAGATATTTAATTACTTGAATTATGGATTTTGAAGAGATTGTTCATTATTCTTTAAAACAAATTCATAATCCAAACTTCCTCTTTGCAATACGAGCTGTCATTCTTTCATAAGGAACCATTATTAACAACATCTGACATATGAAATATAAAAACAGAAATAATACAACAGAGTTTGTTTTTGTGAGTAAAACTAAATCACCAGGAAAGAAAATGACATAAATGTATCTGTCAGTGCACTAAAAGAACAATCACAAAATAAAAACTTCAGTTTCGTTAAATAAAAGCATAAAATGTTTCCTTACCAAACAAGTCCCCGTTTAGTCTCACAGTTTTAGAGTGAAATGAAGCAAAATTACAATAATCGATGTAAACTAGTGGTCATCATATCAGAAAGAAGCAAGCACTGAGATATCCACTGATTAACGTCTGCATACTAAACTCATTTGTGTCCTTCCTGCTTCTAACCTGCTAAAAGAGGAAGTGGATTAGTATTCTTTCTTAAACCTGTAACACCAAGTGTGTCATATTTGAGATGAGATTTTGTGAGTTGTGAGACTTCTTCATCATCAAAGCGATTTTTTTTTCTGTAATTAAGTTGCCCAAAACAGCAACATAGCAAATATGATACAAATTAAAACTCATGTTTGCAAATGAATATAGATTTATTTTTAATTAACTCCATTAAAAAATGCATTTTTGGCAGTTGTTTCATGTTTCAGGCTTTACAGGTTTAAAACTGTAAACTCACACTTGGAGATTTGTTGTACCTTTACTCCTTCAAAGCCTGTAAGTTTAACTTTAGTGAATATATTTTCAAACTCCCAATTTGAACATAACTTTTTATCAGCAGTTATCTGTTAAAAGTTACTAGGGTTGCCATACAAAAATAATCAGAAACTAATCAATACAAAACATGTAATTAATTAAAACTGAGCAAGCCTGTGTCACGTGTCTCTGCCTCTCTGCACCTCCTCTTTACGTTTGTGACATTCAGTGCACCGCTGGATTCAAGAAAGCAGGAAAAGTAACACAAGCACACCCTCTGCTGGCAACAGCAAATCTTAAAGGTTTGTTCAGCATCGATAAAGCTCCATGTTAATAAAAGGGGCAGCAGGTGGTGCTGTGTGGTGGCACCATCCACTCATAGCAACAAGGTCCTGGGTTTGAATCCAGACTGGAGCATTTCTGTGTGAGGTGTGTGAGTTCTCCCCGTGTTGCCTGGGTTCCTCCCACAATCCAAAAACATGCATTTATGTTAGTGACTCTGAAGTGAGTGTAAATGATTTTCTGTGTTAGTCCTGTTACAGACTGGTGACCTCTCCAGGGTGTACCCTGTCTCTTGCCCTATTGCAGCTGGCCTAGATGAGTGGGGGAAAAAGGATGAGGGGACATTAATGCAAGGTTATCTTTTCATTGGGGGTCAACTCTTTCTGTTACGACATATTTATTTATCAAAACACACTCAAAAAATCACTTCTTCACACCGTGTAACTATGTACAGCTGTCACTGCTACTACATCACTGCTAGTAATAATCATCATCATATTTCTGTATTTATAAAAATACTAATGACCCTGAATCCTACCTTAGTTATACTGCAGTGGATGTAGGCTGCTGGAGGGATTCCCATGATGCACTGAGTCTTTCTTCTTCAGTCACCTTTCTTACTCACTGTGTGTTAATAGACCTCACTGCACTGAATCATACTTGTTATTAATCTCAGGCTCTCTTCCACAGCATGTCTTTTGTCTTGTCTTTCTTCTCTCACCTCAACTGGTCGTGGCAGATAGATCCAGTAACCATCACGGTGGCAGACATCCAAGCAAGGGTCTCTAGTATAAAGAGTTGGACAGCACCAGGCCTCGACATGGTTCACGACTACTGGCTGAAGAAGCTGTCTGCACTCCATGGGTCAATACATGAGCGGGGCACAGAAAGGGATTGGCAAAAATACCAGAGGCGCAAAGCACCAGCTACTGGTAGACAGAACAGTCAGCCGAGACTGCAAGACCAGGCTGACCAACCTGTGCACTGCCTGGATTGATTACAAGAAGGCCTATGACTCAATGCCCCACAGCTGGATCCTGGAATGCCTAGAACTATATGAGATCAACAGGACCCTAAGAGCCTTCATCGGGAACTCAATGGGGATGTGGCGTACAACACTAGAGGCCAACTCCAAGTCCATAGCACAAGTCACCATCAAGTGCGGGATCTACCAAGGAGTGATCAGGTACCCTGCTGGGGTAATAGGCTGGCCAAAGGAGGAGATAGAAGCCACTGACATCAAGACAAGAAAGCTCCTTACCATGCATGGAGGGTTTCACCCCAAGTCCAGCACCCTGAGGCTGTACGCTAAGCGGAAGGAAGGGGGCCGGGGACTGGTGAGTGTCAGCACCACAGTCCAGGATGAGACAACGACATCCAAGAATACACTGGGAAGATGGCCCCAACTGACCGAGTGCTCAGTGAATACCTCAGGCAGAAGAAACCCAAGAAAGAGGAGGGAGATGAGGAACTATCATGGAAGGACAGGCCCCTCCACCGGCAGATAGAGGAGGTGGCTGATATCCAGAAATCCTACCAGTGGCTGAACAAAGCTGGACTGAAAGACAGCACAGAGGCACTAATCATGGCAGCACAAGAACAAGCTCTGAGTACAAGATCCATAGAGGCTATCACACCAGACAAGACCACAGGCTGTGTAAAGATGCCCCTGAGACAATCCAGCACATAACAAGATGCAAGATGCTTCTTCAGTAGGCGTGGACCATGTCAGCTCTTCATCTAACTCTTCATCTAACTCTTCATACTGGAAGAGTATGAAGAGATATCACAGTGAATATCTGCCACTGTGATGGTTACTGGACCCTGTTCGGGGAGGTCGCTGTGGTCTGCCCTCAGATCCACTAGCCAGTCCTTCTCCCATATGCTCTTCCAGTATTGCTCCGTCTCCAGCCTTGGTGGTGCTGTTCTCTTATTGTTCCTATTCTTCTTATTGTGGTTTATTCTCCTGCCTTCTATCTCTCTGGTGTACCTCCTCAAGCGGCTGGCCAAGGCTGTGAGTGTCTTGGCAGTTTCCAAGGCCTCATGTATGGACAGCTTCTTGTACTTCTTAGGCACCTTCCTCATCGCGCCTTTCTGCAACTCCAATAGTTGGCTGACCTCCCTCCGTGCTACCTTGATCTTAGCCTCTAGCCTCCTTCTCCATAGAGGGTACTGCTTGTTACTGTCGGTAATCGTGGCTATTCATATATATATATATATATATTAGGGGTGCAACGATACACAAAATTCACGGTTCGGTTCGGTTCGATACTTTGGTGTCACGGTTCGATATTTTTTCGATACAAAAAAATGTTCATGCATTTTTAATTTGTCATTTATTAAAATTATAAACATATATTTTAACTCAAAAGTACAGTTTTTAAATTTAACCCTAACCCTTGTGCGTGTTTTTTATTTTGACAGCGAATGCGCACCTGCGGACCATTTATGTGTAGCCCTGGTTATTTAGCTCATCATATTGCAGCCACAGAAATTCTTTTGTCCATGAAACCATAAAGCTGCACTTTCTTTTTGCCTTATAGTCTGATTTGTCATAACTTCTCCGTTTGTGGTAAGCTTTTCTTTGGCTGTCACTTCTTCACCCTGACCTGTCTTATTTGGCTCAGCAGAACTGAAATGCTTTTACACGCTCACTCACATAAGCTCAGCGATTCTCTGCGCGATCAACCTCTCACATGTTTAAGCTTGCTGCGGGAGATTTCACTTGTCATGTTTGCATAGTAAGCTAACGATTAATAAGACGATGTCAGAGGAATTGGTGCACAAATTATCATCACTCACAGATCAGTGCTGTCGCTCTCTACACACAGTTCGCACGATTGCAAAGTGAAAGCAAAAAAACAAGCGCAAATTCAAACGCAACTTCAATATGTCACATATTGACAGTGGCTCACCGATGCCAATGACATAATTACCCAGCTACATTTCTGAAAGAATGCAAAAGCATTGACATATATTTTTCCTACAATAGCCCGACGGGCAGGGAAGAGATAGATTTTGGTAGCCCGACTGAAAAAATCGCTAGCTCCGGGACGTCGGGCTAGCGATATTGCAAGCCCTGTATCTGATTGAGGAATCACTCATCTTTGGAAAAGAGAGTTTATTACAGAGAAATGTCTCTTTCCAAAATAAAAGCTATACTATCCGCTTCTTCTGGGCTATATTCTCAGCAGCATAAGGAGAGTCATGTGCTAACAGCTGTCTAAATGACTCGGCTAAAGTTAGTAGCATGCTTGTTGTTTTTGTCTTTGCACTAGGATGATGTCGGCGTAAATGTGCAGTCATATTCGTTGTGTTCCCACTAGTGCTTTCAGGTTAATCTCGTTGAAATGACCTTAACGCCACAACACGGCAAATCTCCGTTAACGAGCTACCGCCGATCGCTCCGTGCATGGGGCTGGGCTAGACGGCAAACACTTTAACGAGCTAACTGCGCTAACACACTAGTTCACACCAATGTAATTGAGCATTGCATGGCACATCCAACATACTGTTTTACTTTAGTCCATGACTCGCTTACCTTCAGGGTCATACGTCACATGAAAACCAAAATAATTCCAAACGCCAGATCTGAATGAGGGTGGGGGAGGTGCCCTGCGCTCTTCCTTCTGACGATGCTGTCTGTGTTGAGCGCTCAGTGGATCTGCGCTCGACAGTGCAGCCTAGGCGGAGTAGTCGAACACAGATTCACTGAGCGCTCAACACAGACAGCATCGTCAGAAGGAAAATTGATAAAATAAATTACAAATGTTGTATTGTTCGATACATATGCGTACCGAACCGAAAGCACTGTATCGAACGGTTCAATATCGATACGAATATCGTTGCACCCCTAATATATATATATATATATACTCCATGTACTCCATGTACGCCTCTATGGAGTACAGTACTCCATAGAGGCTGTACTCCCAGCCTCTATGGAGTACTGTACTCCATAGAGGCTGGGGTCTATCACACCAGGCAAGACCCCAGGTGCAGGCTGTGTAAAGATGCCCCAGAGACAATCCAGCACATAACAGCAGGGTGCAAGATGCTAGCAGGCAAGGCATACATGGAACGCCATAACCAAGTGGCCGGCATAGTGTACAGGAACATCTGTGCCGAGTATAACCTGGAAGTCCCGAGGTCAAAATGGGAGATGCCCCCAAGGGTGGTGGAGAATGACCGAGCTAAGATCCTGTGGGACTTCCAGATACAGACGGACAAAATGGTGGTGGCTAACCAACCGGACATAGTGGTGGTAGACAAACAGAAGAAGACGGCCGTAGTGATCGATGTAGCGGTTCCGAATGACAGCAATATCAGGAAGAAGGAACACGAGAAGCTGGAGAAATACCAAGGGCTCAGAGAAGAGCTCGAGAGGATGTGGAGGGTGAAGGTAACGGTGGTCCCCGTGGTAATCGGAGCACTAGGTGCGGTGACTCCCAAGCTAGGCGAGTGGCTCCAGCAGATCCCGGGAATAACATCGGAGATCTCTGTCCAGAAGAGCGCAGTCCTGGGAACAGCTAAGATACTGCGCAGGACCCTCAAGCTCCCAGGCCTCTGGTAGAGGACCCGAGCTTGAAGGATAAACCGCCCGCAGGGGCGTGCTGGGTGTTTTTTTTATATATATATATATATATATATATATATATATATATATATATATATATGATGAATTAAGCACTTGATAATGCCTTACTGATAACCTAATAATGCTTTATAGTCTGACATTATTATAAAATACTACCAATACAACTAATATTTGCAAATTAATTACATACACAACCAAATAGTAAAACGAAGCAAGTGTTAGACTTGAAAAGAGAAGTTGCTGTTTGTCAGACATAAAGCAGTAACAAAAGACTTTGACTTGTGGTAGTCGGATGAATCAGTGACAACAAATTTAACCCTGACTATGAGTGGTCAGCTGACCAGTAAAAGGTCAGTAAAGTTGTAATTAATTCCAAATGTGCATAACATTTTAAAGAATACATATCACTCAGTATGAATATCACACTATATCTTGTAAACTTTAGGTGCACAGGTATTGTGAAGCTTTTAAGACAAAGGATCTCTAAAAGATTGAGACGTGTAATGAAAGCAGTTACAAAGGAACTCGATGTTGCCTCTTAGCCCAGCACATGACATTTAAGGTCAATAAATACAAAAAGACATGTTATGTTTAAGTTGCAGGCCAAAGTTCTTATTAAAAATAATAATTGTGCTTCATCTTCATTTTAGCAGAATTATAAACATGCAACACGTTCCATAAGAAAACTGGAAATGAACTGAATGTGGCATCACTTTAATGGCTTTTTGAGAGTTGTGTGGAAGCATGACTCAGTGCTGATACCAAACTATATATAAATCAGACATGAACATCCTGAACATGTTGATCAGGTTCGCTGTGATACTCTACATGAGAAATGCTTTTCTAACAACATTTGTTCAACCAAAGACACTTTCACACTCATTTCTTCTACACTGAGCCATCACCCATCTGTGTTGTTTTTTTTAGCCTTGCACCTTTTGACCTGTGAATACATCACATCCTGCTGCTGTCCTTAACAGTCTAACATGGTAAACTCAACCTTACACAATATATTTAATAACTCCCAGTATGAACGTCACATTTATCCTATCTCACACTGATGTGCCAATTAATCAATGTTTTTTCTGGAAAAACCTTTGAAGTGATGGGAATTACATGATCTACTCATCTTTGATGTATAGAGAAAAAGAAAACTGTCATTATGGTGGGCAGACACGATTGCTTTCATATGTTTTGCTTTTAAATGGTAAATGTTATTCATGTAAATGTTTCCATATAAAAGTGTAATATAATGAACAGCATTCTTAAAATACCTTTGCTTCAGTTACAGTGTGCTAGGAGTAGGGATGGGTATTGATAAGATTTTTACGATTCCGATTCCATTTTCGATTCTGTTTAACGATTCGATTCTTTATCAATTCTCTTATCGATTCTTTTTAAAAGAGGAGAACACTAAGGTCGATTAGCTTAGAACTTTGTTTTATATCTTCTCTCTGAACAAGATAGAAATTTAAGAGTAACATGGCCTTACAAACCCAACAGTGAGATCTTAAGAGATCAAAAGCCTACGGCTCTTCAATGGGGTGTCACAGGGGAAAAAATTGTAAATGTAAAACAATAAAATAAATATTCTTCTGTAGCAATAACAAAGTATAACATAAATTATTCTGTAGCAATTACACAAGAATATCCAGTAATGTCCCTGCCTACAATTAAACACATTCACTTACCAAAAATCGGGGGCATCTGCTGTGGCAGATGGGTGCAAGGCTTTGACCACAAACTTAGTCACTGCTCAGTGACATTCGTCTATCCTGGCCTGAAAGGAGACGCTACCGGCAGACTGCAGTGAGAGCTGCCAGCATCTGAGCCAGCCGGACTCTGTCTGTCTCTCTCATCATGGTCACCTAAATGCACAGTAATGGCAGGTTTTGTAATAAGGCAGATCGCGCTAACATAATATGCACTGTTAGTTGATTATTTACCTGCCGCATTAACGGGAGAGGACGTACAAACGTTACCGCTGCTGCTGGGTTGAGATTCACGAGTCCGGAGCGGAATTAAAAACATAACATTCATTTAAGGTTATCGCGTGTTTTGTGAGCAAATGCTTTTGCATATTCGTAGTATGTCATGATCCTGGGCCATGTTGGCCCAGTATTCTTAGTTTTCATGTATTTTTGTATTTTGTTCCTTATTTAGGCCATGCCTGGGTTGCCCTGTTACGTTGTTCCATATGTGTGTTCCCCTTGTGACTCTTACCCCCTGTGTGCCCCTCTGTGTATCTGTGAGCCCTCGTCTCTCCTTGTGTTTTATTCCATGTTTTCCCCAGCCCGTTATGTCTGTGCTCTCCCCGTGCTCCCTTTCTCCTCCTGTCTGAACCTCTGTGTACTTCCTGTTTTACTTTGACAGTCTCCCGTCAGTGTTGCATTTACTCCTGCCGTGTCTTGTTATGATTATCAGTGTCACCTGTGTTCCCCGTGTGCTCCCACTTCCCTCGTTAACCCTCTGTGTATTTATGTCTGCGTCTCCCTCAGTTCGGTGTCGCGTTCTCCCTCATGACTGTGTGCTTCCTCATAAGTCAGTTCCTTAGTACTTCCCAGTTTAGTTTCATGTTATTTTGTATCGCTGTTATCTTTTGTCAGCAATAAAGCTGTATTTTGAGTTCAGTCCTGTTTTCCCGTGATTTTGCGTTTGGGTCCTATTTCCTGCCTGCCACACAGCCTGATCATGAGATAGTGCTTCCTCCCTTAAATGAAATATCTACTTAGCAAGTATGGCAAGTTGCCCTGTTGTCATCCATTCTCGTAAAATATGACCAAACTTTTTTAGCGTTTGAGCCGCCATGTTTCCTGCCAGGTAAATGACGCTCCGCAACATGGTGACGTCATTCGGGGCGACTGGAATCGATAAGGGAATCGTTTGCAAAAATGGCAAACAATTGAAACAGTGGGAACCGGTTCTCAACAAGAACCGGTTTTCGATACCCATCCCTAGCTAGGAGTTGTCAGTGTGTTACTGACTACATCTACAGATATGCACTCATCAATCTGATGATAAAAGTAAAACTATAACAAACACGGATCTGAAGTCACAATGCTTTTGTGATGAGTTCAGCCATGCGGGATGGGTTCAGAGTAGAGCCACTGCTCCTCCACATCGAATTGAGCTAATTGAGGTGGTTCAGGCATCTGACAAGGACGCCTCCCCTGGGTGAGGTGTTCCAGGCATGTCCTACCAGGAAGAGGCCTTGGGACAGACCCAGGACATGCTGGAGAAATTATATCGCTCAGCTGGCTTGGGAATGCCTTGTGTTCCCCTGAATATAATATCAGGGATAATATCATCTGCCTAAAACAAATATTTAAAGACTAAACACTTTGTCAGGTCTGTGCTAGTAGACCGTGTGGAGTGGAGAGAGTGGATCCAAAAGCAGACACTGGAGAAGAAACGCAACTTTAACTAAAAGCGAGTCTTTATTTATGGCTGAAATACAAAGAAAAAGCATAAGGAAGACAAAGACTAAACTTACAATACCTAAACTGTGAAAACAACTAAACCCTAAGTACATGGAATGTGAAGACCTGAAACATGAAACATGACAGAACATAAACAGATGAATCAACAAAGGACAAAGGGAAACTCACATTATAAATACACAGTGTAGATCAGGGAAGTGGAGATAGTTGGGAAACACTGAAGGAACTAATTAGACATAACAGGAGAGGAGAAGCAACACTGAACACAATGAACACAGGATGAGAGACTGTCAAAAAACGAAACAAAACAGGAAGCACCCGAGCTTGAGACTGTGACCAGGGGAGATACAGACATGGAGACACAACAGACACAAAAGAAACATGGATCATGGAGACAAGTTTAACTTAACAAGAAACGTGGAACACAGGGAAGGCACAGTAACAGAAAATTAAAGAATGGAAACTATAAATATAACATAACAGTAAACTAAGAGAACCAGAACCATGATGGACACTAAATCACAGAATATTAATTAACCCTGAAAACACATAAACGCTGGGTCACAGGCCCAGGACCATGACACCATTATCCTGATGCAAAATCCATTATGGATGGAATGGGCAGAGAGGGAACACATCCAGGCATTTTCAACATACTTGATGCTTACTCTGAACAGCACTTAATCTCTGGCTGATGACATTTCAGGGGCCCACAAGAGAGCAGGATACACAAGCGTGCATATTGAGAAAAAGGCAGTGGGCTGGGAACCAGGTGTTGTCGGCGTTATCATGAGCTCTGACAACCAGGTCAGATAACAGCTGATGAGGTGAGCTGGCTGTTAGACCAGGAGTAACAGACATCTCCAAAAATATCAAAGCACTATTGAAAATAGGCTCTATTGTCACAAATTGATCAGATATTTTAAGTGTACACCACTACAATCTAAGCAAAAGAAATATATTAGCGTATTTAGTGACACAAAAACTGAGTATTTCAAAGATTGGGGCCCTTGCTCCACCATTAACACTTTTGATTTGAAAAACATTCTGGGACACCCTACTGCCCGAAGTCCACACCACGACCACTTCATATCGGTTTGACTGGAAATAACTAAAACAATAATTTAATGGGTCATTAATGAATTTCAACTGGAAATAATAATTTTTAAATAATAATTGATGAGGTATTTACTTATTTCATTAAGTAATATTTCCTCTTTTTTTCATTTTCATCCATTCTTGACAGTTTGTTGCATTTATTTAATATATTTGGCACCTTCCATACTTAATATCCAGTCTTTTCATATTTACAGTTGACCTGGCATTAATCTGGGTCTATTCATTTATTACAGATTCACAATAAAAACGTGGCCTTTGAGAGCACAGTTGTATTTATTTTAACGCAAGTGATTAACATCTGTGAATTTTCAAAACGCCTGACGTATAAAAACTATGGTAACACAACGGTGTTCAGGTTTTTCTGAATGAAACTAAAACCGTAAAACTCAAAATCTAAACACTGGTAAATAAGATCTCCACAGTGCAGTAAAAGAAAAATAACTAAATAAAAGTTTGAGTAAAATGAGACCATCTTTAGAACAGTTACAATAATACAGTTAACAATGCCCATGAACGTCACATTTCTCCTGTTGAACATTGATGTGTCATTAAAAAAGATCATTTATGTGTCTGCTAAAAACACAGTGAAGTGATGGAAATTACACAGTCTCCTCATATTTGACATATTCAGAAAAAGGGAAAACAGTCCTCCGTTTTCTTTGTCATGTTTTGGTTTCACTCATTTCTTCTGTACTTGAGCGTAGACACACTCTGCCCCATCACATGTCTGTGTTAAGTTGTTTGGAGTCTTGCACACTTTGACCTGTGAATACACCAAATCCTGCTGCTGTGTGCTCTCCAGCACTGTGTCTAAAGAAGGTCTCTGCTTGGAGAAGTCAATCTCTCCATAATGGACGTCTTCATTTTCTGCTGTTCTGGCTGCTTCTTGTAGAGACAGACTGAAATCAAATACGCCAAACTTGAGATGTAATGAAGAAACGTTTCTTGAAAAATTGCTGATGATATAATGAAACGACACTAAGAAACAAATATGCTTTTGAAAACAGCCACAGCAAGCCTTTTTCTTTTCTCAAGTGCAGTTCCGATAACTACAATCATATTCACAACAAAATGTTAGTTTTCCTACCCATGTCTGATGTGAAGGTCAACGTGCTGATTTTTGTTGCCTATAAAAAAAAATATAGACGCTCTCTTAAATTTTCAGAAGTAATAATAACAAAAAACTCCAAAGGAATCTGCCTGAAACATTTTCTACAAGTTTAGTTATGTTGATTTGACAAGTGTGGAATTAACTACATAACTTAGACACTCACAGGGGAAAAACGATAATTTTTCAGACACTCAGGAAGAATGAATTAACATAACATCTTGTCATGTGGCAGCTGTGTGGAAGCACGAACACCGACCCAAGTGCAGGACTTCAGAGAATAAAGCGAACTGAACGACACCTTTATTGCTGGAATTCATATACCTGAGAACAAAGTACAAAACTATAATGCAGCATGGCTCGGATCAGGAACTAAAACTAGAAACTAGACAAGGGAACTTGAACACAAAGCACGCAACATGTAAAAAAAATAGTCGAAGATGTGACAAAGAACAGAGGCTGAAGAATCTGAAAATATCTACACAATCAAGGCAGAGAGGACACATCTGGGGAACACATGAAATTAAGAAAACTGAGAAGAAATGAAATATTTTCACATTAATGTGAGAGTCTTACCAAAACACAAAAACCATACAGAGGAGTATGATGAGCCCACTGATCCCACCTACAGAAGCCTACCATGATGAAGGCTGTTCTGTTACTACAGATATAAAAAAAAAAGTTACAAGTGAAAAAAACATTTTTATTAAATATCATGTTTGTCACTGTGTTGAGGCTCATCTAAAGTAACTTATGAGGTTCAGGGTGCTGTATCTGTTTGAATCTACTTAACATTAACCAAAGTTGGTTTCACTGTCAGATCAATTCATGATTTCAAAAAATATATATATGCACAAGATCATGTGCAATAAATGTATTATTAGCACTTTGTTTCTACTTTCTCTGTTTGCACTGGAATTTTAGAAGGACACCATTAAGCTCTTACAACCTGTTTGCAATGCTCTTATTTCTGTGAATATGTTTATTCTCACCAAACTTTCTTTGTTAAATCCAAACCTGTTAATCATAATTCTGCATACATTTTATTAACATAGTTGATTCTTGTGCTGCTGTCTGTTAGATGAATCTCTGCTGATGTCTGATTACCCAGATCATTAGTGGCCACACAGTAATAAACTCCTCCATCTGTTACATTGAAGCTGTAAATCTCTCCTTCAGATACTTTCACAGCTCCATCTCTGCTCTTCTTGAACCAGGTGAAGCTGCTGACTGGAGGTTTGGCTCTGCTGGAGCAGGTCAGCTTCACCCAGCTGCCTGCTGACACCAAAGCTGATGGACTGATGGATGCTGAGGTGTCTTTAGGAGAATCTGAAGAAGAATATTAACACAAATCCCTATTATTCATTATAAATAGCTGACTTCCTATAAATGATGATATGTTGACAGGATCCAACAACAAACTCTGATTGTCTTACATGAAACACTGAGAGTCTCGTCTGTCTCTGCTGTCTTGGTGTCTTGTTTCCTTGGTTCACAGGATATCTGGCAGAGCAGCTGATCTTCTTTCCATCATGTGTGTCTGACAGAGTGATGTTCTGCTGGATTTTAGTTGTAAAGCTTCCATCTGTGTTTTCTTCTGTTTTGTTGTGAGAGTCTTGTTGGAGATTCCAGGTGAGTTGAGGAGGGGAGCGTGGACAGGGAGTGAGAGCTGAGCAGGTTATAGTGACAGACTCCTTCTCCTTCAGATCACCTGGGATTGTAATATTGGGCCTCCAAGGAGAATCTGTGGTTTCGAAGATGTTGCAAATACATACAAATAAATACAGTATATAATGCACTATATCTGTCTAACGTAGAATCATTTAGTCTTTTATTTATTTATTTAAACTCTGCACTTAACACACACTAATCCAGTATACGGCAATGTACTGCACACTACACTTGTTATTACGAACCACTCTGTCACATGTTTGCTGTTGCAGCGCTTCGGTATCAATTTTGAAATGTTTTATATAATCATTTGTAATTTACTTGGAATGAATTTCATTGTTAAGATTTTTTTTTTTATTTATTTATTTTTTTTAAACTTGATTTTGATTTCAGATTACCTCATTAAGATATTTGTCTAACAATCACACAGTAGACTCGTCCACATGTTTATGCTTTTTAGCGTTTACTTTATTTGCACACACGGGTGCTGTACACAGTTGGCTGCAGCTCTACAGCTGCCAGCCACACACACACACACACATCACCAAAAACCACTCTCAGGACCCAACCGCCACAATTTGTTTTGTTATCTTTTCATATCTAACAAATAACAAGTTTAATAATAAATATTTATGGACCTAAAAAGAGTGAGGCCTGTCAGCAGTAAACGTGTGAATGGAATGGGAGAAGTTGGGGAATATCTAAGCACACTTTAAAAATCTGTAAAATGATCTTCATGCCTTCAGGTCAAACTGCAGTGAACATAGACAGTTCTATCAAACCTCAGTAGAGCTGGAAACAGAAAAGTCCATTCCTGTGAACTTATTTAACATGAAGTGAGACAGAGATTAAAACAGACTTTAACTGACCAAACCTGTTTTTGAAAATAGTGAAAACTGCATCCATTCATTTACTTACTGTCACGGCGAGTGAGAGGAGCCGTGTGGAGGAAATGAAGGAGGATCCAAACGCAGGCAGTAGTGGAGAAGTGAAGGTGGTTTATTGAACACGAAATAAATATGGACAAACAGCAAATGGAGCACGAACTAAACTAGACTGGAAACAACTAAACTACAGAGCACAAACCTGGACAAGAATGAGAACGAGCAGAGATGGACAGCAGGGAGAACACACAGGTGAGACATGGTTGATACACAGACAGACCAGCAACTACAATGACGGCGGACACGACTTAAATACACACAGAGAAACACGGGAATTACACACAGGTGGTGGACACAGCTGGGAACAATCAGTAAGATGAGACAGAGGTAAAACTGAACACACTCACATGAGACGCAGACCTTCACAATAAAACATCACACGCAGGCTCGACATCGAGAGACAGGAAATGACATATGAAACTAAACCCACATCTTAAACCCAGATAAACAGAAACATGGAACTCTAATAATAGACATCATAATCATCACCATAACACGACAAGAGAACAAGAACACAATCCCTGATGCAAACTTAAATCAAAACACAATAAACTCAAAATACTGGGTCCAACGGACCCAGAACCGTGACACTTACATTTTACAGCCTGACTTTTTTGGAAAGACTTTTATGTAGCACATGAATAATCTGTAAGGACAATCACTGATCCTACATTGCTATTTTTAGCTCTAAGAGATATTGTATGCAAAGAACAGAGAGCAAATATTTGAATGTGGGTTATTGTCATTTTGTTATTAAACATTAAAACTTAATCATTCACCTCTGACTGTTATTTGAAGAGGATCACAAGAAGCTGTTGCCTTGAATGGTTCACTCTCTACTCTGAAGAAGTATGTGTCTGTGTATGTGGCGGTTAAATTAGAAAACAGAGTGGTGCAGTCTCTCTGACTCAGGTTCCCAGTAATACTCATTGGATAGATGCTAACTGCTCCACTACTGTTGAAGATCACATTGTGTGGATAAATGCCTAATCTATTTTTAATCCACACTCCAAAGATTTTTCTTGTGCTGATAAATTTCTGTCCTTCTTTGCGTCTGAAGCTACATGGGATTTGCAAACAAGATCCACTCAGTGCTTCCAGAGTCTTTGGTGCAATTATGGAGAGTGTTGCTTTAACAGTACAACCAGCCAACGCACCTGTAAATACAACATAATGATTAATCCAATCACACAACTGCACATTTTTAAACAAATCGTGCAGTTATGGAGAGTGATGCTTCTTTTAGTCTACCAAAGCAGCTTAAATACAGTGTCATTATTAGCTGTTGATTCTATCTTCACTGACCTTTAAGATTTTCTTTGTTAAAGTTCAGAACGCAAAATGACTCCATGTCTGTGAATGACTGAACAAACAGCTCACCTGGAACACAGGGGACAATCAGCAACATGTCGACTGTCACCGTGTTCACACACAGGAACTTGTTGAAACCCTGATTTACAAACACACATCACATATTTAATAATTTGTATTATGGATTTTGAAGAGATTTTTCATTATTCTTTAAAACATATTCATAATCCAGACTCTGTGCAGTAGAAGCTGTCGTTTTTTCATAAGGAACCATTGTTAACAGCATTTGCCGCATGAAATATAAAAACAGTAATAATACAACAGGGTTTGTTTTTGTGAGTAAAACTGTCAGTGCACTAAAATAAGAATCACAAAATAAAAGCTTTCGTTTCATTAAATAAAAGTGTAACCCTGGTAAGATTTACAGCAATCAGAAGTACAGGGTTCTTTGAATGCATCGTAGTTCTTGGCTGATAGTTTAATTTCCGGGCTTGCTGTGAAGGCGTCATCTGCAGCTCGGTGCACGTGAAGGTGTGGTGTAGGGCAGTGGTTCCTAAACTTTTTTCGCTGGGCCCCCCTTTGTTTTACAGAAAAATGTTCGCCCCCCCCCCCCCCCCCCCCCCGCGCGCACACACACACGCACGCACTAACACATCCTCCAACCACACACACCCATATTTTGCTCAATTGTAGTTTATTTCACACCTCAAACATTTAGTAAACAATTAAGCAAATACAAGTAATCTGCAGGTAGTAATAAAATAAACTACTAACTCTTTTACGCTACTTCCGCGCACCTACACCGGTATTTTTGAAAACGCAGCTGTTTCGTCCACACGTAAACGGCGTTTCGAATCACCGAAAACGGAGATTTTTTAAAACGTTGCGTCTACGTGTGGACGAGGAATACAGAGTTCATCATGCAAAGTTAAAGGTATGTGCCTTTTTTCACGTCAGCTGTGCGCCATGTTATTGCTTACATGAGAGGAATTGCAGAATGGCAGAGAGTCAGATTAACAGTATTTTGTCTCTATCTTCAGGTTTTACAAGCTTACATGCACACGCAGTTACTGTCCCTCTGTTTAGAAAGGCAGAGGCGTCAAGGTGTAATTATTTTACGTTCAATTGTTTTTTTCCTGTGTAATAATATTCAACATTGCTATCAATACATTTTTCAAAAAATGTCTCTCTGTGGAAAATGGGTTTAAAAACATAAACAGCTGTGGGATAATGTTTGTCTGTGATTTGAACCGGGGAACAACTCGTGGCAGGATCAGCCTGATGTTATTTGTATCCCGCTGTAACTTTATGTTAGGATGCCTGGGTCGTTGACCCAGGGTATTTGAGTTTATTATATTATTTATACTTAGTCTTTGGTTTCTTTGAGTTCTGTCTCATGGTTTATGTCTCTGTCTTCTTTAGTTGCTCTGTCTCCCCTATCACCTGCATCCCCTTGTCTAGTTTGCGTCTCTGTGTGTCCTTAGTGGCTATATCCCCGTGTCCAGTCAGTGTCTGTGTCTGCCCTGGTCCCACGTCTCTGTTCCCTCTGTTGCAGTGCGTGCGAGTCTGTGTCTTTGTTCAGTTTGTGTTATGTGTTTCCTGTTTTACTTTGAAAGTCCATGTCTGATGTTAATGTGTCTGGTTTTGCTTCCCCTTGTCTCGTTAGGCCTGATTTGCCCCAGCTGTGTTTCCCTCCTGTTACTCATTCCCTGATTGCTCCCTCTGTGTATTTAAGCCCTGTGTTTCTCTGTGTCCGTGTCGCGATCTACCGTTTACTTTGCTGTGTGTTCTGTCATTTCTCTGGTTTAAGTTTGTTTTGAGCCTTTTTCAGTTATGTTATATTTTGAGTACTTAATTAAAGCCTTTTTGAGTTCACGTCTGTCTCCGGAGTCTGCACCTTGGGTCCTATTCCTGCCTGCACACAGCCGCACCTAACAGAAGATCGCGACCAGAACATGGACCCTGCAGACTCTTCAGCTTTTGGATTCAACGCTGAGATGGAGCGGATGATTAAGCTCCTTGACCGCATTGCTCAGGCCAATGATTTGAGGACCATGGCAGTTGGGCTAAGTGCTGTAGATGCCATCATTCGGAGCAACCCTCGGCTTACTCAGTTTTCTATGGACACTGTGCTGGGCGGCTCCATAGCTGCCTGGAGGGAGCAAGTCAGGGCTGGCGAGCTTGCTCTCTCTACCTTCACTTCCACTTCTTTACCGCCGCCCCAGGACAACACACACTTACCACCTGCCTCGTCGCTACCTCAGACTGCCTCTCCTTCCTCACACCAGCCGGGACCTTGTTCGCCTGCCCATTCGCCTGCCTTTTTCCTGGCGGCCATGTGGTCGGATGAGGAGGAGGTCTCCGTATCTCCGCCAGTTTCAGTTCCCTCATCTAGAAGGAAGCGACGCCATCGTCACTCCTCTCCTCGGTCATCCGTCCAGCAACCTGTCCCCGCTGGAGGGTCGGTGGAACCGCTTCAGCCGCCTCTTCCTGCTGGAGGGTCCGAGGGGCCCGTTCAGCCTCCCGACTCCGCTGGAGGGTCCGAGGGGCCCGTTCAGCCACCTGTCTCCGCTGGAGGGTCCGAGGGACCGCTTCAGCCGTTTCTTCCTGCTGGAGGGTCCGAGGGGCCCGTTCAGCCTCCTGACTCCGCTGGAGGGTCCGAGGGGCCCGTTCAGCCACCTGTCTCCGCTGGTGGGTCCGAGGGGCCCGTTCAGCCACCTGTCTCCGCTGGTGGGTCCGAGGGGCCCGTTCAGCCACCTGTCTCCGCTGGTGGGTCCGAGGGGCCCGTTCAGCCACCTGTCTCTGCTGGAGGGTCCGAGGAACCGCATCAGCCACCTGTCTCCGCTGGAGGGTCCGAGGAAGCGCTTCAGCCGTCTCTTCCTGCTGGAGGATCCGAGGGGCCGGTTCAGCCTCCTGTCTCTGCTGGAGGGTCCGAGGGGCCCGTTCAGCCGTCTCTTCCTGCTGGGGGGTCCGAGGGGCCCGTTCAGCCGCCTGTCTCCGCTGGAGGGTCCGAGGAACCGCTTCAGCCACCTGTCTCCGCTGGAGGGTCTGAGGAACCGCTTCAGCCACCTGTCTCTGCTGGAGGGTCTGAGGAACCGCTTCAGCCACCTGTCTCTGCTGGAGGGTCCGAGGAAGCGCTTCAGCCACCTGTCTCCGCTGGAGGGTCCGAGGAATCGCTTCAGCCGTCTCTTCCTGCTGGAGGATCCGAGGGGCCAGTTCAGCCTCCTGTCTCTGCTGGAGGGTCCGAGGGGCCCGTTCAGCCGTCTCTTCCTGCTGAAGGGCCCGAGGGACCGCTTCAGCCACCTGCCTCCGCTGGAGGGTCCGAGGAACCGCTTCAGCCACCTGTCTCCGCTGGAGGGTCCGAGGAACCGCTTCAGCCTCCTGTCTCTGCTGGAGGGTCCGAGGGGCCCGTTCAGCCGTCTCTTGCTGCTGGGGGATCCGAGGGGCCCGTTCAGCCACCTGTCTCCGCTGGAGGGTCTGAGGAATCGCTTCAGCCGTCTCTTCCTGCTGGAGGGTCCGAGGGGCCAGTTCAGCCTCCTGTCTCTGCTGGAGGGTCCGAGGGGCCCGTTCAGCCGTCTCTTCCTGCTGAAGGGCCCGAGGGACCGCTTCAGCCACCTGCCTCCGCTGGAGGGTCCGAGGAACCGCTTCAGCCGCCATTAGCCTCTGCTTTGGCTATGCCTGGTCCAGCTTCTGCCTCGGCTTCTGCTACACCTGGTCCGGCCTCAGCCTCTGCAGCTCCGCTTGGTCCGGCCTCAGCCTCTGCAGCTCCGCCTGGTCCGGCCTCAGCCTCTGCAGCTCCGCCTGGTCCAGCCTCCGAGGGTTCAGTTTTGTCTGCCCCTGAGGTCTCCAATCTATCTGTTCCTGCACGTCCTGCTCGTCCTGCCCGGCCTGCTCGTCCTGCCCGGCCTGCTCGTCCTGCCCGGCCTGCTCGTCCCGTTCGGCCTGCTCGTCCTGCACGTCCTCTCCGGCCGATGACTGGACGTCATTGCTGTCATGGACGGCCCCCTGAACTACGTCGCCGTCGGTGCCTCCCGCCCGGCCGGCCTCCTGATCTGCTCGGTCGCCGTCGGTGCCTCCCGCCCGGCCGGCCTCCTGATCTGCTCGGTCGCCGTCGGTGCCTCCCGCCCGGCCGGCCTTCTGATCTGCTCGGTCGCCGTCGGTGCCTTCCGCCCGGCCGGCCTCCCGATCTGCTCCGTCGCCGTCGGTGCCTTCCGCCCGGCCGGCCTCCCGATCTGCTCCGTCGCCGTCGGTGCCTCCCGCCCGGCCGGCCTCCCGATCTGCTCCGTCGCCGTCGGTGCCTCCCGCCCGGCCGGCCTCCCGATCTGCTCCGTCGCCGTCGGTGCCTCCCGCCCGGCCGGCCTCCCGATCTGCTCCGTCGCCGTCGGTGCCTCCCGCCCGGCCGGCCTCCCGATCTGCTCCGTCGCCGTCGGTGCCTCCCGCCCGGCCGGCCTCCCGATCTGCTCCGTCGCCACCGGTGCCTCCCGCCTGGCCGGCCTCCTGAACTGTTTTCTGGGCTCTTGGGCCGTCAGCCTCCGGGCCGGCCCCCTGACCTTTTTGTGAACTGTTTTTCCTGGCTGCCTGCGCCTGTCATGAGCCTGTTTTTGTTCTGTTGCTTTCCAGGCTCCGTTGTTTGTTCTTTTTCTTTTTTTTGTTTCTGGCTCTTTGTTTGGTTTGTTTCGAGCCCTCCATCCTGTTTCCCCCGCCGCCCACCCTGGTTCGGTTGTTTTTGTTTTTGATGTTTTGGTTGGGCTGTCTGGAAGCCAGCCCTTAAGGGGGGGGTACTGTTAGGATGCCTGGGTCGTTGACCCAGGGTATTTGAGTTTATTATATTATTTATACTTAGTCTTTGGTTTCTTTGAGTTCTGTCTCATGGTTTATGTCTCTGTCTTCTTTAGTTGCTCTGTCTCCCCTATCACCTGCATCCCCTTGTCTAGTTTGCGTCTCTGTGTGTCCTTAGTGGCTATATCCCCGTGTCCAGTCAGTGTCTGTGTCTGCCCTGGTCCCACGTCTCTGTTCCCTCTGTTGCAGTGCGTGCGAGTCTGTGTCTTTGTTCAGTTTGTGTTATGTGTTTCCTGTTTTACTTTGAAAGTCCATGTCTGATGTTAATGTGTCTGGTTTTGCTTCCCCTTGTCTCGTTAGGCCTGATTTGCCCCAGCTGTGTTTCCCTCCTGTTACTCATTCCCTGATTGCTCCCTCTGTGTATTTAAGCCCTGTGTTTCTCTGTGTCCGTGTCGCGATCTACCGTTTACTTTGCTGTGTGTTCTGTCATTTCTCTGGTTTAAGTTTGTTTTGAGCCTTTTTCAGTTATGTTATATTTTGAGTACTTAATTAAAGCCTTTTTGAGTTCACGTCTGTCTCCGGAGTCTGCACCTTGGGTCCTATTCCTGCCTGCACACAGCCGCACCTAACACTTTATTGTGGACAAAGTTGGACACTGTTGCTGCTGGGGAGGCCTTCTGTGTGTCAGGACGCTGACACGTTGATGCCTGCCATACCAGGAGGGCGGTAGGGAAAAAACAAAAGGAAGCCCACCTGAGAGATACCTTATCATTTTCTTTTGCTACTTTTTCCCCGCCTGAGATTCAGGTCGTTTTCAGTTCTCAACCCAAGACAGTGGGTAACTGAATAAACTGACACCATAAGGAACTGGACACTCACATGTTATTTTCTTTTCTTTTTCCTTTTCTTTGGGGTGTTGAAATATTGTGTGTTCTTTCTTGTCTTACATCTATTTTGATTGTTTCAATTATTTTTGTGATGCATTTGAGATGGTTACTGCATTTGAAGGTATCCCTACATTGAGGATGAGCAAAGGGATCTGATCCAAAGAAATTATATATAAAGCAAACTTTGTTTCACAAACCTGTGGTTGTGCGTGTTATGTGGGTTGGAAGTCTTATTGCTCTTACAAAGTTGCTACTGCCAATCTCCTTCCCAAACCTAGATTCGGATATTGTAGACATTGCACTTGGGTGAGCAGTATAGATCATCTCTTTATAGATAGAGGGACACACGTCCAGGTTACAAAAGCATCAAATGTTTTTTTTTACCAAACAAGTCCCAGTTTAGTCTCACAGTTTTAGAGTGAAATCAAGCAGAATTACAATAAACCCTGTAAACTAGTGATCATCATATCAGAAAGAAGCAAGCACTGAGAAACTCACTGACTAAACCACGCAATGCACTATGTTTGGCCTTCCTGCTTATAACCCGCTGAAAGAGGAAGTGAGATATTGCTGGCTGTAATGCCAAGTGTCATATTTGGCTTTGTAAGTTCTGATACTTCTTCATCATCAGTGTGACTTTTTTCCTCTAAAAAACCTCAGATACTGATCAATACTGAATCATCAATACTAAATTGGTGATTACTCATTTGCAACAATATCAAAACCACCTGTGCTGTCTTTTCCTCCTGCAGATGACACACAGCTTTATACAGGCAGAAAACCAGTTGTTCACCCCAACAGCAGCTGAACACATGGACAGAGACCACATTTAACACCACTGGGGCCTCAAGCCACTGGGACATACACATAAGGGGTCTCTTTTCAACTCCTTCATTTCTTGAGCCATACTGCTCAATCATCACCTGATTTTTTAAGTAAATAATTAAGTCATTAGCAGTAATCTGTAGTAATTAGGGTAAGAAATTAGGGTAATTAGGGTAGCCAGTAAGAAATGTTCAATCGCCACATTTAATAAAAATGTTTGTTATGTGCATCAGTCTGCACAGTTTGAAATCCACTCATATTTCAAATCTCATGTCTCCACCTGCTGTGGTTATTCTGTGTTCTCTGTGCTTTCTCTCCCCCTTGTCGCTCTGCCTGGGCGGGGCTCACTGCAGGCTCCTGCCTTTGGCCCACGTACCTGGCTCTAATTCCTCAGTTGATTACTCCATGGCTATTTATGGCTGGGGCTCGGATCTTCTCATCGCTGGATGATTGTTTGAGACGCGTTAGTGTTAGTTTCTGTATTTCATGAGTGAGTTTGCCTTTTGAGATTTATCTCTCTTTGTGAATAGTAGTGATGTGACGTTCTGTATCGAGGCTTCAAAGCTTGTGTCGAGTAATTGAGGGGGCGTTTCCGCGATGCGCGTATCGAGGCTTGCTTCATTTATGGGAGGAGCTGAAAATGATGATGTCCGAAGCCTCGCTGCCCGGCTGTACCACGTGACTGGTTCATGAAGTGGTTCAAACTTTGCCGCGAGATATGACAGCGATATAAACCCCTCAGACAAAATGTAGGTGTTTGATGGAGAGTTGCGGTTAGTGAGAGTTTGGAGGTTGAGGAGAGTGAGGAGAGAATGGAGCCAGCTAAGAAGAGGAGGATGTCCTCCCCTGTGTGGGAACATTTTGATCTTATATCTCTCAACAAGGTATGTAAATTTGTACAGAAGATGTATTTTCATAATACTGATGGTGCAATACAATTTATGTTAAGCTGTCTTTACTTTTGTACAAGGTGAAGTGTTTGCTATGTGCCAGGGAGCTGGGATATAACAACAACACCTCATCCATGCTTAGGCACTACAGAGCTTTGCATGAGAATAAGAGGAACACCGATTGTGGAGCAAGACCAGGTGAGCCATCAAATGCAATGATAATATAGCATGCAGTAATGTTACTAAATGATATAACAATATTATACAGCTGTAATAAGTTACGTGTGTGATATTTATATTTGTGCTTTGTCTTTATTGTCTTTCCTCAGCAGAACAATCTCAAATAGATGAAGACCTGGTTAGCATGGTGATTGAGGACTCCCAGTCATTTAGCATTGTGGAGGACAAAGGATTTAAAAGATTTGTTAAATCATTAAATCCTAGCTATGTTCTCCCCACTAAAGGTCATAAAAGCAGTGAAAATTTAGTTTTTACAGAATAAAATGTGGGCAGGACTGAGGCTCAAAGCCTCAGTGTGTAGCTGTCCATACCTCAACGTTACAAAAGTACAACCACTGTCCAGACCCCAACCACACCTCACCTCACAGTAAATGATCATTTCCATTTTAAGCATTTCCACATAACCATTTTCCATACTGCCAGTATAAATATACACAGTATACTGCCATCACTACAATATACATGTTTTACACACTCCTTTTGTTGTTGACATTTACAGGCTGTGTGCAAAAGGCCACACTCTTCAAATTCATGCCAACTAATATTTTTACGTCCAGTAGGTGTCCTACTAGAGCAAATGAAGCTTCAAGACGCTTTGTGCTGGGGTGAACCAATTGGATGAAAAGCTTCATGAAGCTTCATCTGCCCATCACTAGTGAATAGTCTCCCTGAACCTGCTGCCCACTTTCCTGCTTTGGATTGTTGGTGTGTGGATTTATGTGGTGGAGCACAAGTGTGTGAGAGGACCTATCACTTCCCTCCCTGGACCCCTGGATCTTTCCCCCCACATGTATATATTGTGCGCTTGTTGTTGTGTAAATTAACTGTCGTATTGAACTTTGAATTCCAGTCTGCGCCTGAGTCCTCTCCCTACCGGTGACAGACAGGTGACTTACATTATGAACTTTTCCAAACAAAAGTTATCTTGACTTTAGTGAACCTTCTCATAAGTAATAATCCTCTTTCTGTAAAACATCAGAAAACATTGAAAATATCAATATTAGCATTGTGTAATTTATACAGTTCATAATTTCATGAAGGAATTGTCATTTATCTGGGTCATTTGACCCAGTGTTTTGAGTTTTGTGTGTTTTGGTGTCATTTTTGTATTATGGTTTATGTCTTAGGCTCATTAGTAGTCTTTAGTTTTGTCTGTTTTGAGGTTCTTCTGTTCTCTGTTTGGTTCCTTGTCCATTAGGTTCCCCTTGTGTCTCTGTCCTCTGTGTCCCCCTCTGTGCGTTTGTTTTACTTTGATAGTCTCCTGTCTGGTGTGTGTCATGTTCAGTTTATTGGTTTAGTTTCTTGTATTTGACAGTCCAGAAAATATAATATAGTCACTCTACGTCTGACCTGGGCCCTGTTTCAGGAAGCCGGTTTAGTGGAAAAACTGAGTAAGTATACCCTGAGTTAACGAAAACTCTGGGTTTTCGGTTTCACAAAGCGAGTTCAGATGAAGCCTCAGTGAGTCACCATGACGACACACTCCGTGAAGCTAACCTGCCCCCTAGCAGGTTTACTACAACTAACCCTGACTGTCTCCGCCCCGTTGTCGGAAACCTGACAGTAGGAAGTGTCGGACATGGCGTGCCCCTGCCTTGAAGAGCCAGTAGATCGTGAAGCCCGAATTCTCCGCAGAGCTCTCCGCCGGGAGAGAGTGATTAGAGCGCGTTTGGACATTTTATCATTTCCTGATGATTTTCTGTGCGAACGTTACCGTTTCTCAGCACAATCTATAATTTATTTGGATAACATCCTCAGGCCTAATATTACGCATGTGACACATCGCGGACATGCTCTCAGTTCTGTACATATTATTTGTATTGCACTTCGGTTTTTTGCAAACGGGAGCTTTCTGTATAATATTGGTGACGCTGAGCACGTTTCCAAGGCTACCGTCTGTCGGGCAGTCAGGAATGTTACAGTTGCACTGAAACGTCTCCTGTACTCGTCTGTGGTGTTCCCCGGTCACAGACCCACAAGATTTATCAAAGAGGGATGCCACAAAATTGCAGGTATCAGGATGAACGAAACTTAATTTATGATGTGGTGATACTTGGACTACTACTTAAATTTTACATTTATTTTCAGGGTTCCCAGGCGTGATTGGCTGTATAGATGGCACTCACATTCCAATCATTGCTCCTTCAGTAAATGAAGGAGACTATGTGAACAGGAAGTCTTTCCACAGCATTAATGTACAGGTACATAGTTCCCTGTAGCATTTCAAACTAACATATTATTTCATTATAGTAATGGATGCTAATTTGTGTTCTCTGCACTGTGAAGATCATATATGATGCTGCCAACATTATCACAAATGTGGAAGCCAAGTGGCCAGGCTCTGTCCATGACTCACAAATATTCCGTGAATGTACACTCAGCACAAAATTTGGACATGGTGAGTTGAGAATACTTTAAAATATATAAAGACCAATTGCTTCAGGGACATTTGAACTGAAGTGTATCCTTCTGTCTTAGGAGAGTTCACTGGCTACTTGCTTGGTGATAGGGGGTATCCATGTTTACCCTATTTGCTTACCCCTTACCCTGACCCTGAACCGGGCCCACAGCAGCGATATAATCTGGCTAATTGCAGGACAAGAGCCAGAATTGAAATGACTATCGGAATGCTTAAGGCCCGGTTCCAGTGCCTGCAAAGACTCAGGGTCACCCCAGAAAGGGCATGTGACATTATTGTGGCATGTGTGATTCTTCACAACATTGCCACAATTAGAGGAGAACACTGTCCTTCTGAACCAAACATCAGCAGTGATCCAAACCATGAACATCCTGACCCTCCCACGGACATACAAGATGGAAGCGCAGTCAGAGACACCATATGTCACAATCATTTCCTTTGACCCATCACCTCAACATGTTGAAAGAAGAATAAACAGATTTTGTGTTCAACTGGCTTTATTGGTCGCCTGTGTTTCCTGTACACAAAGTATTAAAAGATGTAAACCTCATAAAGTGTCTCTGTTGCTTCCTCCTCTGTAACAGCTGTCAATGTTTCTTCATTATTTTCCTGTAGTAAAGAAATAAACAACATTGCTGTTCTACTGTAAACTCATGTAATCTGTGGAGTATTACTCACAACTGCATGTTGGTCTGGCTCAACAGGAGGCTGCACCAGATGCAGTACACCACCACCATCAACTTATAGTATATGAGGTTTATACAGGTCACTTATAACTTACAAGGGACCAAATGGCAATTAACAAACATACCAATCACCTTACACTTCATTGTCATATTGCTCTCAAAGACAACCAAGACTGAGGGAAGGCAAAATCAGTAGGAAAATAACTTCACTACAAAATAATCCATTATGGTAAAGAGTTTATCAAATGAATGAGTAGCACTGCAAAGGTGACTGTGAAGAAAGGATGTATGCACATCATGTCTTATTTTGAATTTACCCCCTATGTAGGCACTTGTGTCTTGCAGGGTTATTGACTCAGAGGATGTCCCCGCAGAGATGCCTTCGGCCACAGGGCGCCCACTGTTTTGGCTGAGGGCCAACTGCTCAGCCTCTGTGAGTGGTGGTGGTGGAGGACCCCCACCTGTTTTTCGGGCCTCCGCTTTTTTTCTGTTGGCTATAACGGGTCACATTTGAGCATACAGAGTAAGCAAATATGTACTTGTAATGTGCTCAGATAATTTCAATAAGTGCTTACAGAAAGAAAATTAATGTAGCCTCTAACTGCAATTGATTTACATGGGACAAACAGACCAAGCACTATGGCTCATAATACAATTACACCTTACCTGTTTGGACTATATTTTTATATTTCATTTTTACTTGCTGCCAGAAACGTTTGGGGCCTGTTGGGTTGCACCTGCGCTCACATCACGTCACAAAATAAAATGTATAAAATAAAAAATAAAATATAATAAATAACGTGTTAAATGGGTGGAAATCCCTAGATCAATGTTTAAATTAACACTCACGCATTGACTCTGTCGGCTTTGTTTTGCCATGCATGCTCCCTTCCTTTTGCAGCTGGGGCTGTGTTACTTTTTTTTCTGCAAAATTTGCATGTTATCGGCATATGCTGCCATCAGAATTTCGGCGTCAAGCGCTGTAAAATACATTGACCGCGCCTTCTTTCCCTCCGTCTCCATGGTGACTCGCTTAATCTGTGCTCCACTGATCAGGGCTTTATGTATCCTCCTGCGCGAGCTTAACTTGGGGTTAAAGCAACTCCGCGTTGACTGAACTACTTGTTATCAGCCTTTCTGAAACCGAATATTCCGAGTTGGACAGTTCGGGGTTACTCAACCCTGAGTATCGTTTTTCACTCTGAGTTTTCTAAACCGGCTTCCTGAAACAGGGCCCAGGTATCAGTTATTCAACTTAAACTAAATTTCAGTACTGGCAGGCAAAGTGTTTCCAAGGCAACAAGGTAAAGGAATAATATGATGTAGTCACACCACGTGACAGATAGCGGCACTGTGATTCACAAAGTCTCTTAAACATTTATGCAGGACAGCAGTCTTCTACTACTTTATACTTAAACACTTGCACCTTTAAGGATATATGTGCCTTGCTGCTCTTGTTGTCGTCATCTAACACATTTCTAACAGTCTGTCCTCTCATCATCTTTCACTTTTTCTCATTTCCTCTCTTCACTTTTATCATTATCTGTCACATCTTCTTGATTACTATGTGACAAATCGTCTACAAGCACACAGACCTGTTAACCTGCTTACCAACTGTTTTCCGCCTGTGTGGTGTTAAGGCACACAGAGGTCAAAGCAGAGTATAAAAGACCAGGTCAATAGAGAAACTGTAACAATCATGAAAATTGTGAAAGTTTAAATGAAGGCACAAAACGCACCTCTGTTTATGAAACTGTAACATTATAATTACAGTACCTTAGTTGAGTATGCCTAATGGCAGCATGTTAACATCCAGTACCTGAAATTAGGTTTAGGGTACAGATGTCACATACAGAAATATCATGATATTGCAGGTGTACTGGCTAGTTAAGCCATACATCAAAACATTTGCATCGGCTCACTGACCGTTTCATTTTCACTAACAAACAAACCCATGTATTGCCGTTTACATTCACTCGTATGTAAATAAATAAATATCTAATCATCCAGTTGTGTAGCAGCATTCATGCATGGAGACATCAGAAATAGATAGAAAGGTGATTTAAGTGACTTTGAATGTCTGCTCCAAGTATTTCAAAACTTCTGATCTACTGGGATTTCCCCACACAGCCATCTGTAAGGTTCTCACTGGAAAACATCCAGTGAGTGATGGGGGAAAAAAACATGTTGATGATGCCAGACATTAGAGGAGAATTGGTCAAGCTACTTCAAGCTTACAGAAAGCTGAAAGTTATGCAAATAACCACTCACAGAAGAGCATCTCTGATAGCACAACATGAAGATCATCATGGAAGAATGGAGTGATCCTTGCTAATAACAGGTCAGGTTGTTGGTGGTGTAATGGATATTCAGCAGACTAAGCCACCATGTCACAATATTCAGATTATATCAGATTGCGTTTTTTTAATAATAGAATGAATTTCACTCAAATGCCTTCCACAGCAGCTGTGATACAAAATGTTGCAAAATTAAGAAAAATGTTTCCAACACCGTGTTAAATCTCTGCCACAAAGAATTAAGACTGGCAAAAGGGAGGCCAACCCAATACTAGCAATGTGTACCTAATAAAGTAAACATTGCACATCCCCATTTTTTAAATAAACAGTGTATTAGGAATTGTGAGGGTGTTAGTGTGATATTTACTGTGGGTTATAAGTAAAACTTCAGAGTAAAACATGATAAATTAATTTGGGAAGGTTAATAAATGTAAGAAGCTAATTTCATGCAACATTTTGCAGTTTTGCTTCTCCTCCAAGAACACAATATTTTGGCTCAATAAATACAAAAGTATATTTCACTTGAATGCCAAGCCATTAAAGAGAAAATTTGATAACTGTGCATCATCTTCATTTTAGGAACATTAAAAATAAAATATATATGATAAACTTATGATAAATACACAAAAATACACAAAATGATAAAAAATAATAATAAATATTTTACTGGAGATAAACAGCTAATCAAACTTCACTTCAAAGTACCTTTTTAAAAGAAATATTGTATGGAAGCGCTATTCTACAAATATATATATATGAAGATCCTGAACGGGTTCTTTGTAATGAATTAGAAGAGAGTATTTTTCACCAACAGACACTTCCACACTCATTTCTTCTGCACTTGAGCGTAGATACACTCTGGGCCATCAGCTGTCTGTGATGGCCTGTCTCTGCTTTGAGTCTTGCACACTTTGACCTGTGAATACACCAAATCCTGCTGCTGTGTGCTCTCCTGCACTGTGTCTAAAGAAGGTCCGGGTCTCTGCTTGGAGAAGTCGATCTGTCCATAATGGATGTCTTCATTTTCTGCTGTTCTGGCTGCTTCTTGGAGAGACAGACTCTGCAATCAAACACACCAAACTTGAGATGTAATGAAGAACTGGGAGAAAACTCTGTTTGACTCAATCAGTGATATAATTTGATACCTTCAGAGTAGCAACTTGATGCTTTGAAAGCAAGTAAAACACAAAAAAACAGGACGTTTAATCGCATTTCATGTGAGTGAGGAATCTGCTCCATCTCACCCCATTAGAGCACTTTGTCCTCAGACTGCTGGTTTACTTACTGGGAGGCAGAGTATTCAGCTTTCAGGCCCCTCCCATGTGGAACCAGCTTCCAGTTTGGATGCAGGAGACACACACCCTCTCTACTTTTCTAAGATTTTTAAGATAAGATTTTCTTTTTAATAAAGCCTATAGTTAGGACTAGATCAGTGACCCTGAATCCTCCCTTATTACACTGCAGTTGGTATAGTCTGCTGGATGATTCCCATTATGTTGCTTTTTCACTCACTGTGCGTTTATATGCCACTCTCCATTTAATTATGTTTAATCTCTGGCTCTCTTCCACAGGGTGTCTTTGTCGTGGTGCAGCAGGTGCAACCAGGTGCAGCAGATGGTGGCCCCTCCCTGAGCCTGGTTCTGCTGGAAGTTTCTTCTGGTTTAAAGGGAGTTTTTCCTTCCTGCTGTCACCAAGTGCTTGCTCATAGGGCCTCATATGATTGTTGGGGTTTTTTGTCTGTTATTGTAGGGTCTTTACCTTACACTATAAAGCTCTTCATGAAGCTGGCTTGGCGTTATATAAAAAAAAAATTAAACTGAATTGAAAAGACTGCAGTCACTATTGTGCAGTCATGTTAAAACCACAATAAAGTTCAGTTTTCCCACCTGTGTCTGATCGGAAGCTCCATGTTTGACTGACTTCAGCCGCCTAAAAGGAACAAGACAACTTTTAGCTTAACTGTAGAAGTAAAAGGGGAAAAAAGAAATAATTATATATATATATATATATATATAAAAAATAGTATAGTAAAATTACTTTCCTGAAACGTTCAAGTATGATTGACTCAACCCTGAAGTTTCTTCAGTGCAGAAACAATTATCTGACTCATTAACGGACTCATGTTGTGCTATGTTGCCACCTTGTGGCCACCAGCAGGAATGACACAACCCTGAGTAGCTGTCCAACTTTACATTTGATTTTGATGTCATGTTCACTTAAAATCTACTTCTGCGACCATATAAATGTAAAATGCACACCAAAACATCCTAATTTTGTCTAAGACATTCACCCAAAATGTAACAATTTACAGTATTTAGGCAAAGTATAAGACAATGTTGTAAAATACCTAATACAAACAAATAAACAAAGTGATGAACAAGCTACTCACAATGCTAAAAAAAATTATTAAAATAGGTTAAGAAACAGACACTTACCAAATGATGAAAACCAAACAAATAAGTGTGATGATCCCAAGGATCCCTCCAACAGCAGCCCACCACGTATCAGTTCCTAAAGAAACACATGTTGAGTCTTTCTGCTCGGTATACTCAGTGTTCATTCATATATGTCCAACCTCCTTATTTTACTTTCCCCTGCTGTTTGCACTTGTACTTTGTGAAGATGTTCAACCGTGATGAACAGCTGACTACCTACATTTTTCTGAAAAGATTTATCCCATTCCTGATTATTTTGATCAATCTGTTATGACTAAAGTTAAACACAATGTTTAGAATTGAGCCTTTTCATCTATCATTTTACATTTACCTGAAATATTAAGATGAGTCTCTGCTGATGTCTGATTACCCAGATCATTAGTGGCCACACAGTAATAAACTCCTCCATCTGTTACATTGAAGCTGTAAATCTCTCCTTCAGATACTTTCACAGCTCCATCTCTGCTCTTCTTGAACCAGGTGAAGCTGCTGACTGGAGGTTTGGCTCTGCTGGAGCAGGTCAGGTTCACCCAGCTGCCTGCTGACACCAAACCTGATGGACTGATGGATGCTGAGGTGTCTTTAGGAGAATCTGGAGAAAAAGATTAACACATATCCCCATTATTCATTATAAACAGAATGATAAATAATGGGGATCCCATCAATCATGATATGTTGACAGGATCCAACAACAAACTCTGATTGTCTTACATGAAACACTGAGAGTCTCTTCTGTCTCTGCTGTCTTGGTGTCTTTTCCTTGGTTCACAGGATATCTGGCAGAGCAGCTGATCTTCTTTCCATCATGTGTGTCTGACAGAGTGATGTTCTGCTGGATTTTAGTTGTAAAGCTTCCATCTGTGTTTTTCTCTATTTTGTTGGGAGAGTCTTGTTGGAGATTCCAGGTGAGTTGAGGAGGGGAGTGTGGACAGGGAGTGAGAGCTGAGCAGGTTATAGTGACAGACTCCTTCTCCTTCAGATCACCTGAGACTGTAATATTGGGCCTCCAAGAAGAATCTGTGGTTTCAAATCACAAACATATTAGAAATGAAGAGCACACTACACTTTATACATGTTCAAATCTTCAAACTTCATCCTGTGATCTCGTTATCCAAAATTCATAGATAATTTTAGAAATCAGATCCTGAGCAGAGCAAACATTATAAATAAGGAAATATAAACACCATTCAGGCTATTAAGACAATAATTGTGACTGTAACATAGTATATCCTCAACAGACATAGACAGAGAAAAAAAATCTAACAATCAAGAACAAAACTACAAAATTATTGTTTGCTTTAACTAAGAAAAAGCAAGAATTCGTTACCTCTGACTGTTATTTGAAGAGGATCACAAGAAGCTGTCGCCTTGAATGGTTCACTCTCTACTCTGAAGAAGTATGTGTCTGTGTATGTGGTGGTTAAATTAGAAAACAGAGTGGTGCAGTCTCTCTGACTCAGGTTCCCAGTAATACTCATTGGATAGGTGCTAACTGCTCCACTACTGTTGAAGATCACATTCTTTGGATTTTTGCCAAATCTAGAATCATTTTTAATCCACACTCCAAAAGTTTCACTTGTGCTGATAAATGTCTGTTCTGCTTTGTGGCTGAAGCTACATGGGATTTGCAAACAAGATCCACTCAGTGCTTCCAGCTTCTTTGGTGCAGTTATGGAGAGGTCTGGTTGTTTTGTACAGTCTGCCAAAGTACCTGTAAATACATTTTATGGATTAAGTTATTCACACATTAATACTGTACTGTAGTCCCACCAAGACTTAAAACATAATCTTTGATTAAATGATTCAATTACATTGATTTTTGTATCTGTGTGTTTATTACACAATCACAGGTTTTAACAGAGCTCATCTAGAGCTGAATTAGACATAAAGGGTTACTGATTATTTCTTTTTCTTTTGTCATGATTCAGTTTTTAAATTAGACATTAAAAGTGTAGTTGATTTAATATACTTTCTTTATTTTTTCTTAAGCTGTAGGTGTTACAAGCTGTAGCTTCAGCCAACAACCTTTCAGTCATTTGACTTCTTCTTCTGTTATTATTTAAATTCTTGTTTTGTAAACAAACCAAAGAGAAATTACCAATTAAAGAATTTCAATTTCAAGTTAGGACAATAACAGTTGGAAAAAGTAGCTGTAGGGTCACTTTTTCTTCCAAATAAAATTCACATTTTAAATGATTTCAATATAAGTGAACAAACGGCTCACCTGAAACAAAGAGGAGAACCGATAACATGCCGACTGTCACCATGTTCACAAACTCCTTCCCTGCATTTTAACAGACAAACACAAAGACATCTGTTTATCTAATCATTCCACTCATGAAGTTTTAAAACAGCCCCGACAAAGTTGTTTCACAAGAGAACTTCCCCTATTTAACGACATTTTTTTTTCTTAGCAGTGATCACTCTGAATCTATAATCACACAGTTCATTTAAAACAACAACACAACTAAGTAAAATTTAATACATATTACATTTAAAATTACTTAATGCGTCTTTCATTTAAGTTAAAGAATAAATAATTATTAGTTTTAGAGAGTAACAGTGAAATGTTTCCTTACCAAGTGAACAAGTGATTTCACAACGAAATGAGGGGGTTTTAGCACAGTTACAGTGAACCATGTAGCCTGACTGCTGTTAAAAAGAAGGAAGTTCAGAAGGAGAACATGCTCTTTAAGAAAGTGTCCTAAGGCCAGCCTGCTTGGTTGTAACGCTGCTACGGGCATGGCATCACATGATGCTCTGACCGAAGCAGGAAAATAGTCACTTATCTGTCCTTCCTGTTAATATCCTCTGATAAAGAAAGTCAAAGATTACAACATCGTTAAAGTCTCAAAGTACTTACAAACCATCAAAGAACTTCTTTACTAACTTGAATTATTCTAAGGTTTTGTGCTTTTATATTATATATTTAATAACATGAATGAAATTATATCTGTCATGTTTCACTAAGAGTGGATTCAAATGAGCAAACCAACTCAGTCGTACAAACACGTGAAAAAGTTTATTTATGGTGAATTAAAGAAGGAAAATGGAAACACTTGGTGAGCAGGTGGAACGGGAAGGACCTGAGGAGAAAGGAAGAGGACAAAGACCGGTGATAAGCGCACACACAGTAACGTTAGATTAATGGGAGCAGGCGGCTGGACGTTTGGGAAAGGTGCAGGAAGGTGATGAGGAGAAATCCAGGTAAGCAGGTGAAGCACCGGCGTGAAGGTCCGAAGTGAGGAATCCGTGCCTAACGCTGTTCTCCAGGGGGCGAACGGAGTAAACAGACGAGCGATCTTAGTAGGAGTAGCTCTGCAGAGGGATGAGGAGAAGACGAAGATTACAGCTGGAGATTCCCGGAATGAGCCCATTACCACAGAGCTGAAGCACAGCTGGCACACCGCTGTTCATCACCAGCTTGACGATGCCAAACACCACAAGCTGAACACCCCGAGAACTGCGGCCACGCCCACTCACCCACCTAAAGAAAACAGGAAAAGCAAACCCCACCCATCTCGGATCCTTGCAATATCAACAGTAATTATACACACAAGTATTCTGAAGATGTATGGGCACAAATGATTAAAACTGGTTATAACTGAAAGCTTTAATCTCAACCTCCAGTTTAGGGATGGGTACCGGTATCCGGTGCCATTATGGCACCAGTTCTGACATAAACGGTAGTAACCAGACAGTAACCAGACCGAAAAGCAGCGCACATTTCGGTACTTTATTTTTTTTCCTGAGCATAAGAGTTATAAGTTATAAGATACAATCCAAGTCGTAACATTGCTGTATGGAGCTGCAGATTTGGTTGCAGGTTAACATAGCTGGACTGGCCATCAGGCATACCGGTAGTGATGTGCGGATCGATATTGAAATATCGACTCCTCCGATACCAGTTATTTATGTTCTAGAATCGATTCTCACATTAAAATATCGACATTTGAGTAATTTAGGGTAAATTTGTAGTTTATCATTAACAGGAACACAGTGGAAATAAACTATATCATTCGGATTGTCTACATTGGAAGGATCTACTTCCTCTTCCGCCTTCCATAGTCATGTGCAAAATACAGCTGTATAAATGTGTCGCAGCACTATGGCGTGCGTACTCACAACAATGGCTTAGCGTAAATGGAGTCATGTGCGGAAGTATTTTACCTCCACAAACAGCCGAGATGTGGTTTGCAATACATGTGGCAAAAAAGTGAGGTGTTGTGGCAACAACACTAACCTCGTCAAACACTTCAGAGTAAATCATATCACAGAATATAACGAGCGTATGTTAAGGGGGAACTGAAGAGGAGGAGTGGACAGGGACAGGTGCTGCTAGGGGGAGATAGACGTCTCTCATGGAGTCCTTTAGTAATCTCATGTCCTGTAATCATGATGAAGCTACAATAAAAGATACAATAAATAAAATACGTTATTGTACAAAGTATCGGTATCGGATCAATATCGTCGATACCACCCTGAATTTAACTTGGTATCAGATCGGAAAGGAAATCAGTGGTATCGCACATCACTACATCCCAAGCATTTGCCCAGTGGGCTGATGACATTTTTTTTTTTTTTTTTTTTGTAACGGCATGAACAATGAGAGGTGGTGCATTGGCCAGATGCTGGCAGATGTGTAAAAATAACTCAGTTGTTTGGTGGTGACTATGGCGGAGCTTCCACAAAGGCCAGCAGGTGGATGAGTGAAAGGGGAGGCAGGAGGAGAGCCCCGAGGCAGCCGCCGGTCCGAGTGTCAGGTGAACTGAACTTCAGGTAAGAAGTTATGTCCTGCAGTCTATCTGGGTCAGATATAAACCAAGTTTAGGTGGAGTTTATTTTCATTGTGCTGACTTTTTACTGTCAGTTACAATAACACGTACTGTGTACTAGCTAGCATGACGGAGTTTATTTATAGCTGGGTGGGTGCTATGATGTTACTGATAGTGAACTTTATTTTATTCATAAGGTTAGTTAGTAGAGTTGCCAACGGCTCCTTAAAAAATTTAATGGTCCCTCATTCAGAGAAAATATTACGTGTTTCATGTTGAGCTAAGAAGGGACGCAGTTTGTCCCGTACTTTAGCTACAATGGAAAAAGACACAAAGCTGGTTTTACTCTGTCATTACGCTGCACAGCTGCCTCTTCTTCTCTCATCCTCTCCCCCTCCCTCTCCTGATCGGCTTTTCTCTCTTGTTTGTTTATCGCCTACTTTGCGCCAGAAAGAGGAAACCAGCGGATGTCGCGCTAAACAACAGCAGCACGTTTAGGCTTGATCAGCTGTTTTTAGAATTTATTTAATATTAATTTCTAGTATCATCTGATGTTTGCTGGAGCCACAGCTGTAAAGCTGCTGGTCATGATGTCAGTTTGGATATGTGGTGAGAGGGAAACATGAAGATGAAACCAGGAGATGTCCTTACTGAATCATCAGAGCTGAACAGGTGATGGAGAAACAGGTTTACCTTTTAGGTGACATGAATGAGTTGAAGGGAAGTTATGAACTGTTTCTGAGAGACAAATAACACCAGGATCCTTTTTTTTACGTAGCTGACAGCTGGTAACTGTGCAGGGGCGGATCTAGCAAAGTTTTGCCAGGGGGCCAGGGGGGCATTAACAGGGAGAGGGGGGCACAAAGAAATACTTTTCTTTCTTATTCTCATTTAAAATATTTAGCTTTTATTAAATAATTATCTGAATCTTGCGAACAAAGTTTTTATCTGATTTAAAATGCATAGAAATCATACATATACCAACAAGACTGTACATCACTGTCACAACAGCGTTTGTTTTCATTCAAAGGCTTTATGGCTTTAATACCTGGTGGGCCGGTCTCTAGTCAAAATGCCCGATTTTCTGTCCCAGTCCAGCCCTGCAGGTTAATACTGGCAGTGTTACCATGCCAGCTGACTGTATGTCATCATCAGCGAGTGTTGTTCTTTATACATCAGTATTACCAAAGTTTATCATAAGGCAGCATACTACTTGCTTTCAGGTTTCATTCAAATGTTAGTCTTTTCAGTTGTTTCCCCACTTTTTTCCTGTTTCAAAATCAAACACCAGTTTGTGAGAAGATTATCTTCCTTTTTTTAATAGGCAGATAAAGTTTTGCATTGGCATTGGCTAATTTGCCAATTGTATGTTAGAAATGTTCGTATTTTAATATTCAAAAATGTTTTTGCCCAAAACATATATGCATTATATGTCAGTAAAAATACTAACAGTTGGTAGAATTTTTTTTTAACATCATCTGCCAATTATATCTGCCACCCTTTTCCAAATCTGTGCCCCTACCTGGCCCCCCCAACAAAGATTTTCTAGACACGCCACTGCGCAAACCGAGTGCTGGTGGGTTGCCTGTTATCTGGCCCGGAGCAACATCCCCCAAAAACCCGAAGAGTAGAGTCCTGGCCCCTAGCCCTGCCAGTGTAGCAGAAATGATGACGGATGATGATGGCAGCAGCAGCCGTTCTTCTCTGAGTGAGTGGCTTAATGTTGTTCGTGCGTAATTTACGTTGAGTAGGCTAACCACGTTATTAAATTAATACACGTAAGATGAACTAGCAACTAGCAATTAGGTTTTTGGACAAAGTTTGTGGTTTTTTTTCCATTGATTAAGCACTGATTCCAGCCAAGAGTGATACCATATATGCCCCATAGCTGCAGAAAAGGCTAACATTGTTATCTTTTTACAAAAAAAAAACAACTAAACATGAGAGGTTTTAGGACAAAGTTTGTGTTTTCTATTCTTTAAGCACCAGTTTGAGCACCGTTTAAGCACCTGCACCGTTTCAAAAGTACCGGTTTGGCACCGGTATCCGATAAAACCTAAACGATACCTATCCCTACTCCAGTTTCCTCTCTTTAAAACTACATGTTGTGAAACACATGCATCCAGTTCACTCACAAAGTGGACCTTTAAAGAGGAAAAAAAGGTTTCAGCAATCAGTCGAAAATCATGAAATCAATAAAGATTAAGATAAGATAAGATAAGATAAGATAACCTTTATTAGTCCCACACGTGGGAAATTTGTTTTGTCACAGCAGGAAGTGGACAGTGCAAAAGTTATGAGGCAAAAATTAGAATACAATAAGAATAAATACAGTACACAACTGTACAGAATAGAATAAAATACTATATACAGTAGAATAAAATAAAATTGTTTTTATTTTTGAAAGATGACATGGACAAACACAAAGCAGAACAAACACACGACAACCAAAATCATCCAGGTCACAGTCTTTATCCATAAGTTTGCTAATGTCTGGAATTTACTTAATTCATCATTGGTACTATGAAGGTGATAATGTTTCTCTGTTGCTATTGTTAAAGCTATAGTAATGAATCTTTTTCTAAATATATATAATTGGCTAGATCAGTTGTTCTCATCAGTGCTTTTGTTTATTATATGAATTTGTCTTTAAGAGTTTCAAGTGTTACATGAAACTCTTAAAGTGTATTCTGTGGTTTTGTGGATGAATCAAACTGATCATAATGGTAGAAAATACAAGTGCATTTACACGTCAGTGATATGCTTTTTTTGGGAATTAGGATTCTGCCACCCAGTATTGGGTAATATATATTTCTTTAGCTTTTAAATGCTGCACTGTGGCACTTTTCAAAACCAGCAACAACTGCCTTTCTATCATGTGGCTGCTCGGTATGCTGTGTGCTCTACATTTGGTGAGGACACTAGTATTTACACCTTTCTTCTGTACTACCATTAAAACAACAGAGAATTTTAGAAACTTGTACAAGCTTTTGTTTCTTGCTAACCATGGCAGTAAATGCAGGGATGTTTTAAGTTTTTACTTCCTTAGGTTATACTTCCTCATGAGACTTGCAGACACTTTAGTTGTTAGACTATAAGCTCTGCTTATCTTTCTGCCTCTGGTTTGTTGGGACGTCTCGATCTAAACCAGCTGAAAGAAAAAGGTGGAAACAAGTTAGAAAGGAGGAAAGCTTCTCATTTGATTTTGGTTACATTATAATTAATGCTGTAACTCATGTAAATACATTTGAAATGCCTCACCACTCAAAGATGACCAGTGTGCTGACAAGTATTATGATTCCCACAGTCTTCATTACAGTCATTTTCCCCCAGTGTTCATCACCTGCAATGCGACAGCACAGTCAACTCCTTGATGGAAAATGACTCCTCACAAATGCAATTCCTGTGTTTACCTTCAAACAGCAGCTGACTGCCTGCTGATATCTGGATGTCCAGATGATTCCCGCAGCTGCAGTAAAACAATTTGTCTCGATCGAGTTTGGTCACCTCAAAGCTGTAAACCTTTGTGTCAGCTTTGATCATCTCCAGTTTATCACCACTGGTCATGAACCAGACATAGCTGTGAACAGGAGGGTTTGCCTGGCAGGAACAGGTTAGAGTCACCATGCTGCCCACTGATACAGGACCAGTGGGACTGATCAGCCTGGGAGGGTCTGGAAGAGATTTTGGAGTGAATAAAGGTGCACAAAGAGAGAAGAGGCTCTTTATTAAGGTTTTCTCTAAAAGATAAGGCTTCAAGTCCTACATGAAACATTGAGAGTTTCTTCTGTCTCTGCTGTCTTGGTGTCTTTTCCTTGGTTCACAGGATATCTGGCAGAGCAGCTGATCTTCTTTCCATCATGTGTGTCTGACAGAGTGATGTTCTGCTGGATTTTAGTTGTAAAGCTTCCATCTGTGTTTTCCTCTATTTTGTTGTGAGAGTCTTGTTGGAGATTCCAGGTGAGTTGAGGAGGGGAGTGTGGACAGGGAGTGAGAGCTGAGCAGGTTATAGTGACAGACTCCTTCTCCTTCAGATCACCTGAGATTGTAATATTGGGCCTCCAAGGAGAATCTGTGGTTTCACAACAGACACATCAAATTAACACAGGTATTATTTGGCTTTTAGTACACAAGGCTGATAACCATTCAAATACAGTTGTGTACTTACAAGTGTGTAGTTTTTAAGCTTTGCGCTTTGAGGACTCATTGGCATAGAGGTGTAATCTCATTACATTATTTAATAATAATACATACTTGGGAACAATAATGTCTCAAAAAATAGCATTGTGCTCAGTGGAAAAATAAACCAATTCTGATAAATTTGAGGAAAAATACTTTAAAGCTACTCAGTGATGGTGGTTCAGTTCACGCCACTCTTTCAACTCACCCTGTAAATCTTTGTGATTGGATCTTCAGCAGTGATGATGTTATTGTGCTGACAAAAACTACGTTTTACTCAAGTACTCAAACCACCTTCATTTTCCTGCGGATTTTTTGAAAATACAAACCTATCAATGAGGATCGCCATCTGCATTGATACATCTTATACGCCTAGAATTGAAGCAAATAAGTACTTGTGCTCAGTCCCTGTGAAAACAATTTAGGCACACTAAAGTAATCCGATTGGTTCCCAGATGACAGAGTTTTGCATTTCATATTAAATCTACTCTTAAATATATAATCGAGCTTCATTATTGCACCTCACATGCTCTGGAGAAAGTTCTGTGCTGAAACACATGAGTACATTTCTGCTGTCAGTTGTTGACGCTGGAATACAGTCACACCACCACAGTTGTTACTTTTAAACTGCAACCTCTTTCTACAACTGAGATTTGATGATTATAACATTTTCTGGGCTCATTTTAGGGCTGTAAAATGTGGATCATATTTTCTTTCCAGCCAATCACGCACATTGGGACAGGGTACAAAAAACACAAACACTCTTTGTGAAGTCGAAGGTGGTGTCATCTAAATAAATAGACATATGTTCTGGATTTCCACATTTATACCTAGTTCTTTTCTTGGTTATGACTCCAGCACAGCATTTTCCCTCTCTCTACTCTAACTTTCAGCCCTGTGATTTATGATGATGATTTAAAGTTTCTATAACAATATAAATAATATAATTTGTTATTAATAAACTCTCTTACCTCTAACTGTAATTTGAAGATGATCACAGTAAGCTGTCGCCTTGAATGGTTCACTCTCTACTCTGAAGAAGTATGTGTCTGTGTACTTGGTGGATAAATCAGAAAACAGAGTGGTGCAGTCTCTCTGACTCAGGTTCCCAGTAATTCTCATTGGATAGATGCTAACTGCTCCACTACTGTTGTAGATCACATTGTTTGGATCTATTAAAAGTCTACTGTCACTTTTAATCCACACTCCAGCAACTGCTCTTCTCCCATTAAAAGCCTTTTCTGGTTTAGCTCTAAAGTTACATGGGATTTGGAGACAAGATCCACTCAGTGCTTCCATCTGCTCTGGTGTAGTGACGAGTAAAGCTGAATCCTCAGGACAAGCAGCCAGAGCGCCTGTGAATTTAGGAATTTAGTGTCTAGATTAAAATAATGTGGAAAATATTAGCATGCATGCAGATGTTCAAATGTTGGAGTAATGTCTCTGAAATAAAACAACTCACCTGAAAGAATGAAGATACTCAGTAACATGTTGGTTCTCAACATGTTCACACACAGTGCTGCCATGACACACATCTGACGTTGCGAACACAACTCAGTCAACAGGTCGACAAATTCCTAGCTTTACATATTTTATACATAGTGATATATTCAGGCATTTATATTTATCCACAGGATGAATATCATTGTCACATATAATATGATAATGTGTAAAATCTACTTACCCTGAAAGTCAAACCAACAAGGATCTCTTTTTTGGCTTAAAATGATAAGAAGTAAAAGTATCATACACGCACTTATACACACTCCACCTATCAAAAGAGAAACAATAAGGTCTTGTAATATTTCTGCAAATGTGTAGCAACTTGGGATTTCAGCTGCCAAGGGAAATAATGAAAGAACGAATTTCCCTTTGTAAATAAAAACCCATTTTGGGACTCAGTATGATGACCTGAAAGAATGTAATTCTGCATTAAAGCAATCAAAAAAAATCACAAAGCAGTCTTATAAGCTGTGCCTTCTTTATGTAGGGCACAATACATACATTTAAAAAAAACAACTTGTGTTTAAGCTGCACACCAACATAAGCAACCAGTGCATTATTAGCTAACCAGACAATTTCATCTTCCTGTCCTCGTGGTTTTCATTGTTTGTCATACAGTCACTGTGTCACCACAGTCAGTTTCTGCGTTGTTCTGATAAGAGCACAGCTACAAGTGCTAGAAATCTTGCAATATGTCAACTCGTGTTTTTAGTCATTTATTTATGTTTCTTCTTTAAAATCAGTTCCAAAGATGCACAGTTTTTGCAGCTACATGTTAGCCTGATTGGTCAGTCTACATCACGCGTGCCCTGAGATGAAGATCCATTTCATCTCATTAAAGAATGTTTTTTAGTGTCTCATTATGAAAGTCTGTGTAAAAATAAATGGTGAGGCCTTGTTTGGAGCAACAACACCAAATTTATTTTTAAAACTGTAGGAATCTAGGATACTAATGCACACATGCCCTTTCTCTCGGTGGGCTGGAGAATAAAGGTGGATTTCTGTGCCTAGACTTCAAAATCAACTTGCAGCTGATCCCACAAATGTGGAGCATTGACTGCATAAGCTCTGATATCTTTTAGTTTGAGGTGTGACCCCAGGACATGTAGAAGAAGAATGCAAATGAATGAGACTGGTGCTATGCAGATGGGTCCTGACCATTAAGAGCCTTAGAAAACACTAAATAAATCGTAACTGACTTCCAAAATGGAAGAGCAGTGAGGCCGGGGGGGAGTTTATAGTTTTTTGGAGTCAATTGACAGTCTTGCTGCTGAATTTCAAACTATCTCCAACGATGTCAAAAGAGATTGGAGGAGACTTGGGAGTTACAGTTATCCAGATGCAATAAAGTTTTGGACTTTTTCCTATCTTAGCTATCTTCAACAACAGAACAGATTTGTTTGTCAAGGAAAGTTAGAGTCAAGAATAACACATGTGTGTCTTGAACAGCAGCTGTGGGTGCAAACTGTGTTGTTGCTGTAGTTGCTGCTCAGGCAGTGTGCAGGCTGCAGCCTTGGACTTAACTTTGAGTTCACAATCAGTTCCTGTGTTAAGACGGTAGTTATAAATTTAAGGAAGCTGATGTCAAAGACTGTTGGGGACTTGTGCAACACTTATTACTGCTAAGGAATGAGAGCTTCTGACATCATGGGTACACTTTTCTTCACAGCATTGCAGCTTTTTATAGTGTTTATTGAATAAATGTTTTTGAAATCATATTTTCTTTTAAGCATTTCTATGTGTACCACCTTATTAATTAGTATTGTTTTGAAGATGATCAAATGTTTACTTGTCTGTGTGTCAAAAAAGTCAGTCGTGTTTGCAGGGTTTTCTTTTTTCATCTCAATAACAAGCCATGAAATTTTGTCCATAATATTTAAGATGATAAAACTTCATTAACTGTAAAATTGAACTGCTGCATGAAACGACATATTGGCAGTGTAGTATACAAGCTTCATCTCACTGTGGCTCAGATGGCCACAAAATGAAATCTCACTTTTTCATATCTGCAATTTCATCAAGCTCAAACAAACCATTAAACCCTGCAGGGTAAGCACAAAGGAAGTGGTACTGTTTAACACACATTTTAGTTGTCATGCCACGACTGTGGGATTCTCAGGAGGAACTTGCAGCACACGCATTGTTGTTTCTTGCTGTAATGTTGTTCTCCTTTTAACATTCTGTTTGTTTTATGTGGATTTACGCATTCTTTAACCTAATATATAAATATATAAGATTTCCTGTCAACAATGTGTGTGCAAGTGCAATCAACCCTTTCTATTTAGAGCAGGAACACAAATGCCCTGCAGAGAAATTCACTCAGCATGGTGTGGATATATAGTTTTTTACACATGAGAAGTATTTCAGCTGTAGGCATGAAGCAAGGCTTTATGCATATATGCATAGAATAGAGTATATAGGGCAAAAACAGACTTTGTACAATTCTAAGGAGCTTGAAAGTCAATATTTGTTATGATCACTGGTTAATCCTGAACGTAGGACTGTGTAACTGGCAAATTTCAAAATTGATCAAGCAAGGTCCAGTATGGCCAAGACAATACTTTTAACTTAATAAAGACTCTTATGTGGGTCATGAGTACTTCTGAAATAAATCGTCATCATTTGCCAAATTCTGGACACATTTTAATCACCACTAAATCACTGAGAACTCCATAATATTTCACAATAAAACTAACCTTTCTTGCTTTTTTAAGTCCTGGAATGTAAATGTGTACTTTGGGCCAGCTGCAGTGGTTTTAAAGTGTTATATAACAAAATTGACCAGCCAAGCAACACAAAAAGCGGATAGCGCAGTAGGGTAGAGTGGTCGCCCCATAATCGGAAGGTCGGGGGTTAGAAGCCACTGAACGGCTACCCTTGTTAGGGTGCCTGGGCCGTTGACCCAGTGTTTTGCCTTTTATTGGTTCTTTGATTTTGTTCATTTCATTATTCTAGCTTTGCCTTATGGGTTATAGGTTTGATCTTAGTTTAGGTTTTCTGTGTGGGTTTTGTTAGTGTTCTGGTGTTCTGTTCTGTTCTATAGTCGCTGTATCCCTGTGTCAAGTCTGCGCCTCTGTGTTGTGTTTCCTGTTTTACTTTGAAGGTCCAGGTCTTATGTTAATGTATCTGGTTTTGCTGATTTGCCCCAGCTGTGTCTCCCTCCTGTTACCCATTCCCTGATTGCTCCCTCTGTGTATTTAAGCCCTGTGTTTCTCTGTGTCTGTGCTGTGTGTTCTGTCTGCCTGAGTTTATTTTGGATTCTCAGTTTTGTAACTTTTTTTAGTTCAGCATTAAAGCTGTTTTCGAGTTCACGTTTTGCCTCCGAGTGTCAGCCCTCACATGACAACCCTACACAGTCCCTACACCTGCTCCCTGGTGCGCCTGCTTAGTGCTGCCCACTGCTTCACTGAGTAAATGGGTCAAATGCAGAGGAGTAATTTTCCCCCATGGGGATCAGTATACATTATTATTAAGAAGTTCAGAAATTGTTCATGTTTGAGGAATGTTTTTCATTCCAATAAAACAAGCTTTAACTGCTCTTCTCGTGCCTCCGAGTCACTAACTGGCAGCACAACTAAACATAGCAGTGCAATATGATATTTGGATCAATCGGCCCATCAGTACAGCAGCTTCCTGACATTTCTTTAAGTAGTCTTTAGGAATAGATCTCCAGGCTTCTTCAAGCACATTCGAAGCTCTTCTTTGGATGTTGGCTGCCCTTTTGTTTTTGTTCTCTGTCCAATTGATCCCATAGTTATGTTGAACTTCAGAGAGGCCAATTGAAGCAATTGGAGTTAAAAAAAAGAAATCATGGAATATATTTCTCCATGACAACAACATCTTCCACTCCATGCAGGAGACTCTGAAGGCACTGAGCAGCTCCTTCAGTGGCAGGCTGCAGCACCCACGATGTGGGACAGAGAGATGCCACAGGACTTTCCTTCTAACTGCTGTCAGACTCCACAACAAAGACTTTGCAGATGACCACACACACGGACAAAACACAATTCCAATACACTATGGTAGCCTTTGCTTAGTCTCTCTTATGTGCAATATTACTGAGTGCAATTTTTCTGATGCCATGCAATTTTTGGGTGAAGCTATTACTGCTTGATCAGAATGTGCATGTGTGTGTGTGTGTGTGTGTGTGTGTGTGTGTGTGTGTGTGTGTGTGTGTGTGTGTGTGTGTGTCTACAATTTTCTTGTTTTGTTTACACATCCACTCTGTGTATATATACACATATGCTCGCTGTGTACATGTATACAACTTGGCCAAGTCTACATTTAGTCTTACTTTAAGTTTCCATACATACATTTATATTCTTAAAATAGAGATGTCCATATTTATATTCCATTTTACATGGTACATTCTTTAGACTGTACAGGGAGTGCAGAATTATTAGGCAAATGAGTATTTTGTCTACATCATCCTCTTCATGCATGTTGTCTTACTCCAAGCTGTATAGGCTCGAAAGCCTACTACCAATTAAGCATTAGGTGTGAGTGCATCTGTAATGAGAAGGGGTGTGGTCTAATGACATCAACACCCTATATCAGGTGTGCATAATTATTAGGCAACGTCCTTTCCTTTGGCAAAATGGGTCAAAAGAAGGACTTGACAGGCTCAGAAAAGTCAAAAATAGTGAGATATCTTGCAGAGGGATGCAGCAGTCTCAAAATTGCAAAGCTTCTGAAGCGTGATCATCGAACAATCAAGCGTTTCATTCAAAATAGTCAACAGGGTCGCAAGAAGCGTGTGGAAAAACCAAGGCGCAAAATAACTGCCCATGAACTGAGAAAAGTCAAGCGTGCAGCTGCCAAGATGCCACTTGCCACCAGTTTGGCCATATTTCAGAGCTGCAACATCACTGGAGTGCCCAAAAGCACAAGGTGTGCAATACTCAGAGACATGGCCAAGGTAAGAAAGGCTGAAAGACGACCACCACTGAACAAGACACACAAGCTGAAACGTCAAGACTGGGCCAAGAAATATCTCAAGACTGGCTTTTCTAAGGTTTTATGGACTGATGAAATGAGAGTGAGTCTTGATGGGCCAGATGGATGGGCCCGGGGCTGGATTGGTAAAGGGCAGAGAGCTCCAGTCCGACTCAGACGCCAGCAAGGTGGAGGTGGAGTACTGGTTTGGGCTGGTATCATCAAAGATGAGCTTGTGGGGCCTTTTCGGGTTGAGGATGGAGTCAAGCTCAACTCCCAGTCCTACTGCCAGTTTCTGGAAGACACCTTCTTCAAGCAGTGGTACAGGAAGAAGTCTGCATCCTTCAAGAAAAACATGATTTTATGCAGGACAATGCTCCATCACACGCGTCCAAGTACTCCACAGCGTGGCTGGCAAGAAAGGGTATAAAAGAAGAAAAACTAATGACATGGCCACCTTGTTCACCTGATCTGAACCACATTGAGAACCTGTGGTCCATCATCAAATGTGAGATTTACAAGGAGGGAAAACAGTACACCTCTCTGAACATGTCTGGGAGGCTGTGGTTGCTGCTGCACGCAATGTTGATGGTGAACAGATCAAAACACTGACAGAATCCATGGATGGCAGGCTTTTGAGTGTCTTGCAAAGAAAGGTGGCTATATTGGTCGCTGATTTGTTTTTGTTTTGTTTTTGAATGTACAGAAATGTATATTTGTGAATGTGGAGATGTTATAATTGGTTTCACTGGTAAAAATAAATAATTGAAATGGGTATATATTTGTTTTTTGTTAAGTTGCCTAATAATATGCACAGTAATAGTCACCTGCACACACAGATATCCCCCTAAAATAGCTCAAACTAAAAAACAAACTAAAAACTACTTCCAAAAACATTCAGCTTTGATATTAATGATTTTTTTGGGTTCATTGAGAACATGTGTTGTTCAATATAAAATTATTCCTCAAAAATACAACTTGCCTAATAATTCTGCACTCCCTGTACATTTGAACATTTTATTTTCCACTACCTGTGACAAAGTTTTTTTTTTTTTTTTTTTTTTTTTTTTTTTTTTTCATTTAAATTGATTTGATTTTTTTGTTTTTTTTCTTAATTTTTGCTGCTCTTAACTTTATACTGTCCACTTTCTGCCATGACCAAGTAAATTTCCCACTTTTGGGACTAATAAAGGTTTTATCTTATGTTATCTATAAACCAAGTGTATTCTAAAATATTTGACTCATAAAAGTAGATTTTCGCCTAATAGCTTTTTGTATCATGGCCATAGAATAACATTTTTTTTGGAAATCACCTTGTTGCAAAGTTTGAAATTAGTTGTTTGCTATGTTGCCATGGTGGTTGGAATGCAAGGAGTAGACTGAAAGTGAGAGGACAAAAAAAAGACTTTGCAAGACATTAGGGAAGTCTGGAGAACTATTGGCTAGCTCATTGGTAGCAAAATATAAAGATAAGAGGGGAAGTTTCAGACTTTTGTACAGTACTGTTAAAGGGCAACAAATGAGGATCTTTACAAAAAACTTTTTTTTTTTTTTTATTTATTTATTTTTTTTATTCCACACTTGAAATAAAAATGTCCAACACTCATTAAAATACAGCTAGCTCAGGTTTCGTTAGGTGATACAACAGAAAGTTACAAAAAGTAACAGTAGCAGTTTCCTTTTGTCTTAACTCCAAACATCACTCATCACAATAACATCTCAGATTAATTTATGGATACATTCAGTCTATTTGGCTTTCTTAAATTTGCCTGGTGTGGCTCCAGTTTTCTGCTTTTTCTTTGCTGATCCTTTAATCTCAGGTTCCTGACAAAGAAAAAGAAAGCAGTATAGAAAGTGTCAGGACTAAGAAAAGAAATGAGTCTTTACACCAGCAGTTTCCTGTTTTTATAACGAGATCTAAATTAAATATTCAGTCAAACACTTCTGCCTGCTTTTTATAGTTTACAAGAGGAATAGAAAGAATTTTAAACACAGAAAAACAAACAACAAAACAAAAAAGGAACACACACTCAGTACCATAGTTTTTCTGACATGTACCTTTCGCTTATGACGACAGAGACCCAGTGACAGTGAAGAAAGAGTCCAAACGTCCCTGCGTGCTGCCCTGTCTGCTCTTCACATCTTCTTACAGCCGTTACGGAATCCTGTCCTCACTGCACACACATACACAAAATAAATAAAAGCTACTTATCCTATGAGCATGTTCGTTCACATATTTAACAGGCAAAAATGTATAAACCTGCAAGGATGAACACACTGTACATCAAATATCTGTTTCTTTTTCTAAAGAAGTGGAGGCGTCAGGCAGGAGGAAAAGAGGAGAAGCACAGAGGAGGTTCATAGATGTACAAACCGGATTCCAAAAAGGTTGGGACACTAAACAAATTGTGAATAAAAACTGAATGCAATGATGTGGAGACGGCAAATGTCAATATTTTATTCAGAATAGGACATAAAAACAAAAGTTTAAACTGAAAAAATTTATCATTTTAAAGGAAAAATATGTTGATTCAAAATTCCACGGTGTCAACAAATCCCAAAAAAGTTGGGACAAGTAGCATTAAGAGGCTGGAAAAAGTAATTTGAGCATAACGAAGAGCTGGAAGACCAATTAACACTAATTAGGGTTAATTGGCAACATGATTGGGTATAAAAAGAGCTTCTCAGAGTAGCAGTGTCTCTCAGAAGCCAAGATGGGTAGAGGATCACCAATTCGCACAATGTTGCGCAGAAAGATAGTGGAGCAATATCAGAAAGGTGTTACCCAGTGAAAAATTGCAAAGACTTTGCAGTTATCGTCATCAACTGCATAACATCATCCAAAGATTCAGAGAATCTGGAAAAATCTCTGTGCGTAAGGGTCAAGGGCGTAAACCCATACTGGATGCCCGTGATCTCCGGGCCCTTAAACGACACTGCACCACAAACAGGAATGCTACTGTAAAGGAAATCACAGAATGGGCTCAGTAATAGTTCCAGAAACCATTGTCAGTGAACACAATCCCACCGTGCCATCCGCCGTTGCCAGCTGAAAACTCTACAGTGCAAAGAAGAAGCCATTTCTAAGCAAGATCCACAAGCTCAGGCGTTTCACTGGGCCAGGGATCATTTAAAATGGAGTGTGGCAAAATGGAAGACTGTTCTGTGGTCAGACGAGTCACGATTTGAAGTTCTTTTTGGAAATGTGGGACGCCATGTCATCCGGACCAAAGAGGACAAGGACAACCCAAGTTGTTATGAACGCTCAGTTCAGAAGCCTGCATCTCTGATGGTATGGGGTTGCATGAGTGCGTGTGGCATGGGCAGCTTGCATGTCTGGAAAGGCACCATCAATGCAGAAAAATATATTCAGGTTCTGGAACAACATATGCTCCGATCCAAACGTCATCTCTTCCAGGGAAGACCCTGTATTTTTCAACAAGATAATGAGAGGCCACATTCTGCATCAATCACAACATCATGGCTGCGTAGGAGAAGGATCCGGGTACTGAAATGGCCAGTCTGCAGTCCAGATCTTTCACCTATAGAGAACATTTGGCGCATCATAAAGAGGAAGGTGCGACAAAGAAGGCCCAAGATGATTGAACAGTTAGAGGCCTGTATTAGACAAGAATGGGAGAGCATTCCAATTTCTAAACTTGAGAAACTGGTGTCCTCGGTCCCCAGACGTCTGTTGAGTGTTGTAAGAAGAAGGGGAGATGCCACACAGTGGTGAAAATGGCCTTGTCCCAACTTTTTTGGGATTTGTTGACACCATGACATTTTGAATCACCATATTTTTCCCTTAAAATGATACATTTTCTCAGTTTAAACTTTTGTTCCGTGTTTTATGTTCTATTCTGAATAAAATATTGACATTTGCCATCTCCACATCATTGCATTCAGTTTTTATTCACAATTTGTTTGGTGTCCCAACTTTTTTGGAATCCGGTTTGTAGTAAAGGAGGACATGCAGAGGGTTTGTCTGACAGGAGGACGATAGGATTGGATGGAGGCAGATGATCAACCATTGAACGCAAAAGATGCCAGAAACACTTCATGTACAGAGACAACAGTGCCACCTAGTGGTCAAACATTAAACAAAAAGTGTGTGTAGTCAAAGTCACAGCAACAACAGATCATCTCAGTCAAACTAAGTAAATAGGTAAAGCAGAAGATAAGAATGAGTCAATATTTAGTTCACCTGAACTGTTTCTCGTCGCACATGAATTGGATCAGTCCTTCCTCATCCGGCTCGTTCCACTTCAGCTCCACTGTAGAACAATCCACCACTTCTGGCTTCAAAAACAAACCCCTGGCTTCTTTGTACAGCCAGTCTTCTGGAGCAGGGTGCTTCTGCATAAAGACAAGCATTGCACACACACACAGAATCAGAACCAGCACCTCGCTCAGCTGACCTGCACTACAGACTACAGCAACCTTTAACTTACATTGGAATCGATGTTCTCTAGAATCTCTTCGATGCTGCCGTGCTGTTTGATGAGGTCGATTGCTCTCTTTGGGCCGATCCCCTTGATAGTGCCGCAGTAGTCACAGCCCAACAGAATACACAGGTCAATGAACTGGGATGGAGTATGGAAAGGAGGAAATGTCAAGAAAGACTGAGATTAATGTTGTGTTTAAAGCTCCACAGCACAAACATCTGATAGCCAGGAGAGTACCACCACATATCTTTGAACAAACAGCACAGCATGCTGACACGCACTAGGTGATAGTTGTGTCATCATGAGAGAAGCACGGGAAGTGCTTCAGATTTAAAGAGAAACTTATTTATATAAACCTTTGTAAAAGTCAGGAAAAAAAAAATGTACCTGTTCATTGGTCAGGCCAATGTCCTGCAGGATGCGATTGAAGTGGAACTCTTGAATAGGAAGTTTCCTGAAACAATAATGAACAGCTTATAGTTAATGACTACTATTTATGCTGCTATAGTGGGTATCAAACTACCAAATCCTAAAACCTCGAAACTTGGTTCAAATTTATGAATTTTAAGCGTGAACTTATTCATTTAAACCATCTCATATACACATATATTCATATGGTAAACATAAATCTGATGTAGAATTAAGGCAACAGCTTTAAGTCATTTCCACTCTGCTAATATCTCTGTCAAAGGCGATGCCGGTTCATACTTTGCTTCGCTGGCTGTGAGATGTCTGAGAAGGATGTTTGTCCCAAAGGTCAGCCCGTCCATATCCTCTGTTGCCGTGGCAAACACCTTCCCTCCTTTAACCAGAGCAGCACAGCTGGCCTCAGCTTCACATGGAGCCTTTAAGGAAATGAAAAATAAATAAATAAAATTACATCTAACAGAATGATACACACAATCTGTCTTAATGCAACTACCTCAAACTGCACTGCAGAATCCCAATTCATGTATATTTTTAAGCTTTAGGCATAATTTCATTACATTTCTGTCTTTCTCTGTGATTGACCCCAGCTGGACTGTGTAACTGTAACTTAGTAAGGGTAAGAGGATAAGAAGCCTATTATATTGTAAAAACACTAAAACACAAATCATTCATGGGAGGGATGTCTCCAAACTGTGTAATAAGTGTGGAAATATTCTCGATGCCACAAAAATGTGTAGAAATAGAAATCTCACCTCAATGTAAGGCACTCCCATCAGGGTCAGGAGCTTCTTACACTCATCATTATGCTGCTTGGTGACTTTAACCAGACGCTTAGTGAACTTGTCAATGTTCTCTTGCTCCCCTGGTTTGAGAGAGAATAAAATCCAATTACAGTATTTTCCGGACTACAAAGCGCACCTGAATATTAGCCGCACAAGCTAAAATCAGGGGAAAATCCTGTTTTTGTACATACATTAGTAGCACTTGACTAAAAGCCGCAGGGTTCAAAAGCTTGTGCAAAAAGTAGCGGCTTATAGTCCGACAATTACGGTAGACTTTCATGCCTAAAGGAAAACATGTTCACAGACTTTCCCATAATACTTGTGATATAGTCTGAGTTCAAGTTTGGTTTAAAAACTAGCAACTTCCAACAAACCATGCTGACTTTAAACTCTTTGACCAACAACCCCCCCCCCCAAAGTCTTTACCAATTTCTTGGGCCTGGGCAAGCATCTTCTCAGCTTCGGCTCTCCTCTCCCCTCTTTTCTCAAGCTAGAAGATGAAGACACGATCAGAATGAGAGAGAGCTGTCAGTATGAAACAGAGCATGTAAGGAGTTGCTGACATAAATGAGTGACAGAAATCCACTGCACTGAAAACAAATCTTTCCATTTGCAGATGGGTGAGGACCAGAGGAAATCCTTACTCACCTCTGCTGACTTGAGCTGTGGGGGCTTGCCGTCAAACACATACACAGGTTTGATTCCATGTTCCAACATGCGGATGGTGCGGTAGAACATTCCCATTAGGTGGCTTGAAGAAAGGAGTAAAGGCAAAAATTATTCTTGTGTACTCAGACCTGAGCTACAAATCACTAAGTTTCAACAGAGGAACTACTGCATCTGCAAAGGATCTACAATTAGGTCTTCTTATTCAATTTTAAATGTTTATTGTTGCAGCAGTACCTTGTTGTCTCTCCATCTTCATTCTGTAGAACGTTACCATCCTGTCGCACAGCAATCAGAAACTGGTAGATGCACATAGAGGCATCAATAGCAATTTTCCTGCCTACAGAAGGTGAAAAGAGGTGCTTGTTCAACAATGACATAAAGAGTTAGCATTCCATCATGCATCATACAGACTGTATGTTGCAACAAACTGAGGGTAGACCGACACTCATGCATCACTTATGTATAAGGAGTGTATTCTGGAACAGTTACCAAAGAAGTTCTTTATGTCTTGCTCTTTAATGGCACCAGGGGCCTGGTCAGCAATTAGCTTGGCAAGTCCGTGTATTCCCATTGTGTCAGAATATCTGAGAACAAGAGAGAGAGTGAAGCTCTTGGATTAACATGCTGTGTCATTTCCATCCCAACTGCATTTCACAAAGGCCCCATCACTGGTGCAGGTCTGCAGAAGCTTGAGAAAACAATGAGGTCACAGTACAAGTTATTTACAAATACGAACCTTTTTTTTTTTTTTTTTTTTTAAACGGAGGCTTCGTATCAATTAAAAGACGAGCTCCACGTCATTTGTTATCTCTCAGCAATGTGTGTGCCAGGTTTGTGAATTTACAATGATCTTTAAATCGACGGGTTCATGTAAGCAAACTGGAGAGCAGAAATGTGTCCTGGCTTTGATCTACTAGTGTGTACCAGCTGACCTCAATGAAAATGCCACAGGATGTAGCCATCTATTATCAAAGCTAGCTTTCAGGTTATATAATGTTAACATTTACAACGGACTCACCAATTTAGTAAAATGCTTCAGCTCGTGCAGCTACTCCACGTCCTAGAGCGCGAGGAATTGTGACTGTTTCGCGGGAAATCAAATAGCAGGCATTTTCTATCGATCTATCGAGCGCCGCACTTCCAGGTACTCCTAAAACCCGTGCATCGATAGTGCAGGGTTTATTAATCAGGCCTGAGTTCCGACACGGAAGACCCGCGAAGGCACTGATTGGTTATTTACCGTTGAAGGAAATCCGGTTTATTGGAAAAAGGGGGAAAAATAACACCGTCGAAAGCTGCGAACTCCTACCTTTTAGTTCATCATTTCCCGAGGCGTTAAAGACCGTAAATACTCCACGTTTATTTTACATTGCTTGTGAGTGAAATTTGTCACCGGCTGGGATTAACCGGTAACATTTCAGGTGTATTCTTGTTTCCCCGCCCAATCCGGAAAACTCAGCCGAGTCGTCGTTATTTTTATTTTGTAAGGTGACGTGGAGTCGGAGCTCTTCTTCTTCTTCCACACTGGCCCATGTGTGAATAAAAGTACTCAGTGTACCCGGATATGAAGGTAGTGATATTACGTTTACACAAAGTATCAAGAATTTCCAAGATGCTCGGCTGTAAGGCTGAATCTTCACACTGAGCTCCAGTGTAGCGGAGAAGAGAGCAGCCTACTGGGGCCTGAAGTCCAAGGAAGCCGGCGGACAGACAGATTTTGTTGGATCTGGAGCATCGGGACTGACGACGGAGAGAACGGTAGATCGACTGTGTTGATTTCGTTGTTGTAGTCTTTTTTTTTAGCGAGCATGTGCTTATTTGGAGTAAAACAGTGTTGATGTGGATGAATCGCTTGCTTTACTTAATTTAAGGAGGCCCCCTTTGATTATAAGCATACTGCTGTCCACAGAAGCAGGACAGAGCTTGTAGTGTTGCGACCTTGCTCTTACTGCTTATTACAGTTCTTGTATATACTATTACTTATCTCGCTGTGTGAGGCATTTCTGCCTGTTTCTGCCTGTTTGCTGCTATTATTCATTCAACTGATTTAACTCTTTGGCTTGAGTCTTTCTAAATACTTTATGGGCTACTTATGTAGTCCTGTAATTAGTAAAAAGTTCAGATGTGCATAGAGCTGTGACGCTACTCTTTAGTTCGTCACAGGGGACGATCAAAAAGTGATCTGGCTTATGTCAAAGGCATTGCAACTTTACCACTCAGACCAAATTTGCATTGCTGTGAAATTCAACACTAATGCCACATCAACAATAACTTTAGGTCGCCCTTCTGAAGTTCTCCTTCTATCACTTGCATAAAAAATGTGAGGATTGTGGTTTTTCAGGAAATGTGGTTGATAGGGAACACATTTGTGTGCTTTGTAGAGTATGCAAATGAAAGGGGAGGTGTGGCATTGTATCAAAATGCGTCACCATTCCAACACAAACTTAATACATGTTCATATGCAAGTTAAGCATAACATGAACACTAATGTTTGTCTAATATACTTTGAAATTGAAAGCAACTCTGAAACTCTGCACCTGGATGAAAACTTAAGCTCTGAGCCATGTTACTTATTTTTTGCTCTTGTAAACTCCAACATACAGAAATTGACGATGCTTATTTGATTCCAAACCCTCTTTTGGGCTGATGAAACTGATGAAATGCATTGCAATTCACTGTGGTTACACAGCATCTGTGTTTGAGCCAGTTTCATCATTTTCTGCTGTGTTTGTTGAAGCATCGCAGGAATGACGTTGCATAAAATTGTTCAGTTCTACCTCTCTGCGTTAAGATAATTATGTGCCACATTTGAAATGCACAAAAGTGAGAGACGGGCTAGCTTAAAATGAACCTGAACTGATAAGCTGTCGTGTTTTCAACAGGGGCCATGTGTCGTGGAACAGGACGCACGTCAGGTGGCTGTCAGAGGATGATGCTGCACTCTGTCTTGATCCTGTTCTTGTTCTTAGGCTGGGCCCTTGGTTACAAGATTGGAGACAATGTGACTCTTTATGTCAACAAAGTGGGCCCTTATCATAACCCCCAGGAGACATATCACTATTACACATTGCCTGTTTGCAGGCCGGAGAAGGTCAGTGTTAGTTCTGTGTCACTGCGTGGTGTTGGTCTGTTGTAACAAAACAGAGGAACTGGAGACATGTCGATGAGAGTGTAATGATAATATCTGAATCTCAGGGCTTACATCTCCAGTTCCTGTGAACATATTTTTATCTCAGAGTCCAAAGAAAAGACTTTACTATGTTATATTTTATCCCTTATCTGTTTGTTTCTACGTGAGGATGTGATATTGAGGTGAAGTGTTACTCCCAACCAAAAAATCTGAAAACGCGTATTAATTCATGTTGAGTAAAGAAGTGTCTTTTTATAGAAAGATCATGGCATTTTCTTGTAAAAATGTGATAAAAAATGACATCTTGAAACATAAGAGTAATAATAATAATAATTTTGTGTAACTGATTTGCTGTTAGGAATTCACACATTCCACCAAAACACAAGCTTTTCCTTTAAGTTGATAGTTTATTTAATGGCTCACAGGTTTAAGGGAAAAGTCATTATTGGAAGTTTGATTGTGTTGGTAGCAGTTTAGCCTGCATTTTCAAAGGCCGGAGTAACATTGTATTGATTTTTATTTAGCTGGCAGTTTTAAAATAACTGCTCTCAGAATTATGATCAACTAATCCTGTATATTAAATGCTAATACTTCTTTCATCAGGTGCATCATAAATCTCTGAGCCTGGGAGAAGTGCTGGATGGTGACAGAATGGCTGAGTCTTTATATAACATCCGCTTCAAAAAGAATGTGGAGAAAACAATTCTCTGCCAGCTCACTCTTTCAGAAAAACAGGTATTTACACGAGTAAATTTGTAATAGTTAACATGCTTAACATCAGAAAACTGGTTGGTTATAAACTGCAAACACTGAAAGCTTTGACCAGCACCGCTTACAAATGAAACAAAAATGCTATTCTACTCCTCAACTCGAGTTTCCCATACAGAAAACTGAAAAAGGGGACCTCTAGTGGCAACATGGGGTATTAACCCAAAAATGGCTCCTACAACCAAGGTATGCAAAAGAGCATCTCTGGACATATAAAATGACAGTAGAGTGGATGGGCTACAGCACCTGTCAGGACAGCAGAGGCTACAGTTCACACAGGCTCACCAAAGACTGGAGAAATGTTTCCTGGTCTGATGAGTCAGAACTGGCTGACCACCTCCGTGTACCATCTTCTGCTTCAAGGAGGTTAACAAACCATGTCACAAAGCTTAAATAAACATCGCATTGACTGTGCTCAAAATCTCTGAGGAATGTTTCCTGGACCTTGTTTAATGGAAATCAAGGCCATTCTCAAAGTGGCCAGAAATTATGTGCAAACGGATTTCCTTTTTAGATCTGCTGGTCTGTAGCAGTTATTTTTTCTTTTCCTGGATAAGATAATAAAACTAAAACTTTTGGGGTTTTTTGCATTTTATGGAAGTCTTTCATCCTTTGTTACCTTGGATACATGTATCCGTATCAGGATCTAATCCCTCTTGATATTTGCTGTTACACCTGTACTTTGTTGTATGCTGAACCTTGGAGTCTGTAAAATAGCAGTTTCACATAATAAACATCTGTACAACTTTAGCACAGCTGTTTCATTATGTGAGGCCACAACCTTGTTCTAATAAAAAAAAAAAAAGAGGGACAATACATATTAATGAATATTTTAACAAATGTAAATGTGCCAGATTATAGCCCTTGGCTAATTTTCATCTGTAGACTCTCTGCCAGGTTGATGTTACATACAAATTAATAGCAACATACAGAGACACTATTTCTAGACCATGTATATCGACAAGGACAAAAAACAGTGATCCCTTCATGTTAGAACAAACGATGACAACAACTACTGCTTAAAATATGTCATCTGTTAACTGTTGGTGCTTGTTTTTTTCCTTGGTAGGTGGACGAGCTTCGTGAGGCCATTGAGGAGCTGTACTACTTTGAATTTGTCCTGGACGATATTCCAATTTGGGGTTTTGTAGGATACATAGAGGAGAGTGGTTTCCTGCCTCACAGCCACAAGGTAGAAACTATAGAAATGTTTTATTGATATGCTAAGCTTTTGGTAAACCAAACTAAGCTTCATTCCTCTTACTTCTAAACTCCTGCCTCTTTTCTGTTCTATCAGGTGGGTTTGTGGACTCACCTGGATTTCAACATTGAGTACAACGGCGACTATGTGATCTTCGCCAATGTCTCAGTAAAAGACGTTAAGCCTGTTCCATTAGAGGAGGGGGCAGGTGCAGCAGTGGGGGGTGTCGGAGTAGGCGGAGGCAGCCTGACGGTGACCCATACCTACAGCGTGCACTGGTTTGAATCATCTCTGCCCTATTCCCGGAGAGCCGAGCGTCTCAGAGACTACTCGTTCTTCCCCAAAACACTGGAGATCCACTGGCTGTCCATCATTAACTCACTGGTGCTGGTGGTGCTGCTTCTTGGCTTCGTCATCATCATTCTCATGAGAGTCCTTAAGAATGACTTTGCTAGGTGAGTAAGTGACGCAAAGACAGTGAATAATGCATTGCTTGAATATAAAAGACAAAACAAAATGTCAGGTCTCTTTGTGCCTTTAATGTGGTTTAATAATGGGTTGGCTGAGCACAGAAGGTTGGAGGTGCAATTCCCAGCTGCTTCAGTCTGCCTGCCAAAGAACCCTTGGGCACAATACTGTAGGAGGCCAAAGTGGACCAAGAAAGTATCTCCCACAGCATCACACCACCACTACCAGCCTGATTTGTTGATATAAGGCATGCTTTCACGTTGTTAACACCAAAATCAAAGGGCCAGACAGTTTTTCTAGTCTTCTCATATCTGACTTTGGTAAGCTGATTGAGATTGTAGCCCCAGTTTCCTGTTCTTGGCTGACAGGAGTAGCACAAGTGAGTTCTGCTGCTTTACGCCCATCTGCTTCAAGGTTGGACATGTTTTTTATTCAGATGCTCTTCCACGTTGGTCGTGACGAGTGGTTATTTGAGATACTGTTGCCTTCCTGCCAGCTCAATGGAAAGCAATGAGCAGCTTACTGGATATTCTCTTTTTCAGACCATTTTCCGTAAAACCAGGAGATGTGTGTGCAGGAAAATCTGAGATTTTCCTTTTCTTTATTTTATACATATATATATATATATATATATATATATATATATATATATATATATTTATTTCTTTTTATCTGTTGAACACTTTAAGGGCTTTTGTTGTTGTTTTTTTTTCTGTCTCCAAGCTCTCATTTTACTATGTTTAAATAAAAGCTTTAATTTGAAGTTTAGTCCTTAATGTAGTTTCTTTTTGGCCTAAATGTGCAAAATTGTATGCAATTCCTGGACCTGTATTACCTGCAAGACCTGTAAATATAGCAGAGACTTTTCTTGCTCTCGTTTTGGTTCTCCCAGTCATAAAAATACTTTGCTTTCACCTTCAGGTACAATGTGGAAGAGGAGGGTGGCTGCGATGATCTGGACCAAGGAGACAATGGTTGGAAAATCATCCATACTGATGTATTTAGGTTTCCTCCTTTCAAAAGCTTGCTCTGTGCTGTGCTGGGAGTTGGGGCTCAGTTCCTTACCCTTGCCACAGGTGAGTATTGACTCTCAAATTCACAAACACAATGAAACACTGGCCTGTTAAATCCCAGTGAGGTGTCTTGTTTTTTTATTCCCTTTGAAATGGAGCATTCTGGTTTTCTGAGCACCTCTATCCGATAACAACAGTCTTTGTCCCAAGCATTAGAGTAAAAGGGAAAACCTGAAACTTGTATATACATAAAGGGCCTAAATATGTCCTTTGTTTGCTTTAGCGATAATCCTCATGGCATTGCTGGGAATGTTCAATGTGCACCGCCATGGCGCCATCAATTCAGCATCCATCGTCCTGTATGCTCTGACCAGCTGTGTGTCAGGCTACGTCTCGTGCAGTTTCTACACACAGATCAACGGCCAGCGCTGGGTGTGGAACATCATCCTCACATCATCTCTCTTCTCCGGTAAGTGAAAATGGAAGCGACCCGGCATTTAAAAGCACATGTTCACGTGTCAGTTTCTCATCAAAGGCTGTGCGGTTGGTGTGCGTGTTTTTCGGCCTCCTAGCAACACTTTTGAAATGCGAAATAGTTATCTGCCGCACTCAAACCTCGTGTTGACCATTTACAAAGGAGCTGGCAGGTTAAAGATTAAAGACTTAATGTCTGATTTAGTTAGATAATGAGATATTTCCATTCTCATATCTGCACTTGGATGTGGTCAGTTTCCATGTGCTTTTTTTTAACTTTTGCAAAATTGTTTTGAACAATCAATATAATTGATTTTGATAGTATTTTGCGGGATGACTTGATGGTGAAGGTATACACCATGTGGGCACAGATGGTCTCTCCAGCTGATCTCTGGTTTGTTTCCCAGTTGGGCTTTGTGCTGAATGCCATTAACCTACTCTTTGTCACAGTTTTTCATAACTATGTTATTAAATATAAGCTTAAAAACCCTCAAAGTAAATGAAAGGAACTTAGTTGTAATAGTTGAATGTACAATCCACCAAGTAAATTATTTACTCATGAATCTGTGTTCACTTTGCAGTATTTTGTTCACGTTCCTTATGACATAATGCTGTCTAGCAACCCTCAAAGGAAACATTACATGGATTATTAGATGCTTCTCTTTTATTAACTTGATTATTCATCCCTCCAGCTCCACTGTTCTTCACGTGGAGTGTAGTGAACTCTGTCCACTGGTGGAGCGGCTCTACTCAGGCTCTGCCGGCCACCACCGTGCTCCTGCTGCTGGGTGCTTGGTTGCTGGTGGGCTTCCCGCTAACAATCATTGGTGGCATTGTGGGAAAGAACCGAGCTGGCAGCTTCCAGGCACCGTGCCGCACCCGTAACATCCCCAGACAGATCCCGACTCAGCCCTGGTACAAACATACGATTGTGCACATGGCCATCGGTGGCTTCCTTCCCTTCAGGTGAGCTGACCTCAGGTGTTTAGTCAAGGGGAGATTTGTAGAAGTGTAGTCATAGATCAGAGATTAGAAAAGGTGACAATAAAACACTTTATGGTTTTAATCACAAGTAATTAACATTAGACTTGTGAACTATTAAAGGGAAACCCATCATCCAGAGCCCTAGGAAGATAATAGGCAGTTATTGCAAAAGTGAATTTTTTTGTTTTGTTTTTTTTGTCATCTCATTTGCATTCACATGTTTTATAGATCACTGCTCATTATTCACTAATGTTTCCTGTAATTAAAACTAAACAGGAAAATATCCAGGAACTGCTGCACTTCATTCTTTTTTTCTTTCTTTTTTTTAATGCACCATTTACATAAGTATACATCGAAGCTGAATTTAGATTGATTGACTTCCGTAAAATAAACTATTAGAATTACTCCCTCTCATTTTTGGATTTTTAACTCTGTTTTCCATCCAATCTTTCCCTAAGTGCCATCTCAGTGGAGCTGTACTACATCTTTGCCACTGTTTGGGGAAGAGAGCACTACACGCTGTACGGTATCCTGCTGTGTGTCTTCGCCATTCTCCTGTCTGTGGGCGCCTGCATCTCTGTGGCACTGACCTACTTCCTGCTGTCTGGCGAAGACTACCAATGGTGGTGGAGGAGTGTGCTAAGCACGGGATCCACCGGCATCTTCATCTTTGTCTACTCTGTTTTCTACTATAGGAACCGGTCCTCTATGAGCGGCCTGGTGCAAAGCACTGAGTTCTTTGGGTACTCCCTGCTCACAGCGATGGTCTTCTCCCTGATGCTGGGCAGCGTGTCCTTCTGGTCCTCATTGGCATTTATTCGCTACATCTATCGTAGCCTCAAGATGGACTAGAAATTCAATTTGAAACACGCAACTTAAAACAGACATTTCCACTTAGCACACAAAGACAATCTTCATTCTCCTCTTTTGCTTTTTCACTCATACACACCTGTTGCATTAAAGTGAGGAGAAACAGGGGCCTTTTCCTTGATTTAAAAGGGGTTAATAGTTAAACTTGGACAGCGTGCTGGATTGGTGAAAGCTCAGATGAGTTTGGGGCTGGAATCGCATAGATTTATGATAAAAGGGGATATTTCAACACAAAGGGATGATTGCTTCCCATCAGGGATAAATGGGTAAATTGTTGGATTTGCTACGTGAGTGAATGGATTTTTTCAGACTGTGCAGCATCTGATTCCCGCTTCATGGTCCATCACAGTTATGCTGGAGCTATATGTCCTAAATTTCCCACAATATACTTTACCTACTGAGACCAGCAGAATGGTACTGTAGTTTTGGCTTATTGTGCAAGAGCTATTAATAAACGCATTGTTTTGCACTGGCCTGTTTGAGCTCCACATGGCCTTGCAGCGGATAAAAAGAATGATGCCTTTTAGATTGAAGTTGGTGGGGAAGGGGGCAATATTGTAACTGTATTCTGTGGTCTCCATTGACTGTGATTTTGGTTCTGATGTAAATATAGTCTTTACAGTAAAACTCTTTTTAATACAATACTGCCAGTGTTCTGGATTTTTCCCTCTTCAGTCTTGTTTTGTCACAACTGTTGAGTAGAACTTTCTTCATACTCACACCAGATCCTAAGAAATGCTATATAACCTCAAAATCTATAGTGCTATGCAAAAGTCTCATGCAATCTAATTTCTTTTTAGAAAAATGTGAAATGGTTTGCAGCAATGTTTTGAAAAGTGCAAACGTACATGGAACTGAGCCATCTTCTAATTTCTTAAGAAGTCTTCAGGAATAGTTCTCCCAGGCTTCTCGAACGACATTCAAAGCTCTTTCTTGGATTTTGGTTGCCTTGTGTTCAGTTTTCTGTCAAGATGATGCTACACTCCTTCATGTTGGGGTCTGTACTCTGGAGAGGCCAATCCATAACTCATAATTCCATTTTATCACAAACTGTTTCCTCAAGACTTTTTGTACTGTAAGAGGCCTACATTAAAAGAGAAAAACCCAAATAATCAGACAAGCACCTATGAGCAAGTACTTGGTGACTGCGGGAAGAGCAAAACTATTCTTTAAGAGGACGAAATGTTTGGCAGAACTAGATTCAGAGAGGGGGTAACCATCTGCCGTAAGTGGTTTAGCTTAGAGGAGGATGACGGGACAGAAGACACATGGTGAGTGAAGAAGAAACACTCATCACAAGAAGCTAGGTTAATTGCAGGATCAATCCTACCTTAGGATTGAGGCCTGATTATCATTATCACCTGATTTAGCCCTAACTATATGCTTTATCAAAAAGGAACATGTTTAGCCCCATATTAAGAGTGGAGAGAGTGTCTGTCTCTCAAACACAACTGGGAGCTGGTTACAGAGAAGAGGGGTATGCAAGCTGAAGACTGCCTCCCATTCTACTTTTAAATTTCCTAGTAAGTACACAAGTAAGCCAGGAGTCTGAGAGCGAGGTGCTCTAATAGGGTGAGATGGTACTAGTTTAAGATAAGACTGGGCCTGAATAATCAAGGTTTCTGTTTCTAAACTTTCTAGGGCCAAGTACAAAAACCTAAGATTTATCTGAATTTAGAAGCAGGAAATTACAGGTAATCCAGGTTTTTAAGACACAAAGGTTAACTAAGGGGAGTGTATCAGCTAGCTTTTTGCTTTGTCTAACTCAAAGCAAAAAGCTAGCTGAAAATAACACTGAAAATAAACCATTTCTCTGCAGATGATAGCCGTTATACAACCGGGGCGGCTTTACTGTGACTGTGTCGTTTACTAAAATAAGCTAGCATTAATTATAGCCTTACTACAGTTAATGTATTTATATATAATATAAGTTTTAAAACTGAATATATTGCATACTCTTTACCCGCCAAAGACAAACACACAGAACATCGAAACCTCTTTTTTATAGAGTTAGAAGTATATTTTAATGGAAAACATTTGTACTTTTAGTTCAGTAAACATTTATTTTTACAGAAAGTACACACACTGTAGTGTTAATTCTTTTAAGATTAATTTTTTATTCATTGTCAGCACAAAGCAAAAACAAACAGAATGACAAACATTTAAAAATAATTACACACATTTGCAATCACAGATATGGGAAGGACAGAGAGAGAAAAAAGACAAATATTTACCATCTATTAAACCACAGATTTAAAAAAGAAGAGACAGAAGTGAACTCCTTTGTGCTCAGGCATCATAAAGACAACCGGCCCCTCTCAGTTGGGACAAATCATCTGGCAAATAAATAAGCAAGGGAGATCAACATTGAGGAACAAATTCTCATTTCCTGCTAAGATAGCAGCAACTCTTTCATGAGGAATAACTCTAAACAATTCACTGTACCACAAAGTAACAGTAGGTGGTTTATCCTTAACCGAGTTAATAAGAATACATTTACAGCAACAATAGTTTATCACATAGTTTACGTTGTGGATAAGTTAAAGTTGTTTCTTTTGAGGCTAAACCAAAAAGAAAATATCCAGGGTCCCATTGGATATGATTCTTAAAATATTGCTCAATTCTTGAGATATGGAACTCCAAAACCTTTTAATAGTTTACATTCCAGAAGTAATGAAAAAAGATAACATTTTCTTTTTGACATTTGATACATAAAGGGGAAACAAGAGGTGCAATCTTATGCAAAACATTAGGAGCTTTATATAGGCGGTGCAAAAGTTTGTATTGGGTTTCTCGCAAGCGGTAGAAGTAGACCTAACTATGCTAATGGTTCCTTTCCAATCATCCTCGATGTATTGATTATTAAGATCTCCCTCCCATTTTTGAATGGGATACAAATTAAAACAAGAACCCTGGGATAAGTACCTGCTGAAACGCCTTAAAAACCCAAGCAGGATGGTGCAATGAATCCCAAGCCCGACTTATAGCACAAGTCTATATGATCCGCCTGGGTCAGCATGGTCACTAATATGTGTTTGCATGAGAGATTTTAGAACAGAAAATTAAACCAAAAATAGTAGCCTGACAAGCCTTAAACAGAACCGTTCCTGCTCCTACAAACTGTCTTCATTTTAGGTTGACTGCATTCTTAATATTTGCTACCAGATGTCACCACCTTAAAATTGAAATTTACCAAAGTGGCAGATATCTGGACCACCTTTTAAAACCCAAAGGAACCTGAAGTGGAGAGAGAAAATAACAGCTAACATCATGGCCTTACAACACAGGACTTTCGAGTTGTCTTAGAGGTTAGCTAACTCTATTAATATTAGCTCATAAGCAACAATGCAAGTACATACTTAGAGTGATTTGCATCCCCAAGCTCCCATCTTTGAAATCAGTTTCTCTGCTGAAAACAGCTTAAAACAAAGCAGGATGGTGCTATATGTCCTAAGACTGACCTAGAGCAATGCTCCCAAGTGGGTTTTTTAAGGCTTGTGGGTGTGGGCAGGAATGTGGAGGGCTAAGCTTCTTTTGTGACCCAATTCATAAAGCAGTCAGCCTCTTCCATAAACTGGCATTATTATTATGTGTGTTTCAGTTAAATTTAACAAGCTTCCCAAATATTTAAGAAATTACAGGATTTCAGCAACAACAAAAAAAAAATCATGCATCAGCATTCGCAGTGCTTTTTTTCAGGAAATGCATTCCATAGTTATTTTTTTTTTTATCTAAACAGTCTTGATACTGGGTCACAAATCTGTGCAGACAGAAAATATACGAGGTGGGTTTGGAGTGTGGTGTATTAGTAGACTAGACTAGAGTAGAGTGCAATCAAATACACCTGCCTTCAATGAACCCAGCCCAATCACAGCCACTGGCTCACAGCAGTTTTTTTTCCCAAATGGCGACACTTGGTGGCAAAGTTTTAAAGCGTGCCACCAGAATAAAACCTTAAAGCTCTGAGGTTTACTTTTGTATTTTCTGATCTAAAGTCACTCATGCCAACACACATCAGTAACCATGCTGACCCATGTGGACCATATAGACTTGTGCTTACTTGGCCTGTGTCTTCCTATCCTCACAGACTTGTGGAGTTCTGGCAGCAGCCTTGAAGGCAGTCTCCCCCTGGCATACCTCACTATGTGGGCTGAGAGAGCTCTTGATTAGGAGATGAGGAACAACATCTTTGAAACTGCTGAACTGTTTCCAGCTCTGTGCGAAGGAAGGAGGACCACAGCAAAAATGCCACTTTGCATGGTGTACAGAGGACAAGCACTACATATGAGCCCTAGCTTAGCCCTAACCTTAACTTAAAAGTTCTTGTCCATCACTTTAATCTGAAATGTTATTATGACCCACAGGAGGTGAAAGGACTGACCAACAAACAGGTGAATTCATGTTTAATTTTGGGTCAATCTGACTCATTGATTGAAACTGAAGCTGTTTCCAGCTCTGTCACAGAGGAGAAACAGGTTTTTTACTGTCCCAAGTGTGGTGGCCTGAAGGAGGAGAAGAGGAAAGGGTAACTAAATGGTACTGACAACACCAACACCAAGGTTTTCCAGTTACAAAGGCACACAGACTCTGTACTGACAAGACAGAGGCGTGGCAAATTAATATAAAATGTATTAAATTACCTGAGAATATAGAACTGCGGCGAAATGTTAAAAAATAAAAAAATAAAATAAAATAAACATAAAAAAATAAATGAACGCAGCAAATTAAATGGCGGTACTTGCAATACCACCAGACCTTTTAATTTAAACTCTTAATAACCACACATTGCTTAAAAGAACAAGGTTTGTGGCCTCTCGCTGCTTTATTTAAAATAGCAGCTCAAAACTGGTTAATTGGCCACTTTGGCACTCCTTCCTCTACGTTGCTTCCCCAAGGGGTACCACCTGTTACTCACCCGTGACTCACACAACCACCTAAATGGTGGTTTATACACATCGTCCAGTGTTTACACTCTCATGGATAAGAGGGAATATCACTAAACATCACAGCTATTGTAAATGACGCCGGCTACTAACAATGACTGAGCTGAGTGTATCAGATTTTCTGTGGATTTTATCTGAAAGCCATTTTAATGTTCTGTTGATGTTGACTTAACGGAGACTGTCTTTAACGTAACTATTTTATGACCACAGTAAAATTAAGTACAACCTTTTTTGTGTATCGTGGGTTGTTTGTTTTTGTTGTGTGGGGTTTTTTTTCTTTTCTTTTTTTAAAAGTTGTTACTTTGGGTGAGGCTATTAGATGGAAGTGTTGACAAATAAAAGTGGGCATGTCAAATGCACTTTCAAGCTCATAATTAGAATTAGACAGTCTGTTTTGACAAAGGGAAGAAAAACGGGCTTATTGACTTTTTCTGATAATGTAATGTGGCTGAAAGAAACATCCTACAGCAATGTTTTTTTAAAATGTTATTTTGTATCTTCCATCCCTTGGAGAGAACATTGGGTCTTGCTTGATCACTGAATGATGAAATATATTGTTTTGATTTTCATAGGGATTTCCAGTAGACTGTATTTTTATTCCATGAACGTTAAGTTTTAGGGTCACCTAAAACTGGTTTGTCAGGCCACATCACACATGGCACTAATGATCACAGATGGTATCGAAACTTGACTGTGCGCTGAGGTGGCAACCCCTAACCCTACGCAAGTAAATTAAAGTAAATGTATTTGGAAAAATGTACTTCTAAAAGTCGTTTTAATGCACCATGTTCATTTACTCATGAGCTGCTGTAACATGAATCAAACCTTAGTCAGATAATTTGAAATTCAAAGGTTGTGCTTTTGCTGATGTCTGAGCTGACAATGCTTTTGTGTCGTTTGTCACACAGTGTGTTGCAAGCGGAGGTCCAGCTGTTATGTTACAGATTTAAAGGTAGATTTGAAGTGCTCAGTGACGCTTGATAAACTGCAAATTTAAAGCTTAAATATGATGTCAGTTTTAATCACATATTGGGTCTACGTTCAGGAATTGCACTTCAGTTCCATCCTGATGAGAAACAGCTCAAGTGAACTAAGTGAAGCATTGACTTTTTTTCCTGTTCTTTTCCTCATTTTATCTGCCCACTGAGTTTTCATGCCATGAGGACGAAGATGATCTGTTGTTGCTGTGACTTCAACTACACACACTTCTTGTTTAATGTTTGACCACTAGGCTGGACTGTTGAGTATGTACATGAAGTGTTTCTGGAGTCTTTTGAATTCAATGGTTAATCATCTGTCACACAAAACCTCTGCATGTCCTCCTTCACTACATCCATGAACCTCCTCTCTGGTTTTCATTCTTTCTGTCCTGGCTGGCAGTCCTACTCTTTTAAAAAAATAAAAAACATAAAATTTGTATAAACCTGCAAGAAGAACACACTGTACATCAAATATCTTTTTATTTTATTTTGCTTGTTAAATGTGAGAATGAGAATGCTAATTGTTCAAGTGTAGCTTTGATTTTGTGTGTGTGTGTGCAGTGAGGACATTGCTGCGACTTTGACCACACACACTTGTTATATAATGTTGGACCAGTAGGTGTCACTGTTGTCCATGTACATGGAGTGTTTCTGGCGTCTGGAGAAAATCAGAAAGATTAATGAACTTTTTAACACTTTATTAAAAAATATTATTGATTTTCACATAGACACATGAAGCAGTATTTCATTCAAGTCCTCATTTTTTTGGAAAAAAAATCATTGGTGATTCATGCATGTCTGACTTCAAAACAGGCGTGCATGTGTGATTGTGTCATCTGGGGCAGGGATAGCTCAGTAGGTAAAGTGGTTGCCCCATAATTCACTTGGTGAGTAACTGGCCTACGGGGATCAATAAAGTATACATTATTGTTATTACTACACAATTCCTCTAATTAGTCCACCCTTTTTCCTCCTCAAGTTTGCCTCTATCATGCGCTGGTTGTAGAATTTCTTCGAGTGGGGGCTGGCTCTCACTTGTATTCTAGAAACATAAAAATAAAAACACTGTTTGGATAGTACTGCCATCTTTACCACCTCTTTCATTTTCGATGGGTCATGGTAAATCACCTTATCAAGAGCATTCTCAGCCCATGTAGTAAGGTCTACCAGGGGACAACTCCCTTTAAGGCTGCTGCCAGAATTCTAAGACTAAAAGGCAAAACTGGTTTAAGTATTTCTGCTGGAGCAGGTAGTTTGTTGCAGAGGCTGCAGAGATTCTGTTTAAACTATAATATTTTGCAACATAACCAACCATGCTGATGTCAGCTCAGTGTGAGTGGAAGACATAGGCATGATAATCAGTGATGTATTCATAAACTGCAAAAGGATGTACCTGTTCCAATTCACTTCCTTGTAAACCTCCCTGTTACAGCCCTAGCTGGGCCTCCTGAAACTGCCCTTGTGTGGGCGTGGTGTTTTTTCTCCACCTCCTCCTCTCTCGCCACTCCTACCCCCTCTGTTTCTCTCACTCTCCTCTCTCCCCAGGACACAGCTGCTCTTGGTTAGCCTTGTTTGCCACCTGAATCCAGTCAGCAATCACCTCTGAGGCTACTTAAGCTGGGGATGAGCTCTGAGCAAGGGAGTTTTCTCTGGTGTCTCCGCTTTGTGTGCTAGTTGTGTGAAGGTCCTGCCTATAGTGTGTAAGTAGTATGCCTGCTTTACGTGAGTAGTGTGGGCTTGTGGGCCTTGGTGGCAGTAAAGCTAGCTGCTGCTAGTGACACGGTGAGCTTGTGGGCCCCTGGAAGTGCCTCCTCGTGGTGTGGAGTTTTTGTTTGGTTGTTGTGTTCTGTGTTGTTGCAACCTTTTTCCAAGTGTTATTGGTAAAAAGGCCTTGCCGGCTCTTTATGTTAAGATTATCTATAATAAAGATTATTTTATTTACTAAAAACACCTGTCTGTTTTCCTTTCATTCTGTTCTGGACTCATTTGTTACTGGTCCCCTCACTCGTATGCCTAGACCCCTTCGGGGGGGACGTAACAATGTGGGGGCTCGTCTGGAATATGAATGGAAGGAACAGCAATTGAGTATTAGTGAGTTGTTTGCTGGTGGCCTGTTTAGTTGTATGGTATCTGCTGTGCTCTCTCTCCAGTTAGCAAAGGGGAGTGTCTAGCTGAGCGTAAGCTCTTCCTTCAGGCACTCATTTTTTATTTTGCCTTTTTTATTTTCGGAGTAATCCCGGGTGGGGATTAGTTCCCTGTCGGGGGCAGGCTTGTCTGTGCTTTGTGCACTTGATGCTTAGCCTTTAAAGTTGCCTCGAGCCTGGTACACTCCAGAAGCTAACTAGGCTAAGATTTTAGTAGGTAGGTCTGGGGAGAGGGTCGGTGGTATTTTTATTTATTGGTTAACCTGTGGCCAAACATTTCCCACCTGTTTCTCATTTGTGTATTGGAGGTGGTGCTTCTTTGTTGTTACTGTTAGCCTCAGGTAGTTTTAGTTTCAGTTTTAATGGCTACCTTTGAAATTGCCGTGTTTAAGGAAAACCCTTCGCTTGTCCAGCTGGACGCCTGTAGGAAGATGGATTTGCATGAGGTCTCATCATTTTATGGCATTTCTGTCTCCACGGCTCTACGTAAGGCTGAGCTGAAAGCTGCTCTTGTGTCTGGCTTGGTGGAGAAAGGGATAGTGGCCCTGCCAGTGTCTGCCAGTCCACTTGAGCATGGTGTAGCGTCTCAGCCTGTTCCGCAGGTGCCAGCTCAAGCTGTAACTCCATCAGTGTCTACACCTGTTGCTCAGTGGCTGCCTGAGGACAAGCCAATGACGCTGCCTCACTTTGAACCACTCTCCATAGTCATCCGTAGGTTCAAAGCACGATGCTATGCTACATGTCCGCCTGGCTCGTCTTCAGTTGGAAAAGGAGGATCATGAGAGGCAGTTCCAGCTAAAGGAGTTGGAGCTTAAGCTTTTAGACGCAGAGCTTGCCAGAGCCAAGGAGGTTGAATTGAAAAAGGTGGAGACAGCTGTTAAGTTGCAACAGTTGGAACTCCAGCAGGCTTCCCTTCCTCCGACTGCCTCCATTCGGCAGGCGGACACACAATTTGATGTGGGGAAAAACATTTGTCTGGTTCCAGTGTTTCACGACATCAAGGTTGACAGTTATTTTGAGTCCTTTGAGCATATAGCTGCAGCCTTGCACTGGCCACGGGATTCTTGGGCTATTTTGCTATGATGTAAGCTGGTAGGTAAGGCTCAGGAAGTTTGTTCCTCATTGTCAGCTCAGGACAGTCTGAATTATGACAAGCTGAAAAGTGCAATCCTGCTATCTTATGAGCTAGTCCCAGAAGCTTAGCCAGCGTTTCCGGGGATTAAAAAGGGGACAGGATCAATCCTACCGAGATTTTGCAAGGAAGAAAAGTGTGCTTTTTGATCGGTGGTGTGTGTCCAACAAAGCTACTGACCTGGCGTTGATGCGTGAATTAATGTTGGTGGAGGAATTTAAGAACCGTATCTCTAAGCAGATTGCAGTATACCTCAGTGAACAGGTTTCCTCATTACAGCAGGCTGCAACACTGGCTGATGAGTTTGCCCTCACCCATAAAACTAGTGTTATTGAGCACGACCGACGCGATGCCTGAGTGAAGGTTAGCAATGTGCCAGCTGTGCAGTACCCAAGGAGCGAGGTACCTGTGTCCCGTCCCAAGGCAAAACCAAAGTGTTTTTTCTGTTTCAAGTCTGGCTATTTAGTAGCAAATTGTAAGACCTACAAACAGAAAAAGTCAGTCTAAAGGGCTAGGAGTGTACGAGCTAGCAAAGCTGATACAGGTGTGGTTTCAAGAGCCAAAACACAGCTCTGTTTCTTCTGCCACAAACCTGGCCACCTGGTTGCTAACTGTTTGAATGCCCACTCAAAGCAAAAAGGCTCTGCTCTGAAAGGAGTCAATCATGGTTCACAAACGGACAAAGTTGCCAGTCGGACACGACAATTGGAGCATAATTGCTTGGTGGTGTCATTTGGTCCCTGTCAGAAATCGACTAATTGTGATCCGCCACCTGTTGACAGTCTTTCAGGTCCAGATGACCTACAGTGTGACAGATTGGGTGTGATACAACCATTCCAACCTGCACCTCTGGCTAACCAGCTTGCCTGTCGCCATGACCTAGCAAAGAAGCGCCTGAAAAGTGTTTCAGTAAGGCCTTCTAGCTATCCGCTGGCTTCTCCATATGTGATGGCTCAAAAAACATCTGGCTGTCACTTGGGACACTATGTTGAGGAGTTCTGGACTGTTCTGGACTAATTTGTTACTGGTCCCCTCACTCGCATGCCTAGACCCCTTTGGGGGGGACGTAACACTCCCTCACCCCAACTCTCTGCTCTGATCTAAATCCAGTGGTCATAGAGCACTTTCGGTGAGGTGAGGACATGCTTCTCCTTATGAGGTGCTAACAAACGGCATCAGCCGTGGAAGCAGTGTCTGGTGGGAAAGCCCACACCAGAAATGTATATGCTGGGTGGAATAGTGAAATGCCCGGCTAAGTCAGGACAGACAAAGCAGAGCCACAGGGGAAAATTTTTAACCATATCCATTTATTAATCCTGAGAAAACAGATCTAAAGAAAACTAGGTGCTAACTTTAACCAACATTGCAAGTTGGGTTAAGCACAAACAGGCCCACCAGTCAGGCTGAGGTGCTGATTAACAATACATATCAGAGCAACAATCAGGATATCAAAATCTTGTTTCTGCTCTGAGACTGAGATGGAAACAGCCTCAGAGGTATCAGTAGGTTTGTTGGTCTTCTCCATTTGTAGAGCACTCTCAGCCCATATAGCGAGTTCTTCCAAGGGAAGACTCCCTTCAACCCTGCTGTCATAACTCCATGAGTCTGTGAGGGTAAAGACACAAGAGAAGTAATCACAAGTCTATATGGTCCACATGGGTCAGTTGCTGATATGTTTTGGCACGACTGACTTTGTAACAGAAAAAGTAAAAAAGGGAATATTGATGAGTCTTAAACACAACAGTTTCACACAAACTTGGGGGGAAAAAGTGGTTGGATATTTGTAGATTCTTTAAAACCAAAAAGGATTTAAAGTGGACTCTCTGTTCAGCTGTGGAGGGAGAAATGATGACTTCTGCCATCAGGACTTACAACACAGAGTGAAAGAACATTTTTGCAAGTTGTCTTAGAGGTTAACCAACTCTGTTCATATTAGCTCACCAGACAACAATGCTGAGTACATACCTGGAGAAAAGTGCATCCCATAATCTTCCATCTTTAAAATCCCAGTGATTAAAGCAGGAAAGCTGGAATAAGTATCTCTGCTGAAAGAGCTCCAAACCAAGCAGGATAGGAACTTAAGACTGACGGACTTAAGACTTAAGAGCAATTGTCCTGGGCTTTTAAGGAGGCTTGTGGGTGTGGGCAGGAATGTGGGGGGTTGAGCTTCTTCTTTTGTGAGTCTCTTTACAGGCAGTCAGCCTGTTTCTACCAACTGGCATCATTTACATTTCTTTAAAATGCTGTTTCTCAGGTCTGAAAAAAGAAAGTACAGTTAGAAAGCAGCCATGCAAACGAGCTTTACCAAATCCTTTCAGCTCACACTTTATAAAATATGAAACACTTAATACACTTAATGCACTTAAATCAATTAAATAAACACATCTTTACTCATGTGTTTGAAATACATGATGGACTATATGATGTGAAAAATTCTCATTTTGTAAAGAAAACCAAAACTAATGAGTTGCTGACTGTGAGCTGCAGCTGTTGTAAATCATGATTTTGTGGATATTTCTCACAGGTGAGTTGAGTAAAGTTTAGCTTGTTCTGCTTTGATGTCAACTAGATCTGTGTTAGATGATTTTGATTTAACTTCCTGCTCTGGTTGTTTCAGACAAGCAGCCAGTTTGATCTTTGCACCGATGATTAATTTACTTTCTATTATCAGAAGATTTGTGCACATAGTTTATAATTTCAAATGTTTCAGAGCAAATACAGCTGCTCTTTGAATATATTTTTGCATATGTTCTGCATTATTTCAGTGAGTATTGAAACCTGATGTTTAAAATGTTTTAAAATAAGCCAAATTATACCAATATTACATACAAATAATGAATTAAACCTCTAATTTAGATGTTTTTGATCATGTGGAGGTCATTTGGAGTTTATAAGATAGCAAATGGTAGCTTTCACCTTCTTTGAAAAGCACCTCTACATTGTAAAAGTCTCTGACACTAAAACACCCACATAAGTCAATATAAACAATAGCAAGGCTAACGATCCACATCAACGCTCGTCATAAACCCACAGACACATGCATCTGGCCTCCTCTGGCTCATTCAGAATTAGAGACGCACCCAGTTCACCCAGTGACCACTAAACATACGCTAATGTGTATTTTAGAGTTCCTGTATCACACCCTGCTACCTCTGATTAATTATCAAGTCAATGCAGACAGATGGCACCAGGGCCATGAGAGATAAGTGAGGGTAAAGGTGTTTGTGTTAACATGTCTTAATTTGAAGTAACTGCAAAGACACAGAAGTCATATTGTTTGCAGATGATACAAAGTTCTATAATGAACTAACACTGGATATGAGCAAAACAAAACTCATACTATTTGGGAGATGTACAAATTTTGTCATTAATAAACTGATGATAAATAACAGACTTAGAATCATAAATAAAACCACTTCAACAGAACCACCAAACCCACTTTTCAGCCTTTTAATTAAATACTCTTAAATTTAAAGGCTTGATTGACCTCAGAACTCTACACATAATTTATAAAGCAACAAACAAATCTTTGACCCACAACATTTAGGACTTGATCAGGGCTTGTGTGGAACCTTCTTTAAATCTCAGTGATTCACCGAGATAGAAAACAACTTGAAAGAGTGAGTGGTGAATCAAAGAGAAGAAATTAAATAAACTTAATGCAAACTGCACAAAAGAATGTAAAACTCAGCGATACATCCAGTGAGCAGCACTTCTCTGGATGAAACAAGCTTCTTGATGTCAGAGGTCAGAGCAACAAGACCAGACCAGTTCATGCTGATAGGAAAGCAGGAGTGACTAAACATAACCACTCATTAAAAGCAAACTATACAGAAGACCATCACTGAGAGCACAACATGTCAGAATTTGAAGCACATGGGCTAGAAGCAGCAGAAGACCACACTGGCTACAACAGCTGTCAGCTAAGAACAGCAAACTGAGGAAACAGACTCACAAATATTAGACAATAAGAGATTGGAGAAATGTTTCCTGGTCTGATGAGTCTGCATTTCTGCTGTGACATTCTGGGTCAGAAGCTAAACACAAGATTTTACGACTTGTAAAGTGTAACATGCATGCACTTTTTAACATCCTATCAAATATTGTAGATTATGATGTTAGACACTCAATGAAAGCAAAACAAAATATGCAGCCAGTATTTAATCCTAGAAATGTCGTCATTTGTTGGAAGAAAATGAATGGCACTGACTGAAACATTTCCAACATATATAAAGTTGACTTTATCAGTCTCCTGCATGAGCCTTGATCTACTGCACCAACTCTGAGGAAAAAAGCAAAAACAGACGTACATTACATGTTAATTCTTTCTTTCTTTTTTTTACTTTAACTGAGATTCACTGAGTCTTGTCAAAACAGCCTATGTTTTATATTTAAATGGCAAGAAAATAAAATCTACAAGAAATAAACCTGTAAAACAGGATAAAACATGTGTGTAGCTTCCATGTTGAAAACTGCAGATGACATGGAAGTCTTTTAAATCTTTGTGAAAACCACCAGCATGTGGTTTGGCAAGACCAAGGTGGAAGAAATCCTCATCTGAAGCTTTGCTGAACATAAAGATTTCTCTCAGGTCATCATGATTTGGTCTTTATCCTAATCAAGTCCTAAATGTTGTGGGTCAAAGATTTGTTTGTTGCTTTATAAATTATGTGTAGAGTTCTGAGGTCAATCAAGCCTTTAAATTTAAGAGTATTTAATTAAAAGGCTAAAAAGTGGGTTTGGTTTATTATCCTAATTCTATGTTATTTATCATCAGTTTATCAATGATATAATTTGCTTGACTCCCAAATAGTATGAGATTTGTTTTGCTCAGATTCAGTGTTAAATCATTATAGAAAAACTAAGTCCTAAATTGATTTTCTAGTTCATTCAGAAGTTGTTCCAAGTTACTTCCACAATAACTTTGTATCATCTGCAAACAATATGACTTCTGTGTCTTTGCAGTTACTTCAAATCAAGACATGTTAACACAAACACCTTTACCCTCACTTATCTCTCATGGCCCTGGTGCCATCTGTCTGCATTGACTTGATAATTAATCAGAGGTAGCAGGGTGTGATACAGGAACTCTAAAAGACACATTAGCGTATGTTTAGTGGTCACTGGGTGAACTGGGTGCGTCTCGAATTCGTCTCTAAGTCTGAATGAGCCAGAGGAGGCCAGATGCGTTGATGTGGATCGTTAGCCTTGCTTTTGTTGACCTTGGCTTATGTGGGTGTTTTAATTTCACTTTTCGCACATTTAGCTTTTCAAAGAAGGGGGAAACTACCTTTTGCTATCTTATAAACTCAGTAATGTTCTCCACATGATTACAAAGATCTAAATTAGAGGGGTAAGTCATTATTTGTATGTAATATTGGTACAATTTGGCTTATTTTAAAACATTTAATAAATATCAGGTTTCAATACTAATAATACAGATTTTGTTTAAAATATATTTAAAGAGCAGCTGTATTTGCTCTGATACATTTGAAATTATAAACTATTTGCACAAATCTCCTGATAATAGAAAGTAAATTAATCATTGGTGCAAAAGATCAAACTGGTTTCTTGTCTGAAACAACCAGAGCAGGAAGTTAAATCAAAATCATCTAACACAGATCTAGTTGACATGAAAGCAGAACAATCTAAACTCATTAGATTTATTTGTTTGTTTTATTAAATAAATTCTTCACATTATATAGACCACCTTGTTTCGTTTTAAACACATGATTAACTATGCAGACCTTGATAAATTGACTTAATTTCACTTGCCACTTTCAGACTCATTTATTAAAGTTAATAAAGACAAAATGAGTGGTCAGCGGTCATTGTGATATTCTGTGCCACATTTGTGAATGGTTTGCATGAGTACAAAAACCATTTTTGCCTCAAAAAGCTGATGTGGGGGTTTACACAGAGGTGTAACTGAACGGCTGCAGGTCAAATTAAAGTGAAGATGTTTTTTGCAAAAATGTTCTATGTGAGTGGAAAGTTCTTTGGGTGATCTAATACTGCGTTAATTGATGCAAACATGCAGTGAGTTCATTTCAGTAATTAGCTGCTAATTTTAGCTGCTAATTTTAGGCATTAAGTGTTTCATATTTTATAAAGTATGAGGTGGAAAGATTTGGTAAAGCTCATTTGTACGGCTGCTTTCTAACTGTACTTTTTTTTTCAGACCTGAGAATCAGCATTTTAAAGAAATGTAAATGATGCCAGTTGGTAGAAACAACCTGACTGGTTGTAAAGCGAAGAAGAAGCTCAACCCCCCCACATTCCTGCCCACACCCACAAACCTCCTTAAAAGCCCAGGAGAATTGCTTTTAAGTCACCTTCCTGCTTGGTTTGGAGTTCTTTCATCAGAGATACTTTCTCCAGTTTTCCTGTTTTAATCACTGGGATTTCAAAGATGGAAGATTATGGGATGCACTTTTTTCCAGGTATGTACTCAACATTGTTGACTGGTGAGCTAATATGAACAGAGTTGGTTAACCTCTAAGTCAACTTGTAAAAATACTCTTTTACTCTGTGTTGTAAATCCTGATGGCAGAAGTCACCATTTCTCCCTCCACAGCTGAACAGAGTCCACTTTAAATCCTTTTTGGTTTTAAAGAATCTACAAATATCCGACTTATTTTTTTCTACTTTGTGGGAACCTTTTGTGTTTAAGATTCATTGTGTTGATGCTCAGTCATCAGGTAAGTAAATCCCTGAAGGTTGATTCAGTTCACCTGGATGTAATGTTTTCAATGGGAGAAATGTTTTGTGACTTCTTCAGTCTGAGACCTTTTGGGATTTAAGACTCATCAATTTAACCTTTGTTAATTTTTTCTGTTAGAAAGTCAGTCGTGCCAAAACATATCAGCAACTGACCCATGTGGACCATATAGACTTGTGATTAGTTGTCCTCTTGTCTCTTTACCCTCACAGACTCGTGGAGTTCAGGCAGCGGCCCTGAAGGGAGTCTTTCCTTGGAAGAACTCGCTACATGGGCAGAGACTGCTCTAAAAATGGAGATGAGCAAAAAAACCGCTGATACCTCTGAGGCTGTTTCCAGTTCAGTCTCAGAGCAGAAACAAGATTTTGCTGTCCCAAGAAGCCAGGATGGCAACATCACTGCCACTCTGCACCCTCCCAGCACTGCTCCAGAGAAACCTAAAGGAAAGGCCCGGGTGGTGTTCACGGAGAGGCAGTTGAATATTCTTGTCCATCACTTTAATTTGAAACGTTACTATGAGCCAAGGGAGATGAAACAGTTGGCAGAGATGACAGGACTGACCTACAAACAGGTGAGTGTTTTTCAATTCAATAGAACATAAGAAATTGAATTTTGGGTCCATTGTACTGATTAAATGTTTTCTGTTTTCTTCCATCTTTAGGTAAAAACTTGGTTTCAAAACAGACGGAGTAAGTTTAGGAGGAGGTCACATCCTCAGCATGTGAATCAGGGCGTCCCACTTCATGTAAGTATCTCCTATTATTGAACAGAATTGTTTATGATTTGATTTTATGGTATTTTTAATTTGGTTGTTGTTTTGATCTGTGTTGTTCAGCACTTTGGTCTGCCTGGTGTGTTCTTAAAGTGCTATACAAATAAACGATGATGATGATGATTCTGTCATTATCTGGGGAATTGACTGTATTTAAAAAAGTGTAATGCCAATAATTTAAAACAACTATTCTCGTTTTACTGACAGTCCCCTTGTCCCCTTCAGTTTCAGGGAGAGAGACATCTCCTATTAGAGTATCTCCTATTATTAAAAAGCACTGTTTCTGATTCTGTCATTATCCGGGGAATTGATTGAAGTATTCTTGAAGTATTCTTATTTTACTGACAGTCCACCTGTCTGTGTTTCAGTTTCAGGGAGAGGGACAGCCCCCATTCAGGCAGCAGTACACCGAGCACCAGGAGGTAAACTCAATCCCAAATGGTGGAAACCATCAGGGCCCCTATCATCATGCTGTGGACAGTTTTGCTCCTGGACCTCAATGGACCTTCCCCAACTCGCCCCAGACATTTGGCTGGTCGATGCCACCAGACAACGACCAGTATGAATTTAACCCTGGTATGAATGTACATGAAGAATACTATATGCCTTTTGTATGAGAAACTGTAAATAAAATATTTACACCCATTCAAAACTGAACTTTCTCAGCCCCTCCCCCTCTTTATTTATAGAGTTTTTACATGTAAGTTGACATATCAGGCCCAATAAAGAGGGTACCACAGATACAAAGATATATCTCAATACAGATTAGGCCATTAAAGTTAAATAAATAAATAAATAAATAAAATAAAATAAAAATAAAGGGAAAAGTGGGAAAAACACACACACAGAGAACAAAACAAAAGAAAAAGCAAAGAAAAAAAGAACAAACAAAAACAAACAAACAAAAAACACTCCCCCCAGAACCAGAACAAAAGAAAACCCCATGGTACTAAAGTTTAGTCTGTTGGAAGTGTTTTCAATGAACTGAAGTAAATAATAAAAGGCTGCCACATCTGTGAGAACTTATTAACATTTCCTCTGAGTCTGAATTTTATTTTCTCCATTTTTAAAAAGAACATAACATCTTCCAGCCAACGTGATCGGGCTGGAAGGTGATGAGCTTTCCAAGACAGCAAAATTCTACGTCGTGCCAGCAGTGAAGTGAACATAACATCCAGCTGTTTATGACTAAGGTTTAGGGTGGCATCTTCAGAAACACCAAACTAGTGGGCATGGTTGGAGTGTAACGCTCAAAACATGAGAGAGCACTTCAAAATAAAAAGTCCAGTATAACTTAAGTGTCGGGAAGGCAAAAAACAGGCATTGCATCTGTTGCACAGGTCAGGAATGCTGGGGTATATTTTAGATAATCTAGATGTGTAATCTGTATACCGTCTTAAACTGAATAAGGGAGAGTCTTGCACATGAGGCTGAAGTATGAATTTTGTCAATTATTTTGTCCCAGTAACCTTCCCCAAACGTAAGACCCAGTTCCTTTTCCCAACTCAAAGCAATTATTTGGTTGAGTAATTGCTCGATGCCATAATTAAAGTATATATTTGTGATATTAGAGCCTTACTGTGAGGCTTCAACTGGAATAAGTTTTCCCACCAAGGCTTGAGAAGCTGACTTGGAAACTCTGGCAAGATAGAAGATGCACAGTGTCTTATTTGAAAGTAGCAGAACAAATGATACGGGGGCAAATCATACAAAGAACAAAGGTCACTAAAGCTGAGAAAAATTTTATCTTTAAAAAAGTCATAAAAACATTTGATACCTTTTCTTGCGTATATGCAAAAGGAGGAGTCCACCAGTGATGGGGGGAAGAGGTAGTTGTTGCAGATTAGGGTCAGAGCAGAAGCAGAGACTGAATTGAAGTGATGCCGGAATTGATACCATATTTTTAGAGAGCCAATTAGAACAGGGTTGTCTGTAAACTGTAACAGGGAAACAGGAAGGGATGAAAATAATAGTGCCAAGAAGTGATACAGTGATACTTCTTTGAAAAGACAACTTTACATAGGTCAGCAAAGGGTTAAATTTTGCTGCTTGCAAAGCTTTAAATGAACTGGTAATATGCACTCTAAAGCCTGAAGAAGCTAGTTGGAAATCAAAATCAGTTTGTCTAAGCTCTTGTGCAGCTGGGTTTATGGGAAAACATTCACTTTTTTATATATTAATCTTACCCAGAGAAAGAGCCAAAATGTAGAAGTATTTTCATTATAGAGGATAAATGAATTGTTGGATTTGTAACATATAATATCACCTGCATATAAAGCAACCCTATGTTCCGTACCACCACGAATAACCCCTTGAAACAGAGGCGAGGTTCTGAGAGCCACAGAGAGAGGCTCTATTGCTAAAGTGAAAAGTAAAGGTGAGAGTAAAATACTCCGAAATCAGTGTTAGTACAAACAGATGCCAGTGGCGTAGTATATAAAAGATGAATCCAAGATATAAAACTGTCACCAAAACCAAATTTCCTCAAGACTGCAAAAAGATACCCCGATTCCACTCAATCGAATGCTTTTCCAGCATCCAATGAGATCACCACCTCAGGGACGGTGCTATGATTTTTGGAATATATTATATTAAGAAGGGACCGTATATTAAAAAAGGAATGTCTTCCTTTAATAAAGCCTGTCTGTTCGTCTGATATAATAGAAGGGAGAACTCTTTCCAAACGGGTTGCTAGCAGTTTGGATAAGATTTTAAAGTCTACATTAAGAAGGCTTATTGGTCGATAGGAGCTACAACAGGTAGGATTCTTTCCTTCTTTATGCAGTAATGAGACAGAAGCCTGTCTTAGTGTTTGAGGGAGAGAGCCTTGTTTCAGTGACCCCTCAAAAACCGACAACAGCAAAGGGGCCAGTTTTCTTTTTATAAAATTCGGGGGGTGCTTATGAGGACCAGGGAACTTTCCAGACTGTAAGGATTTGATTGATGACATAACCTCATCTAAAGTGAGGGTAGCATCATTGTCTGCTGCTGTTGAGGTTGCGATTGTAGGGGTGTCCAATTTGTTAAGAAACTGGTTCATATCTATAAAATTAGAGGGGAACTGTGATGCATACAGAGCACTATAAAATGGCTTAAAAATTTAGTTGATTTCAGTTGGATCAGAAGTCAAAGTTCCTGATTCATTTTTAATTTGCAAAATTTGGCAATTTGGCAAATTTGACGTAGCTGGTGGGCTAGCACATGAGAGGCTTTATTACCATGTTCATAATAGTTGCCACGGGACTGTAATATCAATTGCTCTGCATCATGGGTTGACAGGCGACTGAACTCAGATTGTAGTTTAAGACACTGCTTATATATTTTAGGTTAGGGAGTTTGAGCGTGGTGCCGGTCTAGAGCTTGAATTTTGGCAGAAAGTTCATTTTGCTTAGCTTTCTTTGATTTATATAGGTGAGATAAATAGGAAATTATTTGGCCTCTGAGGTAAGCTTTAAGTGTTTCCCATAGTAGAGAATTTGAGATGTCCTCTAAAACATTCGTAGTTAAGAAACCATCAATTGCAGATGAGATATAGTCACAGAAAGCTGAATCAGACAAGAGTAGAGAATTCAACCTCCATGGATGCTGAGGTCTATAGCCAGCAGACAATACCATATGCAGGACTAATGGAGCATGATCAGATATAACAATCAGGAGATATTCAGAGTTGCAAACTTTAGAAGCCATGGAGCCATTTATAAAAAAGTAATTGATGCGAGAATATGTGTGATGAACATTTGAAAAAAGGAATATTCTCTGGCTTCGGGATTAAAAAACCTCCAATCAATGTGTCCATTTTGGGTCATAAAGTGTGAGAAAGCCCTGGACATAGCAGATGATGCTTTAGAGCCAGTGGCAGATTTGACTAAAGCTGGGTCAATAACGCAGTTTAAATCACCTCGAAGATCAGGAGGGTGCGTCTTTAAGTCAGGAATCATCCTGAAAAGATTATTAGCAAACACAGCGTTGTCAAAGTTTGGGGCATAGACGTTCACTAAGACAACTGGGTTATTCATGAGGGTCCCTACAACAATTAGATATCGTCCATTTTTGTCAGCAATCAATTTAGTGAGAGAAAAATGTATTTTATTCCTAAATAAGATTGCCACTCCTCTGGCTCTACTATCTATGTCTGAGTGAAACATATGACCTATCCATGGAGGTTTAAATCAATTATGATCTTTGACTCACAAATGAGTCTGCTGGAGAAAAACGACATCTCCATTGAGATGTTTTAAGTGACTGAGAACCCGAGATCTCTTTACCGGACCGTTCAAGCCTTTCACAATCCAAGACAAAAATCTAATAGTACTATTGTTGGCGCTGTAACCAGCCATATATATGTTTTACTGAAATCTGGTTTATGACAAAATGACCGTACATGGGAACCCCCCCCCCCCCCCAAAAAAAAAGCAAACAAACAAACGCACATACAACCAAAGCAAACAAACACAGGAACAATAACTCAGGGTGTAACAACCACATCTGTGAGCCATAGTTCCCCCCACCCCACCCACTTCTATCCCATTTCTGAACTAAGGTGACCACAGTATATCCTAGCCCAACAACTTCAACATCCTAGCCCAAACTCCTGATACCTAGAAACTGCATGTAACCTTAACTTTGGAGTAATAAGTATATATCCCATCATAAATCAAACCTTCTAGGGATCAGTGAACATTAATTCAAAATATTACAAAAGAAACATAAGAACCAGGTGTTAAAACGGTGACAACTAGTACACCATGAAATAACAGAAACATATAGTGCTTGTCTGCCTTTTCTGTAATTGTCCGATTGCCTGTAAGTCAGCAAGGATTCAAGTCACTTTACTCGCAGCTGACAGTCACTGTGGCCTTTGAGCTTCAGCTTCGTTCCTCAAGCCCTGCACGAAATTATCGGCTTCTGAAGCAGACAGAAGCCACTTTTTCTCCCCTGTGGGCAGTGTGATGCACAGTTTAGCCAGGAAGAGGAAGAGGTGGTTTAAATTCCTGCTTATAAAGTTAAGAAATTGCATCTTTAAATGTGTTCTGTGTTTTGTTTTACTCTTTCCCTGTGGCGTTATGTTCATGTTGTGTCTACTGTGCCTTTCTGTCCCATGTTTCAGGTCCCTTTGTTCTTTCTCCTCAGTTTCTATTAAGTGTACATGTCTAGAGTTCAGTCAGTGTGTTTCCTGTTTTACTTTGAAGCTCTGCGTCTCATGTCAGTGATTCTAGTTTTGCTTCCCTTGTCTGGTCCAGCCTGATTACTCCCAGCTGTGCTCTCCTTCTGTGCCTCATTCCCTCGTTATCTCTCACTGTATTTAAGCCCTGTGTTTCTTTTGGTCAGTGTCGTAGTCTCCCCTCAGGACAGTGGCTGTGTTCCCCTGTGTGTCAGTTTAGCCATGTCCCAGTTTAATTTTGTTATGTTTTTCATGCCATTCTGCAATAAAGTATTTTTTTGAGTTTAATTCCTGCATGGTGAGTTTTGCGTTTGGGTCCTTCTCCTGTCTACGCACAACCATTTCATAGCGTGTACGCTGTGAAATGTCCATAAATTTTTCTATACATATTCTGTACAGTACATTGTTACCTGTATATACGAAATCAGTTGCTCACGTATTTAGGACCACGTTGTGTCTTCCTTTTATATTTTTATTTTCCCTTGCTGTAAGAGCTCTGTAACACTGAAATTTATTCTCTTCTATTTTATACAGAACATGGCTGCAACTAGTGATGGTGAGATGAAGCCTTGTGATAAACTGAAGCTTCCCATTCAAGCAGTCAACTCATGGTTTGAAGCATTGTGATGATTCATTTGCTCTACTGCGCCATCAAGTGGACGATTCAAGTGAAACAGGATCAATGATTATAATGATGTGATGTGTAAACCTCTCAACTGAATAAATAAATTGGTCTTTATGGTTATTTATCCCGAATATTGTCTCAGTATGTCTGATACAAAAGAAAAAGTGGAAACTATCAAGACAGAGTTTTTGGGATGATTGTGTAACTGTAATCATGCTTATGTACATCTGAATAATGACACAAACTAGTGTGTGGTGCTTCAAGTTGAATAAATAAAGAAATTACTTTTGTTCATGACACCACTAACTAAACTCTAAATATTAGTTATATTTAATATCATATTAATGTTTGTGTATAATACATTGGCAGCTTAACACAGGAATGTACATGGAAACAAAAAGGGAGGGAGTTGTGATGTGAATGTGCTTGTGACTTTATAACAGTGCTCATGACACTAGGGAAAAGTTATCATTTGTTTTTATTCAAAAATAGCAGCTTTTCCACAGTTCCGGGACTTTAGACAGTTTCTCTTTTTTGAGAGGATTTCTCCTGCTTTTGAAAATACCCTTTCACAGGGCACAGATGAAGCAGGGGTTGCAAGAAAAACCACAGCAAGTTTATACAAGTTTGGATAAAGAAATTTGTGTCCAGCCCAGGACTCCAGCGGATTCTCCAGTCTGCCGATATTTGGTTCATGGGGGTATTTCTGCACTTCAGCTGTTGCATCAGCAGAAGCATTTGGGGTCTTTGTCTCCAGAACAGTGGTGTCCAAACAATGCCACAGTTTGCTACCAAACAGAATGTAAGTAACTAAATACAATATAATAATCGAAATGTGCTCATATACCTTGAGTCACAGGCTGAGAAGCTTTTGATGATGAGGCTCATTCATTCAAGCTGTGTTACTGCAGCAGCACCTTAAAGCAGTAGTGAAATAATGGAACAAACCTTAGCAGTTGTACTGCTCTTGAAATATCCCACCATCCTCCTACAGGTAGTCTGAATGTCAGACAGCGTGGTGTGTCGATCAAGAGCTGTTTTGACCATGTATGTGCCACACAATTACTGTGACGCAAATGAAGCTCCTTAGCACAAGCACCCATGTTTGCTGCTCCATTAGTCACATAACATCTAACTTTGTCTGTAATGCCCCACTCTGACATGAGCGATGCTGTTATTTGTGACAAATTGATAGCAGTATGAGCTTGAGGGAAGTGCTGAACACCTAACACTACAGAATGCAATGCAGTGTTAGAGTCAATGAAATGGCAGGTGACGGCTAGGTAAGCCTCTGTGTTAATGGAGGTCCACATATCAGATGTCAAACTAACTGCAGAAACCTTGGCCACAGTCAGTTTTTCTTTTTGTTTGGACTCTTTGTATCTTTGGTCCACCATAGCTTTTCAAGCCTAAACAAATGAAAGTAAAGTACTTAATATGGAAATAAAGGCAAAATGGAAACATGCTTCATATTTTAAGATACACACCTGTCTTGTGGGGAGAACATAGTTAGGGTTCAAAACTTTAACAAGCTTCCTAAACCCACTGTCCTCCACAATAGTGAAGGGCTGGGAATCCTCTATCACCATGTTGACCAAGGCCTCATCCACATTTCTCTCCCCTGACACAACAAAAAAAACATTAAGAAATTACATATATCAGTAAATACAAACCAAATATTAATGAATTACATGGGGAATATAAATTTCTTTTTTTTTAATCAATCAATCAATCAATCAATTTATAAAGCACTTTTCATACAGAAAAAATGTAGCACAAAGTGCTTTACATAGTTAAAAGCAGCCCACCCCACCCTCCAACGCACTCCCCACACTCTCAATACACATATATCCCCCCACCCCCACCCACACCCACACACACATACACACACGTGCACGCTTAAAGAGTAAAAATTGGGCTGGGCTCGCATGAGCCAAGTGAGGAAACATTATAACAGAGAGCCGTCTGCACCGGGAGCCGGTCACAGACCGCAGCCTCCGGGCTGGGCACACAGCAGGAGGGAGGCCAAGGAGCCCCCCAACCAGGCTGAGAGGACCCCAGAGACCCAGCAGCCACGGTCAATAACAGCCCCGGTGCAGAGAGCGCCCTCCGAGGAAACACTGGAGATATGACGCAATACGATATATACAGGGTAAAATGATAAAATAAATAAGAACAGGATACAATATAAATATAAATAGAGTAAGAAGATTAAAAAATGAATAAGAATAAAATCAATAAATATTAGGTAAATCCTAAATTAATAATAGAATAACAGGATAGAATAAATAAGCATAAAAAATAAATAAACGCTAAGTAAAAGCTAAATTAAAAAGGTGGGTCTTGAGCCTGTTCTTAAAAACATGTACGTTCTCTGCGGCCCTGAGCTCCTCCGGCAGGCTGTTCCACAGACGAGGACCGTACCACTGAAAAGCTGCCTCTCCGTGAGTATGTGTCCTGACTTTAGGGACAATCAAAAGGCCAGTACCAGAGGACCTCAGGGTCCGCGAGGGTTCGTATGGTAAAAGCAGATCTGAGAGATAAGAAGGCCCAAGACCATTAAGACATTTAAAAACCAATAAAAGAACTTTAAAATCGATCCTGAAACACACGGGGAGCCAGTGCAGCGATTCTAAAACCGGTGTAATGTGGGCTATTCAACTATTCACATTTCAACTTTTAACTATTTAAATTTTCAGCTTTTTCCTTTTGTAAAAACAACACAAAACACTGCAAACCACAACACAATTAAATATAAATTATAATATGAAAACAAAAAGAAGATGCATATTCTCTGTCATACGGACCTGCATGAATAAACTTTCTGAATCCTTTATCATCTGCAACCGAAAATAGTTGTGGATGATTACTATACCTTTCTAATGTGACGTTGTTGTCCCTGGCTCTCTTTCTCTCTCTCTCTCTCCCTCCTGCTCTGTTCCTGTGCTACTGAGTGTAACTACCGCCCCTCCCCCCTCTGCCCAGCGTAAAGCAAAGGCTCCCGTGCAGAGTGAAGCGGAAAAAAGTGCGAGAGAGAGGGTGAGAGAAAAAAAAAAAAAAAAAAAAAAAAAACAAAAAACAACACGTGACGGCTCGCGATAAGGAGCCGGCTCTAAGAGCCATTTCGTTCGCGAACGACCCATCACTATCCAGTCACCCAAGAGTTACAAGGCGCAGAATCATCGACAACGACAACCACATCCCCAGGAATGAAGTTCCGTCCGATTCTCTGCCACTTCTGACGCTCTTGAAGCTGAGGCAGGTACACCTTAACCCAGCGCTTCCAGAACAGGTCAGACATGTACTGTACTTGCCTCCATCGACGTCGTCCATACACGTCCCCCTTCTGAAACACTCCTGGTGGTATCAATGGCTTGGTCTTAAGCAGCAACAGATGGTTAGGAGTCAAGGCCTCCAAATCATTAGGATCAGTAGAGGCTTTAGTTATTGGTCTACTGTTCACAATAGCCTCTGCCTCACAAAGAACTGTACAAAGGCCTTCTTCGTCCAAATTCTGCACTTTCAAAATGGAATTTAACACCTTCCTAACAGACCTTATGAGACGTTCCCAAACAGCGCCATGATGGGAACCAGCAGGAGGATTAAAGATCCACTTTATGCCCTTTTGCAGCAGCGTCTCATGAATCTGTGCCCGATTCCATCCTTCCACTGCCTCTCTCAACTCGCGTTCACCACCCACAAAGTTTGTACCATTATCCGATCGCATCTCCAATACCTGACCTCGCCTTGATATAAATCGACGAAGCGCATTGATAAAAGAGTCTGTGCTCAAAGATGACAACACCTCTAAATGCACAGCTCTCACTGCCAGGCATGTAAAGATAATTCCATATCTCTTTACTTCACACCTTCCACGCTTAACTTGAAAGGGTCCGAAACAATCCATTCCAACCCGAGAAAATGGAGGTTCATCGGGTGAGATGCGATCTTGTGGAAGGTCTGCCATCATCTGACATCCTGATGCTGCATGAAGTCTGCGACACACTATGCATTTAGCCAAAATCCTCCTTATGGCAATGCTTGCACCTGGAACCCAATACCTTTGCCGCAATTCGGACAGCATGTGGTTACGTCCACCATGCCCTATTTTCTGATGTACATGTTGTAGTATTAGGTCAGAAATATGCAGATCCCTGGCTATAATTGCGGGATGCCTTGCATCTTCAGGCATAGCTGCTCTACTAAGCCTACCTCCCACTCTCAACACACCATTCTCAAGCTTAGGATTAAGCCGATAGAGCTCACTACTCTTCTTCACCCTTTCACCCCTCTGCAACCTACTGATCTCATCCACATATCTCCTACGTTGACAAAAGGAAAGAACTGCATTCTCAGCATTGTTAAGTTCTTTTACCGAAAGAAATCCTTTAGCAGCATGGTCCTTGACAGTTTGCAACTCTCTTTTAAGCTTTTTCTCAAGATTTTCTTGAGTCACGCTAGACGCAAAGCTCTCTTCCAGCTGTTTCCTCTTTTTACTAAGTTCCTGCAACAAATCTTTGAGTCTAAGAACCCATGCAACCATCCTTTTTAGACGAGTCCACGAAGAAAAATAAGTAATGAACTTCATCGCACCATCCTTGTGTTCACTTGCATCAACAGCATTGACTAAAACGGTCATTTTAGTCTCTGGATCATTTATGGAAATCTGTCCAAAATGAAGGTTCACTGGCCAATTAATTTCTGGTTCAGCAAGAAACTTTGGCCCTGACAACCAGGAATCATCCTTGATAAACATCCATTTAAGGCTCATAGCTTGCTGTTCTACAGCCTTCCTATTATTTGGCATTTTTACCTGATTGGACCTAAAAGGTAAACCAATGGTGTAATGACCATCAACCAACTTAACAGAGTCCATCACTGACTTCATAAACTGCTGATCTTCTCTAGACAAAGCAAACTGCTCATCCTGAATACATTCTGGAAAAATCAGCCTCCATTTGACCTTCCCACAGCTCATCCAATCTTGACACGGAAATCCTATTGACACTCACATCAAAAATGTCAGTCTTACGATCCTCTCTGAGAGGACCATTCACCGTCCAACCCAGCATAGTTTTTACTGCATAGGGACCTCCATTTTGACTTCTGATAACATCCCATGGCTCCAAAGCCTTGGGCACATTGGTCCCGATCAACAGGTCTACCCCCGGAATTTATCTCCAGTATGTTAATATGGCGCAAATGTGGCCATTTATCGAGGTCTTCCTGTCGGGGAATATTACATGGATGCACAGGCATGTTTTTCTGAGTAAATAAGTCAGGCAAGTCACAGTAGTGATCTAAATCCAAACCAGCTACTTCCAAACCTGAAACCACGTAACTACTGACCATTTTCTCCTGACCCATTGTCCGCGAAAGAATGCCAGTTTTCCTTCCTGAAAGATTCAGCCTATTCATGAGCCCTTCAGTACAAAATGAAGCTGAGCTCCCAGGATCTAGAAAAGCATAGGTTATCAGTGACTGATTACCTTTCTTGGACTTCACTCTAACTGGTATTATGGACAGAGCACTATTTTGCTCACCGGCCCCAGTAACACCACTGCTTTGCACAGCACATGAAGGACCTTCATCTGGTGGTTCTCTCCCTCCTATAGTTTGCACTGCAACACTTTCCCTCTGCTTGGAGTGAATATGTAAGAGTGTGGGGTGTTTCTGATTACAAACTTTACACAAGAGACGTTTCCCACAGTCTCTGCTTCTGTGCCCAATGCGCAGACAACCATAACACACACCATTCTCTTTCAAAAAAGATAATCTTTCACAGTGTAACTTTCTTTCAAATGAAGGACACAAATCCAACATATGCCCTGCTCCACAAAACAAGCAAGCCTTGGTCACAACTGAACCACTCTCTTGCCTCATTGCTGGCTCAATCTTTCCTTCCACCTTGGTCACTGTAGTAGCAAAACTACTCCGCTTAGCCTTAGGGTAAAACTGAGACTTATCCTTTCTCGCCTCTTTTCTGATGGCTGTTGGAGGATCCTGTATATCTCCAAACAATGGGTCACTTGCGATCTTAACTTGCCTTTCGACAAACTCAACAACGTCGCAAAAAACCACTTTACGTTGAACTCTTTCCTGCAGATCGCAGACAACATTCCTCCACTTATCCCTGAGCTTATAAGGCAACTTTTTTTTATAACTGCTTGCATATTAGCAGAGACATCCAACTCATGCAAGGACTCAACGTCTCCCATTGCATTACAACATTGCCTTAATAAAAACCCATATTCCTGCAAAGCCTTCACATCATCAGATTTTATAGGTGGCCATTTACTGACCCTTTCAATGTAGGCAGCAGCAATTTTCAGCGAATTGCCAAAGTTCTCTTGGAGCAAAGATTAGGCTTTAGCATATCCATACTCAGCAGGCATATACTGACAGCTTCTGACCATTTCTCTTGGATGGCCTCTAGTATATTGCTCGAGAAAATATAAACAATCCTTAGCACTGTGAGTTTGACTCTCCACCATGTGCTCAAAAGCTCTCATAAATGTTTGATATTGCAAAGGATCACCATCAAATAACTGAATGTCACGCCTTGGTAACAAAAACAGAGACTGCTGCTCAGCCAATAAAGTTGTAATTTCATTTTGTTTCTTCAAAACTGTGACTAGATGATCATGACCCTCACCACCTTGCACTGTATGTGTGAGAGGTTTTGATTGTGCGTGAGACTGCGACATCATCTGAGTAGTTGAAACTGCACCTGGAAATACTTGATGTAACTTCGTCTCTGACTTTTCCAACGAAACGACCTTGGGCTGAAAAGTATTTTTAACCTTGGGCCTTACATCCAATACCTGCGCTTGATGATCACTTGCATCAACACCCTGATATGGTCGCTCTGGTAACACAGGTTTGAACGTCGGAGCATTAGGATTTAAGACACCTAAACGCCCCTGCTCTCGTTCTAAATACGAATTCATTCCATCTGATTTAACATTAACAGCACTTGAGACTCGGGACATTTCAGAAGTTTTTAAAACATTCACCTTTGCTGCTGAGGCTGCTATTTCAGTTTCTAAGTCAAGCAGTTCCTTTCTTTTCTTAAGCTGTATTTCTTGTTCTTCCAAAGCATGCTTTTCTTTCAACAACCTCTGTCGAACAAGAAGGGCAGCCATGTCAGCCTCTGCCGTTATGCGTGCTGACAAGGCAGATGAAACCATTGAGCCACTGAGTGATGATTTACTTTTCCTACAACTTTTGTTTCCAACATTAGAGATGCTATCACTTGGTTTAACATCATCTATCGCACCTTTACCAACATTCCCGGTGTGCCTAGAAGCACCAGAACCATTTCCAGCAGGTAATGGATCAGAAGACTCAACACCAGGTGGATTTGAATGTGGCAAATCAAGCTCAGACACCTGATTTTTGCTCTGAGGGTTTCCCTTTGCATCATGAAGCCATTTCTTTATCTCTTCCATAAACTCAGTATTATGTGCTCGCACACTTATAAACCCAGCAGTTTGTTTCTCTTGCTCTTCTTGAGGAAGCAAAGGAAGCAAGGTTTCATGCAGATGAGTTGCCTCATTAAGCAACACAGACAAATTCTCTAACTGAGTCTGAACAGTGGAAACATTATCTTCAGATTGCTTTAATTCTTTAATAATCTTTATGACCTTTTTAATTTTATTAATCTTAGTGTGCCGTTCGGTTTGAAGTCTTTCAATCTGATTCTCCAAAGCCTTAGCAGTCGGTTTTGGCTGTCTTTTCTTTCCATCCACATCACCACATTTTATTAATTGGTGTGTCTCCATTTTTCTTCAAAACATTACAAAATCCAAACACTGAACTACACCTATGCCACACCGCTTCATTCCAACGCCTCCACTTGATGACATTCACTTCATAAAACCTTGGACACACACACACACACACACACACACACAATTAACAGGAGCAATATCCCCCACTATCTGCCTATTAAATCTAACTAACTCGACCTAGTCTTCCGTACATACTAGCGGTGGGTATTTATGTACCTTCATACCGTCAGCTGTGAGGAAGACAAACTGTCTTAAACACAAACTGCGGCGGTACTCCCAAGCCAATGGCTTCAGCCGCCTGATGCACAATACCTAGAAAGTAAATCAGTACAACGCCTTGTGCAGCTGTACTGCTAAAACCTAACAGGGGAACAAGACTCCTGAATGAAATGTGCTTGTGTAGCCAAAGGCTTAATCTAAAAGCGTGTGGACAAAGGCAACAGCAAACTATAAAACTCTCACCAATAAAACTCATCTATATATAAATAATCCAATAAAACCTACAATCTTTCTGTTGACAATTTGTTGCGGCTACTCCAACCAATGGCCGCGGCAGGCTAAACACGAGGACCCTGATGACGCGCAACAATAAACGCATACCATACACTTCTGTATCATTTGCTTCTTTATTTCCACATGCAACCGTCCATTATATACATCGGCACATAGGATTAACTACTAAACAAACGCACAGATTGCACAAACAAATAACTGCAACTTATCAATAACTGCACTAACTATTATGTCAAATTACAACCTGGTCTATGGCATCAATTAGTACTCAAATATACAAACACCATCAAGTTACAGTCAAATATATCAAATCATTCAAGTTGCGCTCAAGTTGCGATCACGTTGTGTTCAATTTGCATTTATATTGCGATAATATTACGATCATGTTGCGGTCAACAGAAAGTTTTGCCTCGTGCTCACCCTACCTTCTGCTCATCACATCAGGTGCTGTGAACAAGTGAGTGCAACCACATTTATCTTATACCACACCCATGAGACACGCCCCACACCCATGCACCAATACAGTGAGTCCATTTAAACCAACCCACTTAGTCAGACGGAAACAACTCATATGGCTCCTACACTACCTTCGATTGTTAAGAATGATCAAACTGGTTTTATACCGGGGCGGTATTCTGCACATAGCGTGAGGCGCCTACTTAACATTATTCAGCACTCATCCTTGTTTAACCCTGAGGCTCTAGTCATCTCACTTGATGCTGAAAAGGCCTTTAGCCATCTGTAATGGCCGTTTTTTTTTTTTTTTTGTTTTTTTTTTACACTTATGTTCAAATCTCTTTGGAACATTTCAACATCAATCTGGTTTAGATCCAGTAAGAAGAAGATCTTGCACATTGTAATCAGGAAACCAGCTGCTAAAGGGAGACAAGGGATTGTTCTCACCCTGAGGACCACTATACCCACTCTGACCTCAATCAGTCAAAAAGGCCTTCAGCAGTCACACTGGTTTGGTAAAGAAGGTGTTGAGTTTGACCCACAGACTTTTAAAAGAGCTTCAGCTCTCCCTGCAAGGACCTGGTAGAAACTTTGTTGTCAGAACTGAAGGAGGAAGTTTAGGAAAACCAGCACATGATGTAGAGAAATTTGAGCACTGTGGCTCGACAGGAGCAGGTCCTGCCTTACCTGAACACCTTTGTCAGTGATGGAGGTTCCTGTTTGTATCCAAACACTGGGTCAGTTAAAGAGGGTGGGGGAGTAAAGAAAGGCCACTTCCTCCCTTGTGTTGGTGTAGCTGAAGTTGTATTGCACAGTGCTGTGTCAATATTTTCTCTTCTTGCCTTTGGCGCAGTTTATCACTCTAGATTATTTTGGTATGGACAACCCACTTTTGTAGTTTTCTCTGAGCTCTGTGTCTCTGAAAAGTAACGTTTCCATCCTAAAGAAATCCAGACTGTGTTACAGATCTACTGACCTTGTAGGAATTATTTTCTTTCCTCTGAACTACATCTGCTAACCATATCAGTGTCCTGGAGGAAGCACGTAAAGGCTTTGAACAAGAAGCTTGACTTCATGACAGGCTTCATTCTTCTTTGTAGTTGGCAGGTGTAGACACTGCACCAGATTTCTAAGTTTTAACAAATGCATATCAACAATACTTTGGACTAGAAAAGGTGGCAGTCGAGAAACGGGCAGTGCTTCATTTAACAAAGTCAATATTTAGAGCAGAAAAGATGCAGGTCTAGATCACTGGCCTTGAAATATTTATTTAAAACCCTGGACTAACCTCCAGCAATAAAACATGTTTAGCATAAAATATTAACAGGTGTAATTAAGACATGTGTGCACAAAGTCTTTCAAATACAGCCTCTGTCATTTCAAGAAACATGAAAGGAACATTTAAATTGGCCGTCAGATAAAATTTACATTAAACCTGATATGCTGCCAGTGCCAGCTAGTTTCCATGTTAGAAAAATACAGTTGACGCAGAAGTCCTTTAAATTTCTCTGAAAACCACCAGCATGTGGTTTCACAATCAGACCTCCACGCATCATATTTCTGCCATGTTGTTTTTGAAACCAGTATGGCAAAAATCCTCATCTTGAGGCTCCAGAATGACCATTGACCAATAAATGGGGGCTGTAACAGTAGGGATGGGTACCGGTATCCGGTGCCATTATGGCACTGGTTCTGACATAAACGGTAGTAACCAGACCGAAAAGCAGCACACATTTGCTTTATTTCGGTGCTTTTTTTTTTTTCTCCTGAGATGTCATACCCTTTGGATTCTAGCCAATCATTTTAACCTTTGAAAGGATAGTAGGTGAGCCCAGGTACGCATCGCGCTCAAGAGTCTGGCTGTGCTTCACAGCAAAAGATGCAAACTCAGCAGCCTGCAACAAGCACCAGTGCGACCAACTGCTCGGGTAACAAAAAACAAAAACTCAGCAACTCTCTGTGTGGTCAACAACAGACACACATTATGCCCCTGTTGTGGACTACACCAATCAGAGTGTTAAGAAATAAACGTATATTCTTAGTGCTTATTATATTGTTTTATGTATTTTAGTAATGAAGGCTTGTAAAGCAAGGCCACTTTTGACTCACAAACTAAGTGCTCAGCCAGACTGAAAAACAGGAAGTTAGTGTACAGCTGTACAAGCACATTAATAAACACAGGAAGTGAGACAGAAAAAGAGGAAGCAAGTGACATATAAGGAGTTGCTTGTATCGAAACTATATGTGACGTAGCAGAACGTATACATATATACGTATATATACACATATATACGCACGCACACACATATATATACACACACACACACATATATATACACATATACACACACACACACACACACACACACACACACACACACACACGCGCAGCTTGTGATTTTTTCAGAACTGTGGGTGCATGAAAGCGCCTAACAGCTCTCCATTTCCGGAAATGTAAAATAAAGATCATTTTCTGAGTTAGACCACTTTGAGCTGTTTGTCTTTCTTCACTGCCGAAAGAATGCAAAGAACAGAATTAATATGAGATAGTCGGGGGCGGGACCTCTCTGATTGGCCGTGGTCCAGTTGAAAGAGGGAGGTGAGTAGCTTAAAAAAAGCGATATCAATTCATTAAATCCTGAATTGACTTTTAAATATAACTGTGTTTTGCCAGAAACGCCAGATTCTCAGATTAAAGCTCACAAAACTATTTCAACAACCACCAAACAGCAAATGAGAGCAGGTACACTGATTCCACACAAAGACGTAAACACAGAGTGGACCCGACGCAACAGAATCAACTTTGTCTTTCTCGGCTTTCTCACCCGATGGCCCGTAGATGGACACGCTGTCGGAGCTCAGCGATTCTGATGCGTCAGGTCCGCTCTGTGTTTACGTCTTTTTGGGCTGATTCTGAGCTGCAGGTTTTGTCTCCCTCCAACCAAAATTCACTGAGCCAGCAGCAAAAGCAGCAGCAAACTACGCTTCACATTTGATCAATGTCGTCATGAATTTCCTCTGAGTTGGCCATCTGAGCTGTTTTGCTTCCACCACGATAAAAATCACACTTCATGCACAGCTCTCTCTCTCTCTCTCTGTACTTCAAGAACAGTTTCCTGTCTCAAATCTCTGTTTTATGCATTATTCATTCGCTTATTGCCCACCAGTCTACCGTTGTTTACAGCGCTGTCGGCCGCTGTCTTTTTCTTTTCTTTTTTTCACTTAAATGAACTCGGACGAGAAAGCCTATTTTTTCTGCTGTTCAATACTGAAGAAATTTTAATTTTTTAAAATTATGCAATATAGCAGAATATTTTTAAGGTTATCTGCTATAAAAAGCCAGACCAGAAAAATCTCATGTTTTTCTGTGGTTTATTCTTAGTTACTTTGACACAAAGGCATCTGCTGTGATGTTCACAATTCTGATGCAGTCTCACATGTATCAGTACTGATAAATGATCAGATAAATGATCAGAATTATAATATTCCTGACTGCCTGAGGCTAAATTGAATCAAATCAGGACTTTGAGAACCGGAATCGAATGGATTATAGAAATCAGTGATGATACCCAGCCCTAGTGAGCAGCGTAGGCCCGACAGAAGTGGATGTAGCTGTGGGTAATAAGAAAAGATGAAAAGAACTATTGATAACTTTTTTGTTAATTTAAGGCCTGATCCGTCTGAAATTCATAGCCAGTGCTCTGACACGGTGCCATCAATCTTTGAATGCTGAAAAAGCACAGTATCCAGAAAACACATTATATGTTGCAATAAATGCACTGCCCAAATGTCCCCTCTCCCCACTGCCTTTCAGCAGCATGCAGTACAGTTAGTTAATAATTTAGAAATGAATGTTGTCTGTATGGACTGCAATTCCCCCCCAAAAAAGTGCACATGTAGCACTGCGGTGTTAAGCGATGCGGTTGAAAAATTTGAGTGTGCCTAACTTTTGTGCCGGTGTGCGTAAATTTTTCAAGTTAGGCACACCGGTGTGCCCATGGCAAAAAGTTAGTCTAGAGCCCTGCCTATAGCTGCAGAAAATGCTAACATTGTTATCTTTTTACAAAAAGAAATGCTAAACATGAGGTTTTTGGACAAAGTTTGTGTTCTCCATTCTTTAAGCACTGTTTCGAGCACCGTTTAAGCACCGGCACCGTTTCAAAAGTACCGGTTTGGCACTAAACGATACCCATCCCTACGTAACAGTAGCTACAGTCATCTTTATGCTGTTGAGGCTAAAACTTGATGCTACGAGCTCAATCATCATTGCTAGAAGGCATCATTTAGAATATCTAGTAATAAAGGAGCATTAACTGTTAGCAAGGCTCTCTGCTTTCTCTGTAAAAACTTGCACTGTGAAGTCCGGGGTTGTTCACATTCCATGCAGTGCTGAAGACACCGGTGTTGCAATCATAATGTCCGTTGCCTGGTGGCATCGACCAGCCAAACATCTGGGGTGAGTTGTGGAGGGTCCATTGAGGTTCAGGCACAACATTGCCCACAGCATCAGGATAGTGGGCCTGATTATTTGCACCCATTCTCATGAAGTTGATGTCCAGTTGCTCGCTGAGTGAGGACGCTCCCTGAAACAGAATCACAGACAGATACACAGTCAGTAAAACCACAATAGATTTCTTCTTTGAAATTATAATCAATACATTTCATCAAATGAAATTAATTACCCAGGTAGTGACTGAATTGAAAACAGTTCTGTTTAATAATTGGAGATACTTACATGAAGCAGGACACCCTGATTGAGATGCTAAGAATCTGGACTGAACACGGAATAAATTTAATGAGTACAATGTACCCAAAATTCAAAATGAATTCAGTTTCTAATGTTCTAGTAACTTCGAAAAAGATTCACCTGTTTGTAGGTCAGTGGACAAGAGTTTTTATCTGGCTGTCTGAGAACAGCCCCCCGGTCCTTCCTTTGAGCACCTTGGCCTTTGCTTCATTCTCACACCTAGCACTTGTTGCAGTGTTTTTCCCCATTCTGGTTTCTCTGGACAGCAAAACTCTGTTCCTCCTCTATGACAGAGCAGGAAACTGCTTTAGCAGTCTCAAAGATGTTGTTCTTCATCTTCTTAGCAAGAGCTTCCTCAGCCCAAGCAGCAAGTTCTTCCAAAGGAAGACTCCCTTCAAGGATGCTGCCAGAAATCCACAAGTGTGTGAGGTAGAAAGACAGAGGGCAAGTAAGCGCAAGTCAGTATGCTCCACATTTGTCATCATGGTTACTGATATTATCTCATCTTCCTAAGATTCTAAATTTTGGGTTTACTTTTATTGGTCCCAAGTCTGATGTTGAGAGTAAAGCCTAAAGAAAAAAAAAAGTTATTGTCAGCTTTTCTACTCTCTGCTCTGTGACTACAGAGTCTTGAAATAAAACATGCAATGTTATTAAATCTTCCCCTTACTAAACACCTGAAGTCAGCTCAACTAAAGTGTAGGATGCTGCTGATGGCCATGTATGTTTGTACCAGGGTTGTATTGCAATCTGTCAGGGAATGTTACAGATGCAGCATGGAGGCTGGAAGCTCCCAGTTTGAATCATGACTATGCCCCCCCACCCAGATTCTAAATAAACGAAGAGAATACACAGATGTGCCCAAGATTCTGAAAGAGCAGCAGATTCCCCTTCCCAGCTCGGCTTAAGGTGAAATATACTGATAAAACAAAAATTTAGAACATGGCAGCTGAAGCCACTGAAGACATGCCCAGTAGAGGTAATGCTGTGAAAGTCGTTCAATCACCAGAAACCGCTCTGGAACTGAAGCAGCTAACCTGGAGCAAGGTGGGCAGAGAACCAACGAGCGCAGCTCTGAACAAGAAGCGAGATCCTGGCTACAAAGAAAAATTCAGAGCCTTCATGAGGATGGCACCTTCTCCCTCAGGAAACTGAGGTTTACCCACACTGTTTTACTTAATTCTACTTTATTCAGTTTATGGTGCACAATACATAAATAAAAGAATGCTCTCTACGGTGAGGCCTAAGCCATCGAGAGCCTCCTTCATAGACTGATGAGGAAGTTGGCTCTCGAGGTGAAGCAGGGTCCATTTCAGGGACCTCTACCTTGGAAGTTAAGATCTTATTTTGATTTTTGTTCCTTTGCTTGCTCACAAAGCCAATGATGATCATGACTGGGAAGCCCACCAGCAACCACGTGCCCTGCAACGTTGTGTTTTTCAACAACAGCAAACTTTATTTATATTGCCCATTTAAAAACCAGTGGTATACCAAAGTGCTTAACACAGGAGGGTCAATTGTAAGTAATAGAGAGAGATGAAGGCATGGCAAAGTACCAAACATGCTAGGAAGTTGATGGCATTAAAAACACAGAGACAAGAGAAATACATAAATGCATAATAGAATAATATGTGTAAAAGATAAGAGTTAAGAAAATTTTAAATCTCCTGAATCTAAACAAACAAATTCAAACTGAAAACAGATTAATGAATACATTATTAACTGAGTGAATGTGGATTGATATTGTTTATTTAGGTATTAGATGATGATAATACACCAGAGATGGCCAACCCAGTCTAACACAGTATATCTGAAACTATGACAGACAGGAAGTCATGCTCAAATAGTTTGAGTTTATCATCTAAATGTTACAGCAAAACTTCAGCTACAGTGCCATCCACTTCTGAAGAAATGTGCTTACATCATGATGAGTTAGGACTGATTGTTTCAGACTGCAGAACCATTTTCTCAAGATTCTTTAGATCAACCACTTCATACTATGACTATACTATAGAGTATTGTGGCAGAACATAGAAAGATAGACGTCTAAAGTCTGTAAAATATTTGGATGTTCAGTCTGTCAGATTTTGAGGCACATGGAAAGTTCAGTTTTGCAGGTGGCAGATTTGTGTTTTATTTCCAGCTTCTCATGCACAAGACACATTCTAAAACATGGTGTTCTCTCTCATTTCCCAATGTTACACTTGGCTCAAAAGCTGCAACATAAAAAAGGAGATGAATACCAGAGTATGGGTGAGAAGAGGTTTTATCTTAAAATGGAATAGCAGGTTGGCTAAAAGACAAGGCAAAGACAAGTGAGCTCCCTGGGAAGCTTGCCTCGGGTATGCTTTTATCCATACCTGACTAGGTGTGGCCAATTAGCACCAGCTGAACACTGAGCAGATTAGAAGCTGCAGAGGGACGTAAGACCTCCTCCCTTAAAAGGGTTCCTCTAGGACCCCTAAATTTATTAAAAGCCCCTCTGAAGCCTTCAGGTCCTTGACCCACAAACCTGGAATAACAGAAGCACAGTGTTCACATTATAGTTGGCATCCCTAAGTATGAGGATTTGAAGTTGCCACACTGAACACACAAAAAGTAACATGTGACCAACACAAAGGAGCACAAACAGTCACAAACCCAAAATGATTACCTGATCTGCTACAACACAAAACCAAAAGTAGCAACAAATAATCACAAGTGAACTGTTGTCTCCACCACACAAACAGTCACATACAAGTGGCGCTATACCACAACAAGTTACTTTAATCCAAAAAGTTCAGAAAATCAAGCACACTAGTGGCCAACCACAAAATGGAGAGCTATGGCCACACAATGATCACATCAAGGGTGGCTCAGCACCCCACAGTGTTATTGCCATCACCTGGCCAACAACACTCACAAGTGATCCAACAAAATATACATATTCCCCACAACACTAAAAGTCACAGCACAAAACACTCAACTCACAAGGATCTCATTAGCATCCATCAACACTGACATATGCACACACATGGTGTACACACAATGCCAACTTCAAAATGGTCTACCTGCCTCAGCCACAAGACCATAATCATGAATGGTCTCAAACCTCCTACCAAGTTTGGTGCCACTGATTTACTAGCCTAAAACACTAAAAACAACAAAACCCTAACTTTACTTACCCTAGTCTTCAGTGGTGTACCAGGCTCGAGGCAACTTTAAAGGCGAACTCGAGAGCAGGCAGCAGACCAGAGATATAGTCTCCTACCAAACTCTGAAGCGTACCCCCCACCCAGGATAGCCACCAAACACAATAAACTAAAACAAAGCAAAACAACAAGTGCTTTGATGGAAGGGCAGCACAGCCACCCAGCTGAAACACACTGACTAAAGGGACGTTACTCAATCACAGTGAGCACCTTCACTCACCCACTTAAAAGCAATACAAAAAAAACTGATATTCAATCTCCACTAAAATGTCCAAATATCCTGGACGAGCCGCCACTTATGTTACGACCCGGCTCAAAAGCCGCAACATTAAAAAAGGAGATGAACACCAGAGTATGGGTGAGAAGAGGTTTTATCTTAAAATGGAATACAAGGCAAAGACAAGTGAGCTCCCTGGGAAGCTTGCCTCAGGTATGCTTTTATCCACACCTGACTAGGTGTGGCCAATTAGCACCACCTGAACACACTGAGCAGATTAGAGGCTACAGAGGGACGTAAGACCCAGAAAGTATTTTTTTTTTTTTTTAAATGTAAAAAATATATTTACAGTATCCACAGATTTTACAAGATTCTAATATTTCTAAAATCCACCGTTTTTAAGATAAAAGGCCTAAACTTCACCTTGTATCTTTCATTTACTGAAAGAGACTAAGTCTGACAGATTATTTGAATTACATGAGTTTAAACAAAAATTGTCGTGGTCCTGGGTCATTAGACCCAGTGTTTTGTGTTTAGTATTAGTATTGTCTTATGTTTTGGGTTCATTCTTGTTTTCTTAGTTCCTTGGGTTTTGGTTCTTGTATTTCGTGTCTCTGATATCCCTACCTGTGTCCTCTCCCGGTGTTCTCTTTGTATCTCTGAGGTTGTGTCTCAAAACAGTTTCCGGTTTTACATTGAAGGTCTGTGTCTCGTTATGCCCATTAGTTTCAGCTGTGTCCACCCCGCGTGTCATTTCCTCATTGCCTCATTGCCTGGTGTGTATTTATAGTGTGTGTTTGCCTCTTTTTGTTGTCACTCTGTCTGTTTAATTTGATAAACCTCTGTGGCTCTCTGCTCTCCATTCTCCACACGTCATCCTCTGTGTCACCTCATTATGTTTTTCCCTGCAGCCTGTCATCACCCACCTGTGATGACAGGCTAAACAAGATTCCATGACTTCTAAAAAATGCATGTACTCAAATATTACAGTTCATTATGTTATGAGACTCAGTGAAAGTAAAAGAAAACATTGAGGCTGAAAACTCATGGATGGCAATGGCTTTTTCACTGTAAAAATAAGTTTTCTTCCCACGCAGTGAACAACGTACGCTAATGTTTTTGCCGCTTTTTACGGAATCAAACTCAAAGTAAGGTCAGTACTTCCACGCTTTAAACGTTGCACGCTCATACTCTCTCCCGCACTCGTTATATTATCCATTGTTATCTGCACACAGCTGTTGCCATGAACGTAGCACTCGCTTACGTCATTGTCATGAGACACTCTCGCAAACAAAATCATGGTTTAGTAACACAGTAACGCAGCGTGCTTATGGGAAAGTAACAGTAATCTAATGGCCTTTTTTGCAATAGTAATCCCTTACTTTACTCATTACTTGAAAAAAGTAATCGGATTACTGTCACTTGGTGTTTGCTCGCTCTATGGTAGAGTATCACTTCCTGTTCCTGCTCAAACACAGTGGTGTTTCTGAGTAGCTTATCTGCTTAGCAATTTAATTAAAAAACGTTTAAATACATTCTTTTTCACAGTATAATCTTCATGTGCTTCATCCGAAGCACACTTTCTATGTACTCACTACCTAATTTATAGCCAAAGTATTCACTCACTGTGTCTGTACACAGCAAATCCAGCATGTCCAAATTAACACTGTCGGATTTGATTTCAACACTATTAAAGTGTCTATATGGGTCCACACCAGAGAGTGTTAATTTAACTCTTTTTGGAGAGTTGGTACGTTAACTCTGATTTAGTGTTAAACACCAAATCTGTCTGGAGTTGATAATTTAACACTTGGTGTTAAGAGTTTATATATTAACTCTCAAAGAGTATTTTAGTTTAACTATGTAAGAGTTATCTTCTAATTCATTCTAAAAAGCGGGAATTTTACTGTTCTGAACTTCTAGAAATTTCTTTTGGAAATAAACATTTACTAAAAAGATGCAATGGTTTTTGAAAAACATTTATTCTGAACTGTGCACCACAATTTCAAAACATTTTCTGAAAGATGTAACAGTATACATGTTCTCACTTTCATTAGAATTTTGTTTATCAAAAGGTCTGACATGGTAAATGCAAATAACAGCATTCTCATCACTTATTTCTTCAATACAATATGCATGTCCTTCATTCATCCCTTTGTGGAACTTCAACACGCTTCTGCTCTCCCCCATATTCCATCTTCACAAGCATATCCTGTGCGGAGATTGAATAAAAATTAGTTGACACTAATTAATGGCACAAATAATCCAGTAAACAATTGCAGCACAGTAAAAAAAAAAAAAAAAAAAAAAAGGAATCCTCTTTGAGCCATTACTTGTGTAAAGTATTTTCCCAAAAGACAAAGACACAGGCAACAGGTAATACTGAACTAAATGTAAGACCTCAACCTTTTTCATTTTTACCTAAACCGTGTGCACAAAACTCTGGAGGGATCTAAATGCTACCGTAGAATCCAGTCAGGATGTCTGCTACTGCTGTTTGCTCGTTTTTTTGTTTTTTTTTATGGGCGATCGTTTTCAGGCTTCCAGTAGCACCATTATACCAACATTTCACATTCTAGACATTGTTTTAGGTGTATTTGACCAAAAGTTTGACTGAAAATTCACATGCAAGCTTTTTTTCAAGGCTGTGGTATTTGCCCGCAAATAATACCTTTCAGCTAGCTAAAACAGAATGTTATGCTATCACCGAGCAACATGGCTAATGCCTTTCACACAGCTTTGTCTCAACTCCAAAGAGCCACAGAAGTAAAAGCTCATAATAATAACTGAAACAATCTTTGAAAGAATGACTTACCAAGCATGGCAAACAACTCAAATATGTAGAGCAAAATGTTCTGAAACGGCTTCACTTCAGCTTCGATTGGAGCCGTGCTGGGGGCGGAGTCTGTGAATTTACTCTATTGGTGTCATAGCCCCTGTAGGAGTTCAGAGTTAAGAGGTCAAGAGTTAATGTTTCCATTGTAACACCTCCAGATTTGACAGAGAAACACTCATTTTTAACACTCGATTTTAACTACTATCATTTTACACCTCAGAGTTACATTAAAAGAATGTGACTCTGCTTAGAGTAAAATTAACTCTACTTTTGCAAGAAGACTATTAACACCAAAACATTTAACACTTTTGAATTTGCTGTGTACTGTTTCGCTAGCTTAGCTTAGCTCGTAGCTGACTCGTTAGCACCATGGCTACTTCATCTGTCCCTCCTGCACTTTCCTGCTTATTGTGTCAGATGTTTAGTTACTCCTCAGCCTCCTTTAGCAGTAATGATACTTGTAACAAATGTAGCATATTTGCAGCTCTGGAGGCCAGGATTAATGAATTGGAGACTCTGCTTCGCACCCTTCATTCACCCGTAGCTAGTGCAGCCGAAGATAGCGTAGGCCCCGCTAGCTGTTCCCCAGCAGACCCCAAGCAGCTGGGGAAAGAGGGCGGCTAGGTGACAGTGAGGAGGAAGCGTAGTCTTAAACAGAAGCCCCGGGTACACCACCAACCTGTCCATATGTCTAACCGTTTTTCCCCACTCTGCGACACACCCGCCAGGGGTCGAACTCTGGTAATTGGGGATTCTGTTCTCAGACGTGAAATATTAGGTCTCTCTCCTCCAAGTCTCTGTTAGTACATGACTTAATAATTGATCAACAAATCGATTTACTCTGCCTTATAGAAACCTGGTTGCAGCCGGATGATTATGTTAGTTTAAATGAATCAAGACCCCCGAATCATTTTAACTAGTGACGCGCGAATCATGAACGAATTGTTCAATACTCGAGAATCGCGTTACTGACTCATGAATCATGATTCACAAGTCCAACTGACTCAATGAATCATCCCTGTTGTTGTTAGCAAACTAATTTCATTAGTAGAAATATATCTAGCTTAAGATTAAAATTGTGGAGAAAAACACTACATCCAGTATCTTAACAAAAACACTTCTGCTCTGAACTGGAAGAAAAAAACCTGAGTAGAAGCTCACATCAAGACAATAGCTCCTCAGTTCACAGTAGCGTCGCTCTGCTAAGATGCTAACAGCCAAGGGCGTAGATTTGGTTTTGGCATTGGTGGGGACAGATGATTCAACCACCGAACCCTGCCCTGTTTCTTTTTTTTTTTTTTTTTGTCTTTGCTTCTTGATAAAAAAAGGAGAAATATACTTTCCTACATATGCTATTCCACATGCTTTTAAACCGTTTTAAATTACAATTCATAGTTTTATATGTGAATTATATAATGTTAAATTACTATTAAACAAATGACTGACTAAGTATTTTAGGCTTTAGTTTACTTCAGCCATATTCCATATAAATCAGGTATCATACAAAAATAAAATACAGTCATGACAATAAAAGAATATGACTTTAAGGACTTAACAACATTACTTCAGTGATAATACACCAACATCTCTTACACATTAGCACTAAGGCAACACTGAATGACCTGGTGGTTTTTGTCCATAAAACTACTCATCTAAGATTACCACAAAGTAAAAGATCTCTCAGCAAAATTATGCAACATTTTAGGCACACTATTGCCCCTATCAAATCAGTGAGCTGGGATTTTTTTTATTCTAAACATTAACTACTTTTACGGCAACAGACATGGACTACTGGTGCCCCACACAACAACTCAATGTCCACTATGTGAAGGAGCCAAACACATGCCTTCTCCTCTCGTTAATCTATAGCACCAAAACATCAGTCAGTCACCTGTGACCTTGCCTCTTCACCTCTGTCTGAGCTACAACATGGCAGAGCTGCCTCTGTCACCTGTTAAATAACAGTGAGACATTCCAAATACATGCAGTCACACATGTGCTTCAAATACAGTAATGAACAACCAAGTCATCATCCAATTTCACCTGTGATCTTGTATCACCATTACTCTCTGAGCTTTGTGTTGGTTCTTCTGTCACCTGACAAATAGGACATACATGACAATAAGAATAAAATGTGCAGCTGCTTCAGTGTTTCTGTCAATTTGTGCAGATCTTGATTCATCAGTAATGTTTGTAGGGTGAGTGCATTTTTAAAACTATTTGTGCAAACTGCACTACAAGGTGGAATATTTGCAAAATCATGACTACCTTATGATATTTTGTCTCAAAAATTAACCGTATGAATATGTCAGTACCATTAGGATGAAATTTTTGCGTTAGACATATAATTTTAACAGCCTTTGTAAACTAATATCCTGGCCCGCTCGATGCTGCCGTTTTCTCCGACAGTTTCAATCAAAATTAGAAATGCTACTCTGGGAGACTGAGATAACTAATAGTGCTGCCTGTTGTGCAGTTAGTTTCCAAAAAACGTTATTCATGGTTACATACAATTTTAGACTGATGTGGGCCAAAGCCTAGCATAGCCTGTAACATTATTATGACGGACACATTATATGAGTGAACCTGACTTTAAGTGACTTACAGGTTTCTTTGAAAAACACTTTCTTATATCCAGGTTCTTCCTTTTTGCTGCCGTCCTCTTCACGTCCTTGCAGGTCCTTGCAGCACAGGCTTGCCACTGCTAAAACTAAACAGAGCTCCCTGAAAGGCTCAGCCAATCACATTTGCCATATTTGTCACATGAGGTAGGACCCCAGTAGAGAATGTAATTTAACTCTTTGTGCACCGCTGGGTGAATGAGACATTGACAGATCCTTTTTTTTTTCTTTCTATCGCTTTTGTTTTTCTTTGCTCAAAGAGATCAAATTATTGGTGGGGACAATTCAATAATCACTGGATATTGGTGGGGACATGTCCCTTCCGTCCATGCCAAATCTACACCCTTGCTAACAGCACATTTGAGCTATGTCGCTACCCAATCGGTAACCCGCATGCGCAAATCTTACGTCACTTCCTCTCTTTGCCAACATTGCGACATTCAATATATTTGAATGATACGGTTAGCGACCAGTTAGCTCCTAGGATTTCTCAACAGCTCTGCCTCCTTTTTGAATACCGGGACGTTTAAATAACAGATACCTCTGTATACAAACAAATTGATGCTTTTCTCCTCAACAGAGAGCGTCCCCAGATTGAACAAAAGCTCCGTAAAATAATAAGAATGGCGCCTAATTACGGACTTAATAATACTGACTTAGTAATGTGTCACGTGAAGATTCATAAGCCAGATTAAGTGTTTACTGACAATTGACAGCGATAGCGGACATCATCATCGGTATTCCAACAATCCTCTCATCACAGACAAGCATAAACACACTCGACTATTGCTAAATCAAATTTAACATGCATTTGAAATGACGCTAATTCAGTTTATAATAGGGTTCATTCACTCGGTCAGCAGGTGGCAGTATCCTCACTAATGTCCCGATGTTTTAATCTTGAAGTTATATAATCCACTCCTTTGAGTTATATTGACGACGTTTCAGCCTGAACATGAAGAAAAACAACAACACAAAACCTCCGGCAGTGGAAAAACCTCCCTTTCACAACGTAGAGAAACCGTGTCTCGAATGACTCGAATGACTCAAAAACCCGATTCTCTTTGGTGAGTGACTCATTATAACTCGATTCAGTAAAAAGATTTTAATTTACCATCACTAATTCTAACTACCAGAAACCTCAAAGCGCAGGCCGAGGGGCGGTTTGGCAGCAATTTTTCACACCAGCCTATTAATTAACGAGAGACCAAGACAGACTTTTGATTCACTTGAATTAAACCCTGATGCTTAGCCTTGCTTTCGGCAAAAACGAAAGAGCCAGGTCGCTGGACTCGCCGCTCCTGTGTCAGCGGAGAGCAGGCACAGTTTGCGCCCCCCCCACCCCCTTATGTTTCGGTGTTGCGTTGACTTAGACACTTTGGGGGTTATTAAGTTGTTTACATATTAATTATATTTTTACCAATTGTTTTTGTTGTTGAGAATTTTAATTGTAATTTTTGTTTTAGAGTTTATCAACAGTATTTGTTTTAATTTGTTTACTGGTTTGCGTGCACTTGAGATCAAAAAAAAAAAAAAAAACAGATCGTCACCACGGCAGACCCGATGGCATTTTCATGCTTCGCAGCATCATTTATTCTTACAATAAGCACACGGTTGCTGTAACAGTACATTCAACGGCTGCAGCTCTCCCGCTGGCAGCCGTACACATCACCACCACCAAACCTGCAGCGGCATCGCAGGACATGCCCTGCCACATACCCCCATCACCCGCTTCACCCCATCACCCGCTTCAACCCACCCTGCGAGCAGGCGAGGGAATCGCCCGGCCCAGCGACGGGGAAGTGTCCACCTCCAGCGGAAGCCCGGGAGCTGGCCTGATGGCATTGCAGAGGAAACACAAATACAATGCTCACCCTGCAAAGCCATCTCATGCAACAAAACCATCTAACGGTGTGTTCACACCGAACGCGATAGAGGCGGGCAGAGCGTCAGGCTTACATGTAAAGTCAATGGAAAGGCGCGCTGACCCGCGATTGCGGCTCCCGCGAAAATTCGGAAGCAGATTTGCGTCGCCAAAACGCCAGAAACGCGCGTGAGTGTAGCGCGTTTCAGGCGTTTGACTCGCGAAAAAAACCACGCGCGTGAGTTTATGTGTTGCATTTTGTGCATACACGCGTTTCGCGTCCCCCGCTCGAGTTGGAAAAATCTGAACTCCAGCGTCAAATCGCGCCGCGACAACCAATCAGGAGCCTGGTGACGTGGCTGTTACCTAGTTCAAAGGGGCAGATCCAGCCAAAGCCCTTTATTCTTCAATAGAAGGAAGGCTAATCAATGCCGTAGCAAACAACCCGGAGCCGTACGACACCAGCTGCTTTCTGGACCGAGACAGGAATATAAAGGACCGAGCTTGGAGGAAGATATGTAAAGAGATCGGGCAATCTGGTAAGTTCATTCATTTCTCTTAAGTTTTCTCTAAAGTTTTCACTGACCCGGGGAAGCCGCACAAAAGCTAGCAAGCCACCGCTATTTTCCCACTGACGTACAAATACCGTTCTGCTTTTATGCATGTTGTCATTTAAGAATATATTTTATTGTTTATTAATAAACAGCACACAGTGGTCCCGCTGTTCATCTGTCACTGCCTCTTTTTTTTTATTTTCTTTTTTTTGCACCGTACAGCATTGCATTCTGCAGCCTGATTGACAAATCTCCTGCGCATGCCAAATTTATCATGTTTGGTTTTGATAACCATCACGTCCAATAGAAAAAACAGCACAAAAACACCCATAACTATGAGCCTCATTCGGAAATAGACACCTGCACCGCGAGGGAAAAAGGCGCACGAAAGTGGCAGGCAGATGAAGACAAAACACGGCATAATAATACTTTTACGTTTTGCAATCTACAAAGGTTTGCACTTTGAGAATCAATTGTGAGAACTGTGACCAATGTTCATGTGTGTGGGGAAAACAGTGTATAAAGTGCGTGGCCAGGGGCTAGTTATTCTGAGAACCCCTGCTGCAATAAATGAGGGACCACTGTCTACTCTATGATTATTATATTCAACCTGTTAACATTTAATACTGTATTGATAGAACCAACTGATTCTGCAGCAGAGCATCCCCTGTTGCTTCTCCTGGCTGCCCAGTCCCTGAGCTCCTGCTGCTGCACCCACAGGTATGTACAGCAAGCACTGATAGCTTTTTAGTCGGTGGGATTGCCTGTGATCACCTTTATTAAATATCTACAACCAATCTGATTGTATCCTGTTTTTGTTTTGTTTTGTTTTTTTCAATGTTGAAATTAAAATCTAGTAGCAGTCTTCTCATTTCTTTGTGTTCTGTGCTGTTTTACAGGCCCACAGGGGAGGACGGCTCCGAGGCAGATGAGGGACGGGTCCCAGGACGGTCCATCGACGCTGGAGCTGGCCACCCTGGTGTCCCTGAAGAGTCCACACCAGTCTCCAATGGAGCATTTCCTCCTCGGCCTTGTTCCTGCTCTGGAGAGCAGCTGGTCCTTTTTATTCCTGTCTCTCTGTAAATCCTTATATTTTATATATTTATGTTTAATGTTTTTCTGTGTGAGAATTCTAATATTATTTCAAATAAATTTTTATAATGACTAATGTCTCAGTTCTACTACAAGGCAAATGTTGGCACACGACTTGACACATGTAGAATTTATTTCATATTATACTAATGACAAAATATACTAATACAGTGGGATGCAAAAGTTTGGGCAACCTTGTTAATAGACATCATTTTCCTGTATAAATCGTTGGTTGTTACAATAAAAAAATGTCAGTTAAATATCATACAGGAGACACACACAGTGATATTTGAGAAGTGAAAAGACGTTTACTGGATTTACAGAAAGTGTGCAATAATTGTTTAAACAAAATCAAGCAGGTGCATAAATTTGGGCACCACAAAAAAGAAATGAAATAAATATTTAGTGTATATCAATGTGTGTGTCTCCTATATGATATATGGGGTGCCTTTGTCTGGACGTGCTTCCCATCCAGAGCTGCACAGCACAGAGGAAAGTTCCAGCGCTCCTGGAGTCCCTCTGTGATGGACCGCCAGTCTCCAGGTGAAGGCGCAGCCATGAAGTCGTCCACTAGACAGTCCCAGGTGGCCGTCGCTGCCTGGGGGGTGATCTGACACAACGACTCTGTAACTGAACGCTTGGTGCTGAAGGAGTCCGCGGTGACAAGGAACCTGGACAAAATTGTTCAAAATCAGTATTATGTGTACTGCAGTTACAAAATACATTATTCGAATTCCAAAATACTTTTGTGATGTCAGATTTAAATCACAAAACTTAAATCTTACATAGAACATTTTGTAATTATAAGGATAATTACAAAATGTATATTAGATAATATCTAAAACAGTTGTGTTTTATTTTAACTTTAACATATCATAATTTGATTGGTAGCAACTTTTACAACTACAGTGAGCCAATCACTCATAATTCCTAAACATGTCAATCAGGTAGGAATGAAGTGAGACATTAATAGAAATAAAGAGTTGTATGTTGACATGTAGCCCTTTCCTTGCTTAAATCATTAATATTTTTGAAAAATTAATCTGTGATAAGACCTAGCTTATCAAGATAGAACCATGTAACTAAAGATGAACCAAACTGTTCAGTTTTATCTAACTCTGTTTTAATAAAGGCTGGTGAGCCCTGCTATAGAGTCTGACAGCTGCAGGGATTATATACAAATATTCAACTATACCAGAATCAAACCAGGTCTAAATAAAAAGGAGTGAGTATCACTACAAAGGTTAACTCAGTGGTCCTAATGCTACAGTTTGATATCAGCAAACACCGAGCGCATACATTGATAGGACACCACAGCCATGCTATCATCGCAAACACTGATAACAGCATAAATCGAATTAAATCGGGACTTGATGAGAACTTCTGAGTATCACTAGAAATATTATAAATAGTCTCCGTACCACAGTTTGCTTTCAGCAAACACCGACAGCATTCACTGTTAGCATAGCACATCCATGTTAGCAGTGTATAAATGGATGGTTTAGCATATTAGCACAGGTATCAATAAAGGACTACCGTATTAAACACTTTTACTAACCTCAGGCAGACGGACAGGCGCTCTGCAGGTGGGATTGAGCGCCTGTAATTGGTGTCTGGGCGGGCGATGCTGGGACCGACGAGGGAAAGCAGGTCCTCAAACTGGCCGACGGTGATAGCGCTGGAATCGGCGGTCATCCAGGCGCAGCTCCTGGAGCAAGTGGTGAAACTCACCAAACTGCTCACACCTCTGGAGGACCTGATGGACCCAGGTACGGCGAGGATGTCCTTTACGCCGCTACTCTGCTCTCCACAGTAAATAGCAAAGGGAGACTCTCTCTTCAAGCGCTAGCTCGACACCTGCCATCTTGCAAAGATACCTGTCTGGCAAAACTTCCTCCCACATCCCTCCCACATTTCCGGTTCACGCGCGTTAAAATATGATATTTTGGGGCGCGATGGATTTTTCTTGGACACGCGTAGAGGTGCGAATGTGCACGCGTCAAGTTAGGGGCGTTTGGGGCTTTTTTCACGCGCCCATCGCGTTCGGTGTGAACACACCGTAAGAACTGTTTTAGATGTGGTTCAAACAGTCATTTAGCAAACTGTCATCAGTGTCCCGCTGCCAAAGCTACTTGTAAACTGTATCATAAAATTGGACATTTTGCTCGTGTCTGCTGCTCATCCAAGATAAGAGATGTACGGGAAGTGCATTTACCAAAACTCACAGTCCTTTACTTAACAGATCCTTCTCATGCATCAAAAGGATTGCAATGCAGCATAAATGTGAGCACACCTACCTCATCAGCTAAGGACATTGCACTGATTGTGGACAAAGGTTCTGCAGTTTCTATCCTGCCTAACCACATCTACGAAGAGTACTTCAGTGATATGCCACTAAAACCACCTGACCTTCAACTAGTTACATACACAAAGAAAACAATCCCTGTGTCAGGCTGCCTGCAAGTCACAGTGAGCAGAGGAAATGCATCTGCCTCAGCTGTGTTCTTTGTTGTAAGAAAAGGAACTCCTCTTCTTGGAAGAGATCTGATGGAAGCGCTGAATGTCAGCATTGCAGGCAATACTGTTCTACCTCCATGTACTTATCCTACTGCTTCTGTGATGTCTACAAACCCATCACCTGCTTCTTGCATTCCTGCTGCCCGAGATATTGGCTGTGTGCGTGCCTTTGTGCATAAAGTGAAAGTTGACCCAACAGTCAAACCTGTTTGTCAGAAGCTGCGATGTCTCTCATTTGCTGTGAGGGCTTCAGTTTCAGCAGAACTGGATCGTTTACTCAAAGCTGGTGTCATTGAACGGATTGATGCATCACCATGGGTATCCCCAATTGTTGTGACAGGATGGAAAACTGGTGGAATAAGGCTGTGTACAGACCTCCGTGAACCAAACAAAGCTGTGATCACTGATTGCTACCCCTTACCACATATAGATGAATTGTTTGCCAGCTTACAGGGTGCGAAGATGTTTTCTACAATTGATCTTGCAAATACATACTACCAGCTGCCCCTGCATGAAGATAGCAGAAACTTGACAGCATTCATTACTCATGATGGACTCTTCAGATTCTGCAGAGTACCTTATGGACTGGCCTAGGCCCCCTCAGCTTTTCAGAAAATGATGGCTGAAATCCTTAAAGACCTCCCAGGTGTTCAAAACTACCTGGATGACCTAATTGTCTACAGTAAAAGTGCAGCTGAGCATGACCAAAATTTTAGCACTGTCCTGCAGAAGCTCAAAGATGCTGGACTTGTGCTTAGCGAAAACAAATGCCATTTTAGGAAGACATTGCTATGCTTCCTAGGTCATGTTGTCGCTGCTGATGGCATTCTTTCTGATGAGGAGCATATTGATGTTGTTTTAAGCGCCCCTCCCCCATCTGATGCTGTTGCTTTGAGATCCTTCCTGGGCTTGGTGTCATGGTACTCAAAGTTCTTGCCAAACTTTGCAACTGTTGTAGCCCCTATGGGTGCCTGTGCTAACGACAAGAACACCTTCACATGGACTTCAGATGAAGAAGTAAAAAAACTCCTGGTGAATAGTCCTGCACTGGCACTGTTTGACCCTGCCTTGCGTGTTGTGATCTCTACTGATGCAAGTGACTATGGGCTTGGTGCTGTATTTGCTCAAGTGCAACCTGATGGCACAGAAAAACCTGTGGCGTTTGCTTCCCGCACACTGTCTGCAACAGAACAAAAGTACTCAACTGTTGAAAAAGAAGCTGATGCTTGTGCGTGGGCTGCAGAGAAATGGAGAACGTATTTGTGGGGCCGACGTTTTACTCTGCAGACAGACCACCAAGCTCTGACAACGCTGCTGAGCACCAAAGGGATTAATAGGGCTGGCATGCGCATTGCCCGCTGGTCTGCCCGCCTCCTGTGTTTTGACTATGATGTTATTTACCGCCCAGGTTCTCAGAACTATACAGCTGACTGTCTCTCTCGCCTGCCCCTGCCTGTTTCTTCCCATCCCACATCGGATGCAGATCATGAAATGGTAGCCCAAGTTTCTGCTGCAATGTCCTCACTTCCAGTTGCGGACTTTGACTCTCCCTTTTCAACTTGCCCTGAACTGGTTGCTTCGCGTTCACAAATACAAAGTGGCTGGCCTTCCTCAATCAAAGCACTTGATGTCACACTTGCACCTTACTACAAAATCCGTAATGAACTCTCAACCCCAAGTGATTATGTTCTCAGAGGCTCGAGGCTCATTGCACCACTTTCAGTGAGACCTAAACTGATTGCACTGGCACATGAAAGTCACCAAGGGATTGTGCGCACAAAACAACGATTAAGAGATCTCTACTGGTGGCCAAAAATGGACTCACAAGTTCAGTCTGCCATAACCTCATGCCTCCTTTGCCAGTCCAATGACAAATCTGCACATACTAATCCTGCTCCTCTCCAACCCGTCCCACTGCCTGATGGACCGTGGAAAAAACTTGGTCTTGACATTGTTGGGCCTTTTGATACTGCAATACCTGCTTGTAGATACGTCATAACATTGACTGACTACTACTCCAAATGGCCTGAGCTTGCCTTTTCACCTTCTGCTACTACTGATGATGTCATTCAGTTCCTCTCATCTGTCTTTAGTCATCATGGCAACCCAGAGAACATCGTAACTGACAATGGTACACAGTTCACCTCTGTAATGTTCACCTCATTCCTTGAGAATAGAGGCATCTCTCACAGCAGAACATCTGTCTACTACCCAGCTGCAAACGGAGCAATCGAACGGTTTCATCGTGCCCTCCGCACCTGTATCCAGACAGCAATCCAGCAGTCAAAACCATGGAAGGTGACTGTGCTGGATAGGCTTCAAGTTTACCGTGCAACACCGCATGCAACTACTTCCCTCTCTCCCTATGAACTCCTGTATGGCAGGAAGATGCGTACTAAACTGGATGTCCTCCCTTTGCCTCCTGCTGTGTCTCCACTGGATGACGTTGCACGTCACTCAGTTCAGAAATATCAGTTGAAAATGCAACGTTACACTGATGGTAGGCGTCATGCACGGAAACGGAGAGAGTGTGAGGATAAGGAAACCCCATCATGTTCCCAAAGAACATCCCAGATTTACCCCTCCTGTATAGGGATGGGTATCGAAACCCGGTTCTTGTTGAGAACCGGTTCCCACTGTTTCAATTCCTTGGAATTGTTTGCCATTTTTGCAAACGATTCCCTTATCGATTCCAGTCACCCCGAATGACGTCACTGCGTTGCGGAGCGTCATTTACCTGGCAGGAAACACGGCGCCTAAGAGGCTCAAACGCTCAAAAGTTTGGTTATACTTTACGAGAACGGATGACAACAGGGCAACTTGCAATACTTGCAAAGTAGAGATTTCATTTAAGGGAGGAAACACTACGAATATGCAAAAGCATTTGCTCACAAAACACGCGATGACCTTAAATGAATGTCGTGTTTTTAAATCCGCTCCGGACTCGTGAATCTCAACACAGCAGCAGCGGTAACGTTGGCACGTCCTCTCCCGTTAATGCGGCAGGTAAATAATCAACTAACAGTGCATATTATGTTAGCGCGATCTGCCTTATTACAAAACCTGCCATTACTGTGCATTTAGGTGACCATGATGAGAGAGACAGACAGAGTCTGGCTCAGATGCTGGCAGTTCTCGCTGCAGTCTACCAGTAGCGTCTCCTTTCAGGCCAGGATAGACGAATGTCACCGAGCAGTGACTAAGTTTGTGTTAAAAGGCTGCCACAGCAGATGCCCTCGATTTCACTTTGGTAAGTGAATGTGTTTAATTGTAGGCAGGGACATTACTGGATATTCTTGTGTAATTGCTACAGAATAATTTATGTTACACTTTGTTATTGCTACAGGAGAATATTTATTTTATTATTTTACATTTACAATTTTTTTTCCTGGGGACCCTGTGACACCCCATTGAAGAACCGTAGGCTGGATCTCTTAAGATCTCACTGTTGGGTTTGTAAGGCCATGTTACTCCTAAATTTCTATCTTGTTCAAAGAGAAGATATAAAACAAAGTTCTAAGCTAATCGACTTTAGTGTTCTCCTTTTTTAAAAATAAGAATCGATGAAGAATCGAATCGTTAAACAGAATCGAAAATGGAATTGGAATCGTGAAAATCTTATCAATACCCATCCCTACTCCTGTAACAGTAACAAAAGCCAAAGGCTTGAATGCCGTCTTGCTGAGTGATGGAAAGATTTGGAATGCCACTCATCTAGCACGCTGTCGCCCAGTGACTAAAAAGAACGCTGACACTGCTAGGTTGCACCACACTCAGACTGGCTCACCTACTGCCAGAAGACTGCCAGGCGTTAAGTACAAGCCTCGCTGGCACAAAGACTATATTGTACCATAATAGGTTGCTTGGAAAAAGAACATTAGAGAAATGTTATTACTTGTTCTATCTTGAGTGTAAAAAGAACTGATTTTCTTCCACCAATGCACTAAGAAAAAATTGTCATGGAAAAACTGGAATAATAATTTCTTTTCATTTTACGTAGGTGTGCAATATAGTTTCAGGCTTATTAAGCTTTGCTAGTTGTAGTATTCTGATGTTATAACTATTGCGAAATTTAAGTTCACAAGTGTATGTGTGACTTGCTAAACAGTGAATTACTTTATTTCTGGTGAACTCTTTTCATAGAGAGGAGATGTTGTGTCCTGTAATGATTGTACCATATTGCACCACTAGAGGGTGGTGTCGTGAAATAAGAATAAAGTGGAGTTGGAAAAGTTTTAGAGTTAGAGTATAGTTAGATGACTAACTGATAACTTGTTGTGTCTCCCTGTTACCTCTACGATGTAAAGTCTATGCTGAATTCATTAAAGAGCACTGTTCCTTTATGAGGACTGGTTTATTACCAGCCACTACTACATAGACCTTAGTGCAGCGTTCGATACTGTTGACCATAATATCCTTTTTAGAGCGACAAGAACATGCTGTAGGTATTACAGGTACTGTGCTGCAGTGGTTTGTATCATATCTATCCAATAGATTTAAATTTGTACATGTAAATGGAGAGTCCTCTTCACACACTAGGGTCAATTACGGTGTTCTACAGGGTTCAGTGCTAGGACCAATTCTGTTTACATTATACATGCTTCCCCTAGGCAGTATCATTAGAAGACATAGCATACATTTTCACTGCTATGCAGATGACACCCAGCTCTATCTGTCCATGAAGCCAGATAACACACACCAATTAGCTAAACTGCAGGAATGTCTCAAAGACATAAAGACCTGGATGGCTGCTAACTTTTTGCTTCATAATTCAGATAAAACTGAGGTTATTGTACTCGGCCCTGAAAATCTTAGAAATATGGTATCTAACCAGATTCTTACCCTGGATGGCATTACCTTGGCCTCCAGTAACACTGTGAGGAACCTTGGAGTCATTTTTGACCAGGACATGTCCTTCAATGCACATATTAAACAAATATGTAAGACTACGTTCTTCCATTTGTGCAACATCTCTAAAATTAGAAATATCCTGTCTCAGAGTGACGCTGAAAAACTAGTTCATGCATTTATTACTTCCAGGCTGGACTACTGCAATTCATTATTATCAGGATGTCCAAAAAACTCACTGAAAAACCTTCAGCTAATCCAAAATGCTGCAGCAAGAGTCCTGACAGGGACTAGAAAGAGAGAGCATATTTCTCCTGTTTTGGCTTCCCTTCATTGGCTTCCTGTTAAATCCAGAATTGAATTCAAAATGCTGCTCCTCACATACAAGGTCTTAAATAATCAGACCCCATCTTATCTTAATGACCTTGTAGTACCATATCACCCTATTAGAGCACTTTGCTCTCGCACTGCAGGCCTACTTGTTGTTCCTAGAGTATTTAAAAGTAGAATGGGCGGGAGAGCCTTCAGTTTTCAGGCCCCTCTTCTGTGGAACCAGCTTCCAGTTTGGATTCGGGAGACAGACACTATCTCTACTTTCAAGATTAGGCTTAAAACTTTCCTTTTTGCTAAAGCATATAGTTAGGGCTGGATCAGGTGACCCTGAATCCTCCCTTAGACTGCCGGGGGATTCCCATGATGCATTGAGTTTTTCCTTTCCAGTCACCTTTCTCACTCACTATGTGTTAATAGACCTCTCTGCATTGAATCATATCTGTTATTAATCTCTGTCTCTCCTCCACAGCATGTCTTTATCCTGTTTTCCTTCTCTCACCCCAACCGGTCGCAGCAGTTGTTAAAAGGGAGTTTTTCCTTCCCACTGTCGCCAAAGTGCTTACTCATAGGGGGTCATATGATTGTTGGGTTTTTCTCTGTATCTACTGTACAATAAAAAGCGTCTTGAGGCGAATTTCGTTGTGATTTGGCGCTATATAAATAAAATTGAATGGAATTACAGTAAGGCGTTATGTGTTACTGCCCATATCTGGTTCTGGGAGGCTGAGGGGGGTGGCGATTTTGTTATCTGCAGCTCTGAGTGATGAACATTTATTGGAGCATAAAGATAAGGAAGGTAGATATATAACGGTAATGGGTAAGACTGAAGGTACTATGATTTCTCTCTTAAATGGGTGTATTCCCCCAGCAGAGAAGACTATACATAAAATAAAGATCCCTTTTAATAGACAAATAGGCAAGTAGAATAGAAATAGAAACTGAACTGGGGAAAATTAAACAATGCTTTCAGAATTATTATAGAAGACTCTATTCCCAACCCCAGCAGATAACAATACTGATGTCAATACCATCTTGTCAGTACTAAAGTTGCCAAAGTTGCTATTATCTGCAATAACCAAAGAAGAAATGTATTTGGCAATTAAAAGACTAAAGGGAGGGAAAATGGCAGGGCCAGATGGGTTTGGTCCAGAATGGTATACAATAATGCAGGATTGTTTGACTACCACCATGCTAAAAAATGTAATTGGGGAATGGAAAAGAAAATTATCCCTTCTTCATGGAGGGAAGCAATAATCTCCATCATACCAAATCGCCCAATTAGTGTACTGAATATTGATTATAAGTTGTTCACATCCATCATCTCTAAGAGACTAGAAACAATATTACCTGGGTTAATACATAATGATCAAACGGGTTTCATCAAACAGAGACAGGCCCAGGACAACATCAGAAAGGTTTTGCACATAATGAGGCAGGTTGATAAACAAAAACTAGAGACCTTAGTGTTAAGTCTAGATGCAGAGAAGGCATTTGATTCAGTGAGGTGGTCCTTTTTATATAAGGTGCTTGTGAATTTTGTTTTTGGTAAATCTATGATTGATATTATTTCAGGGCTATACAATAAACCAAGAGCTAAAATCAAAATCAATGGAGACCCCACCGAACCATTTATATTGAAGCGCGGGACACGACAGGACTGCTGCATTTCACCACTGCTTTTTGCTTTGATTATAGAACCATTAAGACAATGGATCAGGCAGAGACGGGATATAACTGGAGTAACAACGGCAGGAGGGAAATCGAAATTAGCACTATTTGCTGACGACCTACTATTAACTGTATCCTATCCTACACAGGCACTCCACAAAATCATGGAAATGCTACCTGAGTATGGTTCTTTTTCAGGATACAAGGTTAATGTAAACGAAACACAGACATTAACTTTAAACTATGATCCACCAGTCGAAATTAAGAATAGCTATAAATGTAAATGGGACGCAGATAGCGTAAGGTACATAGGGGTGGTAATACAACCTTATGATTTCACCAAAAATGTTCATTGCCAACTATGCCCTGTTAAATGAATCTATAAAATCTGATATACAACCCTCCAACTAAAAAAAGATAGGGAAGGTCATGGACTTCCTTGTCTATGAGAATATTACTGTGCAGCTCAGTTAAGACCATTGCTCTGTTGTCTAGATTACACCGTGGGATAGAAAGAAGGTAATCTGACAATTACAGAGGAATGTTGGAGCCACGCATGCAAGATACAGTGGGCTACCACCGGGTCTAATGTTTGGTGTGAATTTTGCTGGAAAAGCATCATGACAATTTTCATCACCCCTGCTCAGAAAAGGTATCGGGGAACTGGTGACACTTGTTGGAGATGTGGGGGAGATGGAGCCAACCATTTCCATGTCTTTTGGGATTGCAAAAAGTTATTTGCCAGTACTGGTCTCTAATCAATGAACATCTACAAAATGTTTTTTCATTTGTTTTCCTTTTAGCCTTTGAGACAATATTTTTGTGTGACACACCAGTGGATAAATTAATCTCTAATGATAGAAGACTTTTCTAAATCCTACTGGCTGCGAGTATTAAGGCCCTCATGAGGAGATGGCTTAAGCCTGAACCACCAACAATGGAAGATTGGATACATTCTATACAAAAGATCAATGGAAAAATAGATTTTTTTTTTCTTGAAGCTCAGGGGGATACCTTCTACAGAATATGTTCTAAATGGATGGAATATGTTAAGCCTGTGAGGTGTGAATGAACCATGCCACTTTTTATGTTGATGCACTGATTTAAATACCCATGTCAATAATACGAGCCTAACTTGTAGCCTCGTATTATTCAGCTTGTACATGTGTGTATACTTATGTGTTTGTATATGTATGTATTTTTTTCTTATTGTTATTGTTATCCACTTTTTTTTCCTTCTATATATATATTTTTTTTTTACAAATACAAGTTTAAAAATGTGAAAGCAAAGGTAATGTAGAAAGCCATACTACTGTTATGTTCAACGCGCTTTCTTAATACAAGAGAATGTTAAAAACACAAAATATTTGAGGATCAAGTCAAGAAAATTCTGATTTAAGGGTAGGGGACTGATATTTTATTTACAGCTTCTGATATACAGACATAATTTTTTAAACAGTCTAAATCATGTGAAATTTCACAAATACTGGAACATAAGAAAAAGTCAAAACACATTTACATCAATTCCAGTGTGATATTCCCCAGGTATGATACTGGTATCAAGTTCAAAGTTGTTTTTTTTGTTTTTTTAAGTTTCTCTTAATATTTTATACAAAATGTGTTATGTGTTCTCATTTCAAAGAATAAATTCTAATATTTCTATAATCAATGGGTTTTAAGATAAAGGGCCTAATGTTCACCCCATACCTACCATTTACTAAAAGTACAGAAAACAGAACAGATCAGAATCCTGATATCCTGTCAGCTCAGTCATTGATACTAGCTACTATTTACAATATCTGTGATATTGAACATTAACTGTTGTAAGGCTCTCCACCTTGGCTGATGTGTGAAGGAGAAAGCACACACCCACCTGTGATGAGAAACCAAACATGAGATTTCATTACACTTTTTAACACCAAATATGTTTGAGACTCAATAAAAATGACGCATGGAGAAAGTATTTTGTTTTAGCAAAGTCCTCATTTATTGGAAGAAAAATCATTACAGATTCATGTTGACTTTACAACAGTTACACCATATAAAAAGTGGACTTTATCAGTCACTGACACAAGCCTTAATCTACCCCACCAACTATGACCAAACTAATTTTTCCTTGTTTTGTAAAAGTGTAAATGACGAAGAAGTTCACTGAGTTTTATCAAACCTGCCTCTGTGTTAACTTTTAAATAACTTTACATTAAAATGAAAACATAAAAAAAAATAACATTAGCGTCCAGTATATCAGAAATACCCATCTTAAGGCTTCAGAATGATAGTTGAGAAATGAAAGAGAGATGTAACAGTAGCTACAGCCATCTTTAGCTGTTAGCAAGGCTCTCCGCTTTCTCTGTAAAAACTTGCACTGTGAAGTCCAGGGTCGTTCATATTCCATGCAGTGCTTAAGACACCAGTGTTGCAATCATAATGTCCGTTGCCTGGTGGCATCGACCAGCCAAACATCTGGGGTGAGTTGTGGAGGGTCCATTGAGGTCCAGAGACAACATTGCCCACAGCATCAGGATAGTGGGCCTGATTATTTGCACCCTTTCTCATGAAGCTGATGTCCAGTTGTTCGCTGAGTGAGGATGCTCCCTGAAACTGAATCACAGACAGATGCACAGTCAGTAAAACCACAATACAGAGTTCTTGTTTTAAATTATAATCAATACGCTTCATCTAATTAAATGAATTCCCCAGATAGTGACTGAATTAAAAACAGTTCTGTTTAATAATTGGAGATACTTACATGAAGCGGGACGCCCTGATTGAGATGCTGAGAATCTGGAATCTTCCTAAACTTTCTTCTTCGGTTTTGAAACCAAGTCTTCACCTAAAGATGGAGGGAAACAGAAGAAATTTAATGAGTACAATAGACCCAACATTCAAAACGAATTCAGTTCCTTGTGTTCTAGTAACCTTGAAAAACACTCACCTGTTTGTAGGTCAGTCCTGTCAGCTCTGACAACTCTGTCATCTCTTGTGGGTCAGGGTAAATTTTCTGATTAAAGTGATGGACAAGAATTTTTAACTGGCTGTCTGAGAACAGCCCTCGGGTCCTTCCTTTGAGCACCTTGGCCTTTTTGTCCTTCACACACGTAGTACTTGTGACAGTGTTGCTGCCCTCCTGGCTTCTTGGGTAAGCAAAAACCAGTTCCTCCTCCGTGACGGAGCTGGAAACAGCTTCAGCAGTCTCAGACATGTTGTTGCTCATCTCCTTAGCGAGAGCTGCCTCAGCCCATGCTGCAAGTTCTTCCAAGGGAAGACTCCCTTGCAGGCTGCTGCCAGAAATCCACAAGTCTGTGAGGACAGAAAGACAGAGGCTAAGTAAGCACAAATATATATGGTCCACATGGGTCACCGTGGCTACTGATATGTTTTGGCACAGTTGAGTTTTTTAACAGAAAATAATACAAAAGGGATCAACTGATGAGCCTTAATCAATTTCCCACACACAATGTCACTTGATTTTAATTGCTGAATTATTAAAATGTGCCACCAGATGTTGCCAATTAGAAAGTTTAAAAGGTGACTCAAAGCCCAGATGGTCCTGAAGTGGACTCTCTGTTCAGCTGTGGAGGGAGAAATGGTGACTTCTGCCATCAGGACTTACAACACAGAGTGAAAGGGTATTTTTGCTCAAAGATGTCTTCGAGGTTAGCCAACTCTGTTCACATTAGCTCACTAGACAACAATGCTGAGTACATACCTGGAGAAAAGTGCATCCCATAATCTTCCATCTTTGAAATCCCAGTGATTAAAACAGGAAAGCTGGAGAAAGTATATCTGCTGAAAGAGCTCCAAACCAGGCAGGAAGGTGCTATGTGTTCTAAGACTGACTTAAGAGCAATTCTGGGCTTTTAAGGAGGTTTGTGGGTGTGGGCAGGAATGTGGGGGGTTGAGCTTCTTCTTTTGTGAGTTACTTTACAAAGCAGTCAGGCAGTTTCTACCAACTGGCATCATTTACATTTCTTTAAAATACTGTTTCTCAGGTCTGAAAAAAAGAAAGTGCAGTTAGAATTTTATTATTCTACACATTGTAAACCAGAGTTGTATTTAACTCCAGTAGCATCATTAGAGTGACTTAAGAACAATACTCCTGAGTCAGAAACTGTACAGTTCTGTTTTGTTTGATGAAAAATAGATAAGAAGTTTAAAAAGTCACATTTTTTATACTCCTATGTAAGTTAGTTCCAGCAGGTAAAGGTGTGGGACTTTTATTGGCTGAATCAGTTTTGGGTTAATTCTATAGGACTAGATTGAGCTACATGAAGAGAAGAACGATTTCTTTTTTTTTTACTAAAAACTCACAGAAACCTGATATGCTGTCAGACATACAGACATACATTACATGTTATTTCTTTCGTTCTCTTTTTTTTATCCTGATCAAGTTCTAAATGTTGTGGGACAAAGATTTGTTTGTTGCTTTATAAATTGTGTGTAGAGGTCTGAGGTCAACCAAGTCTTTAAATTTAAGAGTATTTAATGAAAAGGCTAAAAAGTGGGTTTGGTGGTTCTGTTGAAGCAGTTTTATTTACGATCGTAAGTCTGTTATTTATCATCAGTTTATTAATGATAGAATTTTTACAACTCCAACATAGTATGAGTTTTGTTTTGCTCATATCCAGTGAAATATGATTGCAGAAAAACTCTTCAATTTCTTAAATTGATTTTCTAGTTCATTCAGAAGTTGTTCCATGTTACTTCCACAATAACTTTGTATCATCTGCAAACAATATGACTTCTGTGTCTTTGCAGTTACTTCAAATTAAGACATGTTAACACAAACACCTTTACCCTCACTTATCTCTCATGGCCCTGGTGCCAACTGTCTGCATTGACTTGATAATTAATCAGAGGTAGCAGGGTGTGATACAGGAACTCTACACGACACATTAGCGTATGTTTAGTGGTCACTGGGTGAACTAGGTGTGTCTCTAATTCTGAATAAGCCAGAGGGGGCCAGATGCATGTGTCTATGGGGTTTATGATGGGCGTTGGTGTGGCTCATTGGCCTTGCTATTGTTTTACAATGTAGAGGTGAAACTACCATTTGCTACCTTATAAACTCAGTAATGTTCTCTACATGATCACAAAGATCTAAATTAGATGTGTAAGTCATTGTTTGTATGTAATATTGGTTTAATTTGGCTTATTTTAAAACATTTTTATACATATCAGGTTTCAATACTCACTGAAATAATGCAGATTCCATGCAAAACATATTTAAAACTGAGCTGTATTTGCTCTGATACATTTGAAATTATAAACTATGTGTACAAATTTTCTGATAATAGAAAGTAAATCAATCATCGGTGCAAAGATCAACTTGGTTGTTTGTCTGAAACAACCAGAGCAGGAAATTAAATCAAAATCATCTAACACAGATCTAGTTGACATGAAAGCAGAACAAGCAAAACTGTTCTCAACTCACCAGTGAGAAATATCCATAAAAATCATGATATACACCAGTTTGTCCTACTGAAAACGTTAGGTCCACATGAACAGAATCAACTTTTTGGGATTTCCTTACCTGGATGATTGAGCACGCATCAAGGTATTTACAGAAGCCACAGATTCTATTGAATTCTAATATTTCTAAAATCAATGGGTTTTAAGATAAAGGGCCTAATGTTCACCCCATACCTACCATTTACTAAAAGTACAGAAAACAGAACAGATCAGAATCCTGATATCCTGTCAGCTCAGTCATTGATACTAGCTACTATTTACAATATCTGTGATATTGAACATTAACTGTTGTAAGGCTCTCCACCTTGGCTGATGTGTGAAGGAGAAAGCACACACCCACCTGTGATGAGAAACCAAACATGAGATTTCATTACACTTTTTAACACCAAATATGTTTGAGACTCAATAAAAATGACGCATGGAGAAAGTATTTTGTTTTAGCAAAGTCCTCATTTATTGGAAGAAAAATCATTACAGATTCATGTTGACTTTACAACAGTTACACCATATAAAAAGTGGACTTTATCAGTCACTGACACAAGCCTTAATCTACCCCACCAACTATGACCAAACTAATTTTTCCTTGTTTTGTAAAAGTGTAAATGACGAAGAAGTTCACTGAGTTTTATCAAACCTGCCTCTGTGTTAACTTTTAAATAACTTTACATTAAAATGAAAACATAAAAAAAATAACATTAGCGTCCAGTATATCAGAAATACCCATCTTAAGGCTTCAGAATGATAGTTGAGAAATGAAAGAGAGATGTAACAGTAGCTACAGCCATCTTTAGCTGTTAGCAAGGCTCTCCGCTTTCTCTGTAAAAACTTGCACTGTGAAGTCCAGGGTCGTTCATATTCCATGCAGTGCTTAAGACACCAGTGTTGCAATCATAATGTCCGTTGCCTGGTGGCATCGACCAGCCAAACATCTGGGGTGAGTTGTGGAGGGTCCATTGAGGTCCAGAGACAACATTGCCCACAGCATCAGGATAGTGGGCCTGATTATTTGCACCCTTTCTCATGAAGCTGATGTCCAGTTGTTCGCTGAGTGAGGACGCTCCCTGAAACTGAATCACAGACAGATGCACAGTCAGTAAAACCACAATACAGAGTTCTTGTTTTAAATTATAATCAATACGCTTCATCTAATTAAACGAATTCCCCAGATAGTGACTGAATTAAAAACAGTTCTGTTTAATAATTGGAGATACTTACATGAAGCGGGACGCCCTGATTGAGATGCTGAGAATCTGGAATCTTCCTAAACTTTCTTCTTCGGTTTTGAAACCAAGTCTTCACCTAAAGATGGAGGGAAACAGAAGAAATTTAATGAGTACAATAGACCCAACATTCAAAACGAATTCAGTTCCTTGTGTTCTAGTAACCTTGAAAAACACTCACCTGTTTGTAGGTCAGTCCTGTCAGCTCTGCCAACTCTGTCATCTCTTGTGGGTCAGGGTAAATTTTCTGATTAAAGTGATGGACAAGAATTTTTAACTGGCTGTCTGAGAACAGCCCTCGGGTCCTTCCTTTGAGCACCTTGCTGCCCTCCTGGTTTCTTGGGTAAGCAAAAACCAGTTCCTCCTCCGTGACGGAGCTGGAAACAGCTTCAGCAGCCTCAGACATGTTGTTGCTCATCTCCTTAGCGAGAGCTGCCTCAGCCCATGCTGCAAGTTCTTCCAAGGGAAGACTCCCTTGCAGGCTGCTGCCAGAAATCCACAAGTCTGTGAGGACAGAAAGACAGAGGCTAAGTAAGCACAAATATATATGGTCCACATGGGTCACCGTGGCTACTGATATGTTTTGGCACAGTTGAGTTTTTTAACAGAAAATAATACAAAAGGGATCAACTGATGAGCCTTAATCAATTTCCCACACACAATGTCACTTGATTTTACTTGCTGAATTATTAAAATGTGCCACCAGATGTTGCCAATTAGAAAGTTTAAAAAGTGACTCAAAGCCCAGATGGTCCTGAAGTGGACTCTCTGTTCAGCTGTGGAGGGAGAAATGGTGACTTCTGCCATCAGGACTTACAACACAGAGTGAAAGGGTATTTTTGCTCAAAGATGTCTTCGAGGTTAGCCAACTCTGTTCACATTAGCTCACTAGACAACAATGCTGAGTACATACCTGGAGAAAAGTGCATCCCATAATCTTCCATCTTTGAAATCCCAGTGATTAAAACAGGAAAGCTGGAGAAAGTATATCTGCTGAAAGAGCTCCAAACCAGGCAGGAAGGTGCTATGTGTTCTAAGACTGACTTAAGAGCAATTCTGGGCTTTTAAGGAGGTTTGTGGGTGTGGGCAGGAATGTGGGGGGTTGAGCTTCTTCTTTTGTGAGTTACTTTACAAAGCAGTCAGGCAGTTTCTACCAACTGGCATCATTTACATTTCTTTAAAATACTGTTTCTCAGGTCTGAAAAAAAGAAAGTGCAGTTAGAATTTTATTATTCTACACATTGTAAACCAGAGTTGTATTTAACTCCAGTAGCATCATTAGAGTGACTTAAGAACAATACTCCTGAGTCAGAAACTGTACAGTTCTGTTTTGTTTGATGAAAAATAGATAAGAAGTTTAAAAAGTCACATTTTTTTATACTCCTATGTAAGTTAGTTCCAGCAGGTAAAGGTGTGGGACTTTTATTGGCTGAATCAGTTTTGGGTTAATTCTATAGGACTAGATTGAGCTACATGAAGAGAAGAACGATTTCTTTTTTTTTTACTAAAAACTCACAGAAACCTGATATGCTGTCAGACATACAGACATACATTACATGTTATTTCTTTCGTTCTTTTTTTTTTTATCCTGATCAAGTTCTAAATGTTGTGGGACAAAGATTTGTTTGTTGCTTTATAAATTGTGTGTAGAGGTCTGAGGTCAACCAAGTCTTTAAATTTAAGAGTATTTAATGAAAAGGCTAAAAAGTGGGTTTGGTGGTTCTGTTGAAGCAGTTTTATTTACGATCGTAAGTCTGTTATTTATCATCAGTTTATTAATGATAGAATTTCTACAACTCCAACATAGTATGAGTTTTGTTTTGCTCATATCCAGTGAAATATGATTGCAGAAAAACCCTTCAATTTCTTAAATTGATTTTCTAGTTCATTCAGAAGTTGTTCCAAGTTACTTCCACAATAACTTTGTATCATCTGCAAACAATATGACTTCTGTGTCTTTGCAGTTACTTCAAATTAAGACATGTTAACACAAACACCTTTACCCTCACTTATCTCTCATGGCCCTGGTGCCAACTGTCTGCATTGACTTGATAATTAATCAGAGGTAGCAGGGTGTGATACAGGAACTCTACACGACACATTAGCGTATGTTTAGTGGTCACTGGGTGAACTAGGTGTGTCTCTAATTCTGAATAAGCCAGAGGGGGCCAGATGCATGTGTCTATGGGGTTTATGATGGGCGTTGGTGTGGCTCATTGGCCTTGCTATTGTTTTACAATGTAGAGGTGAAACTACCATTTGCTACCTTATAAACTCAGTAATGTTCTCTACATGATCACAAAGATCTAAATTAGAGGTGTAAGTCATTGTTTGTATGTAATATTGGTTTAATTTGGCTTATTTTAAAACATTTTTATACATATCAGGTTTCAATACTCACTGAAATAATGCAGATTCCATGCAAAACATATTTAAAACTGAGCTGTATTTGCTCTGATACATTTGGAATTATAAACTATGTGTACAAATTTTCTGATAATAGAAAGTAAATTAATCATCGGTGCAAAGATCAACTTGGTTGTTTGTCTGAAACAACCAGAGCAGGAAGTTAAATCAAAATCATCTAACACAGATCTAGTTGACATGAAAGCAGAACAAGCAAAACTGTTCTCAACTCACCAGTGAGAAATATCCATAAAAATCATGATATACACCAGTTTGTCCTACTGAAAACGTTAGGTCCAGATGAACAGAATCAACTTTTTGGGATTTCCTTACCTGGATGATTGAGCACGCATCAAGGTATTTACAGAAGCCACAGATTCTATTGAATTCTAATATTTCTAAAATCAATGGGTTTTAAGATAAAGGGCCTAATGTTCACCCCATACCTACCATTTACTAAAAGTACAGAAAACAGAACAGATCAGAATCCTGATATCCTGTCAGCTCAGTCATTGATACTAGCTACTATTTACAATATCTGTGATATTGAACATTAACTGTTGTAAGGCTCTCCACCTTGGCTGATGTGTGAAGGAGAAAGCACACACCCACCTGTGATGAGAAACCAAACATGAGATTTCATTACACTTTTTAACACCAAATATGTTTGAGACTCAATAAAAATGACGCATGGAGAAAGTATTTTGTTTTAGCAAAGTCCTCATTTATTGGAAGAAAAATCATTACAGATTCATGTTGACTTTACAACAGTTACACCATATAAAAAGTGGACTTTATCAGTCACTGACACAAGCCTTAATCTACCCCACCAACTATGACCAAACTAATTTTTCCTTGTTTTGTAAAAGTGTAAATGACGAAGAAGTTCACTGAGTTTTATCAAACCTGCCTCTGTGTTAACTTTTAAATAACTTTACATTAAAATGAAATCATAAAAAAATAACATTAGCGTCCAGTATATCAGAAATACCCATCTTAAGGCTTCAGAATGATAGTTGAGAAATGAAAGAGAGATGTAACAGTAGCTACAGCCATCTTTAGCTGTTAGCAAGGCTCTCCGCTTTCTCTGTAAAAACTTGCACTGTGAAGTCCAGGGTCGTTCATATTCCATGCAGTGCTTAAGACACCAGTGTTGCAATCATAATGTCCGTTGCCTGGTGGCATCGACCAGCCAAACATCTGGGGTGAGTTGTGGAGGGTCCATTGAGGTCCAGAGACAACATTGCCCACAGCATCAGGATAGTGGGCCTGATTATTTGCACCCTTTCTCATGAAGCTGATGTCCAGTTGTTCGCTGAGTGAGGATGCTCCCTGAAACTGAATCACAGACAGATGCACAGTCAGTAAAACCACAATACAGAGTTCTTGTTTTAAATTATAATCAATACGCTTCATCTAATTAAACGAATTCCCCAGATAGTGACTGAATTAAAAACAGTTCTGTTTAATAATTGGAGATACTTACATGAAGCGGGACGCCCTGATTGAGATGCTGAGAATCTGGAATCTTCCTAACCTTTCTTCTTCGGTTTTGAAACCAAGTCTTCACCTAAAGATGGAGGGAAACAGAAGAAATTTAATGAGTACAATAGACCCAACATTCAAAACGAATTCAGTTCCTTGTGTTCTAGTAACCTTGAAAAACACTCACCTGTTTGTAGGTCAGTCCTGTCAGCTCTGCCAACTCTGTCATCTCTTGTGGGTCAGGGTAAATTTTCTGATTAAAGTGATGGACAAGAGTTTTTAACTGGCTGTCTGAGAAGAGCCCTCGGGTCCTTCCTTTGAGCACCTTAGCCTTTTCTTCCATCACACACATAGTACTTGTGACAGTGTTGCTGCCCTCCTGGTTTCTTGGGTAAGCAAAAACCAGTTCCTCCTCCGTGACGGAGCTGGAAACAGCTTCAGCAGTCTCAGACATGTTGTTGCTCATCTCCTTAGCGAGAGCTGCCTCAGCCCATGCTGCAAGTTCTTCCAAGGGAAGACTCCCTTGCAGGCTGCTGCCAGAAATCCACAAGTCTGTGAGGACAGAAAGACAGAGGCTAAGTAAGCACAAATATATATGGTCCACATGGGTCACCGTGGCTACTGATATGTTTTGGCACAGTTGAGTTTTTCAACAGAAAATAATGCAAAAGGAATCAACTGATGAGCCTTAATCAATTTCCCACACACAATGTCACTTGATTTTACTTGCTGAATATTAAAATGTGCCACCAGATATTGCCAATTAGAAAGTTTAAAAAGTGACTCAAAGCCCAGATGGTCCTGAAGTGGACTCTCTGTTCAGCTGTGGAGGGAGAAATGATGACTTCTGCCATCAGGACTTACAACACAGAGTGAAAGAACATTTTTGCTCAAAGTTGTCTTAGAGGTTAACCAACTCTGTTCATATTAGCTCACCAGACAACAATGCTGAGTACATACCTGGAGAAAAGTGCATCCCATAATCTTCCATCTTTGAAATCCCAGTGATTAAAGCAGGAAAGCTGGAATAAGTATCTCTGCTGAAAGAGCTCCAAACCAGGCAGGAAGGTGCTATGTGTTCTAAGACTGACTTAAGAGCAATTCTGGGCTTTTAAGGAGGTTTGTGGGTGTGGGCAGGAATGTGGGGGGTTGAGCTTCTTCTTTTGTGAGTTACTTTACAAAGCAGTCAGGCAGTTTCTACCAACTGGCATCATTTACATTTCTTTAAAATACTGTTTCTCAGGTCTGAAAAAAAGAAAGTGCAGTTAGAATTTTATTATTCTACACATTGTAAACCAGAGTTGTATTTAACTCCAGTAGCATCATTAGAGTGACTTAAGAACAATACTCCTGAGTCAGAAACTGTACAGTTCTGTTTTGTTTGATGAAAAATAGATAAGAAGTTTAAAAAGTCACATTTTTTATACTCCTATGTAAGTTAGTTCCAGCAGGTAAAGGTGTGGGACTTTTATTGGCTGAATCAGTTTTGGGTTAATTCTATAGGACTAGATTGAGCTACATGAAGAGAAGAACGATTTCTTTTTTTTTTACTAAAAACTCACAGAAACCTGATATGCTGTCAGACATACAGACATACATTACATGTTATTTCTTTCGTTCTCTTTTTTTTATCCTGATCAAGTTCTAAATGTTGTGGGACAAAGATTTGTTTGTTGCTTTATAAATTGTGTGTAGAGGTCTGAGGTCAACCAAGTCTTTAAATTTAAGAGTATTTAATGAAAAGGCTAAAAAGTGGGTTTGGTGGTTCTGTTGAAGCAGTTTTATTTACGATCGTAAGTCTGTTATTTATCATCAGTTTATTAATGATAGAATTTCTACAACTCCAACATAGTATGAGTTTTGTTTTGCTCATATCCAGTGAAATATGATTGCAGAAAAACTCTTCAATTTCTTAAATTGATTTTCTAGTTCATTCAGAAGTTGTTCCATGTTACTTCCACAATAACTTTGTATCATCTGCAAACAATATGACTTCTGTGTCTTTGCAGTTACTTCAAATTAAGACATGTTAACACAAACACCTTTACCCTCACTTATCTCTCATGGCCCTGGTGCCAACTGTCTGCATTGACTTGATAATTAATCAGAGGTAGCAGGGTGTGATACAGGAACTCTACACGACACATTAGCGTATGTTTAGTGGTCACTGGGTGAACTAGGTGTGTCTCTAATTCTGAATAAGCCAGAGGGGGCCAGATGCATGTGTCTATGGGGTTTATGATGGGCGTTGGTGTGGCTCATTGGCCTTGCTATTGTTTTACAATGTAGAGGTGAAACTACCATTTGCTACCTTATAAACTCAGTAATGTTCTCTACATGATCACAAAGATCTAAATTAGAGGTGTAAGTCATTGTTTGTATGTAATATTGGTTTAATTTGGCTTATTTTAAAACATTTTTATACATATCAGGTTTCAATACTCACTGAAATAATGCAGATTCCATGCAAAACATATTTAAAACTGAGCTGTATTTGCTCTGATACATTTGGAATTATAAACTATGTGTACAAATTTTCTGATAATAGAAAGTAAATTAATCATCGGTGCAAAGATCAACTTGGTTGTTTGTCTGAAACAACCAGAGCAGGAAGTTAAATCAAAATCATCTAACACAGATCTAGTTGACATGAAAGCAGAACAAGCAAAACTGTTCTCAACTCACCAGTGAGAAATATCCATAAAAATCATGATATACACCAGTTTGTCCTACTGAAAACGTTAGGTCCAGATGAACAGAATCAACTTTTTGGGATTTCCTTACCTGGATGATTGAGCACGCATCAAGGTATTTACAGAAGCCACAGATTCTATTGAATTCTAATATTTCTAAAATCAATGGGTTTTAAGATAAAGGGCCTAATGTTCACCCCATACCTACCATTTACTAAAAGTACAGAAAACAGAACAGATCAGAATCCTGATATCCTGTCAGCTCAGTCATTGATACTAGCTACTATTTACAATATCTGTGATATTGAACATTAACTGTTGTAAGGCTCTCCACCTTGGCTGATGTGTGAAGGAGAAAGCACACACCCACCTGTGATGAGAAACCAAACATGAGATTTCATTACACTTTTTAACACCAAATATGTTTGAGACTCAATAAAAATGACGCATGGAGAAAGTATTTTGTTTTAGCAAAGTCCTCATTTATTGGAAGAAAAATCATTACAGATTCATGTTGACTTTACAACAGTTACACCATATAAAAAGTGGACTTTATCAGTCACTGACACAAGCCTTAATCTACCCCACCAACTATGACCAAACTAATTTTTCCTTGTTTTGTAAAAGTGTAAATGACGAAGAAGTTCACTGAGTTTTATCAAACCTGCCTCTGTGTTAACTTTTAAATAACTTTACATTAAAATGAAATCATAAAAAAATAACATTAGCGTCCAGTATATCAGAAATACCCATCTTAAGGCTTCAGAATGATAGTTGAGAAATGAAAGAGAGATGTAACAGTAGCTACAGCCATCTTTAGCTGTTAGCAAGGCTCTCCGCTTTCTCTGTAAAAACTTGCACTGTGAAGTCCAGGGTCGTTCATATTCCATGCAGTGCTTAAGACACCAGTGTTGCAATCATAATGTCCGTTGCCTGGTGGCATCGACCAGCCAAACATCTGGGGTGAGTTGTGGAGGGTCCATTGAGGTCCAGAGACAACATTGCCCACAGCATCAGGATAGTGGGCCTGATTATTTGCACCCTTTCTCATGAAGCTGATGTCCAGTTGTTCGCTGAGTGAGGATGCTCCCTGAAACTGAATCACAGACAGATGCACAGTCAGTAAAACCACAATACAGAGTTCTTGTTTTAAATTATAATCAATACGCTTCATCTAATTAAACGAATTCCCCAGATAGTGACTGAATTAAAAACAGTTCTGTTTAATAATTGGAGATACTTACATGAAGCGGGACGCCCTGATTGAGATGCTGAGAATCTGGAATCTTCCTAAACTTTCTTCTTCGGTTTTGAAACCAAGTCTTCACCTAAAGATGGAGGGAAACAGAAGAAATTTAATGAGTACAATAGACCCAACATTCAAAACGAATTCAGTTCCTTGTGTTCTAGTAACCTTGAAAAACACTCACCTGTTTGTAGGTCAGTCCTGTCAGCTCTGCCAACTCTGTCATCTCTTGTGGGTCAGGGTAAATTTTCTGATTAAAGTGATGGACAAGAATTTTTAACTGGCTGTCTGAGAACAGCCCTCGGGTCCTTCCTTTGAGCACCTTGCTGCCCTCCTGGTTTCTTGGGTAAGCAAAAACCAGTTCCTCCTCCGTGACGGAGCTGGAAACAGCTTCAGCAGCCTCAGACATGTTGTTGCTCATCTCCTTAGCGAGAGCTGCCTCAGCCCATGCTGCAAGTTCTTCCAAGGGAAGACTCCCTTGCAGGCTGCTGCCAGAAATCCACAAGTCTGTGAGGACAGAAAGACAGAGGCTAAGTAAGCACAAATATATATGGTCCACATGGGTCACCGTGGCTACTGATATGTTTTGGCACAGTTGAGTTTTTTAACAGAAAATAATACAAAAGGGATCAACTGATGAGCCTTAATCAATTTCCCACACACAATGTCACTTGATTTTACTTGCTGAATTATTAAAATGTGCCACCAGATGTTGCCAATTAGAAAGTTTAAAAAGTGACTCAAAGCCCAGATGGTCCTGAAGTGGACTCTCTGTTCAGCTGTGGAGGGAGAAATGGTGACTTCTGCCATCAGGACTTACAACACAGAGTGAAAGGGTATTTTTGCTCAAAGATGTCTTCGAGGTTAGCCAACTCTGTTCACATTAGCTCACTAGACAACAATGCTGAGTACATACCTGGAGAAAAGTGCATCCCATAATCTTCCATCTTTGAAATCCCAGTGATTAAAACAGGAAAGCTGGAGAAAGTATATCTGCTGAAAGAGCTCCAAACCAGGCAGGAAGGTGCTATGTGTTCTAAGACTGACTTAAGAGCAATTCTGGGCTTTTAAGGAGGTTTGTGGGTGTGGGCAGGAATGTGGGGGGTTGAGCTTCTTCTTTTGTGAGTTACTTTACAAAGCAGTCAGGCAGTTTCTACCAACTGGCATCATTTACATTTCTTTAAAATACTGTTTCTCAGGTCTGAAAAAAAGAAAGTGCAGTTAGAATTTTATTATTCTACACATTGTAAACCAGAGTTGTATTTAACTCCAGTAGCATCATTAGAGTGACTTAAGAACAATACTCCTGAGTCAGAAACTGTACAGTTCTGTTTTGTTTGATGAAAAATAGATAAGAAGTTTAAAAAGTCACATTTTTTTATACTCCTATGTAAGTTAGTTCCAGCAGGTAAAGGTGTGGGACTTTTATTGGCTGAATCAGTTTTGGGTTAATTCTATAGGACTAGATTGAGCTACATGAAGAGGAGAACGATTTCTTTTTTTTTACTAAAAACTCACAGAAACCTGATATGCTGTCAGACATACAGACATACATTACATGTTATTTCTTTCGTTCTCTTTTTTTTATCCTGATCAAGTTCTAAATGTTGTGGGACAAAGATTTGTTTGTTGCTTTATAAATTGTGTGTAGAGGTCTGAGGTCAACCAAGTCTTTACATTTAAGAGTATTTAATAAAAAGGCTAAAAAGTGGATTTGGTGGTTCTGTTGAAGCAGTTTTATTTATGATCCTAAGTCTGTTATTTATCATCAGTTTATTAATGATAGAATTTCTACAACTCCAACATAGTATGAGTTTTGCTTTGCTCATATCCAGTGAAATATGATTGCAGAAAAACCCTTCAATTTCTTAAATTGATTTTCTAGTTCATTCAGAAGTTGTTCCAAGTTACTTCCACAATAACTTTGTATCGTCTGCAAACAATATGACTTCTGTGTCTTTGCAGTTACTTCAAATTAAGACATGTCAATACAAACACCTTTACCCTCACTTATCTCTCATGGCCCTGGTGCCAACTGTCTGCATTGACTTGATAATTAATCAGAGGTAGCAGGGTGTGATACAGGAACTCTAAAAGACACATTAGCGTATGTTTAGTGGTCACTGGGTGAACTAGGTGCGTCTCTAATTCTGAATAAGCCAGAGGGGGCCAGATGCATGTGTCTATGGGGTTTATGATGGGCGTTGGTGTGGCTCATTGGCCTTGCTATTGTTTTACAATGTAGAGGTGAAACTACCATTTGCTACCTTATAAACTCAGTAATGTTCTCTACATGATCACAAAGATCTAAATTAGATGTGTAAGTCATTGTTTGTATGTAATATTGGTTTAATTTGGCTTATTTTAAAACATTTTTATACATATCAGGTTTCAATACTCACTGAAATAATGCAGATTCCATGCAAAACATATTTAAAACTGAGCTGTATTTGCTCTGATACATTTGAAATTATAAACTATGTGTACAAATTTTCTGATAATAGAAAGTAAATTAATCATCGGTGCAAAGATCAACTTGGTTGCCTTTTCTGAAACAACCAGAGCAGGAAGTTAAATCAAAATCATCTAACACAGATCTAGTTGACATGAAAGCAGAACAAGCAAAACTGTTCTCAACTCACCAGTGAGAAATATCCATAAAAATCATGATATACACCAGTTTGTCCTACTGAAAACGTTAGGTCCAGATGAACAGAATCAACTTTTTGGGATTTCCTTACCTGGATGATTGAGCACGCATCAAGGTATTTACAGAAGCCACAGATTCTATTGAATTCTAATATTTCTAAAATCAATGGGTTTTAAGATAAAGGGCCTAATGTTCACCCCATACCTACCATTTACTAAAAGTACAGAAAACAGAACAGAACAGAATCCTGATATCCTGTCAGCTCAGTCATTGATACTAGCTACTATTTACAATATCTGTGATATTGAACATTAACTGTTGTAAGGCTCTCCACCTTGGCTGATGTGTGAAGGAGAAAGCACACACCCACCTGTGATGAGAAACCAAACATGAGATTTCATTACACTTTTTAACACCAAATATGTTTGAGACTCAATAAAAATGACGCATGGAGAAAGTATTTTGTTTTAGCAAAGTCCTCATTTATTGGAAGAAAAATCATTACAGATTCATGTTGACTTTACAACAGTTACACCATATAAAAAGTGGACTTTATCAATCACTCACACAAGCCTTAATCTACCCCACCAACTATGACCAAACTAATTTTTCCTTGTTTTGTAAAAGTGTAAATGACGAAGAAGTTCACTGAGTTTTATCAAACCTGCCTCTGTGTTAACTTTTAAATAACTTTACATTAAAATGAAAACATAAAAAAAAATAACATTAGCGTCCAGTATATCAGAAATACCCATCTTAAGGCTTCAGAATGATAGTTGAGAAATGAAAGAGAGATGTAACAGTAGCTACAGCCATCTTTAGCTGTTAGCAAGGCTCTCCGCTTTCTCTGTAAAAACTTGCACTGTGAAGTCCAGGGTCGTTCATATTCCATGCAGTGCTTAAGACACCAGTGTTGCAATCATAATGTCCGTTGCCTGGTGGCATCGACCAGCCAAACATCTGGGGTGAGTTGTGGAGGGTCCATTGAGGTCCAGAGACAACATTGCCCACAGCATCAGGATAGTGGGCCTGATTATTTGCACCCTTTCTCATGAAGCTGATGTCCAGTTGTTCGCTGAGTGAGGACGCTCCCTGAAACTGAATCACAGACAGATGCACAGTCAGTAAAACCACAATACAGAGTTCTTGTTTTAAATTATAATCAATACGCTTCATCTAATTAAATGAATTCCCCAGGTAGTGACTGAATTAAAAACAGTTCTGTTTAATAATTGGAGATACTTACATGAAGCGGGACGCCCTGATTGAGATGCTGAGAATCTGAAATCCTCCTAAACTTTCTTCTTCGGTTTTGAAACCAAGTCTTCACCTAAAGATGGAGGGAAACAGAAGAAATTTAATGAGTACAATAGACCCAACATTCAAAACGAATTCAGTTCCTTATGTTCTAGTAACCTTGAAAAACACTCACCTGTTTGTAGGTCAGTCCTGTCAGCTCTGCCAACTCTGTCATCTCTTGTGGGTCAGGGTCAATTTTCTGATTAAAGTGATGGACCAGAGTTTTTAACTGGCTGTCTGAGAACAGCCCTCGGGTCCTTCCTTTGAGCACCTTGGCCTTTTCTTCCTTCACACACGTAGTACTTGTGACAGTGTTGCTGCCCTCTTGGTTTCTTGGGGAAGCAAAAACCAGTTCCTCCTCCGTGACGGAGCTGGAAACAGCTTCAGCATCGTGTTGATACATGCTCAGTCATCAGGTAAGTAAATCCCTAAAGGTTGATTCAGTTCACCTGGATGTAATGTTTTCAATGGAAGAAATGTTTTGTCACTCAAACGAGTGACTTCTTCAGTCTGAGACCTTTTGGGATTTAAGACTTATCAATTTAACTTTTGTTTATTATTTCTATTAGAAAGTCAGTCGTGCCAAAACATATCAGTAACTGACCCATGTGGACCATATAGACGTGTGCTTACTTGTCCTATTGTGTCTTTACCCTCACAGACTTGTGGAGATACAGTGGGGCAAAAAAGTATTTAGTCGGCCACCGATTGTGCACGTTCCCCCACTTAAAATGATGACAGAGGTCAGTAATTTGCACCAGAGGTACACTTCAACTGTGAGAGACAGAATGTGAAAAAAAAAATCCATGAATTCACATGGTAGGATTTGTAAAGAATTTATTCGTAAATTAGGGTGGAAAATAAGTATTTGGTCACCTCAAACAAGGAAAATCTCTGGCTCTCACAGACCTGTAACGTCTGCTGTAAGAAGCTTTTCTGTCCCCCACTCGTTACCTGTATGAATGGCACCTGTTTGAACTCATCATCTGTATAAAAGACACCTGTCCACAGCCTCAAACAGTCAGACTCCAAACTCCGCCATGGCCAAGACCAAAGAGCTTTCGAAGGACACTAGGAAAAGTATTGTAGACCTGCACCAGACTGGGAAGAGTGAATCTACAATAGGCAAGCAGCTTGGTGTGAAAAAATCAACTGTGGGAGCAATCATCAGAAAATGGAAGACATACAAGACCACTGATAATCTCCCTCGATCTGGGGCTCCACGCAAGATCTCATCCCGTGGGGTCAAAATGATCATGAGAATGGTGAGCAAAGATCCCAGAACCACACGGGGGGACCTGGTGAATGACCTGCAGAGAGCTGGGACCAAAGTAACAAAGGTCACCATCAGTAACACACTACAACGGCAGGGAATCAAATCCCGCAGTGCCAGACGTGTTCCGCTGCTGAAGCCAGTGCATGTCCAGGCCCGTCTGAAGTTTGCCAGAGAGCACATGGATGATACAGCAGAGGATTGGGAGAATGTCATGTGGTCAGATGAAACCAAAGTAGAACTTTTTGGTATAAACTCAACTCGTGGTGTTTGGAGGAAGAAGAATACTGAGTTGCATCCCAAGAACACCATACCTACTGTGAAGCATGGGGGTGGAAACATCATGCTATGGGGCTGTTTTTCTGCCAAGGGGACAGGACGACTGATCCGTGTTAAGGACAGAATGAATGGGGCCATGTATCGTGAGATTTTGAGCCAAAACCTCCTTCCATCAGTGAGAACTTTGAAGATGAAACGAGGCTGGGTCTTCCAACATGACAATGATCCAAAACACACCGCCCGGGCAACAAAGGAGTGGCTCCGTAAGAAGCATTTGAAAGTCCTGGAGTGGCCTAGCCAGTCTCCAGACCTCAACCCCATAGAAAATCTGTGGCGGGAGTTGAAAGTCCGTGTTGCTCGGCGACAGCCCCAAAACATCACTGCTCTCGAGAAGATCTGCATGGAGGAATGGGCCAAAATACCAGCTACTATGTGTGCAAACCTGGTAAAGACCTATAGTAAACGTTTGACCTCTGTTATTGCCAACAAAGGTTATGTTACAAAGTATTGAGTTGTATTTTTGTTATTGACCAAATACTTATTTTCCACCCTGATTTACGAATAAATTCTTTACAAATCCTACCATGTGGATTCATGGATTTTTTTTTTTTTTTTTTTTTTTTTTCACATTCTGTCTCTCACAGTTGAAGTGTACCTCTGGTGCAAATTACTGACCTCTGTCATCATTTTAGGTGGGGGAACTTGCACAATCGGTGGCTGACTAAATACTTTTTTGCCCCACTGTATGTCAGCGGCCCTGAAGGGAGTCTTTCCTTGGAAGAACTCGCTACATGGGCGGAGAGTGCTCTACAAATGGAGATGATCAACAAAACTACTGATACCTCGGAGGCTGTTTCCATCTCAGTCTCAGAGCAGAAACAAGATTTTGCTGTCCCAAGAAGCCAGGATGGCAACATCACTGCCACTCTGCACCATCCCAGCACTGCTCCAGAGAAACCTAAAGGAAAGGCCCGGGTGGTGTTCACAGAGAGACAGTTGATTATTCTTGTCCATCACTTTAATGCGAAACATTACTATGAGCCAAGGGAGATTAAACAGCTGGCAGAGATGACAGGACTGACCTACAGACAGGTGAGTGTTTTTCAACTTGTTAGAATCTAAGAAATTGAACTTTGGGTCCATTGTACTCATGAAATGTTTTCTGTTTTCTTCCATGTTTAGGTAAAAACTTGGTTTCAAAACAGACGGAGTAAGTTTAGGAGGAGGTCACATTCTCAGCATGTGAATCAGGGCGTCCCACTTCATGTAAGTATCTCCTATTATTGAAAAGCCCTGTTTCTGATTCTGTCATTATCTGGGGAATTGATTGTATTTAATGAAATGTAACGTCAATAATTTAAAAGAAGTATTCTGGTTTTACTGACAGTGTATCTGTGATTCAGTTTCAGGGAGAGGGACAGCCCCCACTCGGGGAGTCGTATACTCAGCACCTGGAGGTAAACTCAATCACAAATGGTGCAAATTATCAGGGCCCCTATCATCATCCTGTGGACAATTTTGCAGCTGGACCTCAATGGACATTCCCCACCTCGCCCCGGATGTTTGGCTGGTCAATGCCACCAGGCAACGTCAATAAAGGAGGCTGGAAGTATGACTAAACACTAAAGTTCATCTAAAGAATCTGGACCTGGATCAAAGATTTTCCCAGGAATACCTCAAATAACATCCCTAGCTCAAAGCCATAGCTTTGAATACTTCATCTTAAAAAACCCGAAATGATACATTGAAAAGTTTCTGCCTCTGTGATTATCTTCCTAAGACTCTAAATGTTGGGTTTGCTTTTAATTATTCACAAGTCTGATGTTTGGAGTAAAGCCTCCAAAAAGCATTTTATTGTCACCTTTTCTACTCTCTGCCCTATGAAACTGAAGTCTTGAAATGAAACATGCAATGTTATTAAATCTTCCCCTTACTGAACACCTGAAGTCAGCTCAATTAAAGTGTAGGATGCTGCTGATGGACATGTATGTTTGTATCAGGGCTGTGTTGGGATCTGTCAGGGGATGTTACGGATGGGGCATGGTGGCTGGAGGTTGCCAGGTTCTTGCTCACAATCCCACCGATGATCATGACTGGGAAGCGTACCAGCAACCAGGCACCTTGCAGCAGGAGCACGGTGGTGTCCAGCAGAGCCTGAGTGGAGCTGTCTTAACAGAGGAGCTGCAGGAATGAAACATCAAGTTAATAAATGAGCAGCACTGAGTCTAATAATCCATGTAATGTTGCCTTTGAGAGTTTCTGAAAAGCATTATGCCATGAGGTGTTTTTCAATCTCCTGAATGTGAGCAAAGAAATTCAAAGTGAATACAGATTAATGAATAAATCATTAACTGAATGAACGTGGATTGATATTGTACATTCAGCTATTAGATGATGATAACACCAGAGGTGCCCAACCCAATCTAACACTGTATATCTGAAACTATGACAGGCACGAAGTCATTCATGCCTGCTCAAATACTTTGAGTTTATCATCTAAATGTTACAAACAAACTTGGTGTGTTCGATTACAGTGCCGTCAACCTCTGAAGAAATTACAGCCAGAATTCCTGCTGATGATGTCACATTTTCAAGAAATGTTATAAAGAACATGGCAACTTTATTAGTCACACTTTGGTAGCACCAGGTTGGATCTTCTTTTGCCTTCAGATCTTCTTTGAGTCATGATTTACATTCAACAACAAGCTTAAAACACTCCTCAGACATTTTCGTCCTCGTTGACATGACAACATGGCACAGTTGCTGCAAATTAGATGGCTGCACATCAATCATGTGAAACTTCTGTTACACCACATCCTAAAGCTGCACCATTGTATTTGAGTTCAGTGAAGTCTATGGGCTCAAATTGTGGTCATAAATATTTTGTACTTGTAAACCAGTTTTGTACTTGGCACACACAAATTCATTTTAAACATACAAAATTGATTTACAAGTACAAAATATTTATGACCACAATTTGAGCCATAGAAGTCCTTGTGATGTTGAAGAAACCAGCTCCAGATGGTCAGAGCTTTGTGACATGACTTATCCTTCTTGAAGCATTCAGCAGAAGATGGCATACAGTCAGTTCTGACCTTTCAAATGTTACATCAGAAATTGAAACTCATCACACCAGAAAACATCTCTCCAATCTTCTGTTGTCCAACTTTCCAAGTTTTTTTGACCTGTAGCTCGAGTTTCCTGTATTTAGCTGACATGAGTGGTACTTGGTGTGGTCTTCTGCTGCATCTTGCTGATGTGCATTCAAAGATGCTCTTCTGCACACCTCAGTTGTAAAAGTAGTAATTGTAGTTTCTGTTGTCTTCTTTCAATTTAAAGCAGTCTATCATTCTCCTTCAGGGATTCTAAAGGCCCTAAATGTTCTCTCAAGATCGCACTTTGAATGTTGTTTATTGGCAAAAGAAGAGACTCACTTATATTTATCAGACTGAGACCTGGCTGCCATGGATTCATGAGTGGGCTGGCTCTCACAGGAAAACACCAAGATGGCAAATGTGACTATGGCAGCACCAATACAGTCAGAAAAATCCTGAGTGCAAAAAGTATTTCCATCAATGAAGAAAGTTGTTCAGAGAGCTTGGATCAGCTGGAGAAACTGTGTTCAACATGCACACACTTCTGAACCTGCACTGCTGCACTAAAACAAAGACAGTTACAATATCTACACAGTGCTAGTCTATATAAGACAATGGAGGGATCTGAGGCTGACTTTGTGCTTCTAGCTTGAGTCCAGCCTTTTTAATCAGAAGAAGACTGACTTGGGAAATAATGAACAGTAGTTGGCAGTAACACACCAGTGATGCATCTAGCCTGCCAAACCCAAAGAAGAAGAACATGGCAGCAAGATTTCTGAAAGATTCACTCACTTTTCAACAATCCCACCAAATCTTGTAGATCATGATTGTAAGAGGCCTGTCTGAACTTAATATACAGATTTCATGCTGTAGTTAACTGTGTGATTTCTGATGGTTATGTTTAAGAGGTTTGTATTGAAAGTATTTTGTGATAGTTTATGGTGGGTTATGTGATTTGGGCGGTATTGATTGCTTATTTTAGGCACCTGTTCATGCAGTGTCAGTTGGAGCAGAGAGGATTGCTGAGTTTTTGGTTCTCTTGCGTGCTTTGCTTTAGATTTGTTTCTCTTAGTTTTCTTCTTTTATTTATAAAGATTTAAAGTTTCTTTCTGTCTCAGTGAGTCACTGTTTTTGGAGAAGGCGGCACACAAGTATTCAGGCTCACTCTCAGCTCCTCAGCAGCCTTTTCATTTGATCCTGAAGTTGCTGAAATTTGCCAACAAAAATCCATCTATGGAAGAATCTCTACATGGAGCATGGCATTAAGGATGGAGAGGATAAAAGTCAGCAGACATGGATCCAGACACGGAGGTAGGCCCTTACTGTTAAATGATTGCTAAATGACATTAGAAGCTTCATTTACTGGTGGATGTGCACAATAAGCTGCCCTGTTAATTGAAAAGATTTGGCATGCATAGCCTGTAGGGGTGCAACGATACACAAAATTCACGGTTCGGTTCGGTTCGATACTTTGGTGTCACGGTTCGATATTTTTTCGATACAAAAAAAATGTTCATGCCTTTTTAATTTGTCATTTATTAAAATTATAAATATATATTTTAACTCAAAAGTACAGTTTTTAAATTTAACCCTAACCCTTGTGCGTGTTTTTTATTTTGACAGCGAATGCGCACCTGCGGACCACTTATGTGCACCCCTGGTTATTTAGCTCGTCATATTGCAGCCACAGAAATTCTTTTGTCCATGAAACCATAAAGCTGCACTTTCTTTTTGCCTTATAGTCTGATTTGTCATAACTTCTCCGTTTTGTGGTAAGCTTTTCTTTGGCTGTCACTTCTTCACCCTGACCTGTCTTATTTGGCTCAGCAGAACTAAAATATATATCTGTCTGTGAAGGTTCTCAGTCATCCAGGTCATCGTAGTCAAATATATATCCTGCTGCTTTTACACACGCACTCACATAAGCTCAGCGATTCTCTGCACGATCAACCTCTCACATGTTTAAGCTTGCTGCGGGAGATTTCACTTGTCATGTTTGCATAGTAAGCTAACAATTAATAAGACTATGTCAGAGGAATTGGTGCACAAATTATCATCACTCACAGATCAGTGCTGTCGCTCTCTATACACAGTTCACGCAATTGCAAAGTGAAAGCAAAAAAACAAGCGCAAATTCAAACGCGATTGCAATATGTCACATATTGACAGTGGCTCATCGATGCCAATGACATAATTACCCAGCTACATTTCTGAAAGAATGCAAAAGCATTGACATATATTTTTCCTTCCTACAATAGCCCGATGGGCAGGGCAGAGATAGATTTTGGTAAACCGACTGGAAAAAAATCGCTAGCCCCGGGACGTCGGGCTAGCGATATTGCGAGCCCTGTATCTGATTGAGGAATCACTCATCTTTGTAAAAGAGAGTTTATTACAGAGAAATGGCTCTTTCCAAAATAAAAGCTATACTACACGCTTCTTCTGGGCTATATTCTCAGCAGCATATTAAACATATCAGGTCCCCATAAGGAGAATCATGTGCTAACAGCTGTCTAAATGACTCAGCTAAAGTTAGTAGCATGCTTGCTTGTTTTTTTTCTGCTTCCACTTGTCTTTGCACTAGGATGATGTCGGCGTAAATGTGCAGTCATATTCGTTGTGTTCCCACTAGTGCTTTCAGGTTAATCTCGTTGAAATGACCTTAACGCCACAACACGGCAAATCTCCGTTAACGAGCTACCGCCGATCGCCCCGTGCATGGGGCTAGACGGCCAACACGTTAACGAGCTAACTGCGCTAACACACTAGTTCCCACCCATGTAATTGAGCATTGCGTGGCACATCCAACATACTGTTTTACTTTAGTCCATGACTCGCTTACCTTCAGGGTCATACGTCACATGAAAACCAAAATAATTCCAAACGCCATATCTGAATGAGGGTGGAGGAGGTCCATGTTACATGGAGAGCTTAACTTCTGTCTCGCTAGCTTGCCCTGCGCTCTTCCTTCTGACGATGCTGTCTGTGTTGAGCGCTCAGTGAATCTGCGTTCGACTACTCCGCCTAGGCTGCACTGTCGAGCCTAGGCGGTGTAGTCGAACGCAGATTCACTGAGCGCTCAACACAGACAGCATCGTCAGAAGGAAAGTTGATAAAATAAATTACAAATTTTGTATTGTTCGATACATATGCGTACCGAACCGAAAGCACTGTATCGAACGGTTCAATATCGATACGAATATCGTTGCACCCCTAATAGCCTGTTTGGGGCTGTTTGTCTGCAGGATTGTTTGCTGCTGATTGCTGAGAGTTGAATGTGCGTCGGCACAGATGATGGTGTTTGTACTGAAATCTTGACACTGCTTTCTCCCTCCACAATTGAACAGGGAGTACACTTCAGTCCAGTTTGAAGAAACTGGTTTATGCTGTTGGGAAGCATGAATCAGATGGTTGGGTGTAGAGCATCTGTTTAAATCTCTTTGGCACATTTCAACATCAATCTGGTATAGATCCAGTCAGATGAAGATCTTGCACATTGCACTCACTCTGGCCTCAGTTAAAAAGGCCCTCAGCAGTGAATGGTTTGGTCAAGAAGGTGTTGAGATTGACCTACATGCCTTTAAAAGAGCTTCAGCTCTCCCTACATGAACGTGGCAGAAACTCTTGGAACATTACACTGTCTTGAATTAAAGGTGGATGTTGGTTAGTTAACAGTTTGATTTTGGTCCTTTTCTCTCAGTTGAATTGATAAACTGCTTTTGTCTTAAAATCTACTACTCGTTGTCAGTTTCTTTGTCTCTCTCCACGGCATCTGACAAAGAGATGCTCTACAGTAGGGGTAGGGAACTCCAGGCCTCAAGAGCTGGTTTCCTGCAGATTTTAGATGTGTCCTTGATCCAACAAGGCTGAAATAAATGGCTAAATTAGCTGCTCAACATGTCTTGAAGTTCTCCAGAGGCTGGTAATGACCTAATCATTTGATTCAGGTGTGGTGAACCAGGATGAGATCTAAAACCTGCAGGACACTGGCTTTGGAGGACTAAGGTTCCCTACCCCTGCTCTACAGCCACAGACTCTGGTCAGGAGAAGAGATTTTCCAGTGCCTACTCTCCTGGGTTCAGGTGGGTGAAGTGGAACAGGTACATCCTAATGCAGTTTATGAACACATGACTGGTTATCATGTCTTCAACTCTCACTGAGCCTGACATCAGTGTGGTTGTTAATATTGCAAAACAGGATGGTTTAAACATATGCTTCGAAACCTCTGCAACAAACCACCTGCTCCAGCAGAGATGCTTAAACCAGTTTTGTGTTCCAGTCTGTGAAGCTGCAAAAATGGCAGACTGGAAGACTCTGATGGCTTTCATCAATCTGAATCTCAACAGGTATGTACTCAGCATTGTTGCCCAATGAGCAATGTTCAAGTGAAATCTGGTGGCAAATTTTATGAATGCAGCCAAAATGCAGAGTGTTTGTGATGCTTTTTTTTTAGGCGAAGACTTGTTTTCAGAACTGAAGGAGGAAGTTTAGGAAAACCAGCACATGATGTAGAGAAATTTCAGCACTGTGGCTCGACAGGAGCAGGTCCTGCCTTACCTGAACACCTTTATCAGTGATGGAGGTTCCTGTTTGTATCCAAACACTGGGTCAGTTAAAGAGGGTGGGGGAGTAAAGAAAGGCCACTTCCTCCCTTGTGTTGGTGTAGCTGAAGTTGTATTGCACAGTGCTGTGCCAATATTTTCTCCTCTTGCCTTTGGTGCAGTTTATCCATCTAGATTATTTTGGTATGGACAACCCACTTTTGTAGTTTTCTCTGAGCTCTGTGTCTCTGAAAAGTAATGTTTCCATCCTAAAGAAATCCAGACTGTGTTACAGATCTACTGACCTTGTAGGAATTCTTTTCTTTCCTCTGAACTACATCTGCTAACCATATCAGTGTCCTGGAGGAAGCACGTAAAGGCTTTGAACAAGAAGCTTGACTTCATGACAGGCTTCATGCTTCTTTGTAGTTGGCAGGTGTAGACACTGCACCAGATTTCTGAGTTTCAACAAATTCATGCATTTCAATAATATTTGGGACTAGAAAAGGTGGCAGTCAAGAAACAGGCAGTGCTTCATTTAACAAAGTCAATATTTACAGCAGAAAAGATGCAGGTCTAGATCATTGGCTTTAAATATTTATTAAAAACCCTAGACTAACCTCCAGCCTTAAAACATGTTTAGCATAAAAATATTAACAGGTGTAATTAAGACATGTGTGCACGAAGTCTTTCAAATAAAGCCTCTGTCATGTCAAGAAACATGAACAGAACATTTAAAATGGCTGTCAGATAAAATCCACAACAAACCTGATGCTGCCAGTGCCAGCTAGCTTCCATGTTGGAAAAACATAGATGATGTGGAAGTGCTTTAAATTTCTCTGAAAACCACCAGCATGTGGTTTCACAATCAGACCTCCACGCATCATATTTCTGCCATGTTGTTTTTGAGACCAGTATGGCAAAAATCCTCATCTTGAGGCTCCAGAATGAGAATTCACAAACAAAAGGGGCAGTAACAGCAGCTACAGCCATCTCTATGCTGTTAGCAAGGCTCTCCACTTTCTGTGTAGAAACTTACACTGTGAAGTCCGGGGTTGTTTACATTCAATGCGGTGCTGAAGACACTGGCAAGGCAAATTTATTTGTATAGCACAATTCAACAACAAGGTGATTCAAAGTGCTTTACAGAGACATTAGAAACAAAAACAAATAAAAAGCATGATTTAAAATTGATTAAAACAAGCAAACAAACTAACTAAACACACACATTTCACACCTTTTCGCGCGATCTGAACCCTTATCGTAAGGGGAGCTACCAGTCCTTCTGTGGACGAGCTACTTTCTATTTTAAATTCCGTGAATTTAAAATACTCTCTAGACCCAGCTGGGGAGCTACCCAGAGCTCTAAACAAACAAACAAACAAACAAACAAACAAACAAACAAACAAAAAAAAACAGTATATAAAATCAAAACAGTAGATAAAATCAGTAGTTAATGTAAGTTTTGAAATTTAAGCTTAAAAGTGTGGATTGGTGTTGCAATCATCATCTACATTATTTCTACAATTATTGGAAAATGAAACAACACATTTTCATCTCTTAATGTTATATAAAAAAACCTGTGCTGGTGCTCTCTCTGATTTTCCAGGATGTGTTTTGGATAGACTAAAATGTATTTACAATAGCCAGAGCCGACTGAATTCAAATATTTCTAAAATCTAATGGATTAAAAATAAAGGACCTAAAATTTACCCTGACTTTTATTTACTGAAAGAGATCAAATCTGAGACTCTGCTATGTTGAGCTACATAAAAGCAGAAATAGTAAAATTTAATACAAAAAAGCTGATATACATTACAATGTCTGTAATTAAAGGAGCATTAGCAGCTGGCAAGGCTCTCCACTTGCTCCTTCAAAACTTGTATTGTGAAGCCCAAATTTGTTTACATTCATACCAGTGTTTAAAACAACAGGGTTGAATTCATATCAGTTGTCCAGTGGCATCGACCAGCCAAACATCTGTTATGTTTTTTTTTTTTTTGTTGTTGTTTTTTTTTTTTGTTTTTTTTTTTTTGTTTGTTTTTTTTTTTGTGGAGGGTCCATTGAGGTCCAGGCACAACCTTGCCCACAGGATGATGATAGGGGCCCTGATAATTTGCACCATTTGTGATTGAGTTTACCTCCAGGTGCTGGGTGTACTCCCTGAAACTGAATCACTGAAAGATGCAGAGTCAGTTCTTGTGTAATTATAGTCAATACATTTCACCAAATGCAATTAATTCCCCAGATAGTGACTGAATTAAAAACAGTTCTGTTTAATAATTGGAGATACTTGCATGAAGTGGGACACCCTGATTGAGATGCTGAGAATCTGGACTCCTCCTAAACTTTCTCCTTCTGTTTTGAACCAAGTCTTCACTTAAAGATGGAGGGAAGCAGAAGAAATTTAATGAGTACAATAGACCCAACATTCAAAACGAATTCAGTTCCTTATATTCTAGTAACCTTGAAAAACACTCACCTGTTTGTAGGTCAGTCCTGTCAGCTCTGACAACTCTGTCATCTCTTGTGGGTCAGGGTAAATTTTCTGATTAAAGTGATGGACCAGAGTTTTTAACTGGCTGTCTGAGAACAGCCCTCGGGTCCTTCCTTTGAGCACCTTGGCCTTTTCGTCCTTCACACACGTAGTACTTGTGACAGTGTTGCTGCCCTCCTGGTTTCTTGGGGCAGCAAAAACCAGTTCCTCCTCCGTGACGGAGCTGGAAACAGCTTCAGCAGCCTCAGACATGTTGTTGCTCATCTCCTTAGCGAGAGCTGCCTCAGCCCATGCTGCAAGTTCTTCCAAGGGAAGACTCCCTTGCAGGCTGCTGCCAGAAATCCACAAGTCTGTGAGGACAGAAAGACAGAGGCTAAGTAAGCACAAATATATATGGTCCACATGGGTCACCGTGGCTACTGATATGTTTTGGCACAGTTGAGTTTTTCAACAGAAAATAATGCAAAAGGGATCAACTGATGAGCCTTAATCAATTTCCCACACACAATGTCACTTGATTTTACTTGCTGAATTATTAAAATGTGCCACCAGATGTTGCCAATTAGAAAGTTTAAAAAGTGACTTAATAATTGGAGATACTTACATGAAGTGGGACGCCCTGATTGAGATGCTGAGAATCTGGACTCCTCCTAAACTTTCTCCTTCTGTTTTGAACAAAGTCTTCACCTAAAGATGGAGGGAAGCAGAAGAAATTTAATGAGTACAATAGACCCAAAATTCAAAATGAATTCAGTTTCTCATGTTCTAGTAACCTTGAAAAACTCACCTGTTTGTAGGTCAGTCCTGTCACCTCTGTCATCTCCCGTGGGTCATGGTAACATTTTTGGTTAAAGTGATGGACCAGAGTTTTTATCTGGCTGTCTGAGAACAGCCCCTGGGTCCTTCCTTTGACCTTCCTGGGTCTTTTCTTCATTCTCACACATAGTGCTTTTTGACATTCTGGTTCTGTGGGACAGCAAAACTGTGTTCCTCTGTGACAGAGCTGGAAACAGCTTCAGCAGCCTCAAAGATGTTGTTCCTCGTCTCCTTATTGAGAGCACTCCCCACCCATGCAGTGAGCTCTGCCATGGGGAGACTTCCTTCAAGGCTGCTGCCAGAACTCCACAAGTCTATATGGTCCACATGGCTCAGCTCATCTGTGGTGCCATGACTCACTTTAGAAAAGCCAATTATACCAGGGTAAACTGCTGAGTGGATTTTAAGGCCTAGAGTTGGTGTAGGCAAGAATGCACAGGACTGAAAGAATCATTTTTCCCTCCTTGATCCGCATTCATTGATTCATTGTTTAGAAAACTTAAAAAAAAAAAAAAAAAAAAACATTTAGAAAGTGGTCAAATAAATGAGCTCTCCTAAAACTTTCCACCTTATCTTTCTGAATATTCATCTTTGTTTGCAATTTATCTTTTTAACCACCGATGTCTCAAGAACAGAAAGTGTAATCTCCCAGATAATGACCTGTTTGTAGGATTGGGTGGCAGGTTCTCCATTTCTTTATACCAGTGATGTCAAAGTGATGCTGCAAGAGGTCGTTTATAAATTTGTAATCAGCTGTGTAAGATGGTAGACTGGTATCACCTGCATATTAACTCACCTCCACATTTACTGTGGGAAATGGCCACTGATGTGTGAGTGGGTTTGTTTCACAACTGCTGTGAGCCAGTGGCTGTGATTGGGCTGGTTTCATTGAAGGCAGGTGTATTTGATTGCACTCTAGTCTAGTCTGCTTATACTCCAGACTACAAGTACTGCTGTTAGTGATGGCCAAATGAAGCTTTCTGAAGTGTTGAAGCTTGTATTGGCCAAAAGTATGAAGAGCAGCTTGAATCTACAACTTTGAAATGAACTGCTTCATTATCATTGCCCAGTCACAGCTTCTGTTTAACATCATGTGATAATTCTGTCTGATATCAGGCTAACGTTGTGGTGCTTTGAACCTGTATTTTTCTGTGACACAATTTTTGTCTGTTTCATGAATAAATTTGATGAATAAATTTGTTTAAACATGAACAATGGTGTGGTCTCCCTTTACTAGTGATTTAACATTTGTAAACATAACAGACCAAAACATACAAGAATTTGCCTCCACTTAGACTTCTTCTGTTCTTTGGATTCATCATCAAACCATAAAGTGCTCTGCTGTGAGAATAATCTCTGAAGACTTGGTTTAACTACAATTGAATATAATAAACATACAATATTTGGGCCTTTGTAAAATTCAATCGCTAGTAAACTGATGATAAATAACATGGAAAAATATTTTTCTTTAATCCCTTGAACGGTTTTTATTTATTATCAAATAATGATGATATAGGAACCACAATTGATTCAGCTAATAAAAGTGAATCTCATCCCATACCATTACCTGCTGGAATTAAGTTACACAGGAGCTTAAAAATGTGATTTATTAAAATAAATTATGGATTTTTTTAGCAAACAAAACAGAATGCAATTAAACTACATTTTGGTCCCTGTTTAACTAATATTTGCATTACTTCTAAGACTTTTGCTGTAATATCAGTGCAAAGACGACAGTGTTAAAAGTGCAGAACTGTAATTTTGATTGGACGTGATGTAATTGTCTCAAACTGTACAATTCTGTGAGCAACAGCAGTTAATGATGGTCCGTTTGAAGCTGAAGACCGCATCACTGTGCTGCAGAAGCACTGTGTCGGGGCTTGGTACGTCTGAAGTTTCATTCAGTACGTCACTGCTTTAGTCCTTGACTCAATGGTTTATAAGGAAGTGAATCACTGGTGGGATTTGTGGTGTGTGTTAGTGATTTTGTGCAAGAGATCAGTGTGCGACATATTGAAATACATTATTGGTCCAAGCCGTCATAAATGGTAAGTAGTGGGAAGAAAATGACCTTCAATGTTAAGCTTTTTGTTTACATGTACAGTGTAGTGTAAGCATTAGAAGATCTTAAATAAAACAGTAACAATTACCGTAATTGTCGGGCTATAAGCCGCTACTTTTTGTACAAGCTTTGAACCCTGCGGCTTTTAGTCAGGTGCGGCTTTTCTATGGATTGTCCATGAGCGGATTTGTTTTGTTTGTTCCGCTGTTGTACGGCACTACGTTGCCTGGCGAAAGGATCGGGGTTCAAGAGTGGTATGTTGGTCACAAGTCCATCCGCCAGGCAACGTAGTGCCATACGAAGTAGCGCGAAAAACAAACTTCAAAGTAGCACTACGCGTTCAGCTGGAGGCGTGGATGATGAGCGGCGATAAACTTGCGAAAAGCAAGTTATGCCCAACTCCACCATTGGATTCTGACAGCGTGGAAAAGTGTGAAAACATCCACGATCACCAACGGATTTCGAAGGGCTGGACTGCTGCATGATGGAGAGGAGGACACCGCCACGGCCCTTCTGAGGGTGTTCGACTCTGACACTGACAACGAGGATTTCTTTTGTTTTGAAAGTGACAACGAAGGAGAGAAGCGGAGAGTGGATGACGAAGCCATCCTGAACCTGTTCGTTTCCGACACTGGAGGAGAGGACTTTGGTGGTTTTTTGCACAGGAAGAAGAGAAGGATGGTGGTGAATGACTGAGTTTCTTCTTGTTAAAGCCGTGTCGCTGCACCTGAGCCCAAAAGGTAGGCTAAATCTATTTTTCTGGTGTGCTGTAGGTTATTGTTATGTACTACATTTGTTACTCATTTATGAAGCACAGTACATGTTTTGTACTTGTAATTACCGGTACTTGTACATATACCTAAAAAGTTATGCAAATATGTACCCATAACTTGTTTTTCAAAATATTAATAAAAGGGGTGTGTCTCCAAACAGCCGTCTCTTTCCTGACAATTCCCTTTGTGCATATTCTCTTACATACATCGTCAACATTGAAACACCTGCGGCTTTTAGTCAGGTGCGGCTAATGTATGTACAAAACAGGATTTTCCCCTGATTTTAGCTTGTGCGGCTAATATTCAGGTGCGCTCTGTAGTCCGGGAAATACGGTATGTAAAAGTCATTTTAATGAACATGAACAGGAACTTTATAGATTTTCAAAGAATATGAAAACAACACTTTTTTTTTAAAAACGGTGCTCATCAAAATAGAAAACTAAACTGAACTTTTAACTTCCATCCATCTGTTCATTTAACTTAGAAGGAAGAAATGTCCTGCTGGTTAGGTGCATGTGCTCCCCTGTTATCTTTAACTAAGTGAGTTCACTTTGTGGCTGGGTGTTGTCTCAGTGTTCTCTCATCACAAACCTGTTTTATTTGACATTTCTCTTGTGCATGAGTTTAAAGCTGGTGCTCCACCCCGCCGCTGCTCTCTTCTCCTCCAGTGTCACAAGTCGTGCACAAGGCTCCATTCTATTCCTGAGATGTGACATTGGATAATGGCCAGAAAAGAGTTTTACAGATTGTGATTTTTCCTGAGTGAAGTGAAATGGACTGGCATTTATGTAGCACTTTTCTAGTTTTGCTGTTAACTCATGACACTTTTTCATATATATTCATTCAGCACTTTCATAAATGTAAGCGCTTTAGTCGACTTAAATTAGGAGCTCTGGCACATTTTGAATAACCTTTTAACCCTTTAAAACCGGTCAGAGCGGGCACGCTCCGTTTTGCGTAACTATTTTTAAATCCCGGTAGCACTGCAACCACGTAAGCTAGCGAAAAAATTGTTTTTGCATATGAAACCAGAGGAGTTGTACTTACATCTTATGCCATCAGCTTGTCCTAAGTCACAGTTTCCTTCCACATATAGCTTTGCAAAAACTGCATAAAAAGCACTTGCAGCAACAAAAACATAATATTCCAGAAACACGCTTTGCCGATCCGATCAGCTGTTTGTAACACTTCCTACGTCCATCAGCGCGAACTATCGCATGTCCGCCATGACCTGCCCGAAACCGGAAGTGATGTCATTTTCGCGGAAATGTAGTTTTTTACCATCAAGGCCTCATGAGCCTATACTTGTGTCTTTAAAAGTTATCTTTGACTTTATGACTTTCTGTGTCGTTTCTGGAATGCTTAGGACTCATATTGCACTGCTGGAAATAGTTTATTTTGATGCACATGCTGTTTTTTTGCAAATTTGGATTATATTATTTATTTTTTGTTTTTCCTGCAGTATATAAAAATTGGTGTATTTCAAAAATAAAACTATGAAGACACTTAAAATAAATTTCCTGTGGTGGGAAACTATTTTGTGCAACTTTTTTGTATTTACAGTTTTGAGGGATAAGCCTCTTAAATTTCTCTAACTAGAAATATATGTTAAAAAGACAAAAACGATTTTATATTTCGTTGTAGTTTATTGCACTTTTTTGCAATTTATGCAATTACTATGCACTTAATGCATACATATTATTAAAGTTTAGGCTATAATGGTTGTATTGATGTATATCAACTTGAAATGCTCCCAAAAATGGCACTACAGCACGTAAAAATATAATATAAGCTCTGGCGGACTTGGTTCTATGGTAGGTCTTAAAGGGTTAATTAAAACCCAGTTAAAAACACATGAACTCATATAGCCCCTCTGACACCCTGTGTGTTTCCACACATGAACACGCATACCCCCGAGCACACCTGAACGCGCATGCGCACACGCACGAAACCTGTCAAACAGGTTGTCAAACCGGTTTGGTTGGCCGCCACACTGCAGGTCTTAATGCTCAATTCCGATTTTTTTTATCAAATCCGATTTTTTTTTTTGTCTTCGTGTTCACACTACAAATAAAATGCGACAGCAAACGTGCTCTAGTGTGAACGCGCATGCGCAAAAGAAGACTTCACACACAACACGCTCTGCTTAGACCCAGAGCAAACAGTATTGTTTGACAGATGGCCGTTAATATAAAGACTTCGGACTTTACGTTTCCCAATTTTTGCTTTAAGTTATTTTGTTATTTACATAATAATGTAAATAACCTAATAATTATCCTTATTACTGTTTAAGAGAGGAGCGGTGCTTCAAAGGATAGTTGCAGATTTCTGTCAGAATCTGCAGATTATACAGTACAAATAAAATGTTCACGTTTCTCCAACGTTGTCTTCCCAACAGTTTCACTGACATCTACACGGGATGGCCAGGAAGCGTTCGCGATGTCTTCTCGGGCGCTTCTCTGGCGCCGATAATTGGCGTCTGTCTTGTGTCGGTGACGTAAAAGGAAGGATTTAATGCGACATGACCGTTCAAACAGCAGTCGCTTTCTAAAACATCGGATATGTATCGGATTCAGTACCACATACGAAAGTGACCCAGATCGGATTTGAAAATATCGGATTTGCGCCGTTCACACTGTCATAGCATGATCGGATATGGGTCGCATAGGGTCAAAAAAATCGGATTTGATCCGCTTTCTCCTGCAGTGTGAACGTAGCCAAAATACGTCCTTAAATGTCCTTTAAGTGGCAGAACAAATGAACAAACAGTTCCTCACTTACTTGAGATAAAATCAGCTCAGCTACTTTAAAAATAGCTTCTAACTGGTTCCTCCTTTAACAGGAAGGCTTCTCGGGGGTAAGGCCATCATGCAGTCCAGCAGCCTTTATGGTTCTTCTTTGATTCAACAGGAACTGTGAGGAGAAAATTGTTTAGAAGATAAAGAAACTCACAACTCAGATATCTATTTTTTACATGCGCATGGGCGGTCCCGGTCCGATCTGCCTTGCACTGGCTTGCACAACAGATGTGACACAGAAAAACTGCCCAGGGCTTTCAGAGTATTCTTTATTTATACTTCAAGCAAGTTTCCACAGCAGTAGGAGTGGCATGTATGGAACTGATCATATCTCCTTAAAAGGAGAGACCTTTAGCTTGTCCGTTGAAACAGGAGATAACTTGGTATGTATAGAAAACAAAACATTCCCTTATAAGGAGAGAAAGAGAGAGAGAGACCGTTAACTTGTCTGTTAACACAGGAAGTAGTATCGTATGTCACAGCATTCCTCTGCACATATGTTTTCACTCCCTTTCTCTGTGGTGGTTCCAATTCACAAGCTCTTCTTCCTTTAAATGAAGCTACAAATAAACATAATCACAAAACTCAAAAATCTTTCATCAGGAACTGATAGAAAAGCCTTTCAGTGCCTCCAGCCTCCTCTGAAAGACACAGGCATAAACACAAACATGAAGCTTAAAGCTGCCTTACCTTTTCTTCAATGGCCGCTCCAGATGGTTATGGTCCTCTGTCACATCCAAAGGCGTCTCTTGGATCCTGTTTTCTCCTGTCTGGTTCCTGTTGTGGGCTGAGGTGTCCATAACCCTGCTCGCCACTGTTTTTTGCATCTTGAGAGTCGTTGAATAAACCTTTTGAATTTGTACGCATTAACGTGGGCTACACAGACAACTTCTACTCAGGCTCCAGCTCCAACAAGGGTGGCTCTGATAAATGTGAGGTTTTAGTAAATAAAGAGTTCATTATAAACAATTTTTTTTTCTTCCAGTGGATTGGATCTCCTGTTTGTGACTGAGACACAGATGAGAGTGGGTGAGCCTAGCTTTATTTCTGAACTGTTACCCTCCGACTGCTCATTTCTTAATGCTCCAAGGAGATCAGGTAGACGAGGAGGAATATTGACTGTTTTTAAGAAAAGAACTTTCACTACAAACAACTCCATGTACTGGTTTCCCCTCCAGCGTTGAACTTCTCATATCTGACCTTTGACGCTCTCAACCGGTTGTGTGTGCAGTAATCTATCAGCGCCTAACTTTAACAAAGATTTTTAAATGACTTTTCATGTTTTGGGCTGAAATTGTACCGAAACAGGATCGGATTATAATAGTTGGTGATTTTAATATTCATGTCTGTTGCCCTGATGGACTGCTTGCTCAGGAGTTTTTAAATCTTATTCAGTGTTTTGACCTTGTACAGTTTGTAGAAGGCCCTACACACCAGCAGGAGCAGACTCTTGACCTGGTGTTATCATATGGTTTATCTGTTTTATATTTGGAAATGTGGGATTCAGTGTTCTCTCATCACAAACCTGTTTTATTTGACATTTCTCTTGTGCATGAGTTTAAAGCTCGCGCTCCACCCCGCCGCTGCTGTCTTCTCCTCCACTTTTATAAAGAAAATCTTTACCGATCCCGAGATTACTTATTGGGCCCACCCCAGATGAGCTGCTTTTGCAGTTCCAGGAAACCTGTACTCAGACCCTAAACACTGTGAACCCATTAAAAACCAGGCTCTCAAAATGTGTTCCTCAGCCCTGGTTAAATGAATCCACCCGAGCAGTCAGGCGTCAGTGTAGGAGAGCAGAGTGAAAGTGGAAGAAAGACAAATTGCAGGTTTCTTTGGAAATGTTAAAAGAATGTTGGAAATTTGATCAGAATACAGTGAAAATGAGAGAAACAGATATTTTTCTCACATCATTGTGTTAAATTGTCATAATCGCCGTGTTCTCTTTAACACTATCAGCTCTACTCTAAACAACCCTGAAGCCTCTGCTGACACATGTCATCAGTTCCTTTATTTCTTTGTAAACAAGGTCGAGTCTGTCAGGTCAGCAATAGTACTTCCTACAAATGACCCATCAGTGTTTATTCTCTGCTCAGCTGTTTTACATTCGTTTGAGCCTGTTTCATTCACAGTTCTTAATGAGCTGGTTAGACAAATGAAACCCTCTGATTCTCCTGCAGATGTCAGGGCTCGCAAAATCGCTAGCCCTAGTGATATTTCCAGTCGGGCTACCAAAATCTATCTCAGCCCTGCCCGTCGGGCTATCATAGGAAGTAAAAATATATGACAATGCCTTTGCTTTCTTTCGCAAATGTAGCTGAGTAATTAGCTGAGTCCTCATCAAAGAACAGTGCTCTTTAATGAATGCAGCACATAACTTTACATCGTAGAGGTAACAGGGAGACATATCGAGTTATCATATAGCCGTCTTAACTATATTCTAACTCTACAATTTCCCGACTGCACTTTCCTCTTATTTCACGACACCACCCTCTAGTGGTGCAATATGGTATAGTCAGACAGGACACAACATCACTCACTAGCTTACTCTTCAAACGTGGCACGTGAAATCTCCCGCAGCAAGCTTAAACGTGCTAGAGGTTGACTGCGCAGAGAATTTAAAAAAAAAATAAATCTCTGGCATGTGTAAAGACAGATGGATTTACACAGGTATTTTAGTTCAGCTGAGCCAAAAAAGACAGGTCAGGATGAAGAAGGGACAGGCAAAGAAAGGCCTACCACAAAGCGGAAAAGTTATGATAAATCAGATTATGAGGCAAAAAGAAAGCGCAGTTTTTTGGATTCATGGACAAAAGAATTTCTGTGGCTGGAATATGACAAGGTAAATAACATGATGTTCTGCCGGGTGTGTCGTGAGTTTCCCTCTATTGCTGAGTCGACAAGCGCCTTTGTTACTGGGACCAGTAATTTTAGGAAAGACCCCATCAGAACTCATGAGAAATCTCTGCATCACAAGAAATGCATTGGTGCTCAGTCTGCAGCATCTGTCCCAGAACAAACACCAATTGCAAAAACCATACTAAAAATAAACCAAGCACAACAAGAAGTCCTGAAAAAGCTGTTTAGAACTGCGTACTATGTTGCAAAGAGTGAACTACCACTGGCAAAATTTAGCAGTCTTTGCAAACTTCAGAAAGCAAATGGCCTAGATCTTGATTCCACTTAACTCAATGACCATGCTTGCAGAGAGTTTATTGGAGCAATAGCACAAACTTCAAGAGACCAGATTGAAAAGGAAATTCAAGAAAGCAGGTTCTTATCCATTCTTGCAGATGGCAGTACAGACACTGGTATAATAGAACAGGAGCTGGTTCACGTCAGGTATGTGAGGGATAATGGTGACATAGCCACATACATGATCAAATGTCAGCCAGTCAAGAGTGCAAATGCTGCAGGTATTTTAGAGGCTATTGATGAAGCAGTGAACACCATGGGTATCAGAGAGGACACATGGAAAAAGAAAGTAGTTTGTGCAAATTTTGATGGTGCTGCAGTGATGATGGGTGAGAAAACAGGAGTAGCTGGGAGACTGAAACAGAGGATACCCCACATCATAACAATCCACTGTGTGGCACACAAACTAGAGCTAGCCGTGCTGGATAGCGTGAAAGGCTGTGAGTACCTGGTGAAATTTGAAGATACACTGAAAACCATCTTTAAGATGTACTACTATTCCCCAAAGAAGCGAAGAGAGCTGACAGAAATAAGTGAACTGCTAAATGAGAAGCTGGCACATTTCAGTGGGCTGAAGAGCACACGGTGGCTTCTAAGCCGGCTGAGATGTCTAAAGGATGTGGAAAAAAATTACACTCCCACTGTTGTTCATATGGAGAACATGGCAGAAGGAAGTGATGTCAAAGCCGAGGATGCAGCCAAGGCTAAGGGGGTGGTGCAGGAGATGAAGACTGAGAAATTTGTTCGCTTCCTGCATTTCATGTTGGACTACAGTACCATCTTATCCAAGTGCTCTACTGATTTTCAGCATGAAAACCTAAACATCACACGAACAAATCAGTTAGTTGAGAGCACAACATCACGCTTACTCAGCCTAAAAACAAAACCAGGAGAATATCAGAAAACCTTGGACACAAAGTTCACAGCGAACCAGGATGGTAGCATTTGCTACTGTGGAACTCAGCTAACAAAAAGTCAGTGACCTGCTAGAAGAGGTGAGGGAACAGACAAAGACACCTTTGGTGCAGAGATCCAGAAGATTATTGACAACACAGTCAAGTACATGGACAACAGATTTAAAAATCTCCATGAAAAGCCTCTCTCTTGTTTCAAGGTTTTTGACCCTTCCACTCTTCCCTACCCCAGAGAAGAACTAGCAAATTATGGGGATGAAGAGGTGGATTATCTTGTCACACATTTTGCCTGTTTGCTAGATGCAGAAGAGGAAGAGAAAATTCCACAAGAATGGATGGATCTAAAAGTGTGGCTTGCAGAACGCCGGGGTCGCAAAGTAGATTGCTTGTACAGAGATCTCCTCTCTGAGAATCCAGAACACCTCTCTCATATCTTGTTGCTGGTGAAATTAATGTTGACACTTAGTCCATCGACAGCCATCTGTGAGAGAGGATTTTCTTGCATGAACCGAGTGAAGACAACACATCGTACCTCTCTACACCCTGAAACACTGAATGACTGCATGCAACTCTCCATTAATGGGGAAACAGTTGAATCTTTTTGCCCTGACAAGTCTATTCGTTTCTGGATGTTTTCTGGAAAAGGTTCAAGACACCTGGATCATAAAACCCCAACAAAAACAAAGAGCAGTGAAATAGAGGGCAATGCACAGGAAGAGAAAGCTGATGAAGGAGATGCTATGCCCTCAACGTCGAGTGGCATTTTCTCATCCGAGACTTCAGTGGAAATTTCAGATTCAGGATCTGACACAGATTAATTCATGTTCTACACAGTTCTAACAAGTTTACAGAAAATTCTGTTCAATTAGAACCAGATATTTGAGTTGATTGTAATGTTTACACAGTTGTTGTAATTTGTGTTTTAACAATTTTTTGATTGATGTTTTGTTTCCTTTATAATATTATACAATAAAAACAATCTTTTTTTATTCGGGCTACTCAAATTTATTTCGGGCTACCAAAAACTAAAGAGTACCTGCCCGAAGGGCTACCAGGGATTTTAAAATTTTGCGAGCCCTGGATGTTATCCCTGCATGGCTCTTTAAAGAGGTTTTTCCCTCGATTGGAACCTCAGTCCTTGCTGTTATAAATAGCAGTATGACTTCCAGTGTGGTTCGCGATGGTTTTAAACATGCAATTGTACATCCTTTATTACAAAAACCTTTCCTTGAACCCTCAGTTTGCTCAAATTGTAGACCGATCTCAAAACTCCCAGAACATAGTATTTACCCAATTCAATACAATTTTGATACTAATGGTATTATGGAGGTTTTTTAATCTAGTTTTAAACATTTACATTCCACTGAAACAGCACTCTCACAGGTTTTTAATGACATTCTTATAGAAAATGAAATGATTTTTGAACTAAAGTGGACGATAGAAGATTGAAAAATGCTGCCTGGTCTGATGGGTCTCAATTTCTGCAACACTCAGATTTTAGTGCCAGAATTTGTCTTAACCCTTTAGAGCCGGTCGGAGCGGACACGCTCTGTTTTGCGTAACTATTTTTAAATCCCGGTAGCACTGCAACCACGTAAGCTAGCGAAAAAATTGTTTTTGCATATGAAACCGGAGGAGTTGTACTTACATCTTATGCCATCAGCTTGTCCTAAGTCACAGTTTCCTTCCACATATAGCTTTGCAAAAACTGCATAAAAAGCACTTGCAGCAACAAAAACACAATATTCCAGAAACACGCTTTGCCGATCCGATCAGCTGTTCGTAACACTTCCTACGTCCATCAGCGTGAACTATCACATGACCGCATGACCTGCCCGAAACCGGAAGTGACGTCATTTTGCGGAAATGTAGTTTTTTTTTGTTTTTTTACCATCGTGGCCTTATGAGCCTATACTTGTGTTTTTAAAAGTTATCTTTGACTTTATGACTTTCTGTGTCGTTTCTGGGATGCTGAGGACTCATATTGCACTGCTGGAAATATGCATATGCTGCTTTTTTGCAAATTTGCATTATAATATTTATTTTCGTTTTTCCTGCAGTACATGAAAATTGGTGTATTTCAAAAATAAAACTACGAAGACACTTAAAATAAATTTCCTGTGGTGGGAAACTAGTTTGTGCAACTTTTTTGTATTTACAGTTTTGAGTGATAAGCCTCTTAAATTTCTCTAACTATAAATATATGTTAAAAAAACAAAAACGATTTTCAATTTTTTTTGTAGTTTATTGCACTTTTTTGCAATTTATGTAATTACTATGCACCCAATGCAGACATATTATTAAAGTTTGGGCTATAATGGTTGTATTGATGTATATCAACTTGAAATGCTCCCAAAAATGGCTCCACAGCATGTAAAAATATAATATAAGCTCTGGCGGACTTGGTTCTATGGTAGGTCTTAAAGGGTTAAACAACAAAAGCATGGATCCATCCTGCCTTGTATCAGGAAACGCTGATAAATTGAGCAAGTGAAACCACAACTTTAAAAGATTATTCTCCAAAATGAATCTTTTTGACAGCTTAAACAGAAAATCAGAAGTTTTCATACCTACAGCAAGTTTGATAAAAGATAAAAGATTTTAAAGATCTTATTTTTCAGGACAGATTTTTCATAAGCTGCAGGAACCCTGTTCAGTGTGAGTAGAGAACAGCCAAGTCTCCTCCTCTGATAAACCTCCATCTGTGCCACTGAAAACAGATCATCAGACTCTGACTGTAAACATGTTTCCATTTGTCACTTCAGTCTTTACTCTGAAATACAGGAAATGACATCATGGCTCAAAATCTTTGTCATTAAACTTTTTCTTTATTTAACATTTTTTAACATTATTATTTAACAACTTTATTTAACAAAATAAATTCAATAAAAACTTGAGAACAGGGAACTGATTTTTCATTGAACTGTTGAGAAAAAAAGAAGGAAAACACGGAACACAAACCCTGCAGAAGAACAGTTTACAAAGATTCAAATGGAACTACGGGAACATTTTCATTCATAGCTGCCTCATTAGATCTTTACAGCAGAGTCTATCTGAACTCTGTGGAGCCTGATCTCCAGGGTTTTAAGTTGGACCCTGAAACCAGAAGAGGATGTTTCTCTCTCTTCAGATTCACTCTGATCCTGTGATGGGAACGATTTCAGCCCTGCGTGATCGCGCTGATGTTTGCACAGAGCAGATAATGAAGTGAATGTTTTGGCACATTGGTAACAGTGAAACAGTTTATTAGTAACGTGGGATCGTTTGTGTGCAGAGTATGAACTGAGATTTTTGAAGCTCTTGTCACACTGCTCACAGCTGTAGTTTCCTTCCATGTGTGTACGTTCATGCTCGTTACAATTATCTGAACATGAGAAGCTTTTGTCACAGTGTCTGCACTTGTATGGTTTCTCTCCTGTGTGGACTCGTTTGTGTGTTTTAAGGTGACTTGCAGTGGTGAAGGATGACCCACACTGATCACAGAGGTGCTTTTTGACATCACTGTGAAAGAGTTTGTGTCGTTTTAAGTCACCTGATGTGGGGAAGCTTCTCCCACATTCTTTGCAGTATTTCAGTTTGTCTCCAGTGTGTTTACGTTGATGTATTTTTAGGCCGGCTTGCTGACTGAAAGTTTTTCCACAGATGTCACAACGAAAGTCTTTCCCACCACCACAGCGATGACAAGGTTGAGAAGTGGATCCATCTGTTTCGCTCTGCTTCTAAACAAAGACACAAAGACAGTGTAAGTCAGTCCTTCAACACTTTTATCCTGAACGTCGCCTGAAATAAAGAGCATCTCTGCGGACGTCCAATTATATTTAATTGTTTCAATTAACACACTCAGTTTACTGGGCTACCATAACTACAATACTACCACCATAATACTACTACAAAATATCGTATTGCAATACGATATTTTGTGATTTATCACATATTTTTTTCTACTGCAGATTTTGTCCATAAAGGTAAACTTTATCAATATTCATTTTATCTAATAATAAAGTCTCACACTCAGTCTTTCTCTCATGTCAGTCAGTTTTATTGCTGACAAAGTGAACGGTTTGTATAACAGTCTAGTAACTAACTTAACTGAACGTAAATATCTGGTACAATTATAGCTTAAAACAAAATATAATTTTACATTAAATAAAAAAGGTTTAAATTTAAATAAAATAAAACATTTCTTAAATTAAAATAAGTAAACTGTCCTGTTTGTTGCTGCCCTAAAAAGTTAAACACATTTGGACAGTGAAGCAATGTCAGCATTCTTGCTCAGAAAAAGGAGCTGATCAACATGCTCTGAAGTCAGAGTGCTCCGTTTTGCTGTGATGATGTCTCCAGCGGTTGAGAAGACTCTTTCAGCCGAGACACTAGTACCTGGGATACAAAGGTATCTTTTTGCCAGCGTGGCCAGGAAAGGATAGACTTCCTCATGGGATTTCCACCAGCTTAGTGGGTCTTCTGTGAGTGCAAGTGACATGACCTCCTGGTATCTTTTCACCTCCTCCTCAGCTGTGGCAGATAATGATTTTGGTGGGGCTCCAACATCACCATAAGTCTGACCAAGCAAGTCTGTTAACCCACAAGACTTCCTCATCTTGGCTGGTATGAGAGGGGGTCTGGGATTTTGTTCAGTCTTGTCAGGTTTCTCATGATGTTCATGGGCTGCTGCCTCTTTTCTTCCTGTAGAAAACCCACACACATACAGAGAGAGGGAGAAAATAAATATTTCATATCTTTTAGTATGCAGTAATATGTTAGCAAATTATAATTAATGTATTTAATTGTTAAATAGAATATTACCAATATGACAAAAATATCACCGATCTACTAATATTGTACGTAAGTTATTTAAATTATAACACCAGAATGTTTGCTTACCTGAAGGGTTATAGCCTCAGCAACCACTCTTGCATAGGTTTCCTGTCTTTCCTCCAGTGACAGGAACGGCAGGGTTTTAAAGCGTGGGTCGAGAGCTGATGCTGTGTAGAGGGTGTTCCTCTCGACTGTGCTGGCATATCTCTTCTTAAGATCTTGACTGATACTTTGCTTGATGTTTCTGACCAGCGCTGTGTCACCAGTCTTGTCTTGGGTGTCGTGCAACAGCTGTGCTAGCAGCGGTGCTACGAGAGACAGAGTAGGATTCTTTTCCTCAGACATCACAGTAGTCGTGACTTGCATTGACTTCAAGGCCCGGACAATTTCTTCAGTGTTCCCAATATCCGTCTCGTTTAGAGTAAAGATATCTGTGCTACTCTTTCTGACTTCAGGAGACCGCAGCGCTGCACAAATCGCAGGTTGTTGTTCAAGGAAACGCTGGAGCATGTCATAAGCACTGTTCCATCTTGTGCAGACGTCGGTCTTGAGCTTGTGAGTCGGGAGCTGTAATATTTTCTGTTTTTGCTCCAGAGCGTGGTTTGCCACTGTGCTTCTATTGAAAAACCCAGTTATGCGCCGCACTCTCCCCAAGACCCTGGCTACTGCAGGCAGGTTTAAGGCTCGTTGTGATGCCAGATTAAGCGTATGGGCGAAACACTTCACATGCAGGTATCCCGCTAGCTGAGTGGCAATTGTCATATTAGAAGCATTGTCGGTGACAACCACCAGATTTTTGTCGGCAATCCCCCATTCCTGTGCTGCATTTTGCAGGAGATTTGCAATGTTCGCTCCGGTGTGACTTTCATGTAATGTTCGAGTTTGGAGAACGTAAGACAGCAGTTGCCAGTCCGCTGTGAGATAATGAGCTGTTATAGTCACATATGAATCCACAGCCCACGAGGTCCATGCGTCGCAAGTTAATGCAACCCTTTCTGCTGTGCTCAAACTTTCCTCAACTTTACGCTTCACATCTATGTAGAGATTGGGTACGGCTGTGTCCACGAAAAAACGTCGTGATGGTATCACATACCTGGGTTCCAGCGTCTTGATCATGTAAGAAAAGCCCTCGTTTTCCACAATGTTGTAAGGATGCAGGTCTTTGCAGATGAAGTACGTGATAGATTGTGTTATTTTCTTAGCTCGCTCTGAATTGGGAGATAGCTTTGCTAAGCTAAGAGTGTCCAGCGTTGGTTGATTTTTCAGTGGAGCTGATTCAGAGCTAGCTTTCCCGTCCGCGGTTAATGCTATTTTTGGATGGTGCCGTGTAAGATCGGCCCTCATGTTCGTAGTATTCCCAGAGCTTTATTTTCATACGACACACCTTGCAAATCCTGTGTGTCATATCCATCTCATTTGTTCCATCCTTGTTAGTGCTGGGCGATATATCGATTTTTAAAAAAAATATCGATATATTTTTATACAAGACATAAGCTGTGACAATATCGTTTATATCGATATAGTCTATGTTGCGTTATAATTACACTTGTGGAGCCGCTATTTTGCCTCTCTCTCGTCTGGGTTTGTTTGCCCCGCCTCTCACCCTCACTGAACACAAACCCCCTCCCCCATCGCTACACGTCCAGTTGGCAACAAGATGGACACAGGAGCTAGCGAAGAGGAGCTCGTCGGAAAAAAGAAATCCAATGGCTCAATTATTTGGAGATGGTTCGGGTTCAAAGTGTCAGATGAGCAGCAGAATACAGGGAGTGCAGAATTATTAGGCAAATGAGTATTTTGTCCACATCATCCTCTTCATGCATGTTGTCTTACTCCAAGCTGTATAGGCTCGAAAGCCTATTACCAATTAAGCATATTAGGTGATGTGCATCTCTGTAATGAGAAGGGGTGTGGTCTAATGACATCAACACCCTATATCAGGTGTGCATAATTATTAGGCAACTTCCTTTCCTTTGGCAAAACGGGTCAAAAGAAGGACTTGACAGGCTCAGAAAAGTTAAAAATAGTGAGATATCTTGCAGAGGGATGCAGCAGTCTCAAAATTGCAAAGCTTCTGAAGCGTGATCATCGAACAATCAAGCGTTTCATTCAAAATAGTCAACAGGGTCGCAAGAAGCGTGTGGAAAAACCAAGGCGCAAAATAACTGCCCATGAACTGAGAAAAGTCAAGCGTGCAGCTGCCAAGATGCCACTTGCCACCAGTTTGGCCATATTTCAGAGCTGCGACATCACTGGAGTGCCCAAAAGCACAAGGTGTGCAATACTCAGAGACATGGCCAAGGTAAGAAAGGCTGAAAGACGACCACCACTGAACAAGACACACAAGCTGAAACGTCAAGACTGGGCCAAGAAATATCTCAAGACTGGTTTTTCTAAGGTTTTATGGACTGATGAAATGAGAGTGAGTCTTGATGGGCCAGATGGATGGGCCCGTGGCTGGATTGGTAAAGGGCAGAGAGCTCCAGTCCGACTCAGATGCCAGCAAGGTGGAGGTGGAGTACTGGTCCATCATCAAATGTGAGATTTACAAGGAGGGAAAACAGTACACCTCTCTGAACAGTGTCTGGGAGGCTGTGGTTGCTGCTGCACGCAATGTTGATGGTGAACAGATCAAAACACTGACAGAATCCATGGATGGCAGGCTTTTGAGTGTCCTTGCAAAGAAAGGTGGCTATATTGGTCGCTGATTTGTTTTTGTTTTGTTTTTGAATGTCAGAAATGTATATTTGTGAATGTGGAGTTGTTATATTGGTTTCACTGGTAAAAATAAATAATTGAAATGGGTATATTTTTGTTTTTGTTTTTTGTTTTTTTGTTTTGTTTTGTTTTTTGCCTGTCCCATTTGGTTCTTTAGCCATCAGAATTGTTGTCTGAAGACCAACAAGGATACCCAATGGATTTACTTTGCCAAATGGATCATCGTGGCATTGCCGTATTGGTCCATTTGATCGACCTTTGTTTTTATTATTTATTATATTTTATTTTCAGATGTTACAGACGGGACAGACATGAGTGAGGGATAGGAAAGGGAGAGAGAAAGAGGAAGGAAAAGAAAAACAGAAGGGGAGAGGGACAGTGAGAAAGGGGGGGAGAAAAAAAATCTCCTGGATCACCTGTTGAGAGAAGAAGAATAGAAAACGAGCAAAAAAAAACCAAAAAACCAAAGCAACATACTAAACACAACACCATCGCATTAATCTAGCTAAGTGTAAACAGCAGTAAATACTAAATATTCGATGTTGTTGTGCAGCACGCAGGACAGACAGCGCACAATGTGCTTTGAAGTAGCAGCCAAGAAAGGTGTAATTTAAGTCTACGAGCAGTGAACATCCGTGTGCATACCTGTGTGGATCAGCGCGCTTGTATTCAAATGGTTTCCACATGTAATGGTCTGCAAGATGATGTAGCGAGCCATAGCCCCGTCCCCCAGGGCATGAAGCAGGCATGGAGGAGATCCAGGCCCCAGACATCCAGAGGCCTCAGAGTGCGAGAGCCCAAGGAGGACCACCGGAGGGGCATCTGTGCCACCCTCATGGGAAGGGCTGAGGATCCCCAGACGAGGCGTCACCCAGTAGCCACCAAGCAGAAGCTAGAGGGGGCTGCACCGGCGTGCCCGCCGGCTCTGCCGGCAGCCAGCTGTGCCAGAGTGAACCGAGCTGCAGGCCCAGAGGCCGGAGGCCCGAGGGCCCCCCGCACCCCGGAGGAGGCCTGACCGAGCAACAGGCGCCAGGCCCCGCCAGGTAGCCAGTACATACTTGAGTGCCCAGCCCCGGACACCAAGAACCACCAATGCACCGACCCCTGAGGGCATCAGTCACCGGCAGGGAGTGTGGTGAGGGGAGATAGGCCTTGGAGGGCCTGGGAGTTCCCAGGGAGGTGGAGTCTAAGACCCGACCTGACATATAGACACAGACAAACAGGCACACACAGACACAAACATGCATTCCCACCCTCATGCACACATATACAAACACTCAGCACTCACCCAACGTAAGGAACTCAGACCCAAGAGATGTTACCCTTCCCCCCGGGGTGGAGGCAAGCAGACCGTCCCAGGCTCCGCAGCAGCAGGGAGGCCAATCGTTTGAGTACACAGACCGTCCACTGGACGCCGTTAACGTGCCCACCCTCAAGGCCCTATATATATGTGTGTGTTATGAGAGTGTAAGTAATGTGGATGTCTAAGTTGTGAGATAAAATTGAGGCACAGGTGGCCAGAAGGGGACGGGGGGGGGGAGAATGTCTCCCCTGCACCCTCGTGACACACCCGCACCCCAAGGCCCTACCTGTGTGGGTGAGTGTGGTGGGACGGGGGGGGGGGATGTCTCCCCTGCACCCTCGTGACACACCCGCACCCCAAGGCCCTACCTGTGTGGGTGAGTGTGGTGGAGCGGGAAGAGGGAGGTAGCCGGGGATGGGGAGGAAAAGGAGGGAGGGGAGGATGCCCCTCCCTAGGGCCAGCTCCCCCGCTGACCCCAGTAGGCACCCCCGTCCTCTGGTACCCACCAAGGCAAGGGAGCCCAGGTCCATCCAGACCGGGCCTACGGTAGCACTGCCAAGCCCCACAGGACCCGGGGCAGCCCACCCTACCCCATCGCAGAGGAAACTGTACCCACCCCAACATTCAATCGTCTCCCAGACTACACAAGACAACAGACACCCAGGTTAGGTTTATTCTCCACCTCTCCTATGTCTCTCCCCCACCTGCAACGGAACAACCTCCCCGCCAGTTGAAGAGCCCCCCAGTTAGGCCGATGCACAAGAGGCCCCCTGCGTCAGGGCTGAGCCCCCGTGCACCCACCCGCTCACAACCTCGGTGACACACCGACGAGGACCGAAGCCCCCAAGGCCCAGCCAGAGCCCCAGCACGGAGGCGAAGCACCCCCGAACCCCAAACCCCCACGCCTGCCCCGGATCCACTCAAGGGCAGCCAGGCCACCAGGCCAGTGACCTACGTCCACCAGTACAGACCATCCTCCAGCCCCGCTGCACGCAGCCACGAGGAGAACAACCTCTAAGAGTGACCAGAGCCACTAACCAGGTTATGAACACAACCCCCGGGTTAAGTCCTCCAGGGATAACGTCTCTAGGGGTCCTCCAGGCACCCTAAGCCCGTCCCAACTCCATATCAACCACAGTAGCTAAGGCGGGACCAAACCACGACCCCCTACCCCCGCTAGGTGATGGAGCCAATCAAAGGAGCCCAGAGGGATTGATCTAATGTGGTGGCAGAGGCTATATCGAGACTAATGTGATCTATTAGAAGGTTTCTATATTGGCTAGAATTAAGATTTTTATTTTTCCAGTTCATGAGGACCGTTTTCTTGGCGATGCATAGGGCAGTAAAAACCATGTGGACTGTATTAGTTTCTGTAGTGACCTCATCCAGTTTTCCCAACAAGCATACTAAAGGGGAGGTTGGAATTTTACATTTCAGACACTTTGATAAGTCTTCACATATCTCGTGCCAAAACTTCTGCACTGGTGGACAGAACCAAAGAGCGTGAATGTAATTGTCTGGTGTATTGCCTTGACAGTGTGAGCAGTTGTTGGAAGATGTAAAGCCCATCTTGAACATCCGATGACCTGTATAGCGCACTCTATGTAGTATTTTGTATTGTATTAATTGCAGACTGGGATTTTTAATCAATTTAAAGGTTTTTAAGCATACCTGAGACCAGAAGTTTTGGTCTAAGCTGACTGATAAATCTGCTTCCCACTTTGCAATAGGAAGGGATATTAATTCATCTAATTTAGAAAGTGTTCTGTATATATTAGATAATAATTTGGGGGATTTAAGAGTAAGGAAATGTGCCGCACTTGGTGGTGTTTGTAATTCAACTTGACTGAGGTTAAATTTCTTTTTTACTATGGATTTAATTTGTTGATATTCTAAAAATCTTTTCATGTTGATCCCATATTGTGCAACTAGTCTGTCAAATGGAATAAATTCTGTTCCCTCTAATATATGTTCTAAGTATTTAATTCCTTTACAACTCCATTCTGGGAAATTAATCATATTATTGTTTTGTAATATGTCAGGGTTATTCCAGATAGGTGTACGTTTGCATGGGATTAATGAAGACTCCGTTATTTTTAGAAACTCCCACCATGCTGTCAGAGAAAAGCTGATGTTGATACTTTTAAAGCATTCATGTCTTTTGATGTTTGAGCTAATAAATGGTAGGTCTGAAATCTCTAGATCCTTGCATAGTGCCTGTTCAACATCTAGCCAGGGCTCATCTAAGAAGGTATGTTTTAACCATTCTGAGATGAACTGAAGCCTGTTGGCTAAGAAGTATTGGTGAAAATTAGGCAGATCTAATCCTCCTCTATCCTTGGTTCTTTGTAGCGTTTTTAAGCTGATACGCGGGGGTTTATCTTTCCAAAGGAATTTGGAAATATATGAATCCAGAGATCTTAACCAATCTTGTGATGGTTTGTTAGGGATCATCAAAAATAAGTAATTTATTTCTGGCAAGATCATCATTTTTATAGTGGCGACCCTTCCCATGAGTGATATGGGTAAAGATTTCCATCTAGTCAGATTGCCTTCTACTTTCTTTAGAAGTGGGATGTGGTTTAATTTAGTTAAGTCTGAAAGCTTAGGAGAAACATTAATACCTAAATATTTAATATTTCCGGATTGTAGTGGGGCAGAGGAAGAATTATGGAAGGAGCAGTTAATGGGGAGAACTGTAGATTTTGGTCAGTTAATTGAATAATCTGAAACTCTTGAAAACCAGTTTATTAGAGTAATTACCTCAGAGAGGTTGGTTTGTGTGTTTTGCAGAAAAAGCAACACATCATCCGCATAGAGACTGATTTTATGTTCTATGTTCTTACATTTTACATATTTGTTTTTTGTTAAGTTGCCTAATAATTATGCACAGTAATAGTCACCTGCACACACAGATATCCCCCTAAAATAGCTAAAACTACAAACAAACTAAAAACTACTTCCAAAAACATTCAGCTTTGATATTAATGAGTTTTTTGGGTTCATTGAGAACATGGTTGTTGTTCAATAATAAAATTATTCCTCAAAAATACAACTTGCCTAATAATTCTGCACTCCCTGTAATGTATTCTGTAGAGAATGTCGAAAAAGCGTCGCAACGAAAGGTTTGAGCACCACTAATCTTTTCCACCATTTACAACTGCGCCATAAAGTGCAGTATGAAGAGTGTGTGAAATTGCGTGCTGTAGCCCAGACCGCAAAGTCTTCCGAGGTTCCTGCCGTGAAACAGACCACCTTACAACACTCATATACTCGTGCTGTGCCATATGATACAAAAAGTGAGAAGTGGGGGGAAATTACTAAAGCAGTGGCCTATCATATTGCTAAAGACATGGTCCCCATCTCAACTGTGGAACAAGAGGGCTTTATACAGCTGCTAAAAACTCTTGACCGAAGATACCAGTTACCTAGCCGGAAATACTTCACCAGAGAAGCACTGCCAAAAATGTATACTGAAGTTAGACAGAGTCTCGCTGCCCAGCTCACCAAAGTGTCTCACTTCGCACTGACAACCGACATGTGGTCCAGCAGGACGTGCGAGCCATATATGAGTGTGACTATACATTTCATGGAAGACTGGGAACTGAAAACTGCCTGTCTCCAGACCAGCTACTTTCCTCAAGACCACACCGGAGAGCGTATAGCTGAAGCCCTGCAGGATGTGCTCAAAACCTGGAAGCTCAACCCGACGGGACTGGTTGCTATAACAGCTGACAACGGGGCTAATATTGTCAAGGCGGTTCAACTGAACAAGTGGCCGAGGATCCAGTGTTTTGGTCACAGGCTTCATCTGGCCATTGGTAAGTGCAATACTGAATTTGTTGATTTGAAAAAAAAAAACGCTAATAAATGAAAAGTGTATAGAGTCTCTTGTAGAGCTAAACATGCCTATGGACCACAAGACAAATATTTTTATAAGTCATAGCCAGCATATACATCTATCACTTAGAAATCGAAAGTTAGTTGAATAAATAAATAAACTATCCCTATTAAATCCAATAAACGTATTGGGGTGTATTTGTCTTTGTATTAGATTGAGTTGTGACACTAAATGAGGACCACAGCTGGGACAAGACAGGGATACATTTTTAAATACATAGTGAGATTAAAAGGTGTTTAAAAAAAACAAAAAAAAACAAAAAAAAACATGTTCTAATCATTTGGTGATCTGGTGATTTTACCAAGATAGTTTAACTAGAACCATTTCTAGGTTATACAATACACGACACATTTTGCAAATATTGTTAAGTCTTATGCATCCCATTCTATACAACTGAGATGGATGTTAATTTGCCTTTGAGTGATTTGCATCTTAACATAACAATTAAAGTGATTTTAAAAGTTTGTATTTTGTGTGTCACAGGACATGCTATGGATGATGCTCACATTACCCGGGCTATTTCTCTGTGTAAGAAAGTCGTCAGCAGCTTCTCCTACAGCTGGAGGAAGAGAAGAGAGCTGGCTGAAGTGCAAATACAGCTGGGTCTTCCAAGTCACCAGCTACTCACAGAGGCAACAACTCGCTGGGGATCAAGGCTTCTCATGATAGAGAGAGTTCTGGAGCAGCAAAGAGCACTTTCTAAAGTCCTCTCTGTCGACATGAAAACCAGACCTCTAGTCCCTACTTGGCAGGGCATAGAGGTCCTGGATGCAGTTCAGAAAGCTCTCAAACCCTGTCAGGACTTCACTGATGCACTTTCAGGAGAGAAGTATGTGACACTGTCCTATGTCAGACCTGTGCTACACCTGTTTAACACTAGTCTCCTGGCACCTGGAGAGGAGGATAGTGAGCTGTGTAAATCCATCAAGACCCGCATTGTGGATTACCTCAACAATAAATATGCAGATCCATCCACCAGTGACCTGTTGGACATGGCTTCTTTTGTGGATCCACGGTTCAGGGCGAAATACATCCCTAGTGAGAAGATTAATGCACTAAAACATAAACTCATCTTGGAGGCAGAGTCTCTGCTCAGCTATCAGGGTACGTGTTTGTCTGAGCTGACTGATCCAGCCGTGCCTGAGTCTGCAGACCGAGAAGAAGCAGCAGTAGGACACACAGCTAAAAAAAAGAGATCACTGGCAAGCTTCTTCCAGCACAGCACAGCCACCAACACTGGTTTCACAAAAAGGGAAGCAATCGAATATTCTAGCTACCTGTTGTCAGTTTGTGTAGAGAGTGATGCTGACCCTCTCAAATGGTGGGAACATGAAGTTGCTTTTCCAGCACTGAGCCTCCTGGCCAAGAAATATCTTTGTGCGCCAGCTACCAGCTCCGAACATTATTAGCAAACAAAATATCGTGATACTACGCAGTATCGATTTTTTTTCCCCCCACCCCTAGTACCCACATAGGCAAGGCAAGGCAAATGTATTTGTATAGCACAATTCAACAACAAGGTGATTCAAAGTGCTTTACAGAGACATTAGAAACAAAAACAAATAAAAAGCATGATTTAAAATTGATTAAAACAAGCAAACAAACAAACTAACTAAACACACACATTTCACACCTGTTCGCGCGACCTGTTCGACCCTTATCGTAAGGGGAGCTACCAGTCCTTCTGTGGACGAGCTACTTTCTATTTTAAATTCCCTGAATTTAAAATACTCTCTAGACCCAGTCTAGACCCAGTTGGGGAGCTACCCAGAGCTCTAATCCCACACCTGTTCGCGCGATCTGAACCCTTATCGTAAGGGGAGCTACCAGTCCTTCTGTGGACGAGCTACTTTCTATTTTAAATTCCCTGAATTTAAAATACTCTCTAGACCCAGTCTAGACCCAGTTGGGGAGCTACCCAGAGCTCTAATCCCACACCTGTTCGCGCGATCTGAACCCTTATCGTAAGGGGAGCTACCAGTCCTTCTATGGACGAGCTACTTTCTATTTTAAATTCCCTGAATTTAAAATACTCTCTAGACCCAGTCTAGACCCAGCTGGGGAGCTACCCAGAGCTCTAATCCCACTTAACAAACAAACAAACAAACAAAACAGTATATAAAATCAAAACAGATAAAATCAGAACAGTAGATAAAATCAGTAGTTAATGTAAGTTTTGAAATTTAAGCTTAACTAATTAACAAACAAACAAAACAGTATATAAAATCAAAACAGATAAAATCAGAAATAGATAAGATCAGTAGTTAGTGTAAGTTTTGAAATTTAAGCTTAAAAGTGTGGATTTGGTGCTTTATTCAAATGCAGCTGAGAATAGGTGAGTCTTCAACCTGGATTTAAATAAACTGAGTGTTTCAGCTGATCTGAGGCTTTCTGGGAGTTTGTTCCAGATATAAGGAGCATAAAAGCTGAATGCAGCTTCTCCGTGTCTGGTTCTGACTCTGGGAACTGATAAAAGACTGGATCCAGATGACCTGAGGGATCTGGAAGGTTCATACTGGGTTAGGAGGTCACTGATGTATTTTGGTCCTAAACCATTCAGAGCTTTATAGGCCAGCATCAGAACTTTAAAGTATATCCTCTGACGGACAGGCAGCCAGTGTAAAGACCTCAGAGCTGGACTGATGTGGTCCACTTTTTTGGTCTTAGTGAGGACTCGAGCAGCAGAGTTCTGAATGAGCTGTAGTTGTCTGACTGATTTTTTAGGTAGACCTGTAAAGATGCTGTTACAGTAATCAAGCCTGCTAAAAATGAATGCATGGACTAGTTTTTCCAGGTCCTGTTGAGACATCAGATCTTTTATCCTTGAAATATTCTTGAGGTGATAGTAAGCTGATTTTGTTATTGTCTTAATGTGTTTAGGTCTGCATCCATCACTACACCCAAATTTCTCGCCTGGTTTGTGGTTTTTAGATGTATAGATTGAAGTTCTCTGGTGACCTGTAATTGTTTTTCTTTGGCGCCAAAGACTATTACTTCAGTTTTGTTTTTGTTTAGTTAGAGAAAATTGTGGCACAACCAGTCATTAATTTCCTCAATGCATTTACCAAGAGCCTGTACAGGGCCTCGGTCTCCTGGTGACATTGTGATATATATTTGTGTGTCATCTGCATAGCTGTGGTAGTTTATTTTGTTGTTCTTTATAATCTGTGCCAGTGGGAGCATGTAAATGTTAAACAGAGGGGGTCCCAAGATGGAACATAGTGCTAAACTACTGTAACACTGCAATAATACTAATTTAATACTGCATTAAAAACACTGTAATTGTGCAGTTATAACACTCAGCTGACTGGGACACAAAAAAACACTATTACCCCCAATGACACTGCAATTATAACATTAAATGGTAGGGGTGCAACGATACACAAAATTCACAGGTTCGGTTCGGTTCGATACTTTGGTGTCACGGTTCGATATTTTTTCGATACAAAAAAATGTTCATGCATTTTTAATTTGTCATTTATTAAAATTATAAATATATATTTTAACTCAAAAGTACAGTTTTTAAATTTAACCCTAACCCTTGTGCGTGTTTTTTATTTTGACAGCGAATGCACACCTGCGGACCACTTATGTGCACCCCTGGTTATTTAGCTCATCATATTGCAGCCACAGAAATTCTTTTGTCCATGAAACCATAAAGCTGCACTTTCTTTTTGCCTTATAGTCTGATTTGTCATAACTTCTCCGTTTTATGGTAAGCTTTTCTTTGGCTGTCACTTCTTCACCCTGACCTGTCTTATTTGGCTCAGCAGAACTGAAATGCTTTTACACATGCACTCACATAAGCTCAGCGATTCTCTGAGCGATCAACCTCTCACATGTTTAAGCTTGCTGCGGGAGATTTCACTTGTCATGTTTGCATAGTAAGCTAACGATTAATAAGACGATGTCAGAGGAATTGGTGCACAAATTATCATCACTCACCAATCAGTACTGTCCGAGCGATTGCAAAGTGAAAGCAAAAAAACAAGCGCAAATTCAAACGCGACTTCAATATGTCACATATTGACAGTGGCTCACCGATGCCAATGACATAATTACCCAGCTACATTTCTGAAAGAATGCAAAAGCATTGACATATATTTTTCCTACAATAGCCCGACGGGCAGGGAAGAGATAGATTTTGGTAGCCCGACTGAAAAAATCGCTAGCTCCGGGACGTCGGGCTAGCGATATTGCAAGCCCTGTATCTGATTGAGGAATCACTCATCTTTGGAAAAGAGAGTTTATTACAGAGAAATGGCTCTTTCCAAAATAAAAGCTATACTATCCGCTTCTTCTGGGCTATATTCTCAGCAGCATAAGGAGAATCATGTGCTAACAGCTGTCTAAATGACTCTGCTAAAGTTAGTAGCATGCTTGCTTTTTTTTGTCTGCTTCCACTTGTCTTTGCACTAGGATGATGTCGGCGTAAATGTGCAGTCATATTCGTTGTGTTCCCATTAGTGCTTTCAGGTTAATCTCGTTGAAATGACCTTACAACACGGCAAATCTCCGTTAACGAGCTACCGCCGATCGCTCCGTGCATGGGGCTAGACGGCCAACACGTTAACGAGCTAACTGCGCTAACACACTAGTTCACACCAATGTAATTGAGCATTGCATGGCACATCCAACATACTGTTTTACTTTAGTCCATGACTCGCTTACCTTCAGGGTCATACGTCACATGAAAACCAAAATAATTCCAAACGCCAGATCTGAATGAGGTTCAATTTGCCTGTTGCAAGGAGAGCTTAACTTCTGTCTCGCTAGCTTGCCCTGCGCTCTTCCTTCTGACTATGCTGTCTGTGTTGAGCGCTCAGTGGATCTGCGCTCGACAGTGCAGCCTAGGCGGAGTAGTCGAACACAGATTCACTGAGCGCTCCACACAGACAGCATCGTCAGAAGGAAAATTGATAAAATAAATTACAAATGTTGTATTGTTCGATACATATGTGTACCGAACCGAAAGCACTGTATCGAACGGTTCAATATCGATACGAATATCGTTGCACCCCTATTAAATGGCTATTTTAACACTAAAAGTACTAAAGCTATATGAAAGCAATAATACTACAGCTACAATACTACGAAACATTACGTAACGATACAACTTTGTTAACCATATCAGAAGATTACTGAATGGTTTGGTTTTGTACTTAATTTATGTTTTATTTTATTCCATTTACACCTGACAGAGGAATGAGCTGCTGTAAACCAAAGGCCATTTATACAGAAATAATACCATGATATATCACGAAGCTGCCTGAAGATTAAATAACAGCAACATATCAATTTTCAGCATTTTTAGTTTTTCATGATCGTGTAAACAAAAATCATAAGTGAAATGAAACTCTGAATAATGGCTCAGAGCTACTCTTCGGTGCAGTAGCAGTGCTAACATGCTAACACAATTTAATGAGCAGACTTGTTCCAAACAGTCAGACTGAACTTACAAGAATAAAATAAAAATACATACCTCACAGTAACTGCACTTGTAGAGTCTCTTTCTGGTGTGGATCTGTTGGTGTTTTCTCAGGTACTGTGGACTTTTAAAAGTCTTCTCACACAGGTCACATTGATAAGGTCTCTCTCCTCAGTGTGGGTAAACATGTGGCTTTGTAAGTGTGTGTCTGTTGTAAAGTATTTGCCACACTGATCACACCAGTACACATCTTCTCCGGTGTGAATGCGTAGGTGTATATTTCGGCTCCGTAGCTGGCTGAAGGTTTTTCCACAGAAGTCACAGCTGTATGCCTTAATTCCAGAGTGGGTAACTAGATGTCTCTGTAAGCTGATCTTTTGAGTAAAAGCTTTGCCGCACTGATCACAGCTGTACGCTTTAACTCCACTGTGGACGATTTGGTGTCTTTTTAGGGCTTTCTTCCAGGAAAACGACTTTCCACACAAGTCACAGCTGAACGGTCTCTCTCCAGTGTGGATGAGCTGATGTTGTTTTAGTTTAAACTTCAAAGTAAAACCATTCCCACACTCGTTACAGGTGTATTTTTTCTCTCTCTTTCTTCTGTGAGGTTTGTCGGCCTCCTGAGAGCGCTGACTTCTCGGTCCACGTTGGTCCTGCAGTGACAGAGATACAAACAGAGGCAGTAAGTGAAATGCAGTCATTAAACAAACTGAAGCTTCAAACTCCCTCCATTAACACTAGTTTTAATCCTGAAGGTGGAGTGTGGCACCAAACACCTTAAAGGTCTCTTATCCCCACCTACTGGTAGTAGTAACACATTACATCCAACCTGGTGTTAAAGATAATTAATGACTGCAAACACTCTAAAATCATGCCCATCCCTCCTGCTTGTACACAAATATTAATGCTAACAAACTCAGAATAGTAATAAATGTTTACCAGGTCTATACTTTTTTATATTTCCTGTTGCTGATTCTTATTATATAATTCTGTAATTGTCTAATTTATTCAATGATAATGAATCAAATGTAACAGTTACTAGCTTGGTTCAGTGCAGGATGATGTCAGTCTGATTGTAACCTGAGGGTTTTTTTTTTTTACTTTTACTCTCTACATTAAAAAAATTATATCTGTATTTTCTACTCCTTACTTTTTCAAAATAGGCTTGTTACTTCTGGTTTAAGGCATTTGAGGGGAGTTATTTCATCACTGCAGGTATCAAAGATCAAATTGATTTGAACCTAAACAGTAACACATGAAATCCAATCATGATCATGTACTAATCATGAGAGATGAAAGAGGCAAAACTGTGTGCTTTAGTCAGGGGTTAAATTGGGCCGGTGTTTGTTTTTTGGCACAAAACCTGAACGACTGCAGGTGCTGATAAAATGCAGTCGCGGTATTTCAACATCTAGCAATACAAAGACAACAAAGAAAAAATGGAGTAATATTTTTTATGTGGCAGCGTTTCTATCAGCTCAACAAATATCAGCAAACACAAAACTCTTTATGTGCATTTTGTCTCAGTGTGATTTAAAGACTGCTGTAAAAATCCTCTGCAGGTTAGTGCGGGATAAGCAGGTAAGTTTACTGTTTACTGCATTGTATTATTACATTATTATTACATTACATTAATATAGCACAAGGTAGGGCTGCACGATTAATCGTTAGAAAATCGCGATCTCGATTCATACTTATGTGCGATCTCATTTCCAAATGACAACGATTTAAAAAAAAAAAAAAAAAAAAAAAAAAAAGATGACGACGACGATTGTACCGCATTTTGATCCGGGACGTAATCTGCATGAAAACAAGCGCTCACTCTTCCTGCTCAACAAATGACAAGGGCGGAGCCTTATACCACGTGATACAGAAGCTGTGCCGTGTGATGCTAAAATTAGCAGGGAAAAAACAACGGAGAGCACGTCAGGGATGACGAGAAAGTGACAGGAGAAAATCCGTCCCAGTCAACCACCCAAACATCAATAACGGGAACCTTATACAGCGCTTCCCTATACACGTCGAACTTCCGCAGGCACAAAGAAATTACGGAGGCTATTACTTATCACCTGACCAAAGATATGGCTCCCATCAACACTGTGCAAAACGAGGGATTTAGGAAAATGATCAACACCCTAGACAAACGCTACACAGTGCCGTCCCGCAACTATTTTTCTATTGTTGCACTGCCTGCTCTATACACGCAGTGTCGAGCAACGGTGGAGATGGAATTTCAAGCAGTACAACATTTTGTGGCAACGACAAAATGTGAGACATTTGTTGTTTTTATGTTTATTTATTGTTTTTATGTTCAGTCTCAACTGTTACGAAGTTGATGTGCAGTTAATAAGCGCAATAAATATTTATACTGGAAAAGAGAATCGTGAGAGAATCGTGATCTCAATTCTAAGCCAAAAAATCGTGCAGCCCTAGCACAAGGTTCAGTTAGTTTAGCATAAAACATATATCGGTACTTCAGCTTTTAATGGAGTATTTCTTAACACTAGTTTCTGTCACCTTCTGTGTTGAGCTCATTGTTTTCTCTGCAGTGGCTGAGCTGAGTCCAAGTAGCTGTTGTTCCTCTGCTGCTCCGTCAGACTCTTCTCCTCCTGCTGATCAGCTGGGACACAAAACAGATCTTTGTTAGACTCCACACTGCACTGAAGTGTCTCATATGTTCATTTGAGAACACAAAGAACAAATATTTAGCTTCCCTGGGTGGGCAACTTGGTTGAAATAAACACAAAAGGTTTGAGCACCGATACCAAATTTAGCAGTATGGCACACCAGTACCAGGAGAGCAATTCCTGTTTAAAGAATGTCCTGGCCAAAAACAAACACAAAACAATCAATGGAGCTGCAAAAACTAGTACAGTGTTTCCAAACCACTGTGCCGTGGGGCACATACGTGTGCCATGAGAAATGATCAGGTGTGCCGTACAAGATTATCCTGTCTGAGTGGGTGTAGAAATCTGAGCCATGATCTGAATAACCCTCATCACAGTGGGGTCCACTCACACTTGGATTCTATACATGGATCAAGTCCACTGCACTACTTTCAAGTATTCTGAAACCTGTCCTCTAATGTGTGCCTTCCTCCTCTTTGTATTTACTCCTCCTCTCTGTCATTTATTCTAGCTGTCTTACTATTTATGTTTTCCAAGCACAGTTGGTATGGAGCACCCACAATTTAGTTAAATATGTACAATGAAAATAACAAAAACTATTCTATTGTATTCTATTCTATTTATCTTTGTTCCTCCATTTCAGTTTTGTTTGCAAACATGAAAATTATCTCACCCTCCAAAAAATTATGGAGCTTAAAAAAATCAGCAGTACTTCTAAATGTGATAAAATTAGAGCACAGATCCCCTCTTAGGGGCCGAGGCTGTATTTGTTTTAAAAATGCATCTCTGGTATCTCTGGCCTATCATTATTATTTTGCTAACAGTTAAGCAGACTCACTCGCTGAATACTGATCAGTATATATCAAATAATCTTTGAAATGATTCTAATAACAGGCCTCTCACAATGAGGCCAGTTTTTACAATCACATGCCCTGTGGGCCAACACAACTTTGCCCTGATAAGAAAAAGGCAGCTGTGTTTTAGCCTGGAATACATTTATTTTTATATTTCTCATAAATGTATTTTATTATAACGCTTTTAATGCCAACATGTCAGAATTTTTGGAATTTAAGTTACCTTAAATGGATGAAGGGTGGCGCTAGCTAGCTTGGTTAGCTAGCTGCATTCAAAAACTGTGCAGGTGCCACAGAGATGCTAACTAGCGCTTAGTAACAAACCAAAAAAATAATAGAAGCTTAGCTCATTTTAAAGATTTTTTCTAATATTACCACTGTTTTCTTCTCTGTGTTTCATTAGCATTTGTTGATATTTTCTTGTAAATTAGTTTATAGCAGCTTGACTTGATGTAGAGGCTTTTTCTTTCACAGGGTTCACAAATAACTGACAACAGAGACTGAGGAGAGCAACAGAAAACTTCACTCAGGAGCTAAACTCAAGATTGACTGAACTCACATCAAAGTTACCTTAGTGCTTCTCTTTAGATGAGCCAGAACAATAAACTAAAACACAAACGCAATCAAGCGGGAACTGTGTGGCTTCTTCTTCTTCTTCTTTTGGGTTTTTCTTTGGCGGTTAAAGCTTTAAGGTGCATTACCGCCACCTGCTGGACTAGATGGTTAATATCCTAAATGTCATCATTCCTTTTTTATGGCTTAAATTGTTTCTCATGAAAGAAAAAAACTAATTGAGTCTCACTCTTTGTGAGCTAAAACTAGAGATTTAAAAGTATTTTAATAAACAATAAAAACTAGGACAAAATGTTTCAGTGTGTTTTATTCATTAACATAAACATCAGATGTCTTCAGCTTACCATTAGCTCCATTTCTTTAAGAGGTTTTGCTTTCTGCAGGCCGCCACAGCATACATGTTGTTTTTCCTGATTTAATAAAGGTTACACTGACTCACTTCTCTATCATCAGATCCAAGTGTGACATTAGCCTTAATTTCCCAGGAGGGTACTTGGGTTTGGAGTCACAGCACAGTTTTCAGGTTTAATTAATGGGTTTGAGTACAGCCTGATAATTACAGGCATTCAAACTGTTTGCTGATGAACTTTGGAGGTAAAATTATAGACAGCTTTAGAAGGTTTTTCATAGGAGAAGTATAGATAGATACTTGTTCCCACTGAATGAGGTTAGATCTTTAACTGGTTGATTGATGAACCTCACAATAACTTGTGTTGCTTTGCAGATAAACTCGGCCTGGTTGGTGCAAAAAGTCATTCATCAGCACCACGAAGCCATGAAATCTCTGAATAACAAAGACACACGAGACAGGAACATTTCTTTTGTCTTCCATGTAACAATCCCTAACTCTGTAATTAACCAATGTGACATTTTATCTTGGATGTCTAAAATGGCTCATCCCAGTGTGGCTGTTGCTCAACATTTAGCACAAGTCACCTTCTGATCAGAAGCTTTGTGGTTTGATCCCTGGCTGCTCCAGTCTGCAAGCCACATATCCTTGGCCAAGATACTAATTCCGAGTTGCTTTCTGATGCATCCACTGGAGCGTGAATGTTTTATGGAATTTGTCAAACAGTTTTACGTGTGGTCACACTGTTTTGTTTTTGTGTTCGGATTGAAGCGCACGCTTGTGAGTCCTCAGAAGTTACACAACATTCACTGAAGATGAATACTTTTTAAAATCTTAGTTTGCACTTGTGGATCATACTGTGTGCATTTGTAACACTTTTGAAACAGATTTCTAAATGAGCAGTGTTCCCTGAATGCGTCTCATACAGCTGCAGGACATTCAGTCAGCTTTCAACACAATCTTTCATACATTCTTCTCCCGTGTTGCATTTTGCTCTACGGGAATGATTCTTGCTTCAGGTGTGAGAGGTCCCGGGTTCAATTCCCGGACGAGCCCATGTGGTGTTATATAAACTCTATGAACATTAGATCTTACATATTTCTTGGTCAGGTGCCATTTGAACCACATTCAACTCTTTAACAATAAGTCTGCACCTGCTTTGTGGAGGCAACTAATTGATTTGATAAGAACTTTCCAAAAATCTCATCCAATTAATTCTCCTTTACAGATTGTATAACTGTCACTTTTTACAATAAGAATTCTCCAACAAACTTTTGGAAGAAAATTATTTTTCTTTCATTTGTTTTGACCCCAAACTAACCAAATGTAAGGCTTCTTTTCATCAGCACAATAGTTTTCAATTTCACGTTGGTCTATATTCCCCACATCCTGTTATGTCCTTGTTCTCTTTGGGAATCACAGATATGAATATAATCAATTGATTAATTAACCATTGAATTCCACTGATGTGTTCATTCACAGCCTCAGGTCTTTGTTACTGTTGGAGGTGCTGGATGGCCCGGTTCTTCTGGATCCATCTGTGTCTGCCGCTGGCTCCTGGGGGCCATTATTGCAGCTTCCCACCCTCATCATCAAGTACAATGGCGACAAAGAAACACACATACTCTCTCTCTCTCCAACAGACACACCACAAGATGATTGCTGGTTTATGTATCTGTGGATTTATCTTCATGTGCAGCGGTTATTTGAAAAAAAAATTAATAGTAGTCAGTAATAGACGTAGTGAGACGTAGACTGTGACAACACGAGCTTGACACGGGGTCTCATACTGTGATTGTGAATATAGAGGATTGTAGCTCAAGTTAACGTGGAAAGATAGACGTCTAAGGTCTCTAAAACTTTCGGATGTTCATTCTCTGAAGAAGGTTTGGAGACATGTAGAAAGTTCAGTTTTGAATTGGTGAAACAAATATTTTATTTATAGTTTCTCATACACAAGGCAGATAATATTCTTCATGGACATTATTTTTACAAATACTGGAAGATACAACAAAATCAAACAAAACACAATTTCATGAATTCATCTCTTATTATATAGAAAACGTCGATGGTGTTCTGTCTCCCAGTAAGTATTTTGGATCGAACAAACTGTATTTACAATAGCCAGAGTCGACTGAATTCAAATATTTCTAAAATCAATGGGTTAAAATTAAAGGGCCAAAAATTCACCCAGTTCCTTTTATTTACTGGAAGAGATCAAATCTGAGACTCTGGTATGTTGAGCTACATGAAGACAAGAAGATTAAAACTTAATACAAAAAAGCTGATATACATTAAAACATTTGTAATTAAAGGAACATTAGCTGCTGGCAAGGCTCTAATTTGCTCCTTCAAAACTTGTATTGTCAACTTTGGAGTTGTTTACATTCATACCAGTGTTTAAAACAACAGTGTTGCAATCATAATGTCAGTTGCCTGGTGGCATCGACCAGCCAAACATCTGGGGTGAGGTGGGGAAGGCCCATTGAACATTGAAATAAACCTACACTAAACACAAGGGCACAAGACACAAAACCTGAGAACAAAACCATAAACTGAAACACAGGATTCTAAAATTCAAAACAGGATAACTAAAGAACCAGAACATAAACCATAATACAGATAATACCAAAATACAAGAAACTGAAGATGCTGGGAGAAATGAAGAGAGGATGTTCTGCCTATTCCCAAATAAAATAGAATAACTTCATATGCTTTGTTCACATGTCAACAGTTCATACAAATTTTCACTATATTATAAGTAATTCAGTCTCTAAAATATACATAAGGAATATATCATAACATATAAAGTGTATTTTGTATACTGGGTTGTAACTGGTCCATTGGTGAATTAAATAAGCACGTGGGGAAGCAGCCTCACAGCAGAAGCATACTCCCAACCTATAATACGATTGTGTCATTCACTATTATATATAATGTATTTTATGTTTATGTTTGTATCAGGGCTGTGTTGGGATCTGTCAGGGGATGTTACGGATGGATGGTGGCTGGAGGTTGCCAGGTTTTTGTTCACAATGCCACCGATGATCATGACTGGGAAGCGTACCAGCAACCGGGTGCCTTGCAGCAGGAGCACGGTGGTGTCCAGCAGAGCCTGAGTGGAGCTGTCCGAACAGAGGAGCTGCAGAAATCAAAAATCAATAAATGAGCAGCACTGAGTCTAATAATCCATGTAATGTTGCCTTTGAGAGTTTCTGAAAAGCATTATGCCATGAGGTGTTTTTCAATCTCCTGAATGTGAGCAAAGAAATTCAAAGTGAATACAGATTAATGAATAAATCATTAACTGAATGAACGTGGATTGATATTGTACATTCAGCTATTAGATGATGATAATACACCAGAGGTGCCCAACCCAATCTAACACTGTGTATCTGAAACTATGACAGACAGGAAGTCATTCACGCCTGCTCAAATACTTTGAGTTTATCATCTGAATGTTACAAATAAACTTGGTGTGTTCGACTACAGAGCCGTCAACCTCTGAAGAAATTACAGCCAAACTTTCTGCTGATGATGTCACATTTTTAAGAAAATAACTTTTATACAGAACATGGTCTTTCAACTTTATTAGTCACACTTTGGTAGCACCAGGTTGGATCTTCTTTTGCCTTCAGATCTTCTTTGAGTCATGATTTACATTCAACAACAAGCTGAAAACACTCCTCAGACATTTTGATCCTCGTTGACATGACAACATGGCACAGTTGCGGCAAATTATTTGGCTGCACATCAATCATGTGAAACTTACACCACATCCTAAAGCTGCACCGTTGTACTTGAGTGCAGTGAAGTCATTGTGTTATTGAAGAAACCAGCTCCAGATGGTCAAAGCTTTGTGACATGACTTATCCTTCTTGAAGGAAATTCATCAGAAGATGGTACACAGAAACTGTGTTCAACATGCACACACTTCTGAACCTGCACTGCTGCACTAAAACAAATACACAGTTACAATATCTACACAGTGCTAGTCTATATAAGACAATTTAGGGATCTGAGGCTGACTTTGTGCTTCTAGCTGGAGTCCAGCCTGATTAATCAGAAGAAGACTGACTTGGGAAATAATGAACAGTAGATGGCAGTAACACACCACTGATGCATCTAGCCTGCCAAACCCAAAGAAGAAGAACATGGCAGCAAGATTTCGGAAAGATTCACTCACTTTTTAACAATCCCACCAAATATTGTAGATCATGATTGTAAGAGGCCTGTCTGAACTTATTATACAGATTGCATGCTGTTGTTAACTGTGTGATTTCTGATGGTTATGTTTAAGAGGTTTGTATTGAAAGTATTTTGTGATAGTTTATGGTGGGTCATGTGATTTGGGCGGTATTGATTGCTTATTTTAGGCACCTGTTCATGCAGTGTCAGTTGGAGTGCTGCGGAAATCTAAATTGTCAGCGCCGGGAAATGATCAGGTATGCTATACCATGTTGAACCAACTCAGTGAGTCAGCTAAAGAACTTTTGTTAGGGTTGTATAACAGAGTTTGGGAGGGTGGGAAACTGCCGCGAAGCTGGGGTGGTACCCATACGGAAACCTGGAAAGGATGTAACAAATCCAGGAAATTTTAGACCTATAGCGTTAACATCGCACGTTTGAAAAGTGATGGAGCGTATGATAACTGAAAGATTGACGTACTATTTGGAAACTAGAGGATTTATCTCTAAATTTCAAAGTGGGTTTAGAAGAGGGAGGAATACTATGGATCCAGTTTTATGTTTGGAACATAAAGTTCGGAAAGCACAAACAAACAGTGAGAGTGTAGTTGCGGTGTTTTTTGATATAGAAAAGGCTTATGATATAATGTGGAGAGATGGCCTACTAATTCAACTCTGTAAATTGGGTGTTAGGGGGAGGATGTACGGGTGGATAATGGATTTTTTTAAGGGGGCGACATATTCAAGTGAGGGTTGGGAAGGTTCTTTCTGAAAGGTTTTTGGTGGAAAATGGTACACCTCAAGGGAGCATAGTGAGCCCTATGGTTTTTTTCTTTGATGACAGATGATGTGTTTAATGATATGGAGGCAGGGGTGGGGTGTTCACTTTTTGCTGATGATGGAGCAATATGGAAGAGAGGGAAAAATATAGAGTATGTTGTGAAGAAACTGCAGGGAACGATTAACAGAGTCGAAGAGTGGTCTTATAAGTGGGGTTTTAAATTTTCGGTTGATAAAACCAAGGTGATGTTTTTTTACGAAGAAGAGAGTTGGCAAAGACATCAAGCTTAAGTTGTATGATCACGAATTAGAAAGGGTGAGTAAATTTAAGTTTCTTGGATTGTGGTTTGATGAAAGGTTGACATGGGCTGCGCATATTCAGGTGGTGGACAAGTGTAAGAAAGTGTTGAATGTAATGAGATGTTTAGTTGGGAGGGACTGGGGAGCGGATAGAATGTCTTTGAGGGCCATATACACTGGGTTGGTCAGATCACTGTTGGATTATGGGTGTGTAGCATATAACTCAGCAGCAGACACAACTCTGGTAAAGTTAGACCATATTCAGTATCAGGCACTACGAATTTGCACAGGTGTATTTAAAACAACTCCAACAGCAGCTTTACAGGTGGAGATGGGAGAGATGCCGTTCGGACTGAGAAGGGAGCAGCTCACACTTAATTATTGGGCTAATTTACAGGGCCACAGGCAGGATCATCCCACGCATGAAGTACTTAAGCCTTGCTGGGAGAAAGAAAGGAGGGAAAAGAAGAGCTTTGGATGGATTGTGGGGAGACAAGCGACAGCAGTTAATCTGGATCAGTTCGACATTAGTCACAGAGTGCCGTCACCGGCAGTACCTCCATGGCTACTTCCTGGTGCTACGGTAGACTTAACATTGTTGACCAAGAAGAATGAGGATAGGACATTTCCTTTGAACTCTCATGCAGTACAGGTTTACATTGACCAATATTATAGTTATGTTCAAATATATACAGACGCCTCGAAGAACACAACTGGTCAAACTGGTGTTGCAGTTGTGGTCCCAGAGTTTTCGGTGGAAATGGGTAGAAGGATTAGTGATGGGCTTTCTGTGTACACTGGGGAAATGATCGCAATATTATCGGCTGTTCAGTGGGTGGAGGACGTGAGACCTTTACATGCTGTCATTTGTTCGGATTCAAGTTCATCGTTGGTCAGTCTACAGCATAATCACTCAGACAGTAGAGCAGATATTTTGGCGGAAATTCAGCAGTCACTTTTCCGGATACGAATGATGGGACTTGCTGTCGTGTTTTTGTGGGTGCCAGCACACTTTGGTGTGTGGACGAATGAAAAGGCAGAGTAGCAAAGGAGGCCGTAACTCAACATGGAGCATGGCATCAAGGATGCAGAGGAATAAAGTCAGCAGATATGGATCCAGACACGGAGGTAGGCCCTGACTGTTAGATGATTGCTGAAGTGAAGTTAGAAGCTTCATTTACTGGTGGATGTGCACAATAAGCTGCCCTGTTGTTAACTGAAAGGATTTGGTATGCACGGCCTGTTTGGGGCTGTTTGTCTGCATGAGGATTCTTTGCTGCTGATTGCTGAGAGTTGAATGTGCGTTTGCACAGATGATTGTGTTTATACTGAAATCTTGACACTGCTTTCTCCCTCCACTGTTTAACAGGGAGTCCACTTCAGTCAAGTTTGAAGAAACTTGTTTAAGCTTTTGGGAAGCGTGAAGCAGATGGTTGGGTGTAGAGCATCTGTTCAAATCTCTTTACAATATTGATGTTGAAATGTGCTATAGATCCAGTCAGATGAAGTTGAAACAGTCCTCAGCAGTCACACTGGTTTGGTCAAGAAAGTGTTGAGATTGACCCACAGGCCTTTAAAAGAGAGCTTCAGCTCTCCCTGCAAGGACCTGGTGGAAACTCTTAAAACGGAGGCAAAAATGTCCTTAATATTTTGGGAAATTTATTCCACATCAACACGCGGCAAAACTTTTTTTTCCTCATGGGTGCCATTTTGTTGTGGTATACTTTTTCTTTTAGGGTCGTGATGATGCAGCATACGTGCCCTTACAATGAAACGGTGCCTCCTTGTGGTGACAACTAAAATACTCTCTCTCTGTTAAACAACAGTAACCATAATGCTGTTAAACACACTGTACAACCTGAGCAATGTTCCCTCTAAACTGCGCGCGTGTGCAATTGTGCAGTTGTGCACTGCTGGCACAGTCTCTGCACAGAAAAAAAATCTGCGTTGCGCACAAAAAATCTAACCTGAATTGAAATTGAAATTAAAACTTTTACAATTCTGTTTTGCAGTGTTAGTCAGTAAGTTACTGGCTGCTCCCATATGGGATTAGAATGATGACACCTTATCCCATAGTCCAGCCAATCACGCGATTCACATTCGTATATACGCAGCTAATCAACGTCGTTGACAGGCTATGACAGCGTCCTTATGTGCCGACGCCGGTGTTTTAGATGGCAAAGCGGCGTGGCTGATGTGGAGTGAAGCCACGTTAATGACAACGTAAACAACCATTAGAGATGTGAGCAGGACAGACGGAACAATTTTGGGTTAGTAAAGTGGACTTTATACCACCTTTTAAATTGTGTTGATAGGCCACGTAAAACTAGAGTTGTGATTAAAAAATATCTGCAATGTTTGGTTTTCTTCCTGAATACTATCGTTGTTTATCAAAGGAGCTTGCAAAGAAAAGCGTCTGGACTTCTTTAAGTTACTTGAAGACGTTTCACCTCTCATCCGAGAAGCTTCTTCCTGAAGTTTAGCACAAATCTTGTTTAGTTAGTGTGTAGTGTAGTCAATAGTTTTGTTGTGTCAGAACAATGAGGCGACTGCTGAGTGTTACAGGTGTTACAGGAGTGATGAATCTCCTGTTGTCAGGCCTGCAGGTATCAGGCTGTTGTTCTCCTTTATCTCATAGTCTCATAGAAATTATTTTTTGGAGTGGCGCAAATAATTTGTGTGACGTTAAATTTGATGCAGAACAGCTGATTGTTCTGTAAATAGTTTAAAATGTTTAAAAAAAAAAAAAACGCCTTGGCTGCGTTTTTAGGTAAACGGCTGCAAAAAACTTTGTTTGCAAAACTCAGTTACTTTTTCAAATAAGTAATTATATAATTAATTGCCCAACACTGGTATTTATACACTGTATTTTGCAGACAGAGTTACAAGACTCTCTCCCAGACAACAGACTCATAATACAAGTCAGAGCTTTATTTAAAAAAAAAAAAAAAAAAAACAAAGTTGTGTTTTCAAAATTGGAGTTAAACTTATTTTTACTTCCAATAGTGTTTACATACTACACAGGTCATGAGCAAGATTGTTTTTTCATTTTCATTGTATGTGGGCTAAAGCAGTATTGAAAGTAGTCTAACATAAATGTAAATGCTGTAATTTGATTATTTTAATAAACCATGTAACTTGTATGTAACTTAATGCTTACATATACACACACAGTTACTGTCCCTCCACACATAGGACTCAGTTCTGCTTCTATGCGCCATCTTTGTTTACTCTTTCCCACCCAGGCTTACAGACTTCTGATAGGCCAACATTTCTACACTGTTAGGAATATATCGCCCCCTGCTGCTTTGACATGTTCCTAGCAGCGTTTTCCTTCGTTTTTGGCTTTTATGTGTGGACTGGATGTTTTGTCTGTTTTTTGTTTTTTGTTTTTTTTGTTTTTTTTTATTATAAACGAAAACAGAAAATCTCAGTTTTCAAAAATACTTGTGTACGTGTAGATGTAGCCTAGAGTGCAATCAAATACACCTGCCTTCAATGAAACCAGCCCGATCACAGCCACTGGCTCACAGCAGTTGTGAAACAAACCCACTCACACATCAGTGGCCATTTCCCACAGTATATGTGGAGGTGAGTTAATATGCAGGTGATACCAGTCTACCATCTTACACAGCTGATTACAAATGTATAAATGACCTCTTGCAGCCTCACTTTGATATCGCTGGTATAAAGAAATGGAAAACCTGCCAGGCAAGACTACAAACAGGTCATTGTCTGTGAGATTACACTTTCTTTTCTTCAGACATCAGTGGTTAAAATGATAAATTCCATCATCCAGTGAACCGTGGTTTACTTGGCTACTTGCTAAGTGCTTTCTTTTTTTTCTTTTTTCTTTTTTTTAAGTTTTCTAAATGATGAATCAATGAATGAAGATCAATGAGAGATCAATGATTCTTTCAGTCCTGTGCATTCTTACCTACACCACTGTAATCAAACACACCAATATTTACTGTAATGTTTAGGTTATAAACTCAAAGTATTTCAGCAGGCATGAATGACTTCCTGCCTGTCATAGTTTCAGATATAGAGTATTAATATGTGTCGGGCATATCTGGTGTATTATTGTTTTATCCAATAGCTGAATGTTCACTCAGTTAACGATTTATTCATTAAGCTGTATTCAGTTTGTATTTGCTTGCTGAAAGTCTTAGGAAGATAATCACAGAGGCAGAAACTTTCCACGGTATCATCTCAGGTTTCTTAAAATGAAGTTTGAGGTAGGGTTGTTATTTGAGGTATTCCTGGAAAATCTTTTTGTCCATTTGAAAGCTCCGGATTCTTTAGATTGACTGTCTCATACTTTAATTGTGAATATAGAGGATTGTAGCTCAAGTTAACATGGAAAGATAGAGGTCTAAAGTCTCTAAAACATTTGGGTATTCAATCTCTGACAGAAGGTTTGGAGACATGTAGAAAGTTCAGTTTTGAATGGGTGAAACTAATATTTTATTTACAATTTCTCAAACACAAGGCAGATAATATTCTTCATGTACATTATTTTTTACAAATATTGGAACAACAAAATTAAACAAAACACAATTTCATGAATTCATCTCTTAATGTTATATCCAAAACTCTGATGATGTTCTCTTTCATGACTTTTTAAACTACATCAATTCATCAACGTCAAAGACTTTATATGTTACATTAGTCCTTACTACCAGCTTGCTGAACATAAACATTCCTTTCAGGTCTTGTTCTGATCAAGTCCTAAATGTTATGTGTCAAAGATTTGTGTGTTTCTTTATAAATTATGTGTGTAGAGGTCTGAGGTCAACCAAGTCTTTACATTTAGGTGTATTTAATAAAAAGGCTAAAAAGTGGATTTGGTGGTTCATTTGAAGTGGTTTTATTTAGGAACCTAATTGCGCTTTTTTTTTTTTTTTTTTTCAGTTCATTCAGAAGTTGTTCCAAGTTACTTCCACAATAACTTTGTGTTATTCTGCAAACAATATGACTTCTGTGTCTTTGAAATTACTTCAAATCAAGACATGTTAACACAAACACATTTACCCTCATTTATCTCTCATGGCCCTGGTGACATCTGTCTGCATTGACTTGATAATTAATCAGAGGTAGCAGGGTGTGATACAGGAACTCTAAACGACACATTAGCGTATGTTTAGTGGTCACTGGCTGAACTGGGTGCGTCTCTAATTCTGAATGAGCCAGAGGAGGCCAGATGCATGTGTCTATGGGTTTATGACGAGCGTTGATGTGGATCGTTAGCCTCGCTTTTGTCGACCTTGGCTTATGTGGTTGTTTTAATTTCACTTCTCACACTTTTACAATGTAGAGGTGAAACTACCATTTGCTACCTTATAAACTCAGTAATGTTCTCCACATGATCACAAATATCTAAATTAGAGGTGTAAGTCATTATTTGTATGTAATATTGGTTTAATTTGGCTTATTTTGAAACATTTATGCAACATCAACACTCATTGAAATAATTCAGATTTCATGCAAAAATATATTTAAAGAGCAGCTGTATTTGCTCTGAAACATTTGAAATTATAAACTATGTGCACAAATCTTCTGATAATAGAAAGTAAATTAATCATCGATGCAAACTGGTTTCTTGTCTGAAACAACCAGAGCAGGAAGTTAAATCAAAATCATCTAACACAGATCTAGTTGACATGAAAGCAGAACAAGCTAAACTTTTCTCAACTCATCAGTGAGAAATATCCATAAAAATCATGATTTACACCAGCTGCAGCTCTCAGTCAACAACTCATCAGTTTTGGTTTTCTTTACTAGATGAGAATTTTTCACATCATAATGTCCACCATGTATTTCAAACACACGAATAAAGATGCAGAGTTTATTTAATTGATTGAATTTCAGTTGCCACTTTCAAAATGTTTCACTTAATAAAGTTAATAAAGACAAAACGAGTGGTCAGCGGTCTTCCTGATATTCAGTGTCAGATTTATTTTAATGGTTTGTCCGAGTATGAAAACATTGTTTTGACCTCAACAAGCTGCTGTGGGGGTTTACACAGAGGTGCAACTGAACGCCTGCAGGTCAAATTAACATGAGGATGCATTTGCAAAAATGCTCGATGTGAGTGGAAAGTTCTTTGGGTGATCTAATACTGCGTTAATTGATGCAAACGTGGAGTGAGTTCATTTCAGTAATTAGCTGCTAAGTGCTGCTCAAACATGAGCACACCAGTGAGGGAGCCACTGATGTCCTCACAAAATAATTCTTGTGAGCAGTTTTAACATTTTTATGTGTGAAAACAGTGTGGCAGTTTAGGTCAATTAAAGGAGGCTGAAGAGGAATCAGTGTGGTTTTCTGAGGGTGGTGTGGTAGAGGACTTCATGTGTAGCTGACTGATAAAGTCCACTTCATATATATGTTGTTATAACTTTCAAAGTCAGCAACACATTTATCTGCAATGACTTTTCCTCCAATGAGGACACTGGTAGAATGAAATAAAGCTTCTGTTAAATACTGTTAAAAAAAAGACTCAGAAATCTCGCTGTGTCATGTCACACCCACCAACTAAAGAAGAGTTTGACCTGTTTTGAGCTCAGGCCTCTCATCACAGGCTGATGTGTGCTTCCTCCTGCACACTGACACAGCTGGTGGATGTAGTTCAGTGGAAAGAAAACAGTTCCTACATTAAAATGTTAATAAAAGTTTGTGGATTTGCATTTGAGTCAGGCATGATTTCTAAAAATTTTGCAACTTTGCAGCTGAGGAAAACCTTTGTTACTCTGAGAAATACATCAAGTCCATCTCGTTCCAATTTACTGTAGAGACTTATTTACAAGGAATCACCAGCCCCTCACCCCACACTTCAAGCCCGCTTGAGTAGAAATTCTGTACCCAGGTTGGAGTTCACACTGTGTCATTTCTTGAAGCATCAGGGATTAAAACGATAAAATAATTTTAGGCATTAAGTGTTTCATATTTTATAAAGTGTGAGATGGAAAGATTTGGTAAAGCTCATTTGTATGGCTGCTTTCTAACTGTACTTTCTTTTTTCAGACCTGAGAAACAGCATTTTAAAGAAATGTAAATGATGCCAGTTGGTAGAAACAGCCTGACTGGTTGTAAAGATGACTCACAAAAGAAGAAGCTCAACCCCCCCCCCACATTCCTGCCCACACCCACAAACCACCTTAAAAGCCCAGGACAATTGCTCTTAAGTCAGTCTTAGCAGTCTTAGGACAAATAGCACCTTCCTGCTTGGTTTGGAGCTCTTTCAGCAGAGATACTTATTCAATTTTTCCTGTTTTAATCACTGGGATTTCAAAAACGGAAGATTATGGGATGCACTTTTCTCCAGGTATGTACTCAGCATTGTTGCCTGGTGAGCTAATATGAACAGAGTTGGCTAACCTCTAAGACAACTTGCAAAAATACTCTTTTACTCTGTGTTGTAAGTCCTGATGGCAGAAGTCACCATTTCTCCCTCCACAGCTGAACAGAGTCCACTTTAAATCATTTTTGGTTTTAAAAAAATGTACAAATATTTTTTTCTACTTTGTGGGAACCTTTTGTGTTTAATATTCATTGTGTTGATGCTCAGTCATCAGGTAAGTAAATCCCTGAAGGTTGATTCAGTTCACCTGGATGTAATGTTTTCAATGGAAGAAATGTTTTGTGACTTCTTCAGTCTGAGACCTTTTGGGATTTAAGACTCATCAATTTAACCTTTGTTTATTTTTTCTGTTAGAAAGTCAGTCGTGCCAAAACATATCAGCAGCTGACCCATGTGGACCATATAGACTTGTGCTTACTTGTCCTCTTGTCTCTTTACCCTCACAGACTCGTGGAGTTCAGGCAGCGGTCCTGAAGGGAGTCTATCCTTGGAAGAACTCGCTACATGGGCAGAGACTGCTCTAAAAATGGAGATGATCAACAAAACTACTGATACCTCGGAGGCTGTTTCCAGTTCAGTCTCAGAGCAGAAACAAGATTTTGCTCTCCCAAGAAGCCAGGATGGCAACATCACTGCCACTCTGCACCATCCCAGCACTGCTCCAGAGAAACCTAAAGGAAAGGCCCGGGTGGTGTTCACGGAGAGGCAGTTGAATATTCTTGTCCATCACTTTAATGTGAAACATTACTATGAGCCAAGGGAGATGAAACAGTTGGCAGAGATGACAGGACTGACCTACAAACAGGTGAGTGTTTTTCAACTTGTTAGAATCTAAGAAATTGAACTTTGGGTCCATTGTACTCATGAAATGTTTTCTGTTTTCTTCCATGTTTAGGTAAAAACTTGGTTTCAAAACAGACGGAGTAAGTTTAGGAGGAGGTCACATCCTCAGCATGTGAATCAGGGCGTCCCACTTCATGTAAGTATCTCCAATTATTGAAAAGCCCTGTTTGTGATTCTGTCATTATCTGGGGAATTGATTGTATTTAATGAAATGTAATGCCAATAATTTAAAAGAAGTATTCTGGTTTTACTGACAGTGAATCTGTGGTTCAATTTCAGGGAGAGGGACAGCCCCCACTCAGGGAGTTGTATACCCAGCACCTGGAGGTAAACTCAATCACAAATGGTGCAAATTATCATCATGCTGTGGACCATTTTGCAGCTGGACCTCAATGGACCTTCCCCACCTCGCCCCAGATGTTTGGCTGGTCAATGCCACCAGGCAACGTCAATAAAGGAGGCTGGAAGTATGACTAAACACTAAAGTTCATCTAAAGAATCTGGACCTGAAAGATTTTCCCAGGAATACCTCAAATAACATCCCTAGCTCAAAGCTATAGCTTTGAATACTTCATCTTAAAAAACCCGAGATGATACGTTGAAAAGTTTCTGCCTCTGTGATTATCTTCCTAAGACTCTAAATGTTGGGTTTGCTTTTAATTATTCACAAGTCTGATGTTTGGAGTAAAGCCTCCAAAAAGCATTTTATTGTCACCTTTTCTACTCTCTGCCCTATGAAACTGAAGTCTTGAAATGAAACGTGCAATGTTATTAAATCTTCCCCTTACTGAACACCTGAAGTCAGCTCAGTTAAAGTGTAGGATGCTGCTGATGGACATGTATGTTTGTATCAGGGCTGTGTTGGGATCTGTCAGGGGATGTTACGGATGGGGCATGGTGGCTGGAGGTTGCCAGGTTCTTGCTCACAATCCCACCGATGATCATGACTGGGAAGCGTACCAGCAACCAGGCGCCTTGCAGCAGGAGCACGGTGGTGTCCAGCAGAGCCTGAGTGGAGCTGTCCGAACAGAGGAGCTGCAGGAATGAAACATCAAGTTAATAAATGAGCAGCACTGAGTCTAATAATCCATGTAATGTTGCCTTTTGAGAGTTTCTGAAAAGCATTATGCCATGAGGTGTTTTTCAATTTCCTGAATGTGAGCAAAGAAATTCAAAGTGAATACAGATTAATGAATAAATCATTAACTGAATGAACGTGGATTGATATTGTACATTCAGCTATTAGATGATGATAATACACCAGAGGTGCCCAACCCAATCTAACACTGTATATCTGAAACTATGACAGACAGGAAGTCATTTGTGCCTGTCATATATCATCCACCTGGTCCTTACACACAGTTTCTCTCTTGATTTCTCAGACTTTTTATCTGATTTAGTTCTGAGCTCAGATAAAATAATTATTGTGGGTGATTTTAACATCCATGTAGATGCTAAAAATGACAGCCTCAACATGGCATTTAATCTGTTATTAGACTCAATTGGCTTCTCTCAAAATGTAAAAGAACCCACCCACCACTTTAATCACACTCTAGATCAGTGGTTCTTAACCTTGTTGGAGGTACCGAACCCCACCAGTTTCATATGTGCAGTCACTGAACCCCTCTTTAGTGAAAAATAAAATATGATTTTTTTATTTTTTTTCAAATTCAAGACACAGATATGTTTTTTACTGGTGCACAAAATGAGCCGTGCATGTCAAGGCGGAGGCTCTGCCGAACCCCTGAGACTGACTCACCGAAACCCTAGGCTTCAATCGAACCCAGGTTAAGAACCACTGCTCTCGATCTTGTTTTAACATATGGCATAGAAACTGAACATTTAACAGTGTTTCCTGAAAACCCTCTCCTGTCTGATCATTTCATGATAGCATTTACATTTACAATAATTGATTACACAGATACTCTGGATACTGTAGCTCCTGTGAAAACTAAGGTCTCAAATCAGAAGTACCTGACTCCGTGGTGTAATTATCAAACACGTAGCCTAAAGCAGGTAACTCGTAAGCTGGAGAGGAAATGGCGAGTCACAAATTTAGAGGATCATCATTTAGCCTGGAGAAATAGTTTGCTGCTTTATAAGAAAGCCCTCCGCAAAGCCAGAAAATCTTACTATTCGTCACTGATTGAAGAAAATAAGAACAACCCCAGGTTTCTCTTCAGCACTGTAGCCAGGCTGACAAAAAGTCAGAGCTCTTTTGAGCCAACCATCCCTTTAACGTTAACTAGTAATGACTTCATGAACTTCTTCACAAATAAAATTTTTATCATTAGAGAAAAAATTGATCTTTCTGAGTTAACTTCAATAATTACTTCCTCCAAACCTCCGTGTCTTTTAGACCCCATTCCTACAAAACTGCTCAAAGAAGTCCTGCCATTAATTAATTATTCGATCTTAAATATGATCAACCTATCTCTAATAATCGGCTATGTACCACAGGCCTTCAAGCTGGCTGTAGTTAAACCTTTACTCAAAAAGCCATCTCTAGACCCAGCAGTCTTAGCTAATTATAGGCCAATCTACAACCTTCCTTTCATATCAAAAATCCTTGAAAGAGTAGTTGTCAAACAGCTAACAGATCATCTGCAGAGGAATGGTTTATTTGAAGAGTTTCAGTCAGGTTTCAGAGCTCATCACAGCACAGAAACAGCTTTAGTGAAGGTTACAAATGATCTTCTTATGGCCTCTGACAGTGGACTCATCTCTGTGCTTGTCCTGCTAGACCTTAGTGCAGCGTTCGATACTGTTGACCATAATCAAATCAATCAATCAATCAAAATTTATTTATATAGCACATTTTTAAAGACCGAAGTACACCAAAGTGCTTTCCAGTAAAATCATGATACAGATAAAAATCACAATATAAAATATAAATTACAGATATAAATAAAATATAAAATAATTACATAATCTAAATGCAAAGCCAGATGTAAATTACCCTAATTCGCCTTGAATGCCAGGTTAAACAAATACGTTTTTAAACGTGATTTAAAAGACTGAATGGAATCTGATGCACGAATATGAAAAGGAAGAGTATTCCATAACCTGGGTGCAGCAACGGCAAAGGCACGGTCTCCTCTGGTCTTCAGCCGAGACCTAGGTTGCACTAAGAGCAGTTGGCCCGATGATCTTAGTGCTCTCTGAGGGCTATACAGACAGAGGAGATCAGCTAGGTAGTCAGGTGCCATATTGTTTAGAATTTTATAAGTAAACAATAAAATTTTAAAATCAATTCGGTATTTAATAGGAAGCCAGTGTAAATTTGCCAGAACAGGGGTGATAGAATCGTACTTTCTAGTGCCGGTCAAGAGACGTGCTGCGGCATTTTGGACCAGCTGCAAACGCTGAAGAAGAGAAGATTGTAGGCCCAAGTAGAGAGAATTACAATAATCCAGTCTTGGAGTGATGAAAGCATGAATGAGTTTCTCCAGATCTTTGTGTGGTATGTAAGGTTTAGCCTTAGAAATTAGGCGTAGTTGGTGAAAGCTGGTTTTTACCACAGTAGAGACCTGTTTATCTAGTTTGAAGGAACTATCCATGAAAACTCCAAGATTCCTAGCAGCATCAGTGAGGTGGTTAGCAACAGGCCCGAATGTGCCAGTCAGTTGTCCCAGAGGCATATTTCTATCAAAAACAATAATTTCTGTCTTCTTTTCATTTAAAGTAAGAAAGTTACGTGATAACCAGTCTTTGACATCGCTCAGACAATCAAACAGAGGATGTAGTGAAGATGAAACATCCCCAGTCAGGTGGAATCAGAATCAGAATCAGAAAGGGTTTTATTGCCAAATGTTGAGCGGGTTTACAACATTAGGAAATTGCTGCGGTGCTTCAGTGCAAACATACTGTTATAAATACTGTTATAAATTAAGCTTAAATAGACATGAAAATAAAAATGAGAATAAGAATTAAAAGTGCTAAGTAGATAGATAGATATATACATGATATATACATGAGTGCAGGTGGTGATCAGTGCCAAACATGGAATGATGCAGTGAACACAGCGTAGGGTCATGTGTTAGTGGTGGGAACAGTCATACGGTTATTGTTCATGTGTTCAACAGCAGAGGGGAAGAAACTGTTCTTATGGCGAGAGGTTCTGGTGCGAATGGACCGGAGCCTCCTGCCTGAGGGGAGCAGGTCAAACAGACTGTGTCCAGGGTGAGAAGGGTCAGCTGAGATCCGAGCTGCACGCCCCAGTGTCCTGGAGGTGTACAGGTCCTGCAGAGATGGGAGTCTGCAGCCAATCACCTTCTCAGCAGAGCGCACAACACGCTGCAGTCTCTGTTTGTCCCTGATAGTGGCTCCAGCGTACCACACGGTGATGGAGGAGGTGAGGATGGACTTGATGATTGCAGTGTAGAATTGCATCATCGTCCGTGTTGGCAGGTTGAATTTCTTCAGCTGCCTCAGGAAGTACATCCTCTGCTGGGCTTTCTTAATGACGGAGGTGATGGTGGGCTCCCACTTCAGGTCCTGGGTGATGGTGGTACCCAGGAAGCGGAATGAGTCCACAGAGGTGATGGGGGTGTCAGTCAGGATGATGGGGGGGAGTGGGGCTGTGTGCTTCCTGAAGTCCACAATAATCTCCACTGTCTTCTGGGCATTCAGCACCAGGTTGTTGTGGCTGCACCAGGACAGCAAACGTTCAACCTCCCTCCTGTAGGCAGACTCATCCCCGTCCGAGATGAGTCCAATAACGGTGGTGTCATCTGCAAACTTGATTAGCTTGACAGACTGGTGGGTGGAGGTGCAGCAGTTAGTATACAGGGAGAAGAGCAGGGGAGAAAGAACACAGCCCTGAGGGGAGCCGGTGCTGATGGTCCGGGAGTCCGAGACATTCTTTCCCAGCCTCACATGCTGTTTCCTGTCCGTCAGGAAGTCAGTGATCCACCGGCAGATGGGATCAGGCACATTCATCTGGGAAAGCTTGCCTCGGAGATGGTCTGGAAGGATGGTATTGAAGGCAGAGCTGAAGTCCACAAACAGGATCCTGGCGTAGGTTCCTGGGGAGTCCAGATGGAGGTAGATTTATATCCTATTAGAGCGATTAGAACATGCTGTAGGTATTACAGGTACTGCGCTGCAGTGGTTTGTATCATATCTATCTAATAGACTCCAATTTGTGCATGTAAATGGAGAGTCCTCTTCACACACTGAGGTTAATTATGGAGTTCCACAGGGTTCAGTGCTAGGACCAATTCTGTTTACATTATACCTGCTTCCCCTAGGCAGCATCATTAGAAGACATAGCATAAATATTCACTGCTATGCTGATGACACCCAGCTCTATCTGTCCATGAAGCCAGATAACACACACCAATTAGTTAAACTGCAGGAATGTCTTAAAGACATAAAGACCTGGATGGCCGCTAACTTTCTGTTTCTTAATTCAGATAAAACTGAGGTTATTGTACTCGGCCCTGAAAAGCCTATAAATATGGTATCTAACCAGATTCTTACTCTGGATGGCATTACCTTGGCCTCCAGTAATGCTGTGAGGAACCTTGGAGTCATTTTTTACCAGGACATGTCCTTCAATGCACATATTAAACAAATATGTAAGACTGCTTTCTTCCATTTGTGCAACATCTCTAAAGTTAGAAATATCCTCTCTCTTAGTGACGCTGAAAAACTAGCTCATGCATTTATTACTTCCAGGCTGGACTACTGTAATTCATTATTATCAGGATGTTCTAAAAACTCACTGAAAAACCTTCAGCTAATCCAAAATGCTGCAGCAAGAGTACTGACAGGGACTAGAAAGAGAGAGCATATTTCTCCTGTTTTGGCTTTGCTTCATTGGCTTCCTGTTAAATCCAGAATTGAATTCAAAATGCTGCTCCTCACATACAAGGTCTTAAATAATCAGACCCCATCTTATCTTAATGACCTTGTAGTACCATATCACCCTATTAGAGCACTTTGCTCTCGCTCTGCAGGCCTACTTGTTGTTCCTAGAGTATTTAAAAGTAGAATGGGAGGGAGAGCCTTCAGTTTTCAGGCCCCTCTTCTGTGGAACCAGCTTCCAGTTTGGATTCGGGAGACAGACACTATCTCTACTTTTAAGATTAGGCTTAAAACTTTCCTTTTTGCTAAAGCATATAGTTAGGGCTGGACCAGGTGACCCTGAATCCTCCCTTAGTTATGCTGCAATAGACGTAGGCTGCCGGGGATTCCCATGATGCATTGAGTTTTTCCTTTCCAGTCACCTTTCTCACTCAGTATGTGTTAATAGACCTCTCTGCATTGAATCATATCTGTTATTAATCTCTGTCTCTCCTCCACAGCATGTCTTTCATCCTGTTTTCCTTCTCTCACCCCAACCGGTCGCAGCAGATGGCCCCACCCCTCCCTGAGCCTGGTTCTGCCGGAGGTTTCTTCCTGTTAAAAGGGAGTTTTTCCTTCCCACTAATGAGTCACTGGGTCCTGCCTTGGTGAAAGAAAGGACTCAGTGGAGTTTCTAATGCGCATGGTGTCGAAGATACAAGCTCTGCAGGAGTACTTCAATGTCCATCAGGAGTTCACTTTGGACTGGCAGGATCCCCTCTGCAGCAAAAAATGGACAAAGTTTGATCAGTGCTTGAGCACAATGCACAGAAATGAACAAAACGTGCTGCCAAAAACAGATCTAATGATAAATGATTTCTTAAGTGTAAAATATACAGTTCTTAAAGGATAACTATTGTCAAAATGCAACCTGGGCTGTTTTTTTGGGGGGTTTTTTACTGTAAACGAGACAAACATATATCTAAAAGCATAATTACGACAAACGAGCCGTTTTTGAGATTGACCGTGATTTTGTTTTGTGGTCAATAGCCAGTGAATGGGAATACTAGGGGGCCAGGGCATAAATTTGAGCGCATCAAAATCGATACAGTAAAAAAAACAGCCCAGGTTGCGTTTTGGCAATAGTTATCCTTTAAATCTACTTATGTAAAAGTGATACATAGACAACGCAGCCCTAATCACAATCATAATTTGTTGGAAAACGTATTTAAGTTTCCTATTGATTTATCATAGAACTTGAACTTAATGGCAGAATGCTTGGTGATGAGACCTATCATTCAATCTACATTTTATAGCGTATGAAACTGCTCACCTGGACATGAACCTGAACTTGAATAATACCACTGCTTACCTCTTATTGAAACTTTGGGTGCAGACTTAATTGAAGAGCCTCGTATAAACAGGCAGGGTGTGATGTTTAGGGAAACCAAAGAATACAGGCGCCATCATTTCTGCCAGAAGATTCATGGGGTGCAACGAAGCTTTCATTGTGGACTGGCTAGATACCTTCTGCATTCAGAAAGAAAACAAGAAGGGCATACACCATAAACAATAATAACTGACAAAAATAATGAGACAAGAAATTAAAGTAACAAAATAAGTGCAAATCAAGTTTCCCTGTGTTGCAGTGTAGCTGAATGTTTTTCAACAATTTGATTTACGGTAAAACACATACCAAATATTTTCAGCCAAGGTTTGTTTCAATCTTCAGCATGTTTTTCCTGCCATTGTCTTGAAACTGTTTCATCTGTCCCTCTCATTTGATGCTGTTTACAAAAACAAAACAGCAATATTGTAAAGGGAAAAAGGAAAATTAATTTAATGGGGGAAAAAAAGAAAAAAAGATTATGACCTGAAATCTCACCATTTCCTGAGAGTCACAGGTCCTTTGAGTATCCTTATGGTTTCTGCTCAAATTCAGTGTCTGAAAAGGGCAGGAACAAAACAAACCTTTTTAATCATAATAAAGACAAAATAAGATTTAGAGACAGACAACAAAGAAATGTGTAAAATATCTTCTTGAATCTGTTTACTTTACTAACCTTGAAAGAGACTCTTGGGTCTTAGCTGTGCCACCACCCTTAAGCCTTAAAACACATGCATCAGAAAACCAATGCAACAAAATTTCAGATGTCCTTCACTGACATTTTTATTGTCTTGAACATATTTTGACCTCCACACACTTGCTGCTAGTCAAATATATTGCTTTAAACAAATAAAGGCAAAACAAGCATCTAAAGCTTCTCCTGGCATTATGAAAAGAAGAAAGCCAAAACTGCTTAAGCTCTACACTTAAAGTCAACTAACAAATGTGTATTAACCATTGTCAGGAAAAGATGAATTTGACCAAGCACATAAGCTTGTGACATCACTTTTGCAGAAACGTACACCTACAAAATGCTATAATAACAGTTAAAGTCAAGTAATGTTTGTAACAGACAGTGCTGTTTAAATTTCAATGTTAACAGTTCAGTGCAACACTTAACTTGTTTGCTAATTAGGGCAATACAAAATTCAAATAGTTTAAACTCTGTTGTATAGAATATAGAACATCTCTGAAACATCAAAAGTACAGTTCTCAGTAACAATCCCTAGTTAGAGGGATTGTTTAAAGATATATGGTCAAAACCTCTGAAAAGCATGCCTGTGATAACAGAAATCAGGTAAGAGCACAGTACTCAATATCAGCTGGGATAACTGAAAACATAAACAACACAGTAGTTCCCAGTCAAGGTACAGTTAAGCTGACTGTACCGATCTGTTCAAAATGTCTTTAAACGGTCTCTCGCCACTCGTGATCAGAGAGCTCGGCGATGAGGGTGAGTACTCTTGGGTTCACATGAGTGTGTCTTCTTCTTAGTTTTTTCAACTTTTGTTCCCTTCTCTGGGTTAATGTTGAAGAAACACCTTGATAAACACAATAATCCATAATAAAACACTATACAATGAAAAAAAAAAAGGGAAAGGCAAGGGAAAAGTAAAAGAATTACCTCTGAAGAAATTCAAGTGTGGAGCCAAGTTCCAGGGGATAGTGGATATTCAGGCAGTAGTAGCTACCAAGCATAAGACAGATTGCAGAGATGAAGTCAGTATTTGGTCATTTACAACTTTGTGGTCAATGCTGAGCATGAACAGTCTCGATGCAAAGCAGGAGGATCCTTGGAATGAAATACAAGTGTAAAAGAATTAACTGTAAAACCCCCTTTACCATTCAAATGTGTCTTAAAATAGTGAAAGTGCAGACATTTAATATAGCGTATCCTTGCATTAGCTTAGGTTCTGTGCACTTCTGTGCACACTGTACTGATTTTCAACTCACCACAAACAATGATACATGGTGTCACAGGCAGGCTTTCCACTTGGACTTCTTTTGCCAGACATGTTTCATCAACATAGTGGAAGAGGGTCTCCTCTTTTTCATCGAAATAGGAGAGGAGGAGGAGCATCATATCTTTCACGTCTTCTGAGCAGCCCTTCAGCTGTCCCCTCTGCATTCGAAGCTTTATGACAGCCTCCAAGACACGCTTGCTCTTGTCTGCACAAGTGGCTTTCAGAAAGTCCAGAAGCCATTTTCCCTTCTTTTCCAGAAAGTTTCTTTCAGCGGTACCCCAGTAAGTTCTTCAAAATGGACTGTCATTCCAATCGCCTGAAACAAAAAAGGCTACTCTTCTTTGAGGGTTTGCATGTCTGCTCCGCTATTTATTGCTTTGCGCTGAGAGTAGTAGGTGCATTTCATTAGAGTTTTTGCTTCTTCATGACTGAAGCTTGTCTGTTCACTGAGAATCTTCATACGTTCTTTCTTCTCCTGCTGGGTTTCCAGTGTCTCACTGACTGGCAAAAACTTCATGTCCCACTTTATGCAGCCATATGTGTCTTGAACAGATGCTCGCTTTTCAGGTGTCACTTCATCGGTGTCATCTGATCCTCCCTGTTTGCGCTTCTGTAACACTGGTGAAGTAGACCTCTTCACATTTTCAATTCGTGCCTGAATCTGTTTTACCAAAGAGTGGTACCCCTGTCCTACCACATCCCCCTCTATGACATCCTGCAGTGACTTGGGATACATCGCAACCAGTTTTTTTGCAATTTCAGTCGAGGCTCTTCTACTTGGAGAGGCACAGGCTTTCATCATCTCCTTCACAATGATGCGGATCATCTCCCTCCGCAATCGAGGCTTTGGTCTTTTCTCTCTCTGAAGACACTGGATCAAGTCTTCTGGAAAATCTTCACTTGGAATTCTAAAGTTATCTACCCAGTCTAGAGAATATATTGGACTGGGTGAGGGGGAGGCAGAAAATGAGGAGCAAGAAGATGGAGACGATATGCTGGCCTGGCTTGAAATTTCCATATTTGGTGCTGTAAAACAATATCACAAACAATAGATTAATTGTACTTTTTGGACCTTGGCCAAAGCATAATAGAAAAAACAGGAAGCCCTTCATGGCTATTGTGCAATGAAATCATAATACTTACTGGTTTGTTTCCAGGCAGCCAGCAGTTTTCTTGCCTGAACTGGTCTCAGGACAGAGTTCAGATCAGTCTCACTGATGAACTGCAAGTCCTCAGATGTCTCCACTCCTAATGATTGTAGTGCCTCCAGTACAATTTCAAGGATTAAGGCCGACAGGTCCGGCAGCACCTTAGTAATGGAACTCCTTATGCTGTCCCCCATTTCCGAGATGTCTGACAAAAGAATGTGAATAAAGGTCAATTTACACCAAGTGGTACCTTTGGTCTTAAAACATGAAGCTGATCTTGCTTGATACTACACTTTTATACAGTGTTTCGTAAGTACCAAACTAACAGCACCATTATTGTGACAGCACACTGTGTTTCAATGGAACCATTTGGTACCCATACTTCATGTAAGATGTTAATGGATAGAAATCAATTAAGTCAATGATGTTCACACACTTCTCCCACCCCCATTCTCTGCGGCCTGCTGGAGCGGGGGGGCTAGGAGGAGGAGTTGGCCGTCCGACTGCGGTCTGGGGTGTGGGGCCTCCCTGCTGCTGCGGAGTCGGGGTGGTCTGCCTCTCCCCACCGCAGGGAAAAGGGTAACACCACCTGGGTCTGGGTGCAATTCCCCCCTCCAGGGGCAAGGGTACCTAGACCCGGTTTGTAGAGTACGCTTGGGGAGTGTGATTGTGTGTACAGCGTCTCTTTATGTCTGTCTCCATGTTGGTTGAGTGTGGAGTAAGTGCCTATGAGAGCATGAGGGTGGGAATGGATGTTTGTGTCTGTGTGTGCCTGTATGTCTGTGTCTATATGTCAGGTTGGGTATCAGACGCCACCTCTCTGGGGACATCTCAGGCCCTCCAAGGTTTGGAGGCCTATCTCCACCCACCACCACTTCCCCTGCCAGTGGCGGACTCCCTCAGGTGTCGGTGCGTTGGTGGTTCTTTGTGTCTGGGGGTGGGCGTCCGGGTACACACCGGCTCACTCCTTGGCGGCCGCTTATCGGGGCCTGGAGCCTGGGGCTCGCTCGGGCCACTCCGGAGGTGGGGTGCCCCCGGCCTCTCGGCCTGGGGCTCGGTCACTCAGGCACAGCTGGCTGCCGGCGGAGCTCACGGGCGCGTCACTGCAACTCCCCCTGGCTTCTGCTCCGCGGCTGCTGAGTGAGCCCTCATCTGGGACTCTCCTCAGCTCTTACTGGGACAGTGGCGCGGCTGCCCCTCTGTTGGTCTTCCTTGGTCTCTTGTGTTCTGGGGGCCTCTGGATGTCTGGAGTCTTGATCTCCTCCATACCTGCTTCATGCCCTGGAGGACGGGGCTGTGGCTCCCCACACTCCCTAGCAGATCGTTACATGGAGAAACCTTTGGAATGCAAGCATGCTGATCCACACAGGTATGCACACAGGTGTACACATGGGTATTCACAGACGCGGACTACAGCTTTCTTGGCTGCTGCCTCAAAGCACATTGTGCGCTGTCTATCTTGCGTGCTGCACAATATCGTTTATTATTTAGTAACTATTGATATCTATGACTAGCTAGTTTATTGTGATGGTGCTTCGTTTTCTCTATTATTATGTTGCTCTTTGTTGTTTGCTGTCTCCTCTGTTTGTTTGTTTTTTGTTTGTTTTTTCTTTCTCCATACAGGTGACCCAGGAGTTTTTTTTTTGTTTTTGTTTTTTTTCTCTCTCTTCCCCCCCCTTCTCACCGTCTCTTCTCCCCTTTGGTTTTCTCTCTTTCTCTCATTCATTCCCCCTGTCCTATTTATTAAAAAAAAAAAAAAAAAAAAATGACAAAGGATGAACTGAAGCTCTGCCATCACGTAATGTCGCATACTGCTGTTTCTGATGTCATTTAAAAAAAAAAAAAAAAAAAAAAAAAAAAAAAAAGATGTTCACACACTGCATCTTTTCTTTTTCCTTTCTCACTGAGTGCAGATGATACTGAGAATGGTATTCTGTCACGTGCACCGACACCAGAAAATAAACACTGTCATTCTTAATCAAAATGAGAACTACTTCACCAAACTCAACAGAGTCAGAGCCCCCTGTGACAAGGAAGTGTCCTTTCTTGTACTGTGTTCCCTTGTACATCATTTCTACTGTGACCTTTGTATTGGTTTCAGTAAAGTCCAACATTTGAACTGCTTCTTGAATGGCTTTACTGTACAGCACTGAGTAAAATGGAGAACCATCTTTGACTTTCAAGACAGATTGACACAATGACCCTGCTGCAAGATAGACTTGAAACATCTGATGTCTTTCAGAGAGTGTATGGCAGAGGTTTTTGAAATTTTTCAGATTTCTGGCACACCTCTTGAAATAACTGTGCTTACTTTCAAAGCGCATTGTCCATAATCTTATCAGTGGGCCAAATTTCAGAATCAGTGCTGGGTAATGGCGTAGAAAATGGTGTTTTGGTCTCAGGTTGCATTCTGGGAACAGAGCTTTTCTTGACTCTAAATATTCTTGAATAAGAATATCAAGATATGCTACCTGAGCCACTGAAATTTTCTGAGCACACACCATGTCTACAATATCTTTCAGCTGCAGAGTTAAGTTCCACACATCATCTGTGGGGTCTGTCACTATGTCACCAACTATGAGAGGCAGCAATCGGAGGAAGTTCCAGTTCTGTATAGCCTGTCCTGAGAGTTTAGCTGCTTGAGGACTGACCTCAGATGGCTTTGTAGAAGCATCAGAGGCATGGTAACTAAACTGTTTGATGCGTCGGTTCAGAGTGGAGTAAGTGAACCATGCTTTTTTCTTTATGAAGTATTTCAGATACAGTGCCACATCATAAGCCAAAACTCCCTCAAAGATATCATGACCTAGACATGGTGGCAAGCCTGGCATACAAACTCTGACCTTAACTTCACTCCTTCGACGTCTGGTGTATTGTCAATCTGGAGGCGATCAACAGCAGAGTTGTAGTTCTCTTTGGTACGTTCTGGTCCACACAGATTTGGGTCAGCACCCTGAAATTCAGATTTCGTTATCAGGCAGTACCTGCAGAAGTACTTTGAAGAACTAAAGTTTTCAGTGAAGCCACCAATACAGTGAGAACCCAGATTATCACCAGCAATGCAAAACAAAGTTCCTTTGACTCTAGTTTCATCTGATGCAACAATCCCACTGTCCTCCAATTCTTTCAAGTCTGCCAGTAATTCAGAGAACACATTAGCATGACCAAACTCTTTAAAATCTTTCTCCCTGCACAGTAAGACAAGAGACATGTGATCTGTGTCTGAGCGTACATGAAGTGGCAAGTTTGCCACTGATGCATATACAGCTAATACCTTGTGTTTTGTCCTTGCAGAGCCTAAAGGGTTAACGACTTCAAAGGCATCCTGGTAGAGTACTAGCTTGAGACATGATGGGTTTTGACCAAAAAAATCATTTGATTTAAACAGCTTACTATCACTTATGTCACACAGAAAATCAGCAGGAGGCTCAGTAGAGGGCTCTTCTGATTTCTGCCACAGATCAGACTCTAGCAGACATCTCAAAGTCTCTCTTAAAGGCACATAATAGGCAAACCTATCTTTTCTGTTTTCATCTCTCCCTAAAAATATTTTCTTTGGTTCCACATAGTTGAAGGCTTTTTTAAAGGTCTGAGTTCTGGAGTGCACTGTCCTCAATGGCCCGGTATGACATGCAGAAAAAAGATCATAGCTTTTGACAGACTCGCAGACTTTGTTGATGTCCTCCTCTGATAATGATGTGTCATCTTTTAACAGTGATGCAAGTTTACCCAAACTGTATGTCTGTCCCAACTCATGTATGTCCTGCATTTCCTCCACAATGTTCTGTATGGTTGAAGCAGGCAGTAGAAACTGACCCTGCAATTTTAAGTAGAATAGTGAAACGTTTCTCAGAAAAAGATCACAGAATTCAGGGGGCATTTCCATGTTATCTTCATCTGTAATAGACTGTGCAGCAGGCTCGGAAATCAAGGGTACAAAGTCATCTGATGTGGTTGAAACAGATGATGATTGACATGCAGACTCTCTATATAAATCACCAATGCTGCTGTCTGAAAACTCTGTGTTTACGTGACGTGAGCAGTAAACGATGATTTAACTATTTATTTGTTTTCACAGAAAATATTTATAATTTCAACATTTTATTACAGTAAAAAACAAAGTTTTATCCAGTCTCACAATTAACGGTTATTCAATCTATTTAATACAGTAAAAGGAAGTTTTTGGTTTTAAGCTCCATTACCGTTGGAATTTGACGGTGTTTTGCTGTATATTTTACTGACTTTTGTTACAGTGTGGTCTGGTAACTTTATTAGTCACACTTTGGTAGCACCAGGTTGGATCTTCTTTTGCCTTCAGATCTTCTTTGAGTCATGATTTACATTCAGCAACAAGCTGAACTCCTCAGACATTTTGGTCCTTGTTGACATGACAACATGGCACAGTTGCGGCAAATTATTTGGCTGCACATCAATCATGTGAAACTTACACCACATCCTAAAGCTGCACCGTTGTACTTGAGTGCAGTGAAGTCATTGTGATGTTGAAGAAACCAGCTCCAGATGGTCAAAGCTTTGTGACATGACTTATCCTTCTTGAAGGAAATTCATCAGAAGATGGTACACAGAAACTGTGTTCAACATGCACACACTTCTGAACCTGCACTGCTGCACTAAAACAAATACACAGTTACAATATCTACACAGTGCTAGTCTATATAAGACAATTTAGGGATCTGAGGCTGACTTTGTGCTTCTAGCTGGAGTCCAGCCTGATTAATCAGAAGAAGGCTAACTTGGGAAATAATGAACAGTAGATGGCAGTAACACACCACTGATGCATCTAGCCTGCCAAACCCAAAGAAGAAGAACATGGCAGCAAGATTTCGGAAAGATTCACTCACTTTTTAACAATCCCATCAAATATTGTAGATCATGATTGTAAGAGGCCTGTCTGAACTTAATATACAGATTTCATGCTGTTGTTAACTGTGTGATTTCTGATGGTTATGTTTAAGAGGTTTGTATTGAAAGTATTTTGTGATAGTTTATGGTGGGTCATGTGATTTGGGCGGTATTGATTGCTTATTTTAGGCACCTGTTCATGCAGTGTCAGTTGGAGCAGAGAGGATTGCTGAGTTTTTGGTTCTCTTGCGTGCTTTGCTTTAGTTTGTTTCTCTTAGTTTTCTTTTATTTATAAAGATTTAAGTTTCTTTTCTGTCTCAGTGAGTCACTGTTTTGGGGGGAAGGTGTCAAAAAAAGTATTCAGGTCCAGTCTCACCTTCTCAGCAACTTTTCATTTGATTCTGAAGTTGCTGAAATTTGCCAACAAAAATCCATCTATGGAAGAATCTCTACATGGAGCATGGCATTAAGGATGGAGAGGATTAAAGTCAGCAGACATGGATCCAGACACGGAGGTAGGCCCTGGCTGTTAAATAATTGCTGAAGTGGAGTTAGAAGCTTCATTTACTGGTGGATGTGCACAATAAGCTGCTGTTGTTAATTGAAAGGATTTGGCATGCATAGCCTGTTTGGGGCTGTTTGTCTGCAGTAGGATTGAATAAGTGTGGGCACAGGTGATTGTGTTTGTACTGAAATCTTGACACTGCTTTCTCCCACCACAGTTGAACAGGGAGTCCAGTTTGAAGAAACTGGTTTAAGCTGTTAGGAAGCATGAAGCAGATGGTTGGGTGTAGAGCATCTGTTCAAATCTCTTTGGCACATTTCAACATCAGTCTGGTATAGATCAGGCCACATGAAGATCTTGCACATTGCACTCACTCTGACCTCAGTTAAAAAGGCCCTCAGCATTGGGTCAAGAAGATGTTGAGTTTGACCCACAGGCCTTTAAAAGAGAGCTTCATCTCTCCCTGCAAGGACGTGGTGGAAACTCTTAAAACATTACACTGATGTCTTGAATTAAAGGTGGATGTTGGTTAGTTAAGTTTGATTTTGGTCCTTTTCTCTCAGTTGAATTGATAAATGGCTTTTGTGAAAACTGTTGCTGTGGGCTCTGCTTAGTTTATGTCATTAATTAGTTGGGTATTTCATTCTTCTAACTAACATAAGTGATGAGCAGATGGAATTTTCTGGTGTGGGCTTCCCTGGCAGACACTCTCCTTTGGTTGAAGCTGGTGTTCAGTGCACATTGATTTGAATCACTGTGCAGTGGATGGAAGTGTCCTTTTGTTTCTGGTCCCTGAAGAAACACAATATCATTTATACCAAAGCAGGGAGATGCTAATTGGTGTATCTGATTCTGATGCCCTTTCTTTCCCAAAGGGTGGAATGATTGTGTGTGTGTGTGTGTGGGGGGGGGGTGTATGCTGTGCAGTGTTGGGACTAACGCGTTATTAAGTAACGTGTTACAGTAACTACGTTATTATTGTGGTAACGAGCACGGTAACTAGTTATTATGCCAAAATCAGGAACGCGTTGGTCGTTACTGGGATTTAGATAGGCTCGTTACTTCGTGTGGTGGCTATCGCGGAGCTTCCACAGATTCAGTAACATTAGCAAGTGGTGGAGGCCAGCAGGTGGATGAAGGAAAAGGGACGCAGAAGGAAAAGAGACCCGAGGCGGCCGCCGGTCCAAGTGTGAACTGAACTTCAGGTAAGAAGTTATGACCTGCAGTCTCTCTGGGTCAGATATAAACCAAGTTTAGGTGGAGTTTATTTTCGTTATTCTGACTTTTTCCGTACTGCGTGCTAGCTAGCATGACAGAGTTTCTATACAGCTGGGTGGTGCTATGAAGTTAATGATGTTGAACTTTATTTTGTTCATAAGTTATTAGAGTTGCCAACTATCCCGTCTGGTATTCAGAGAAAATATTACGCGTTTCTTATTGAGGTGAAAAGGAACAGTTTGTCCCGTAATTCAGCTACAATGAAAAAGGCACAAAGCTGGAGTTATTCTGTTTACGCTGCACAGCTGCCTCTTCTTCTTTCATTCTCCCCCCTCCCTCTCCCGTTTCTACTTCAATCATGAAACTGATCAATGATCAGCTGATCGGCTCTCTTGTTTGTTTATCGCTCACTTTGCGCCGAAAGAGGAAACCAGCGGATGTCGCGGTAAACAACAGCAGCACGTTTAAGCTTGATCAGCTGTTGTTAGAATTTATTTAATATTAATTTCTAGTATCAGCTGATGTTTGCTGGAGCCACAGCTGTAAAGCTGCTGGTCATGATATGGTTTGGTTATCTGGTGAGAGGGAAACATGAAGATGAAACCAGGAGATGTCCTTACTGAATCATCAGAGCTGTGATGGAGAAACAGGTTTACCTTTTAGGTGACATGAATGAGTTGAAGGGAAGTTATGAACTGTTTCTGAGAGACAAATAACACCAGGATCCTTTTTTATGTAGCTGACAGCTGGTAACTGTGCAGGGGCGGGTCTAGCAAAGTGTTGCCAGGGGGGCCAGGTAGGGCATTAACAGGGAGAGGGGGGCACAAAGAAATACTTTTCTTTCTTATTCTCATTTAAAATGTGTAGCTTTTAAAAAATAATTATCTGAATCTTACAACAAACGATTGATAGATTGATGCATATATACCATCAAAACAGTGTATATCACTGTCAAAACAGTGTTTATTTTCATTCAAAGGCTTTATGATTTTTTTTTTTTTTTTTTTTTTTCCCTATAATGGTGGGCCGGTCTCTAGTCAAAATGCCCGGGCCAATTTTCTGTCCCAGTCCAGCCCTGTATGCAGCTCATCTGCAGTCTGGTGTTACCTACATCTTCCTATTCAGAAGGCAGAATTTCTGAGTTCTGAGTACAATCAAAAGCACCACGACTGCAGTTTTTGTGTTGGATGTAAAAGGCGCGCATGACGCTGTGACGTAGGCTAGAATCATGGCAGTGGTCAATGACGGTCCAGGCGTGGGATTTCTCTCGTGGAAATATGCACATTATCTTTTCCTTTCTATTGGTAGGTGGCACAGTGCACTGTGGCAAGTAAGCAAGCTAGAAGACTGGCAAAGTTATGGAAGCAACACATTAACAAGAGAATTCTGAGTAAAACCAAAGTTACTTTCAAAGTAACTAGTTACTAGGGAAAGTAACGAGTAACTTGAAGTAACTGAGTTACTTTTGAGAGAAGTAACTAGTAATGTAACTAAGTTACTATTTTAAAGTAACTTACCCAACACTGATGCTGTGCCACATCTGCCTGCTGAGTGGGGAGGTAAATGCATATTAGTTTTTTGTGGGGGAGAGTTGTTGTTGTTTTTGTGGGTTTTTTCTTTTTTTAAATCTACTACTTGTTGTCAGTTTCTCTCCACAGCACCTCACAAAGAAGAGCTGCTCTACAGCCAAAGACTCTGGTCAGGAGAAGAGATTTTCCAGTGCCTACTCTCCTGGGTTCAGTGGGTGAAGTTGAACAGGTACATCCTAATGCAGTTTATGAACACATGACTGGTTATCATGTCTTCAACTCTCACTGAGCCTGACATCAGTGTGGTTGTTGATGCTGCAAAACAGGATGGTTTAAACAGATGCTTCGAATCCTCAGCGACAAACCACCTGCTCCAGCAGAGATGCTTAAACCAGTTTTGTGTTCCAGTCTGTGAAGCTGCAAAAATGGCAGACTGGAAGACTCTGATGGCTTTCATCAATTTGAATCTCTCAGAATCTCAACAGGTATGTACTCAGCATTGTTGCCCAGTGAGCAATGTTCAAGTGAAATCTGGTGGCAAATTGTAGGAATGCAGCCAACGTGCAGAGTGTTTGTGTGATGCTATTCTGTATAAGAGTGAGCAATTTAGCCATTATTTAATTACTGTTTTGGTATAATTTTCTGTTCTAAAGTGACTTGTGCCAAAGCATAACAGTAAATATGCTGGCCCATGTGGACCATATAGTTATAATCATTCCTTTTTTCAGTTGAAGACTTGTTGTCAGAACTGAAGGAGGAAGTTTAGGAAAACCAGCACATGATGCAGATAAATTTCAGCACTGTGGCTCGACAGGAGCAGGTCCTGTCTTACCTGAACACCTTTGTCAGTGATGGAGCTTCCTATTTGTATCCAAACACTGGGTCAGTTAAAGAGGGTGGGGGGGGGGGGTAAAGAAAGGCCACTTCCTCCCTTGTGTTGGTGTAGCTGAAGTTGTATTGCACAGTGCTGTGCCAATATTTTCTCCTCTTGCCTTTGGTGCAGTTTATCCATCTAGATTATTTTGGTATGGACAACCCACTTTTGTAGTTTTCTCTGAGCTCTGTGTCTCTGAAAAGTAATGTTTCCATCCTAAAGAAATCCAGACTGTGTTACAGATCTACTGACCTTGTAGGAATTCTTTTCTTTCCTCTGAACTACATCTGCTAACCATATCAGTGTCCTGGAGGAAGCACGTAAAGGCTTTGAACAAGAAGCTTGACTTCATGACAGGCTTCATGCTTCTTTGTAGTTGGCAGGTGTAGACACTGCACCAGATTTCTGAGTTTCAACAAATTCATGCATTTCAATAATATTTGGGACTAGAAAAGGTGGCAGTCAAGAAACAGACAGTGCTTCATTTAACAAAGTCAATATTTACAGCAGAAAAGATGCAGGTCTAGATCATTGGCTTTAAATATTTATTAAAAACCCTAGACTAACCTCCAGCCTTAAAGTCTGTCATTTCAAGAAACATGAACAGAACATTTAAAATGGCTGTCAGATAAAATCCACAGCAAACCTGATGCTGCCAGTGCCAGCTAGCTTCCATGTTGGAAAAACACAGATGATGTGGAAGTGCTTTAAATTTCTCTGGAAACCACCAGCATGTGGTTTCACAATCAGACCTCCACGCATCATATTTCTGCCATGTTGTTTTTGAGACCAGTATGGCAAAAATCCTCATCTTGAGGCTCCAGAATGAGAATTCCCAAATAAAAGGGGCAGTAACAGCAGCTACAGCCATCTCTATGCTGTTAGCAAGGCTCTCCACTTTCTGTGTAGAAACTTGCACTGTGAAGTCCGGGGTTGTTTACATTCAATGCAATGCTGAAGACACTGGTGTTGCAATCATTGGAAGATGCAACAAAATGAAACAAAACACATTTTCATCTCTTAATGTTATATACAAATCTCTGATGGTGCTCTCTCTGATTTTTCATTAGACTTGTTAACAATTAAAAGGAAACCCAACATTGAGAGTCTTAGGAAGATAATCACAGAGGCAGAAACTTTCCACGGTATCATCTCAGGTTTCTTAAAATGAAGTATTCAAAGTCTGAGGTAGGGTTGTTATTTGAGGTATTCCTGGAAAATCTTTGAGGTCCATTTGAAAGCTCCAGATTCTTTAGATTTTCTGTCTCATACTTTGATTGCAAATATAGAGGATTGTAGCTCAAGTTAACATGGAAAGATAGAGGTCTAAAGTCTCTAAAACATTTGGATGTTCAGTCTCTGACAGAAGGTTTGGAGACATGTAGAAAGTTCAGTTTTGAATGGGTGAAACTAATATTTTATTCAGTTTCTCAAACACAAGGCAGATAATATTCTTCATGTACATTATTTTTTTTACAAATATTGGAACAACAAAATTAAACAAAACATTTTCATGAATTCATCTTTTAATGTTCTACACAACTTCGCATGGTGCTCTCTTATTTTCCAGTTTGTGTTTTGGATAGACTAAAATGTATTTACAATAGCCAGAGTTGACTGATTTCAAATATTTCTAAAATCCAATGGTTAAAAATAAAGGTCCGAAAATTCACCCCGTTCCTCTTATTTACTGAAAGAGATCAAATCTGACACTGTTATGTTGAGCTATAAAAGCAAGAATAGTAAAAGATTTAATACAAAAAAGCTGATATACATTACAGTGTCTGTAATTAAAGGAGCATTAGCAGCTGGCAAGGCTCTCTGCTTGCTCCTTCAAAACTTGTATTGTGAAGCCCGAATTTGTTTACATTCATACCAGTGTTTAAAACAACAGGGTTGAATTCATGTCTGTTGCCTGATGGCATCGACCAGCCAAACATCTGGTGTGAGTTGTGGAGGGTCCATTGAGGTCCAGGCACAACCTTGCCCACAGGATGATGATAGGGGCCCTCATAATTTGCACCATTTGTGATTGAGTTTACCTCCAGGTGCTGGGTGTACTCCCTGAAACCGAATCACAGACACAAAGTCAGTTCTTGTTTTAAATTGAAATCTGTACATTTCACCAAATGAAATTAATTCCCAAGATAGTGACTGAATTAAAAACAGTTCTGTTTAATAATTGGAGATACTTACGTGAAGTGGGACACCCTGATTGAGATGCTGAGAATCTGGACTCCTCCTAAACTTTCTCCTTCTGTTTTGAACCAAGTCTTCACCTAAAGATGGAAGAAAACAGAAAATATTTAATGAGTACAATAGACCCAAAATTCAAAATGATTTCAGTTTCTTATGTTCTAGTAACCTTGGAAAACACTTTTGTAGGTCAGTCCTGTCACCTCTGTCATCTCCCGTGGGTCATGGTAACGTTTTTGATTAAAGTGATGGACAAGAGTTTTTATCTGGCTGTCTGAGAACAGCCCCCGGGTCCTTCCTTTGGTCTTTGGTCCCTGGTCTTTTCTTCATTCTCACACATAGTGCTTTTGACATTCTGGTTCTGTGGGACAGCAAAACTGTGTTCCTCTGTGACAGAGCTGGAAACAGCTTCAGCAGCCTCAAAGATGTTGTTCCTCGTCTCCTTATTGAGAGCACTCCCCACCCATGCAGTGAGCTCTGCCATGGGGAGACTTCCTTCAAGGCTGCTGCCAGAACTCCACAAGTCTATATGGTCCACATGGCTCAGCTCATCTGTGGTGCCATGAGTGACTTTAGAAAAGCCAATTATACCAGGGTAAACTGCTGAGTGGATTTTAAGACCTAGAGTTGGTGTAGGCAAGAATGCACAGGACTGAAAGAATCATTTTTCCCTTGTTGATCCACATTCATTGATTCATCGTTTAGAAAACTGGGGGGGGGAGAAACACTTAAAGTGTTCAAATAAATGAGCTCTCCTAAAACTTTCCACCTTATTTTACTGAATATTCATCTTTGTCTGCAATTTATCATTTTAACCACTAATGTCTGAAAAAAAGAGTGTAATCTCACAGACCTGTTTGTAGTATTGGGCGGCAGGTTCTCCATTTCTTTATACCAGTGATGTCAAAGTGAGGCTGCAAGAGGTCGTTTATAAATTTGTAATCAGCTGTGTAAGATGGTAGACTGGTATCATCTGCATATTAACTCACCTCCACATTTACTGTGGGAAATGGCCACTGATGTGTGAATGGGTTTGTTTCACAACTGCTGTGAGCCAGTGGCTGTGATTGGGCTGGGTTCATTGAAGGCAGGTGTATTTGATTGCACTCTAGTCTAGTCTGCTTATACTCCAGACTACAAGTACTGCTGTTAGTGATGGCCAAATGAAGCTTTCTGAAGTGTTGAAGCTTGTATTGGCCTAAAGTATGAAGAGCAGCTTGAATCTACAACTTTGAAATGAACTGCTTCATTATCATTGCCCAGTCACAGCTTCTGTTTAATATCATGTGATAATTCTCTGATATCAGGCTAACGTTGTGGTGCTTTGAACCTGTATTTTTCTGTGTGACACAATTTTGTCTGTTTCATGAATAAATGTGATGAATAAATTTGTTTAAACATGAACAATGGTGTGGTCTCCCTTTACTTGTGATTTAACATTTGTAAACATAACAGACCAAAACATACAAGAATTTGCCTCCACTTAGACTTCTTCTGTTCTTTGGATTCATCATCAAACCATAAAGTGCTCTGCTGTGAGAATAATCTCTGAAGACTTGGTTTAACTATAATTAAATATAATAAACGCACAATATTTGGGCCTTTGTAAAAATTCCATCAGTAGTAAACTGATGATAAATAACATGAAAAAATATTTTTCTTTAATCCCTTGAACTGTTTTTATTTATTATTAAATAATGATAATATAGGAACCTCAATTGATTCAGCTAATAAAAGCGAGTCTCATCTCAAACCATTACCTGCTGGAAGGTGTACAGGACCTTAAAGATGCAATTTCTAAAAATGTATATTTTTCACCAAACAAAACAGAATGCAATTCAATTATTTTGATTCCTGTTCAACTAATATTTGCATCACCTCTAAGAGTTTTCCTGTAATAGAAGTTCAAAGACGACAGTATTAAAAGTACAGAACTGTAATTTTGGTTGGACGTTGCTGTAATTGTCTCACAGACTAGAATTGTGTGAGCTGTGGGAAACAGCAGTTAATGATGGTCCATTTGAAGCTGAAGCTCCAGCACATGGATAGCATCACGGTGCTGCAGAAATACTGTGTCGGGGCTTGGTACGTCTGAAGTTTCTTTCAGTACGTCACTACTTCAGTCCTTGACTCAGTGGTTTATAAGGAAGTGAATCACTGGTGGAATTTGTGGTGTGTGTTAGTGATTTTTTTTTTTTTTTTTTTTTTTTTTTTTTTGCAAGAGATCAGTGTGCAACATATTGACATACATTATTGGTCAATGACAAGTATTTTTATTGTCAATTGGGAAGAAATTGACCTCGGTGTGTTAAGGGTTTTTTTTCTTTGTTGCTTCTTTTTGCTCTGTTTGTCTTTTCCTTTTCTTTTATAATAGAAACTGTGATCAAACCCACTCATGTTAACCGCATGTAACAATAACTGACAGTCCAGGGCATTGTTGTTTGTTGACGTGTACAGTGTAGTGTAAGCATTAGAAGATTATAAATAAAACAACAACATTTGTGTAAAAGTTCTCTGTGTTCTCTCATCACAAACCTGTTTTATTTGACATTTCTCTTGTGCATGAGTTTAAAGCTGGTGCTCCACCCCGCCGCTGCTCTCTTCTCCTCCAGTGTCACAAGTCGTGCCACAGGCTCCATTCTAGTCCTGAGATGTGACATTGGATAATGGCCAGAAAAGTGTTTTACAGATTGTGATTTTTCCTGAGTGCAGTGAAATTGCATTTATGTAGCACTTTTCTAGTTTTGCTGATAACTCATGACACTTTTTCATATATATTCATTCAGCACGTTCATAAATTTAAGAGTTTTATTCAACTTAAATTAGGAGCTCTGGCACATTTTGAATAACCTTTAAATTTATCATTCTTTTCTTTGACTTGGGAGGAATCTGGTGGAACATGCAAACTCTAAAGACCCCCAGCACACTGAGAGCCTTAAACCAAGAATCGCTGTGATTCATCAGTAGAAAGGGTGCAGCATCACGCCCAGAATCAATCTTTGACATCTAGCATAAAAACTGCTCTTGCTTAATTATTTTGACATTTTTATTGTTTTCACTTTTATTTAAATTCTGAAGAAAGTGACCTACCTGAGGTCACAGAGATCTTAACCATTGACTCTAACTTCCAAAATCTAGTCAGTTGTTCTTTGAGGCCCTGCACATGTTTTTACCAAATTTGAAAAAATTCTCAGTGGCGTTCAAGAAAGCTTATTTTCCAAAACATGCACCAGAATCATAATGTTACAGAGGTCTGATACATAATCCCATCAGTCAGGGAGTAACAAGAGTTTGTTTGTTGTTTAAAATTGCTGCCTTTCTCCACTCTAACCCTGCTGCTGTTCTCCGCACTATAATCACTTCTTAACCTTCTCTGTGCTGCTGGTTCTTGGAACCATTTTGCTGGATCCTGACAGTATGCTGGCATGTTGATACACCTCTCCTGTTTTGAGAGGAGAGGTTTTAGTTCCAAAAGATGAAGAGCAAACTCCAGATGTATCACAATGTGCAAATAAAGCAGCACCCTTTGTCTTCCTCCTGCTGTTGTTTATTAGGTTGGTCCTGACATCGTGTTTTAAGTCTTATTTGTTTTTTGTTTGTTCTTTTCATCAGTTTGGAAACTTTTCCCTTCAACATTGTTATATCCTGCTGCCGTTTGGTTTTACTACGTCTCTTCCTAAATAGAAGTTGCATCAGTGATAGCAGAGATATCTAAACAACCTCTGCATGTTCCATGGAAATTTCTAAGCCTGCACTTATTCCAGTGTTGAATACTCAAGTGTCAATTTAAAATCTTTGGTTTGGTGGTTCCTTTGAAGTGGTTTTATTTAGGATCCTTATTACTCTTTTTTTTTTTTTGCTCAAAACATGGGTGTGTGTATTATAGGTGACTGATATATCCATAATGTGGAGTATCCACAATAGTTTGTGATGTATTATCACCCCACTAAGTTTTATTTCAGATATTTTATTTTAATTCTGTTATTTGTCATCAGGAGTTTTGTTTTGCTCAGATTGAGTGTTAATTGATTATAGAAAAAACAAGTCTTCAATTTTTTTAAACCCTTTTTTCAGTTCATTCAGAAGTTGTTCCAAGTTACTTCCACAATAACTTTGTATCATCTGCAAACAATATCACTTCTGTGTCTTTGAAATTACTTCAAATTAAGACATGTTAACACAAACACATTTAAAAAAATAAAAACCTTACCCATTTTTCTCTCATGGCCCTGGTGCCATCTGTCTGCATTGACTTGATAATTAATCAGAGGTAGCAGGGTGTGATACAGGAACTCTAAAAGACACATTAGCGTATGTTTGGTGGTCACTGGGTGAACTGGGTACGTCTCTAACTCTGAATGAGCCAAAGGGGGCCAGATGCATGTGTCTGTGGGTTTATGATGGGCGTTGGTGTAGATCGTTAGCCTTGCTATTGTTGACGTTGACTTATGGCTCCGAAAGACTCGGTCGTTGTGTCCTTGGCAAGACACTTCACCCGTTGCCTACTGATGGTGGTCAGTGGCGCCAGTGTCCGGCAGCCTCGCCTCTGTCAGTGCGCCCCAGGCCAGCTGTGGCTACAATGTAGCTTGCCATCACCAGTGTGTGAACGTGTGTGTGTGTGAACGTGTGGATGACTGGATGTATAAAGCGCTTTGGGGTCCTTAGGAACTAAGTAAAGTGCTATACAAATACAGTCCATTTATGTGGGTGTTTTAATTTCAGAGACTTTTACAATGTAGAGCTGCATTTCAAAGAAGGTGAAACTAATATCATTGTGATATTCAGTGTCATATTTTTTAATGGTTTGTCAGAGTATGAAAACCTTGGTTTGGCCTCTAAAAGCTGCTGTGGGGGTTTACACAGAGGCGCAACTGAACACCTGCAGGTCAAATTAGTGTGAGGATGCATTTGCAAAAATGCTCTGTGAGTGGAAAGTTCTCTGGGTGATCTAATACTGCGTTAATTGATGCAAACATGGAATCAGTTCAATTCAGTAATTAGCTGCTAAGTGCTGCTCAAACATGAGCACACCAGTGAGGGAAACAATTCCTACATTAAAATGTTAATAAAAGTAATAAAATATACTTTGCAGCTGAGGAAAACCTTTGTTACTCTGAGAAATACATCAAGTCCATCTTGTTCCAATTTACTGTAGAGACTTATTTACACGGAGTCATCAGCCCCTCACCCCACACTTCAAGCCAGCTTGAGTAGAAATTCTGTACCCAGGTTGGAGATCATACTTTGTCATTTCTTGAAGTATCAGTGATTAAAATATAAAATAATTTTAGGCATTAAGTGTTTCATATTTTATAAAGTGTGAGCTGGAAGGATTTGGTAAAGCTCATTTGTATGGCTGCTTTCTAACTGTACTTTCTTTTTTCAGACCTGAGAAACAGCATTTTAAAGAAATGTAAATGATGCCAGTTGGTAGAAACAGCCTGACTGGTTGTAAAGCGAAGAAGAAGCTCAACCCCCCCCCCCCCCCCCCCCCCAACATTCCTGCCCACACCCACAAGCCTCCTTAAAAGCCCAGGAGAATTGCTCTTAAGTCTTAAGTCCGTCAGTCTTAAGTCACCTTCCTGCTTGGTTTGGAGCTCTTTCAGCAGAGATACTTATTCCAGCTTTCCTGTTTTAATCACTGGGATTTCAAAGATGGAAGATTATGGGATGCACTTTTCTCCAGGTATGTACTCAGCATTGTTGCCTGGTGAGCTAATATGAACAGAGTTGGCTAACCTCTAAGACAACGTGCAAAAATACTCTTTTATTCTGTGTTGTAAGTCCTGATGGCAAAAGTCACCATTTCTCCCTCCACAGCTGAACAGAGTCCACTTTAAATCCTTTTTGGTTTTAAAGAATCTACAAATATCCGACTTCTTTTTTTTTTTTCTACTTTGTGGGAAACTTTTGTGTTTAAGATTCATTGTGTTGATGCTCAGTCATCAGGTAAGTAAATCCCTGAAGGTTGATTCAGTTCACCTGGATGTAATGTTTTCAATGGGAGAAATGTTTTGTGACTTCTTCAGTCTGAGACCTTTTGGGATTTAAGACTCATATAATTTAACCTTTGTTTATTATTTCTGTTACAAAGTCAGTCGTGCCAAAACATATCAGCAACTGACTCATGTGGACCATATAGACTTGTTCTTAATTGTTCTTGTTCTTAAAATAATTACCCCCAGGGATCAATAAAGTATTCTGATTCTTACTTTGCCTCTGTCTCTTTACCCTCACAGACTCGTGGAGTTCAGGCAGCAGCCCTGAAGGGAGTCTTTCCTTGGAAGAACTCGCTACATGGGCAGAGAGTGCTCTAAAAATGGAGATGAGCAACAAAACTACCTCTGAGGCTGTTTTCATCTGTGGTTCAGTTTCAGGGAGAGGGACAGACCCCACGCAGGGAGTCGTATACCCAGCACCTAGAGATGATCACAAATGGTCCAAATTACCACGCCCCCTATCATCATTCTGTGGGCAATTTTGCAGCTGGACGTCAATGGACCTTCCCCACCTCACCCCAGATGTTTGGCTGGTCAATGCCACCAGGCAACTGACATTATGATTGCAACACCAGTGTCTTCAGCACTGCATGGAATATGAACAACCCCGGACTTCAGTTTTTACAGAGAAAGCGGAGAGCCTTGCTAACAGCTAAAGATGGCTGTAGCTACTGTTACATCTCTTTCATTTCTCAACTATCATTCTGAAGCCTTAAGATGGGTATTTCTGATATACTGGATGCTAATTTTATTTTTTATGGTTTCATTTTAATGTAAAGTTATTTAAAAGTTAACACAGAGGCAGGTTTGATAAAACTCAGTGAACTTCTTCGTCATTTACACTTTTACAAAACAAGGAAAAATTAGCTTGGTCATAGTTGGTGGGGTAGATTAAGGCTTGTGTGAGTGATTGATAAAGTCCACTTTTTATATGGTGTAACTGTTGTAAAGTCAACATGAATCTGTAATGATTTTTCTTCCAATAAACGAGGACTTTGCTAAAACAAAATACTTTCTCCATGCGTCATTTTTATTGAGTCTCAAACATATTTTTTGTTAAAAAGTGTAAAAATCTTGTGTTTGGTTTCTCATCACAGGTGGGTGTGTGCTTTATCCTACACACGTCAGCCAAGGTGGAGAGCCTTACAACAGCTAATGTTCAATATCACAGATATTGTAAATAGTAGCTAGTATCAATGACTGAGCTGACAGGATATCAGGATTCTGATCTGTTCTGTTTTCTGTACTTTTAGTAAATGATGGGCATGGGGTGAATATTAGGCAGTGTTGGGCAAGTTACTTTGAAAAAGTAATTCAATTATAGTTACTAGTTACTACTTCAAAAAAGTAATTGAGTTAGTAACTGAGTTACAATATTCTAAAAGTAATTAATTACTTGAAAAGTAACTATTGCGTTACTTAAAAAAAAAAAAAAAAAAAGTTTAACCCTCTGGGGTCCAGGGTATAATTGACCATTTAAAAACTATTTACTTTGCCTTGTTTGGTATCATTCTTTTCAGCACAACCTCACGTGCCTGAATTTACAGTCATGTTTTCATTTTGACATACTGTATTAACACAATTGATCCAAAATCAGACAAAAAACATAATAGAGTAGAAAAGTTATATTTTTTACTGTAACAACCACAAACATCTTTAATGAATCATATTTCATAACTTTAAATGCAAATATTAATTGTCAATTTTAAAATCCTTTGAACAAGTTTTGCAAACAACAAAGTTATTTGCATCCATTTACCTTTTACCCTTTTTTTTTTTTTTTTTTTTAAATAACCATTTCAAACTATTTACAGAACAATCAGCTGTTCTGCCTTCAATAAGATGCCACACAAATTATTTGTGCCACTCCAAAATATAATTTCTGTCCACATAAAGGAGAACATCACAGCCTGATACCTGCAGGTCTGACAGCAGCAGGTGTATCACTCCTTTTTCCACCTGGAGACAGCAGTCGCCTCATTGTTCTGACACACAACACAAAACTATCCACAACACTACACACTGGTCATGTCCAAATTCATGGGCTGCATCCTCCTGAGGACCCGGCCTTCGCTGTCTACGTGAGCCGGATCCTCAGAAGGTCGGGTAGGCCGGAAGTAAACGGCTGGGGAAATTGGACGGTCTAGCCTTCTGATTAGCGTCACCGCTATCTCGGTGGAGTTTAATAAACTCAGCCGTCTGCTCCTTGCTATCTAAAATATAACCGGACACTGGCGTAAATTCTCGACCATCTCATACTTCTGTTTAATCAGTTTTCTGTTTGACGTTTATTCAGCTGTGTAAAAACCAAGGAGGAACCCACCCGGGGGATTATAAAGTTTTATTTTATCTAATTTAATTTACTTTAATCTCAGCCAAACCGATTGACTCACGAACAAATAAAACACTGAAAAAAGCCCAACAATAACATTTTTAGGTTGTCTAAGTGACTCAGTTTAACCTGAGTAGCGAAACTCCGATCTGAAACTGATGTGCCGTTCTCGGCGGCTTCAGTGACCCTCGAGCTCCCGGCTAGCTGTCGAGCTGGTGGGTAGCAGACGTCTCCGAAAATGTCGAAGCACTTTTGCAAATATGCGATATCTTGATAAACCGAGCAGATATTTGATGTTTACACAGCTACTGTCTCGCCTGAAAATATGTTACAAGTTTATTTTGTGACCCAGAAAGATTAGTAAGAGTAATTTTAAAACCTAGTAGCGGCCGCCATTGTTGAAAACTGGAGTTTGGCTGGGCCGCGCTATGAATTCTGGGATATGGTAGGCCACGAAGGACACACCCGACCCATCCTTCAAATTCGGGGAAAAGGAGGACGCATTTGTCGGCTGCATTCGGAGGAGTCTACGAATTTGGACAGCCTTCGGCGCGTCGCTGTGACGTAATCGGTCTACAAATGCGGCCTCAGGAGGATGCAGCAATTTCCTAATGTTGTAAACCTGCTCAACATTTGGCAATAAAACCCATTCTGATTCTGATTCTGATGCAGCCCATGAATTTGGACACGACCACTAACTACACAAGACAACACATTAACTGCACACTCCAAACACGCTAAATGTCACAAATCTCTCACATCTCAAAACTCGTGCTCTCTCTTTTTCTGCTGTCTCTCTCTGTCTCTCTCTCGCCATCACTCATAAAACTTCCCCTGGTTTTTTGGGGGTTTTTTGCTCATAAGCAGAGAGTGCTTGCTAGCGCTAACATGACGAAACTATTGAGAAAAAAAACGCCGCGTATATATTGTTTATCATGACTCTGGTTTTACGTGGCCTATCAACACAATTTAAAACTGGTATATATCACCTTGTTGCTTTGTCTTTAAGTGGTCATGTGATTGACTTACCACGACTACTTTATTCTTCCTCAGTCAAACAGCAGCACTCATGCGATTGTTTTGCCCCCTTAGCTCCAGGTGTTGTGCTAGACAGTAGGGGTGGGTTTTTATAATCGATTTATCAATTAAAATCGATTCTGGCTTGGATAACGTAAAATCGATTCATTAAAATCCTGAATCGATTTTTTAATATTAATTTATTTTGCCCGAAATGCCAGAATCTCAGGTGAAATCTCACAAACTTTCAACAACCACCAAACAGCTAAGACAGTAAATGAGAGCAGGAACACGGATTCTGCACAAAGACTTAAACACACAGCGCAACCCGCGGATCAGAATCAGTTAGATGTCGCTTTTCTCACAGTCGGGGCTGAAAGCCGACAGCTCGCTGACTCTGATCTGTCGGCGGGTCCGCGCTTTGTGTTCACGCCCTTTATGCGCTGATTCTAAAGCTGTTACCGTATTTTCACGACCATAAGGCGCACTGTGCTAAAAGGCGCAGTCTCAGTTATGTGTGCCATTACTGTATTTAACACACACATAAGGCGCACTGGACCATAGGGCGCATACAAGTACCGTATGCGTATTTAAAAATAAAGCGGGAGCAAACCTGAATTCGGTACCTTACTCACATTTCTATTGCCGGTAATCGTCATCATCAACAACACACAAGCATACAAGTGTGCGTATTTAAAAATAAAGCAGGAGCAAAACAAAGTTTGGTACTCACATTTTTATCATCAATCAAACCCATCGAAGTCCTCATCCTCTGTGTCTGAATTAAACAGCTGCGCTAAATCTCCATCAAACATGCCAGGTTCACTGTCTTCACCGTCAGAGTCACTTTCCGTGCCGTGCGGCTCCTCGGAAACGATGCCGGCTTTTGCGAAAGCTCGAACAACAGTGCCAGCAGACATGTTAGCCCAAGCATCTACAATCCATTGGCAAATTGTGGCGTAACTCGCCCGGCGCTGCCTTCCACTCTTGGTGAAACTGTGGTCTCCATTGGTTATCCATCGCTCCCAGGCCGCTCGCAGCCTTACTTTGAACGGGCGGTTCACACTGATGTCCAGCGGTTGGAGTTCCTTTGTCAGGCCTCCCGGAATGACAGCAAGCTCACAGTTCATTTGCTTCACAAGTTTTTTCACATCGGCTGTGAGATGGGCACGCATAGAGTCACAGATCAACAGCGATGGTGATGCGTGGAAAAAACCACCTGGTCTCCTTACATACACCTCCCTCAGCCACTCTTTCATCATTTCCTCATCCATCCAGCCCTTTTCATTTGCCTTAATGATGATTTCTGCTGGAAACTTCTCTTTAGGCAAAGTCTTTCGCTTAAAAATCACCATAGGCGGCAGTTTCTGTCCATTAGCATGGCAGCCAAGCACAACAGTAAAAGAAGACTTTTCATACCCCGTTGTGCGTATCGCTACCGTGCTGGTCCCCTTCTTCTCCACAGTGTGACTCACCGGGATGTCAAAAGTGAGCGGGACCTCGTCCATGTTTGTGATGTGGCTGGGCTGGATGTTTTTGTCGCCAATGTGTTTGCTGCAGTAGGAGCGGAAGATGGCCAGCTTTTCCTTATAATCCGCTGGAAGTTGCTGCGCTACCGTAGTCCTGGTCCGGATGGAAAAATGGCACCGTTTCATAAAACGAAAGCACCAAGACGGACCTCCTTGGAAATGTTCAATGTTCATCTCTTCAGCTAGTGAAACTGCTTTTAGCCGAATGGTGACCGTCGAAACGCTTCTCCCGCTCGCTCTTTGCTCGATGATCCACCGCTCGAGTCTTTCCTCCAACTCGAGCCACCTCGCCTTATGTCCGCGGAAACTCAGCTGCGTTTTCTTGACCTGCCGGAGCTTGTTTTCCAGCTTCCTCCATTTGCGAACCATCGATTCGTTAATCTTAAATTCTCTCGCCGCTGCTCGATTTCCATGTTCCTCCGCGTAGCTGATGGCCTTCAGTTTAAACTGTGCTTCGTAAGCGTGTCTCTTTGCCATTTTCAGGGTTGTTAAAACAACGATGTCCTGCATAATGCACATACCTGTTCTTTATACAGGTATGTGCGATTGTCCCGGTATATACGATCAACGCCCACACTTCACCCTTAACGTTCTCATGGTGTTCTCTACTACGTCCTCCTTACAACACATAGGGCGCACCGCGCTATAGGGCGCGCCGCACTTTTTGAAGAAAATCTAAGACTTTTAAGTGCGCCTTATGGTCGTGAAAATACGGTAGTTTGATCTCTCTCCAAACAATATTGACCGAACCAGCAGCGAAAGAAGATCCAAACTACGCTTCACATAAACATCGTCATGTATTCACTATGACTTTTACTGTTTTGCTTCCACCACTATCTGCAGCTCTCTCTCTCTCTCTCTCTCTCTGTACTTCAAGAACAGTTTCCCTTTCTTCATTATTCGCTTGCTTGTTACGCACAAGTCTACCGTTGTTTACAGCGCTGTCGGCCTACGTTTTTTTTTTCGTTTTATATACTTCCGAAAAGAAAACCTCATTTCTGCTGTTCAATACTGAACAAATTTAAACTTTTTAAAATTATGCAAAATGCAAAACGCTCAGCTGTGTCTCTAATAAAACCGCTGTAACTTCAGAGGTAATGTTCATATGTTGATTAATGGTTTTCTTTCGTTTTTGATGTACTGCAGAATATTTTTATAAAATCCCAGGCCAGGAAAATCACCTTCGTGTTTTTCTGTGTTTTATCTTCAGCTACTTTGACACAAAGGCCTCTGCTGTGATGCTCACACCTTTGATAAAGTCTTGCGTGTGTCAGCTTCCTTTTAGTGATACAAAAATATGTAAATGTACTGATCTGAATTATAATATTTCTGACTTTCAAAATTTCCCAGATTCAAATCGAATTGAATCGAATTCAATCGAATCGTGATCGAATCGATTCGGGACCTTGTGAATCGGAATTGAATCGATTCTAGAAATCAGTGACGATACCCAGCCCTACTAGACAGTGATCGTGATTGCCGTCCGCGGGAGCGCGCAGCTGCTTAAAAGCTGTAGCGTCCAGATTAGGCTGCTTCCGTGCAACTGATATAAGATGCGGTAAGATGAACACAGCTTCAACCGTCTGTTTGATGAAAAATAGTAACGGACCGCATTTTCTTGTTAGTAGCTGTAACGGCGTTGTAACGATAGGAATAGTAATTAGTTAGATTACTCGTTACTTGAAAAAAGTAACGCCGTTACTTGTAACGCCGTCATTCCCATCACTGATATTAGGCCCTTTATCTTAAAACCTGTTGATTTGAGAAATATTAGAATTCAATAGAATCTGTGGCTTCTGGAAATACCTTCATGTGTGCTCAATCATCCAGGTAAGGACATCCCAAAAAGTCAATTCTGTTCATCTAAACGTAGCATTTTCAGTACAACAAACGTTTACAGAAACACGTACAGGTCAGTGGCCACTCTTTCAGTGATGAGGACGTACACATTAATGGTCATTGAGCTCTTGTGTCAGGGAACTCCAGTGTGGGTACTGGTGGCTTTTATGATTTGATCTTTGTAGTCATTTAACTTCCTGTCCCCTCTTAGTTTCTCCATGACCAGAGCTTCTAGCTCTTCTAGCACATCAGTGGCCCTGCAGGCTGCCAGTTTCTTGGTTGCTGTTTTTACCCCACTGGTTGTGAGTGTGTAAATGCCCCCACTAGTTAGCTTTGACTGCAGTTAACTTGGGAGGAAGGAGTGGGTCTCCCAGGACAAGATGAAAACCAATTATCTGGGATACATACGTTTAATGATGCATGCAAATATCTCTCTCAATTAAATCTGGCTTGAGGTCTGCCATTTTTTAAATTCAGTTAATTCTCTCAGAAATGTTGGATCTGAATTACAAACGTGTTACAGTTACTGTCACTGGTTAGTATAAATGGCTCATTGGGACATATATTCAATCCCATCACCTCATATCTGGTGTCAAAGAATATCAAAGCTGTACAAGCTGTAACAGTCAGAATTTATAAAAACTGTAATCGTAAACAAATTCAAACGTGTGAGCTTTCTCTTTGTGTTGAATATCAACACTGTGACTTTCAGAGTGTAAACTTTACTTCAGCACAACCAAAAACTGAGTTGTAGAAGCATCACTCCAAATGTCTTCAGATAACAAGAAAAAATATCTTTTCAGTACACGGCCTAAATTTCTTCCCCGACTTCTTCTTCCATCGGCTTTGTCTGCTGGTTTGAAGACAAGAAAAAAAGACAATTTAGTCACTTTATCTGCATCATGCAGCTTGAACGTGTCGTGTAATGGTGTTATAGCCATAGTTATCCCTCTCCTGTGTCAGTATGACTTTACTGTACAGCATATGGCTGACATGTGAGGAATACTTATCTAATATGATGACAGACATTTGGTTTTATGTCATTAAAATGTAAACAGCAGGTGATTTTTATATTTTTATTATGTTTATAATTTCAGATATTGAAATTACTAATTAGCTCGATGAACATGAAAAATATGTCCATCACTGCAAATCTTCTTGAGAGTCACTAGAATAAATTCAACTAGACACACAAGACAAAATACGTCCTTAAATGTCCTTTAAGTGGCAGAACAAATGAACAAACATTTCCTCACTTACTTGAGATGAAATCAGCTCAGCTACTTTAAAAATAGCTTCTAACTGGTTCCTCCTTTAACAGGAAGGCTTCTCGGGGGTAAGGCCATCATGCAGTCCAGCAGCCTTTATGGTTCTTCTTTGATTCAACAGGAACTGATAGAAAAGCCTTTCAGTGCCTCCAGCCTCCTCTGAAAGACACAGGCATAAACACAAACATGAAGCTTAAAGCTGCCTTACCTTTTCTTCAATGGCCGGCCAGCTGGTTATGGTCCGTTCTGTCTATGGGATGAGTATTGATAAGATTGTCACGATTCCGATTCCATTTTCGATTCTGTTTAACGATTCGATTCTTTATCGATTCTCTTATCGATTCTTTTTTTCTTTTTTTTTTAAAGGAGAACACTAAGGTTGATTAGCTTAGAACTTTGTTTTACATCTACATTTACATCTTTTACAAATTTAGGAGTAACATGGCCCTACAAACCCAACAGTGAGACTTCAATGGGGTGTCACAGGGTCCCCGGGAAAAAAATTGTAAATGTAAAATAAAATAAATATTCTTCTGTAGCAATAACAAAGTATAATATAAATTATTCTGTAGCAATTACACAAGAATATCCAGTAATGAAACCTGCCTACAATTAAACACATTCACTTACCAAAAATCGGGGGCATCTGCTGTGGCAAATGGGTGCAAGGCTTTGACCACAAACTTAGTCACTGCTCGGTGACATTCGTCTATCCTGGCCTGAAAGGAGACGCTACCGGTAGACTGTAGTGAGAACTGCCAGCGTCTGAGCCAGCCAGACTCTGTCTGTCTCTCTCATCATGGTCACCTAAATGCACAGCAATGGCAGGTTTTGTAATAAGGCAGATCGCGCTAACATAATATGCACTGTTAGTTGATGATTTACCTGCCGCATTAACGGGAGAGGACGTGCAAACGTTACCGCTGCTGCTGGGTTGAGATTCACGAGTCCGGAGCGGAATTAAAAACACGACATTCATTTAAGGTCATCGCGTGTTTTGTGAGCAAATGCTTTTGCATATTCGTAGTGTTTCCTCCCTTAAATGAAATATCTACTTGGCAAGTATTGCAAGTTGCCCTGTTGTCATCCGTTCTCGTAAAGTATAACCAAACTTTTTAGCGTTTGAGCCGCCATGTTTCCTGCCAGGTAAATGACGCTCCGCAACGTGGTGACGTCATTCGGGGCGACTGGAATCATTAAGGGAATCGTTTGCAAAAATGGAAAACAATTCCAAGGAATTGAAACAGTGGGAACCGGTTCTCAACAAGAACCAGTTTTCGATACCCATCCCTAGTTCTGTCACATCCAAAGGCGTCTCTTGGATCCTGTTTTCTCCGGTCTGGTTCCTGTTGTGGGCTGAGGTGTCCATAACCCTGCTTGCCACTGTTTTTTTTGTCTTGGGAGTCGTGGAATAAACTTTTTGAATTTGTACGCATTAACGTGGGCTACACAGACAGCTTCTACTCAGGCTCCAGCTCCAACAAGGATGGCTCTGATAAATGTGAGGTTTTAGCAAATAAAACGTTCATTATAAACAATTTTTTTTCTTCCAGTGGATTGGATCTGCTGTTTGTGACTGAGACACAGATGAGAGTGGGTGAGCCTAGCTTTATTTCTGAACTGTTACCCTCCGACTGCTCATTTCTTAATGCTCCAAGGAGATCAGGTAGAGGAGGAGGAATATTGACTGTTTTTAAGAAAAACACTTTCACTACAAACAACTCCATGTACTGGTTTCCCCTCCAGCGTTGAACTTCTCATATCTGACTTTGACGCTCTCAACCGGTTGTGTGTGCAGTAATCTATCAGCGCCTAACTTTAACAAAGATTTTTAAATGACTTTTCATGTTTTGGGCTGAAATTGTGCCGAAACAGGATCGGATATAATAGTTGGTGATTTTAATATTCATGTCTGTTGCCCTGATGGACTGCTTGCTCAGGAGTTTTTAAATCTTATTCAGTGTTTTGACCCTGTACAGTTTGTAGAAGGCCCTACACACCAGCAGGAGCAGACTCTTGACCTGGTGTTATCATATGGTTTATCTGTTTTATATTTGGAAATGTGGGATTCAGTGTTCTCTCATCACAAACCTGTTTTATTTGACATTTCTCTTGTGCATGACTTTAAAGCTCGCGCTCCACCCCGCCGCTGCTGTCTTCTCCTCCACTTTTATAAAGAAAATCTTTACCGATCCCGAGATTACTTATTGGGCCCACCCCAGATGAGCTGCTTTTGCAGTTCCAGGAAACCTGTACTCAGACCCTAAACACTGTGAACCCATTAAAAACCAGGCGCCCAAAATGTGTTCCTCAGCCCTGGTTAAATGAATCCACCCGAGCAGTCAGGCGTCAGTGTAGGAGAGCAGAGTGAAAGTGGAAGAAAGACAAATTGCAGGTTTCTTTTGAAATGTTAAAAGAATGTTGGAAATTTGATCAGAATACAGTGAAAATGAGAGAAACAGATATTTTTCTCAGATCATTGTGTTAAATTGTCATAATCCCCGTGTTCTCTTTAACACTATCAGCTCTACTCTAAACAACCCTGAAAGCCTCTGCTGACACATGTAATCAGTTCCTTTATTTCTTTGTAAACAAGGTCGAGTCTGTCAGGTCAGCAATAGTACTTCCTACAAATGACCCATCAGTGTTTATTCTCTGCTCAGCTGTTTTACATTCGTTTGAGCCTGTTTCATTCACAGTTCTTAATGAGCTGGTTAGACAAATGAAACCCTCTGATTCTCCTGCGGATGTTATCCCTGCATGGCTCTTTAAAGAGGTTTTTCCCTCGATTGGAACCTCAGTCCTTGCCGTTATAAATAACAGTATGACTTCTAGTGTGGTTCGCGATGGTTTTAAACATGCAATTGTACATCCTTTATTTAAAAAACTGGCCTTGAACCCTCAGTTTTCTCAAATTATAGACCGATCTCAAAACTCCCAGAACATAGTATTTACCCAATTCAATACAATTTTGATACTGATGGTATTATGGAGGTTTTTTAGTCTGGTGTTAAACATTTACATTCCACTGAAACAGCACTCTCACAGGTTTTTAATGACGTTCTTATAGAAAATGAAATGATTTTTGAACTAAAGTGGACGATAGAAGATTGAAAAATGCTGCCTGGTCTGATGGGTCTCAATTTCTGCAACACTCAGATTTTAGTGTCAGAATTTGTCTTAAACAACAAAAGCATGGATCCATCCTGCCTTGTATCAGGAAACGCTGATAAATTGAGCAAGTGAAACCACAACTTTAAAAGATTATTCTCCAAAATGAATCTTTTTGACAGCTTAACCCTTAGATGCACACGGGGTATCAAAAATGACCCCACGGGTTGTTTTTCTTCAAAATCTTTAAAATGCAAAGTTGTAATATATTCATATTCCAGGTATTCCTCATAAAATATGTTTGTAACATGAGGCCATTTGCATTTTTATTTATTTTTTCATTAATTTTTTAAAAAATGCAGTTTTTGTATCACTACCCCACTCTTCCACAAGTGGTGTCAAAAATGACCCCAAGCAGTTCCTATGGAATTTTCTATGAAACTTTCATTCTTAGCAACTCTGACTGTCCCACTTACACTTCTGATGGATCAAGAATTAATTTTTACACAGTAACATACACGATTTAAAGTCAGGGCTGCACATAAGTGGTCTTCAGGTGTGCATTCGCGGTCAAAATAAAAGTATTCCCGGAAATTCAGAGAATACGCGCTTCTTTTGCGGTGGAGGAATACCAAAGTAATTGCTTACGGAGCTTGCTTCTTCGACATCTTTAAGAGTTCTGAACAAATGTCTGTCCTCCTCCAGAACATCTAATGTACGCAAACGAACGTTCCAACTTCTTATCTGGTGCGCGTCTTTTATTTTGACAGCAAATGCGCACCTACAGATACAGAGGAGTCCTCTGAAGAGGAAATGGATATTGAGTCTAACACAATGAGTCCCTCTTACTGCTTTAGCCACAATATCCTGAATTAGTCAGCCAGGGCTTGCACCTGGGTTTAGTACTTTCTCCCCAGTAAATGCATGGAAGATGTTCATGTCTGATAATATAATAGAAGAGGTGCTGACATGCACAAACATGGAGGCACAAAGAGTAGCCACAGACAGGGGAAAAGAGTGGAAAAATGTAATCAAATAAAAGCTCCTGGCCTTCATTTGATTGACCACTTTTGCAGGAAGTGAGAAGAACTGGGATGTACAAGTTGGTGTGTTTTTTGGGAGTCCTCTGCATAACCCATTGTACAAGGCCACTATGTCAATTCAAAGATTTAAAGATATTGACCGTTTCTTGCACTTTGATGACAAGAGGACCAGAGCCTACCGACTGAAAACAAACCACATGGCAGCTTTCTGCTACATATGGGGCCTGTTCCTGGTCAAGTGCAGGCAGAAATTCATCCCTAGTGATTGTGTTACAGTGGATGAACAACTTGTGCCTTTCAGAGGGAAGACCCAGCTTCTGCAGTATATGCAGAGCAAGCATACAAAAGTGATACAAGCGATAGAAAAACTGCAATTTCTTAAAATTAATGAAAAAATAAATAAAAATGCAAAGTGCCTCATGTCACAAACATGTTTTATGAGGAATACCTCAAATATGAGAATGTTACAATTCTTTGTTTTAAAGATTTTGAAGAATAACAACCAAGTTTGTAGCAAAATGCATTATTTCTATTTGGGGTCATTTTTGACCCCACTCGTGGAAGAGTGTAGGTACTGGTAGGTTGTGCATCCAAGGGTTAAACAGAAAATCAGAAGTTTTCATACCTACAGCAAGTTTGATAAAAGATAAAAGATTTTAAAGATCTTATTTTTCATAACTTTCAGGACAGATTTTTAATAAGCTGCAGGAACCCTGTTCAGTGTGAGTAGAGAACAGCCAAGTCTCCTCCTCTGATAAACCTCCATCTGTGCCACTGAAAACAGATCATCAGACTCTGACTGTAAACATGTTTCCATTTGTCACTTCAGTCTTTACTCTGAAATACAGGAAATGACATCATGGCTCAAAATCTTTGTCATTAAACTTTTTCTTTATTTAACATTTTTTAACATTATTTAACAACTTTATTTAACAAAATAAATTCAATAAAAACTTGAGAACAGGGAACTGATTTTTCATTGAACTGTTGAGAAAAAAAGAAGGAAAACACGGAACACAAACCCTGCAGATGAACAGTTTACAAAGATTCAAATGGAACTACAGGAACATTTTCATTCATAGCTGCCTCATTAGATCTTTACAGCAGAGTCTATCTGAACTCTGTGGAGCCTGATCTCCAGGGTTTTAACCCTTTAAGACCTACCATAGAACCAAGTCCGGCAGAGCTCACTTTATATTTTTACATGCTGTGGAGCCATTTTTGGGAGCATTTCAAGTTGCTATACATCAATACAACCATTATAGCCCAGATTTTAATAATATGTATTCATTAAGTGCATAGTAATTACATAAATTGCGAAAAAGTGCAATAAACTACAAAAATATTGAAAATCATTTTTGTTTTTTTAACATATATTTCTAGTTAGAGAAATTTAAGAGGCTTATCCCTCAAAACTGTAAATACAAAAAAGTTGCACAAAATAGTTTCCCACCACAGGAAATTTATTTTGAGTGTCTTCGTAGTTTTATTTTTGAAATACACCAATTTTTATATACTGCAGGAAAAACGAAAATAAATATTATAATGCAAATTTGCAAAATAACAGCATGTGCATCAAAATAAACTATTTCCAGCAGTGCAATATGAGTTCTGAGCATCCCAGAAACGACACAGAAAGTCATAGAGTCAAACATAACTTTTAAAAACACCAGTATAAGCTCATAAGGCCCCGATCGTAAAAAACTACATTTCCGCAAAATGACGTCACTTCCGGTTTCGGGCAGCTCATGGCGGACATGCGACAGTTCACGCTGATGGACGTAGGACGTGTTACGAACAGCTGATCGGATCCGGCAAAGCGTGTTTCTGGAATATTATGTTTTTGTTGCTGCAAGTGCTTTTTATGCAGTTTTTGCAAAGCTATATGTGGAAGGAAACTGTGACCGAGGACAAGCTGATGGCATAAGATGTAAGTACAACTCCTCCGGTTTCATATGCAAAAAAATTATTGCGCTAGCTTACGTGGTTGCAGTGCTACCGGGATTTAAAAAATAGTTACGCAAAACAGAGCGTGTCCGCTCCGACCGGCTCTAAAGGGTTAAGTTGGACCCTGAAACCAGAAGAGGATGTTTCTCTCTCTTCAGATTCACTCTGATCCTGTGATGGGAACGATTTCAGCCCTGCGTGATCCCGCTGATGTTTGCACAGAGCAGATAATGAAGTGAATGTTTTGGCACATTGGTAACAGTGAAACAGTTTATTAGTAACGTGGGATCGTTTGTGTGCAGAGTATGAACTGAGATTTTTGAAGCTCTTGTCACACTGCTCACAGCTGTAGTTTCCTTCCATGTGTGTACGTTCATGCTCGTTACAATTATCTGAACGTGAGAAGCTTTTGTCACAGTGTCTGCACTTGTATGGTTTCTCTCTCCTGTGTGGACTCGTTTGTGTGTTTTTAAGGTGACTTTGCAGTGGTGAAGGATGACCCACACTGATCACAGAGGTGCTTTTTGACACCACTGTGAAGAGTTTGTGTCGTTTTAAGTCACCTGATGTGGGGAAGCTTCTCCCACATTCTTTGCAGTATTTCAGTTTGTCTCCAGTGTGTTTATGTTGATGTATTTTTAGGCCGGCTTGCTGACTGAAAGTTTTTCCACAGATGTCACAACGAAAGTCTTTCCCACCACCACAGCGATGACAGGGTTGAGAAGTGGATCCATCTGTGTCGCTCTGCTTCTAAACAAAGACACAAAGACCGTGTAAGTCAGTCCTTCAACACTTTTATCCTGAAAGTCGCCTGAAATAAAGAGCATCTCAGCAGACGTCCAATTATATTTTAATTGTTTCAATTAACACACTCAGTTTACTGGGCTACAATAACTACAATACTACCACCATAATACTACAGTAATACTTCTTTAATATTATAGTAACATCTGACTTACACTTAAGTACTACCACACTAATGTTTTTAGGGTACCCACATAGTGCTAAACTACTGTAACACTGCAATAATACTGATTTAATACTGCATTAAAAACACTGTAATTGTGCAGTTATAACACTCAGCTGACTGGGACACAAAAAAACACTATTACCCCCAATGACACTGAAATTATAACATTAAATGGCTATTTTAACACTAAAAGTACTAAAGTTATATGAAAGCAATGATACTACAGCTGCAATACTACGAAACATTACGTAACGATACAACTTTGTTAACCATATCAGAAGATTACTGAATGGTTTGGTTTTGTACTTAATTTAAGTTTTATATTATTCCATGTATACCTGACAGAGGAATGAGCTGCTGTAAACCAAAGGCCATTTATACAGAAATAATAACAACACTATGATATACCATGAAACTGCCTGAAGATTCAATAACAGCATCATATCAGTTTTCAGGACTTTTTGTTTTTCTTATGATCGTGTAAACAAAAATCATAAGTGAAATGAAACTCTGAATAATGGCTCAGAGCTACTCTTCGGTGCAGTAGCAGTGCTAACATGCTAACACAATTTAATGAGCAGACTTTGTTACAAACATGTTTCAGAATGAAACTTGAAACTTTACAAGAATTTTAAAATAAAAAATACTATACAAACCTCAAACAGTAACTGGCACTTGTAGAGTCATTTATGGTGTTGCATCTGTTCGTTGTTCTTCTTTCTCACTGTCTTTTATGTTGGAGTTTTAAAAGTCTTCTCACACCTAGCGTCACCATTTGATAACCTCGGTCTCTCTCTTTACTGTTTTGTGCGGTCACACTTCCCCGTTGGCCTTTGTAAAGTGCCAGCCTTTTGTTGTACAAGTATTTGGTCCCCCTCACACACTGATCACACCCAGTACACATCTTATCAGCTGTGTCGTGTAATGCGCTTAGGTGTACATTTCATTGGATTAAGTAGATTGCCGCCCCATGAAGGTTTTTAAACAGACCATCTATGTCACTATGATTGTTTCCATCGCACATCTTAATTCAAGAGTGTCTTTTTTCGGGTCACCAATACCTTGAGCTCCTCTCGTTAAAGCTCGATGTTTGGAGAAAAAGCATTTCCAGATCACTCTGATAATACCTCCAGCTCGTAATCCGTTTCCCCCTTAACATCAAAATTGTTGGTATTGGGCGGCGGGGGGGGTGGGTCGTTCGGGGGGGGTGGTGGGGCTGGGGGGGGGTGTGGTGGGTGGGCCGACCGCAGGCTGGGTTGTTTTCGTCCCCCCGGTGGTGTGGGGGTGCCGCTGAGACACTCAACTCCATTCTCCCTTCTCTTCTTTTCCCGTTCTTCCCCCTCCCTCTTTCCTCCCCCCATCTTTTTTTTTTTCCTTTCCCCCTCCCCCTCCCTCCGCCGCCTTTTCCTTCCTTTCCCCCCCCCCTTCCCTTTTCGTGTCCGGACTTTTTCTTTTTCCTCCCGTCGTGGCCCCCTCACCACTGCCCACCACCCCCCCTTTATCCAACCCCCCTCTTCCTGTTCCCCATCCCTCCCCCCCGGCGCTGTGCGTTTAGGGCATTTCTTCCAGGAAAACGACTTCCACACTAAGTCACAGCCCCCTCCCTCTCACCCCCCCCTCTTCTATGAAACCGTTCTCCTCTCCAGTGTGGATGAGTCTCGATCGTTTTGTTTTTAGCTTCAGACTTCAAAGTACAAATTCCTTCCCACACTTCGTCACAGGCGGATTTTTTTTATCTCTCTTCTTCTGTGCATGGTTGTCGGCCCTCCTCTCTTGAGAGCGCTGGATCTTCTCGGTCCACGTGGGACTGCAGGACAGAGTATACAAAAAGATTCCCCCCGCAGTGCTGTCGCAATGAAGTCATTGAAACAACTGAAGCTTTCAAACTCCCCTCACTTAACAACTAGTTTGAAACCATGCGGTGGAGTGGTTGCACCAATACACTATTTATAAGGTATCTTATCCCCTATCACTTACTGGGACGTTAGTAACACTTCTTTACACTCACTAACCTCGGTGTAATCGATATATTACTGCTTGAAACACTCTAAAATCCATGCCCCTCAATCCTGATTGTTACAAAAATTAATGCTAAACAACACCTCAACTCGTAATAAATGTTACCATTGGTCTATACTTTCTCTATTCTACGTTGCTGCTTTTATATATAATTATGTAATTGTATTGATTTCAATGATAATGAACCAAATGTAACATTTCACTTAGCTTGTGTTTCACTTGACGGCTGAGGAAAGTATGATCGTTAATCATGAGGGGTTTTTTTTTAATGTCCCACTCTATCGGACACATTAAAAAATAGTATATATCGTATTTCTCTATATATAATCTTAATTTCTAAAAATAGCGAATTTAATTTGGCTGAAGGATCAGTTGAGTAGGGATGTTCATTTAACTAATGCAAGGCGGGTATAAACTCAGCATCCACAATTACGAAAATAAAAACGTAAAAAAAATGAATAAAACTACATGAAATGAAAATCAATGAGAGGAGAGATGAAGAGGAAAAAGCACTGTTGTGATTGCCTTTAGCGGCGGTTAAAATTGGGGGCATTTGTTTGTTT